>NW_028227259.1:3940000-4550000 GCF_978045245.1 Mus caroli
AGGATATTCACATATGTCCTTGTGTTCACTTTAGTATCCAGCAAAGTTTGTGTGGACCTCTTAGATGTTTCTCTTACCACATTACACAAAATACATTCAGAAGTAGGACCACCTTCACTTTACCCCCTTCTTCTCCCCATATATTCATCACAAGGGAACATGGCATGTTCTGGTTTTTAGAGATATAAAAACAAAAAGAGAGCTACATGTCTTTGTTTCAGTTGAAATTATAAATAGTATGTAAGGATACAATGTGAAATATTTTTAAAAATTAATAACTATAGATATTGCTTATTCAGCGACTACCATTCATCATTCCTTATGTTGATAAGAAAAACTGGATATCTCCATAAATCTCACAAGTAAAGTGTATTTTAAGTTTAAGTAAAATGTATATTTTAAGTTTAGGTAAAATGAAACTTAAGAGATTGCATAACTCATGATAAGTACACAGATATGAAACCAATTCAAACTAATATTTTCTAAAGCAATATTTTTACCATTTCAGTATTTTATTACTTCTGCTGATATACAGATGAAAATGTGTTTTTTCTCCTGAATAGGAGTATAGTATTACTCTGCTATCCATGGAGAATATATTTTAAGATCTCCATTAAATATTAAAATGTACACATGGCACTAAACCCTATATTACCATATTTTCCAGTAGCTACTTTGCCATGATAAAAATTTCAATTATAATTTAGGTGTAGTAAGAGACTAATAATAATAACTGATAGTAAAGTGCAATGATTTCTGTAATATAATAAAAATTATATTAATGTGGTCTTTATCTTGAAAGTCAGAACAAGCATTAACATTTGATCCCAGTACACTGCAGGCTACTAAAACATAAGAAATTGGAGCCATATATAGTGGGAACTACCATACTTATTTACTATGGAGTTAGGTGCTTAATATTTTCATATTCCTTATATATTGACATTAGTGCCAGTAAGCAGCAGTGTGGGAAATCTCTCTCTAGTCACAGACATCCTTACACTTTAAGATTCAACATCAAATTTTAGCATTTCTTTTTTACACTTGAATGTCAATGAACTGTAAAATCCAGATGGAGAGAAATGAGGATAATGAAGCCTGATAGAAAATGAGCTCTACACTTTTGAAGGAATGAGAAAATGTTTCACTTGTGAGGCTACTCTTTTTTTGGTTAGAGCAGGTGGTGTATGAAACATACTAAGGTGAGAGATGATGGGTTCATTTCTCATCTGTCTGTATTAAAATATCTAACTTAAGCAAGATTAGTATTATCAATTTTGTTTGACTGGCTTTATAATTAAAAATAGAAATAATTTTGCTCTTTATAACATTTATTACTCTTATTTTTCTCTCTAGTCATCATGGGTTATACATAAAGTCTTAGATAAAAAATATAATAAAGAGGCTGGGAGAAGGAAGAGAAAAACGAAGATGGCACAAAACACAGTGTTGTAGTTCTACACTCAAGAATACCATTCCTGGGCATATACCCAAAAGATGCTCCAACATATAACAAGGACACATGTTCCACTAAGTTTATAGCAGTCTTATTTTTAATAGCCAGAAGCTGGAAAGAAGCCAGATGTCCTTCAACAGAGGAATGGATACAGAAAATATTTACACAATGGAATACCACTCAGCTATTAAAAACAATGACTTCATGAAATTCACAGGCAAATGGATGGAACTAGAAAATATCATCCTGAGTGAGGTACATAAAAAGACAAACATGGTATGTACTCACTGGTAAGTGGATATTGGACAAAAAGATCGGAATACCCATGATACAACTCCCAGACCATATGAAGCTCAAGAACAAGGAAGAAAAAATGCGGATGCTTCAGTCCTTCTTAGAATGGGGAAAAAACTATTATAGGATGTAGATAGAGGGTGGGACCTGGGAGGGAGAGAGGAAGAGGAAGGGAGAAAAGGGTGGCAGGATCAGCTAACTGGACCACCCAGAGCTCCCAGGGAATAAACCACCATCCAAAGAGTATACATAGAGGGATCCATGGCTCTCTCTGTCTCTCTGTCTCTCTCTCTCTCTCTCTCTCTCTCTCTCTCTCTCTCTCTCTCTCTCTCTATATATATATATATATATATATATAGCACAGGATGGCCTTATCTGACATCCATGGGAGGAGATGACCTTGGTCCTGTGGAGGCTTGATGCCCCAGCATAGGGGGATGCTAGAACAGTGAGGCAGGAGTGGATGAGTGGGTGGTGGAGCACCCTCATAAAGGCAAAGTGGAGGGGGGAGGAGAAGGGGATGAGATGGGAGAGATGTGGAGAGGTAACTGGGAAGGGGATATCATTTGAAATGTAAATGAATGAAATGATTTAAAAATATTAATACTGTGAGGAAAATAAAAAGATTACATAGTGAAAAAATGCTGACTTCTACCTCACATTTGTGCTTACTTATTTGTAAACATTGATACTGTATCTAAAAAGAAAGAGCTCTGTGCTACGGCAATCTGGGAAAGAGTTACAAGCAACTTCTACGTCCTGTGACATCCTAATTTGTGATGATCCCTTGTCCTGGTGCTTATCTTGCTCCACTGTACCAAGAGAAAACAGGAAAAGGAAAATAATTATATGAAAAACAGATGATCAAGTAACACACTATGGTCTCACATAAGCATGTGTTTTTTAAAATGATACCAGAAATGATAACATAGACACACCCTTTCCTGAAAGTGGAAACTTTGACCTTTCTTTCAGTTATTAATAGATCCAGGATACAGAGCATTGTTAAGAGTATAGAAAAACTGAACATTATCAGTTGATTTGCTCTCATTAACAAACAATTTTAAGAACAGCAAAATTAACACCTTTTGGGTTTATAAAGCACATTTATAGACTGCCACTCATATCTCTTTTGCATATGACTAGGAATAGAATTACTGAATCATATGTTAAACATACATTGAACCACTTAACATACTTTAGGGTTGTTTTCCAAAATTACCTATGTGACTTTATATCCCCCACCAACTCTAAGCATAAACACATGCTTTCTCTGTTTCTTTTATCAATGATTTACATGATATATATATATATATATATATATATATATATATTCTTAAGTATTTCATAAAGGTATACTTTTTCAGTACTTTATTGTTACTAGCTTTGAGAGGTAATTGTTCTACAGATTGTCATATACAACATACTAGGTTAGGTTTTGTAGATAAGGTGGTTAGAACTTTGAATGTTGAGTAAGTTCAGTTCTTTACTGCATTTACTGTCTTGTTCCAGCTTCTGTCCATAGATTCCCATTGACTAAAGTTAGAAAGAAGATACACACATGATAAGTGGATATTAGCTCAGAAGCTCAGAATCCTCCTTAGAAGGGGGAACAAAATACCCAATGGAAGGAGTTATAGAGACAAAGATCAGAGCAGAGACTGAAGAAATGACCATCCAGAGACTGCCCCACTTGGGGATCCATCCCATAAACAGCCACCAAATCCAGACACTATGGTAGATGCCAAGAAGAGTCTTCTGACAGGAGCCTGATATAGGTGTCTCCTGAGGGGCTCTGCCAGTGCTTGGCAAAAACAGAAGTGGATGCTCACAATCATCCACTGGACAGAGTACAAGGTCCCCAATGAAGGAGCTAGAGAAGGGAGCTGAAAGGGTTTGAAGTCCCATAGGAGGAGCATCAATATGAACTAACCAGTACCCCCAGAGTTCCTTGGAACTAAACCACCAAAGAAAACATATGGTGGAACTTGTGGCTCTAGCTGTATATGTAGCAGAGGATGGCCTAGTTGGTCATCAATGAGAGGAGAGGGCCTAGGTCCTGTGAAGGTTCTATGCCCCGGTATAGGGGAATGCCAGGACCAGGAATGAGAGTGGGTGGGTTGGGGAGCATGGGGAGGGGGAAGAGATAGGTAAGAGATAGGTAATAGTTTTCAGAGGGGAAACTAGGAAAGGGGATAACATTTGAAATATAAAGAAAATATCTAATTTAAAAAAATAGAAAAAAGAAAGAAAGAGAGAAAGATAAAGAAAGAAAGAAAGAGAGAGAGAAAGAGAGAGAGAAAGAAAGAAAGAAAGAAAGAAAGAAAGAAAGAAAGAAAGAAAGAAAGAAAAAAAGGAAGGAAGGAAGAAAAAGAAAGAAAGAAAGAGAAAGAAAGAAAGAAAGAAAGAAAGAAAGAAAGAAAGAAAAAGAAAGAAAGAAAGAGAAAGAAAGAAAGAAAGAAAGAAAGAAAGAAAGAAAGAAAGAAAGAAAGAGAGAGAGAAAGAAAGAGAGAAAGAGAGAGAGGGGGGAGGACGGGAGGGAGGGAGGAAGAAGATGGCCCAAGCAGAAAATACTTCATATCTGAAATCTGAGAGTGAGATCTTTCTTGAGTTGATATGTTTTTGATGAACTAGAGAGATACTTTTGTAAAGAGCTTTCCTTTAGTGAAAGTATTTATAGCTAGATTTCAAGATGTATTGTAAGAATACATTGAAAAAAAGCTTTCCTTTATGACAAAATGTAAGTAAAAAGTTCAAAATATCCTGTTAAAATAACAATTTTTGTACATGAATAGTGTTTCTGGTTGATAAATAATCTTCTCATTTACTACTTAATAACTTCATAACAGAGTGATATAAATTTACTGGCCATTAGAGCTTAACAGTATCTGTTATCAGATACTGTTTATCAGATAAAATTACTTTAGCATGCTATCACCAAAGTCCTCCAGATTTTCAAGGTTGGTAGAATATGTATTTGAGACAATATACATTAGGGTTTTTTTTTTTTTTCTAATGCCATTCCATGCAGTCTTTTCTTGAGTTTGTTTCTACAAATATGTTAGAAAATGTTGATAATGTGAAAATAACCACATACTCATTTTACACAGGAGCAAGCCATCAGTGTAACTCTCTTGAATTGGGTAATTTGTAAAATGTAGGTAGTTCTTCCAAAATTTAAAAGTTACTTGTTAAAGATACAGTTATCTTTGTCTGCAGTGGAAAATTTGGTTTTCCCTTGTCTGGGGAGCAGATGGAGTTCTTTAACACTTTTTGAGACCACTGGCAAACCTGACAGCTTTCAAAATGCAGAGGGATGTGACACACATTCTAAACTGTAGGCAGAATAGTAATTGTAACAATTGTTTCATCACCTATTGTATGTTACAACCACACTTATGCTCTTCCTGTGAGCCGTGCCATCCAAACAGCAATTTAGTAAATGTGCCCATTCTGATAAATGTGTGAATTGAGATGATTACCTGAATATGGTGAAAACATATTTAAAACAATTTCTTTGTGTTAACTGAGACAAAAATAATCAAACAATGTGTCAGTGGCTTCTCTTCTTTTCACAGTGGCTATTCTCAGTTTTTGGACGATTTTACTTTGATTCCAATCCTGTGACTGTTATTCTTCCACTTTTGTCCAATAACCCATTACCACATAAGACTTTGTCTTATCTTGGGCCATTTATACCTTCATGAAGAACTTTCTGTTGATTATACTGTGAAATTGCTCTCAAGAAATGATTTGATGCTGTAGGTTCTCAATAACATAATTCTGATTACACTTTCCCAAGAACTGCTTAGACTCATTCCACTGTTGGTTAAATCATATTACATCAATTTTTGTGTCCTTCTCTACTTAAATGGACCATTGACAATGGTACTGTGAAGCTCGAGAACCATATGGTCACTGGTTATTTTTCCCATAAATTGTCATGATAATTGCATGCATTATATTTGCTATGAGCATAAAATTCACATTATTTTCTTTTAATTTTTGAGATTATAAAATAATCACATATTTTCTTCCCTTTTCTTGCTTAAAACACTCACATATATCCCTCTCTGCTTTCCTTCAAATTCATGGCCTCTTTACCAATTGTTATTGCATGTATATACATATATATTCCTTAATATTATGTGTTTAGTTTGTGTAATGTTACTTGTATATATGTTTCTAGGGATGAATTTTTGATTCTGAACAATTAATTGGTATGTTCTTCCATCGGGAAGCCTACTTCTGTAGTTCCCACTTTTTTTCAAATGACTATAGTTCTTTGTGTTTGTCTGAGACATCATAGACTTTTCCTTATTCACAATGGCATTTACTTTGGTGCTATACATGTTCATAACATGTTAGGTCAATCATGTAGGTGAGACTTTATGGATATAGATTATGACTCTATTAGGAAACACAACCTCACAGTAAACACCCTGACTCTCACAATCTGCCCATTCCTTATTTCACAGTGTTTTCTGAGCCTTAAGTGTAGGAATGTTGCATTTTAGATGGATTGTGGTTTTCTGCAGTAGTCTCTAAGTGTTGCAAAGGAGAGTTCCTTTGTTGAGGGGTAAGGACTACATTTATCTCTGTGTATAATACAAACGTTTTAAGGTTGAGATGTTAGGATTGCTCAGCATCAGAAAGCATATACCTTCCTCAGAATGTCAGTCAACTTCAAAACAGAAAAATTTGCTATATGAGTTCAGTAACTGTACAGGCCCACAAATTAGCAAAGAATATCACCCCAGATCCAAACAGTATGTCAAAAGCAAAAAGCATTTATTCTGCAGAAATTCAAGATGCAGGGGTCTACCATTCATCAAAATTGTAACCTTGAGATGAGTTCAAAGGCACAATATAAAGTCCTTTAAGGAAATTCCAGGGAGGGGTAAGTGAAAGGTACTCATTGGTTGGCGATATCTGTAGTGGTATGGGTGTCTCTGGGATTGGCTAAGGTTTCAGAAACTTTCCAGACTCTTGCTGACTGACTAGTTTTGCCTATGCCAGGTGGTGGGGCAGCTTCTGATTGGATGCTAGAAGGTTGTAGTTTTTCCTGAAACTGGTTGTTCGGTCATGGGAAACAGAAATGTAGGTCTATTCTTCTAAACTGGCATCTCATACCCTGTCGTGGAGTCACTCTGACTTGACTCTATCATCCTCTCCACCCACTTTGAATAATGCCCCATCTCAACTCCTTGAGATGTTTCTGTGAGTTGTTATTGCTGATTCAGGATCATCAAGAAGATTATGGATATTCATTCCTTGACAGACCTAACCAGTGCATTATGGAGAGTCCACAAGGCAAAGTCAGCATCAGTAAGATGAGAGGACTGATTAAGGCACATACAAGGGTGGTCAGCCAAAGAGACTCATACCAACCTTGGCTCTGTTCCCTTTCCATTTTTCTGTCATGCAGTCATTTTCTGACTAAGGCCCTAGATTCCATGATCACCTCTAAGTAGTTAGCATACAAACACCATTCTTCATCCAAAGTTATGCATAGTCTCCCTGCTGAAAAGAAGTAAGAGTAGGTTTCTTCTGTTTTGTAGGACTATTTCTGCCAGGGAGGAAAGGGAATCTTGCAGGGACATAATAACAGGTTTCCCATTTCCTTTAAGTCAGCATCTACAGCCATTCTCAGAGAGTTTTAGTGCTTATCTTGAAGTACTAAGGCTGAGGCTCCCATGCCAGCAGTTCTAGCCAACCCTATGCTAAGGAGAAACCCCAGTAACACAGCAGAGATGGTTGCCTCTTTATCTGATTGGTTTGAGATGCCATCTGGTAGAGTACAAGCTGTACCAGAACACAAAAATCTTGAGTCAGATTTAGAACTAGGGCAGAAATGCATGGGTTGATCCCTGAGGCTCAAGTCCATGTCCTCTGGGGGCAGCAGGTGTTCTGCAGTGGTAGAGGCTACAGTGTGGATGCAGAGGTGGGAATATTCTGAGGGTACTTGATTCCCAATGCATAGTTCCTGTCCATTATTGATTTCAGGGTTACCTTCCCTGACTATTAGATAACTGACTGTTGCCATCTAAATTGGTTACTATTTGTGTTCTGTGAATGATCCCCAGGAACTGCTATTTCTTCATGGCAAGGGGGCTGAGTATCCAATTATAACCAACTGACCTGAGTTAGATATCAACAGGAGAAGTTAAACCTGGAACTTGGCTTTTAATAGGTGTAAGGTACCTGGCCCAGGCACTTGAATGGTACCTCCTTGGGACAGGGGTAATGAGTCCAGATGAAGGGGTTAGTGCAGGTGGAACAACAGACTTAGGAGGCTATTGATTTGGTTTTGCTAACATATTGTTGTGTCCCAGTGGGGTCCCAGGCCCAGTCATGCTGGTCAGTTTTATGATGAATAGGGCCCCTGGGTCTCAGGCTGCTATTCTAGATTTCATACAGCCTTAGGCTCTATGTCTTTCTTCTTTTCCATCTGCCTTCCCTTCTCTATGCTTCAGTAAAATGCATGCAGACAAGATTACACCTATTGTCTGATTATAAGATTTTTCCCCAATTCTTGTCAGATTGATATATTCACCTGCCCATAATGGAGTTAAGGACACCATCCCAGTAGTCTCACAGCCCTAACTTGCACGGAAGTAGTGTACTGCTACATCTACTCCAGTAGTGACACGCATGACAGGCCTGAAAACGTGGACGCAGTCCTGAGGCAAAGACTTTCAAGGAAACTATGCCTCCTGGAACCTTGGCATTCCCATAGCCCATATATTCAAACCCTGTCCCGGCGTTAGTTTGGTGTATGGATCTGTGTGCTTTCTTGTATTATAGGTGCTTCCAAGTCATGATTTTACAAATACTTAAATCAGGTTGCATTTTACTCTCTGCCCTACACCAATGTCCAAGATAATCCTTGAAGCCAACCCTGAGCTTGGTATTCAGTAAGAATGTTACCTATTCAGTAACAGTCAAATTCACTTCTAGTAGAGACAGTGAAACTAATCAGGCATTATAATTTACTTAAACAGAGCTAGAAAAGCTCAGGGCTAGTGTGCATAGTAATTACTTAGGGCAATAGCCAAGTCACACCCAAACACATGAATACACAATGGCCTAGGAAATCGGTGGGTTGTAGTATGAAATGGTTGGTAGAAGGGAATTCCCCTTTTGCAGTTTTTCCACTGGGCCCAGAATAATAGCATAATCAGGTATTTACTAAAGAACCTCCCCCCCCCCGCCCCCGGCGGTGGGTTTAACAATAGACTAGCATTGCATTAGAGCATTCACCTGGCTCTGGTATTTAGCTGTTCTCAGTTGAAAACATGACCTGGCTTCCACCATCTTTTTATGTATACATTTTCTTTTGTTTTGTGTAAAGAACCAGTGTACCTTGGGAATGTACTTGTGCCACGCTCTCCAGTCGAGTCAGCTTGACAGGCTGAGGCTTGAAAGCTACTCATGAGGCAAAAGAGTTTCACAGAAACTCGCTCCTGGAGTCTGGTGTTCTCTCTAACCCATACATTAATTTTCCATTCCCGCGTTAGTCTAGTGTATGGAACCACGCGCTCTCTTTTACTATTATCCTATTATAAGTGCCTTTTAAGATTGAATTCTGACATAGCTAAAGCCAGTGTTCCAACAGTCCTAGAACGTCCTTGAGCAAGACCATGGGCTTGGAATTCAGGAAGAATGTTGCTATTCAGTGACATTCAGAATAGCCTCTGGTACTACACTATCACTTAGAATAAAAGCCAAGTCGCTCCCATATACAGGAATTTACAATGGTTTAGGAAGTAGATCGGGCTGTGGTTTTAGAGTATTGCATTATTCATGAGATGGTTAGCTAGAAAGGAACTTCCTAGTTAGAACCATGACTTGGGTGTGAAAGCCCTTGCCCTAGGAGAGTAAAGACCTCACACCTGGCTTCTAAGACTATAGCTGAGTTACACCCATACACATGTATTTACAATGGCCTAAGGGGAAGGTGGACTATACAATAGACTAAAATAGGAACTATGGCAAGGGCACGAAGCCCTTGACCCTGGCTTCTAAGATTAAGTGAATCTTAGGTGTAGCCCTTGTTGATCCCAGTTGTTAACAATGAATTCTATCCCAGGTGGTTCCCGTTAGACCTTCTGTGTTTGCATTCCTCTGTTTTATGTAAGAATCCAGTAACCTCTTTGTACCTTGCGAGTGTGTCACCCAACTTCCTTATTGTCTTCTGTATAAAAAGTTTGATGCTTGATTTGACACATTACATTCAGATTCTACACAACCTCTCCTGTGTGCATCTGTCTCTCAATTCATCCAATGCTTTACCCACCCTAGACTAGAGACCTGCTCCATGCAGACAAAGGGGCTCAGAGGGTCTGCGGCATACTTGCCTTGCCTTCTTGTTTTTTTTTTTTTTTTTTTTTTTTTGTTGTTGTTTTGTTTTGTTGTTGTTTTGTTTTGTGGTTTTTTTTTCTATATTAAAAGCCTGGTGTTTGCTTGGAAAAAATTACATTCAGATTCAGCACTCCCTTGTGTCTGCTTCTGTTTGTCATTTCTCACCTGTAACCAGAAACCCGTTCCCTGCAGATCTGAGACCCAATAGAGTTTTGTCTATAGCAGTCTACCACTGTCCCATACTGGTTTTGTTATGCTTTGTCTTTATTGCGCCCAAGTTATATGTATAAAGTGAGGCCTCTTATGAATTGGTTGGGCAGGTCATTTGTAACAGTTCAACCAGATCAAAGAACATGACAGAGAACCAAATATTTGCTGGAAACATCTAAGAGGTCTGGTTGAGGATTTCCTCTGTTCCTGTGTTAGTTACTGTCCAGATGACATTATGGCGCTGGTGGAGATTGGCTGCTGATGTAACAAGCTTTAAGCAGTGGGAAAGAAGGATTAGGATCCTTGAAGTTGAAACTTTAATGGACCTGTAAGATGTGGGGTTGCCTTCCATTGCTCTTGAGGTAGGTCATCTGGAAGTCTCTCCTGTGTATATCTCAACTGCTGGGACATCTCTCTTTCTCATCAGGCTTAATGTGGGAGTGGTATATCCACATCTGGATTCTGTCAACCTTCACAGCTGCAGCCATGGTCAGGATCACGGAATGAGGTCCCTTCCAGTGGGGTTTTAGAGTCTTATGGTGATGCCTCTTAATCCAGACTTCTTCACCTGGTTCAAAGAAATAATGGTTAGGGGAAGGGAGAGATTCATAACCCTCATGGATGGTGGGTCATAATTGCTTCTGAACATCCAAGACATCAAGAAGTCATACTAGTAATATTCAGATAGATTATCAGACCAGAATTTAGGCAACATGGCAGGGTATCTGCCATATAGGATCTCAAAGGGAATAAGATGTATCCTCTCTACCTGTCCTGAACTCTGGGGTCTGTATTCACAATGCAGCTGCCAAATGGTCCCCAAGACATCTACCAAAGATTGAGTTACCTGAGAGATGAATGACAGTCCATTGTCAGACCCAAGCAGGGTAGGTAGACCATACCTGGCTATGATGCCATCTAGAATCTTCTTTGCCACTGTGTTAGCAATCTTCTTCTTTCAAGGGTATGCTCCTACCCATCCTGAAATGTATCTATGAATACTGGTAGATACTTACATCCATATGTTATTGGCTTTACTTCTGCACAATCTGTTTCCCAATTGGCCCCTGGCTGCTGGCCTCTAATTCTGGTTCCTGGTAGAGGTTTGAGGGTTTCATGGCCTAAAGTGGGACAATTTGAGATTACCTGATCAACAAAGTATTCCAAGTCAAATATTTTCTACTTTGTACCTCAAAACAATGCCTTTAATTTTTTGATCACCCAGATGCAAGGCCTGATGGATTTGATGCACAAGTTGTTTTAAAAACTCCTTGTAGCATGGTGAAGGCCTCAGTAGTATACAGCTATCCATCTTTCCTGTAGATTCCCTGACATTTGAGCAGATCATGTTTGTCCTCAGTAGTATATTTGGGGATGGCAAGGCTTTCAGGATGTGGGCAGTGGAAGCCTGGGCATCCTGTCTTGTGACTTTACCAGCTATCCTCTTTACTTAGGCTATTTCTGATGTCCTCTATTTTTATTCTCTGGGAAATGTATTATGTCACCTTGAGGAGAAATCATAGTGCCTCCAGTAAAGCAAATAGTTCTTCCTTATTTTTGACGGTTTTTCCTTCAGCAGTCAGCATTCCCTTCTCTTGGTATATAGACCCATGCACATGAGCCATAGCCAAAGCATATCTACTGTCAGTGTAAATGTTGGCTATTGCACTTTTTGCCAATTTTAAAGCCGGGGTTAGAGTCTTTAGTTCAGCTTGCTGGGCTGAAGTCTTGGTGGCAAAACAGTAGTCCAAATGACAGTCTAAGTACACCACTGCCCCCTTCACATACCTGTTTTTTTTCTAGATGAAGTTACTCCTATTCATGAAGTAGATGCACTCAGCATACATCCGGGTATGTATGTCAGTCTGGTCTGGCTTAATGTTTTGAACTGAAATATAGCTCAATCATGCTATATGTCTGAGGACAGGTCCTGAAGGAGGGTAGCTTGGTTTAGGGGAGATGTAGGTTATCTTATTCAGTGTGTATGTTTTGGGGGAGATTCATGAAGTACCTGTACTTGCACTGGACAACCATCAGCTGGGTGGATTCTGGAGGGTTCCTTCAATAACATGGCTGGTGAAGATAACCGATAAATTCCTGCCCCATAGTTATCTTGTCAGTGTCCTTGGCCAGCAGAACAGTGGCAGCTATGATCTGGAAGCAGGCTAGTTATTCCTGAGCTGCCAGGTCTAGCTTCTTAGATAAATAGGCTACAGGTCTGTTCCATGGACCCAAAGTTTTGGTGAGCACTCCTTTTGCTATCTCCTTCCTTTCATCTATGTATAGGAGAAAATGTTTGTGAATGTGTGGGAGGGCCAGGTCTGGTTACTCCAATAAGGCTTTTAAGGTCTTAAAAGCCATGATCATCTCAGGGGTCCATTTTATCTCATCTTCTTGGCCCATTGTGTCCTTACATAATGGTTTTGTTGTCTCAGTGAACACTGGCACCCAGAGTGTACAGATTCCTGGAGGATCTGCAAAATCCCCATACTTTTCTTCAAGCTGATAGCACTGGGATGCTGAAGATGGTTTGCTTCTAGGCAATTCATCCAACAGCATGAATTGGCTCCACTTGACTATGTACTCCAAATAAGTGACTTCAAGTTGACAAAGCTGAGCCTTCTTGGAAGAAACTGGGTAGCCCAGTTCCTGTGGCAGGTCTCAAGTGGCCTCTTGGCATGTCTCAAAGTCAGGGGCCATAATTAGGAGGCCATGTACATATTGGAGTAAAGTTATTTACAGGTGAGCCCACTGGTACTCACCCAAGCACTCATGAAATGTCTCATCAAACATTGTGAGTTCTTGAACATTTGAGGCAGATATGTCCTGTTGGGGCCGGCCTGCGGCTCTCATGTCTGGGTTCAAGCCTGGGAGGCATCTTGGAGCTGAAAGAAAAAAGGGAATCTAGGCGGGTAGAGAGAGAAATGGAGCCAAGACAGTATTCTGATCAAGACTCAAATGTTTAATGATAATCTGTACTTTTAAAGAGGGAAGCCCATCCCCAGTCACACCAAGTTCCTTGTGAAGTTGTCAGAATTGGCTTTTAGCAGGAACTCGCTAAAATCACAGTTCAGTGTTAACTCTGGAAAATCTTGGAGAACTGGTTGATTTGGCTTCAGGCAGGTAGCAGGCAGTGTAACATCAAAGGACAGTGATGAGAAGCAGCACAGCAGGTGGCTCTGCCTCAGTGGCAGATGGTCTGAACCAGCCTGGCTATGCTGGAAGGAGGTTACAGTGTCCAAGTCAGTTGTCCATTGAAGCCTCTCTCCAAATCTTGTCATTTGAAGGCAAAGAGAGGATGGCTTTGGGTGCAATAGACAGGCTGAAGAAACCATTCTTCAGGTCAAACACAGTAGGCATAGTGTGCTTGGGAGGGAGACTGAACAGCAGGGTGTAGAGGTTTAGAACTGAGGGATGGGTGCTTCTTATCCAATTGTTTACCTCCCTCAAATTCTGCACAGTTAGATAGTCACAGGAATGTGACTTCTGGTCAGAAGGAGAGGGGTGTTCCATGCTGATTGGCAAGGAATGAGAATCCCTGCTTCTCAGAGCCTGTTGATGTGCAGGGAGCATCCCCATTCTGGCTTCACTGGGCATTGAACATTGCCTGATTTGGGCTGAGGTGTCCCCAGCTTTACTTAGACTAGAATGAGGGTCGAGTAACAGTCAAGTCCTATCAGATTCTTCTCTGTACAGACCGTGGGGAACTTTGCCAGAAACTTCTAGAGCAATGGGCTTAGAGATGGATTCCTCTTCTAGGGCCAGGATCAGAGCATGGATGGGTCCATTCTTATCATGCACTCCCTCTGGGCCAAAATGGATTTGGGTTTCCATTTTGGTGAGAAGGTCCCTTCTCAGCAGGGTGTATGGATATCCAGGTATGACAATAAATATCTGATTTATCCATCCCATTTCCGAGTCTACCTTTATTCAGGTAATTCATGGATAGGGCTTGATGCCCGTTGCCCCTTGCACCCATGTTGTCTGGCAGTGGCCCCAGTGGTTCTTTCAAAACAGAGTTTTGTGCCCTCATGTCCACCAGAAAGTCTATGGGCTTCCCCTCTACCTTTGGGGTTACCCAGAGCTCATGGGGGTGGAGGTTTGATTCCTGGTGCCCTCAGTCTCTGAGTTCTGACTTTGAGCTTCCTCTTGGGGCACTTGTTTTTCCAATGCCTTGTTTATTTGCAGTAAGCACATTGGTCCTTCTTCAGTGCCACCCAAGTTCTAGATTCCCCATCAGTCTGGTTCTGCTTCATTTTTCTCATCCATGAGCCATGTCCTTCAGTTCCTTGGTGTCCTTTTAGCCTCCGGGGTGGTGGCTAGCAGGACTTTTGTCAGTTCTTTTGCTCTATTGATCCTGGAAGTTTGCTTGATTGTTAAAGACTTTTTCTGCTGTACCTACCTATCACGTCCAACTCCGCCAGCAAGAAAGACACAACCACCAGTTCTTCTTAAAGCAGTTTACTCAGGCAGCTTCTCTTTACAAATCCCCCAGCCTCTCTGGTTGCAAGTGTTTTTCTCCACTCCAGCCACAACCACTCCCCCACCAATCACCACAGGTCACATCACCTCACCAGGCAGGCTTGCTCAGCCAATCAGGGATTAAGGGTGGGCCATCCACCAAACATGGGCTTGTTTACAGCCAGGAGTAGATTTCCATCCGGCTGGCCAGGGAGCCAGAATGGCTTCCCACACCTACCAGCTCTGTCAGCTGATTACCTGCAAATCCATCCAATGTCAGGAGCTGCCTCGTTAACAAAGGCCATTTTCACAGCTGTTTCCCTACCCTCAGGATCAAAGGGGGTGTAGGTTCTGTAGACCTCTAAAAATCTTTCCAGGAGATTTGTAGGACTCTTGGTATTCCCATGGGTAACCTGGTTTACCTTAGATAAATTTGTGGGTCCCCAGGCGGCCTCTCAGAGGTACCCCATCAGAATCTGGTCATAGACCTGGAGCCTCTCCTTACCTTCAGCAGAATTATAATTCCAGTCAAATTGAGCCAAGAAAAAGATGCATCAATACCAGCCTGGATCTGGGTGAGAAGCCCATTTGCTTCCCATTTTTGGGTGGCCCGCACAATCTGTTCCCTTTCTTCAATAGGGAAGTGGATCTGGAGCAGTGTTGACAAATATCCCAGACAGGCTGGTGTGTATGTTAGCATCAGTGAATCACTGAAGATTTATTATTAAGAACTCAAAAAGTATGCAAAAGCAAAGAATGTTTATTGAACAAATTCCTACATGCAGGGGCTGAATTCCATCAAAATGGAAGGACCCCTACTGAATTTACAGATTCAGTTTTGTTTTTAATTTTTAATTTTTATTTTTTAAAATGATTCTATTTACTGTTTTAAGGAAAAATTACAAAGTTTATATAACAACACTTAAAGTCTGTGATTCTGCTGATATAGTACTATAGATGACATTGATAAATTATAAAATGCATTTACTTTAAATAATATTTTTTGTTGTACATTTGTTTTGTTTTGATTTGTTTTGTTTTGTTTTTTAGCAGATTCAGTTTTAAAGCCAAAAAAGGAACATTATCTAGGAGTGTGTGATCTATATTTTGGTTGGTGATTCTATCTTTGGGGGTCTTGGTGATGCTATGATTGATTAGGGTTTTGTTTCAACTATATTTGACTAACTATTCTTGCTCCATGCCAAGGAGGTATAGCTCTAGACAGCTGCAAGTTTTGCTAGCTGTCCTCTTGCAAGCTGGGGAGGTGTCCATTTTATACAAGCCTGTTAGTGTAGTCTTGGTCAATTAGTTTGCAGCCTGTCACTGAGTCAGCCTGGCTCAGGCCAATTCACTTCTTTAAAGTCAACATGATGTAATCTAAAAGAACTATGAGAGCTGATAGCCTTTCTGAAAATAGGGGATTCTGCAACTTGCAATTGTTAAGGTCATTACTGGCAAGTGGCAAATAGGTCATTAATTGTCTCTGTTGAGCATCTGGGGGTCCAGTTACCCAGAGAGGTAGAGATGTGGTTGAATCAGCCTGCTGGACAGTACAGGCTTGAGTGTGGAGTTTACTCCAGGTGGAGTCAGGAGCTTCCTCCTCTCCTGCCTGTGCAGGAGACAGTGGCAGTGGCAGCAGGGACAAGAACCTAAGGAGGAGGGCAGAAATCCTCTTTGGAGGTATAGGGAGGAAGAAAGGTAAGTGGCTGAGGCTAGTTCTCCTTCACAGGAAGGACAGTGGGAAATGGTACAACCGTTCACAGAAAAAGTTTCATCCAGGCAGGGGTTTTTCTACCAGATATTGCCACAGAGTGATATATGGCACCTGGTCTGGGTGGTCCATGGCCTCATAGATTATAACATTTACCCTGTAAATAGTGGGGAGATGGAAAGTCCCCTCCTTGGGGCATTCTACTTTGAAGGTGGGCTATTCATTCCTGTAAAATGAGAATAGTTTGCAGAGATGAACAACCAGACCTAAGTCTTCTGGAACATGGGGAAGTTCTTGAAATGATTCAAGACTAGGCCCAAGGGGGTAATCTGTGTCTTCCCCATCTTAAGAATCAAAGGATTTAGACAAAGAACTTGCACAGATGAACAAATTCAAGAAGAAAATATCCACATACCAACACAGAAAGAGGTTCCCAAGAAAGTGAATGGAAAACAGAAAGGCTATCTCAGATGGACTTCCTCCTCTCACACTAGAGATGCCAAAGATGCACAGCTGGTTCAGAAGTCAAGTTATCCTTTTCTGGTTAGGGGGTCAGGGGCATCCTCCATAGTCCCTGGATGGGTGGCAAACAACAATTCCACTTTGTTTCTCTCAGCCTCCAGATTGTTTACAGACAGAGAAACACACATAAGCCTTGGAGCACTTCACACTTACTGATAAAATGGGGATCACTATCTCCCCCAAACACTCCGCTATCTGTGTGTGAGGGTCTCCAGTGATTTTGTACAAGCCTCAAATGCCCGAGTCACCAAAATAGCAACCCAGACGCAAATAGTATGCAAAAGCAAAGAGCATTTATTCTCCAGAAAAGCAACATGCAGGGGTCCACCATTCCAGCAACCTTGAGGTGAATTAGCAGGCTCAATTTAGGGGATTCCAGGGATGAGTAAATGACTTTTATCCCGATTTGTTGGCTCTATTTCTATGAGTGTGTGTGTCTCTGAAAATGGTTAGGGCTCTAGAGACTTTGCAGAATGATTGCTACTCACTACTCTTGCCTCAGGCCAGGCAGTGGGGAAGCTCCAGTTTGGCTGCCCACAGGCTGTGGTTTTTCCTGAAACTGTTTTATTTTATTTCATTTCATTTTATTTTATTTTATGTTATTTTAACTTTTTTTCAGTTCTGGGAAACAGACATGTAGGTCTCATCTCCTGAACTGGCATCTGATAACCTGTCATGGAGAGTCAGTCTGACCCATCCCTTCAAACTAAAAAGTATGTTTTGATCCAATGCAGAAAATGAGAGTTAGAATTAAAGCTGCCATTGTAAAAGTAACTGTTTTTCACCTGATGTAACAGTTTTCTCTGAGATTTACTGCTGAATAAACTCACTCTTTCTAGTTTTCTCTTAAATTTTTGTTGGCTGGTTCAACTCAGCCGATTTGGCCAAACTCCATCCCAGGCGCAGTGATTCAGCCTCAAACTCTAAGCTTTACTGAATTGCTTGACTTGGCCTCAAAGTAACTCTAGCAATCTGTCCTAATCTTATACCCCTTCTAATTCTCTGGCTCATTCTGTCTTCACCTGGGTCTAGCTTTTTTATTTTATTTTATTTTATTTTATTTTATTTTATTTTATTTTATTTTTTGCAAAGTGTCTCTGTACAACTCTCCTAATAAAAACTGCCTCTGAACTCCACAAACTGAACTGCCATGAACTCCACTCCACTGCATTGCCTCTCAACTCACTGATTCAACTGAGGTGACTGTCAGTAGATCCGTGTGCCTTTGAGTGCTGGGATTAAAGGATTGCACCACCATGTACAACTAAACTTCTCTTTACCTGAAGCTTATACTATACCAGATTGGCCTTGAACTCAGATACCTGCTTGCCTCTGTCTCCTGGGATTGAAAGCTTGTCTGCAAGCCAACTGGATTTTACAGACCTGGAAGGTTTTCTGCCCTCGCCAGAGCAAATATGTACTGGATTAAAATTCTTCTACATGCATTTTCATATTAGGGAGTGAAGATTACCCAAATTTAAATTCTCTAAATATTGGGTCCATAAACTATCTTCAGGACCTGGGTAAAAACTGATAGGAAAGTGAACTGATCCCATAATCAGCTTCCAAACGCTGACACCATGGCATACGCCAGCAAGATTTTGCTGAAAAGGCCCTGATATAGCTGTCTCTTGTGAGGCTATGCTGGGGCCTGGCAAACACGGAAGTGGATGCTCACAGTCAGCTATTGGATGGAACACAGGGCCCCCCAATGGAGGAGGTAGAGAAAGTTCCCAAGGAACTAAAGGGATCTACAACCCTATAGGTGGAACAACAATATGAACTAACCAGTATCCCCCGGAGCTCATGTCTCTAGCTGCATATGAATCAGAAGATGGCCTAGTCGGCCATCAGTGGAAAGAGAGGCCCCTTGGTCTTGCAAACTTTATATGCCTCAGTACAGGGGAACGACAGGGCCAAGAAGTGGGAGTGGGTGGGTAGGGGAGTGTGTGTGGGGGCGTCTGGGGGACTTTTGGGATAGCATTTGAAATGTAAATGAAGAAAATACCTAATTAAAAAAATAGAACTCATCAAAATAATAAAAGATCGAACCTGATCTAGGGATACACAATGAAAATATTACTACTATACTTTGAAAGACTGATGAAATTTGTGGGCCAGAATCTATGTAGAAAATGTATATTTTAGTATCATCATCCTTTGAATTCTTCAGAGAAAACCCATGTGAACTCAGTATCTTTAAAATGAGTGTTTTAAATACAACCAATTTAGTCTCTAAAAGGTCCCCTAATATCCAGAAAAAAAGCTATTGAATTTGGTATCAGATTGTTTGTTTTTATAATATTAAAGAAAGTAAATACTGCCTAAGCTTATTTTTAAGTGGAAGCTTAAATTGGCTGTGTAATTAAAATAATGAACATGCATTTCATCATGAGTATCATCTTTTAACTGTCCTCATGCTAGTTGTGTATTAGTTAAAACTGCAAATAGATAATAATATAGCAATGTGATATCTTCAGTATAGACATCTCCCTCAACCTAATAACTTAGGGGGGAAATGAGTGTGCTCTGACAATATATAATATTCTAATGCTTCTAAAGTAATGCAGCGATATATAAATATAAAACTTATGAAAGGTCCTTTATTTATTTTTAATAACAATGCCATTAATAAAGTGTAATCTTTAGTTCTTCAAATAGACAGCATGTCAGTTTCGTGTGATGTGCTGTAAACTAGAAATTACATTTTTCTACATGGCAGATGAAAATAAAGGGAAGCAGAAGTCATGCCCATGGATACACAAGTGGTTAAAGAGAGGAAGCAGAATTTTAGGGTTGATACCTAGTGTTGTCAATATCCAGCATATTGTTCCCTGACAGCTGTTGTTTGCAACATAGAAAACAAATCAAACTAGCCTCATACACTCAGAACTGAGTGCCACTGTCTACCCAGTGTTATCTTTCACTGATAAATTATTTGCAATTTAACAATTTCTCCATTTGTTACATACTAACTATGGAAAATTACTGATCAGTTTTAGCCAATATTTCCTTTATTCATAGTCCTACAAACATCTCATATATTGCTGAAATTTTTAACACAGCTTTTTGTCATTAAATTGTCTTAGTTTGGGTTTTACAGACATTATGACCACAGCAACTCATATAAAAACATTTAATTAGGGCTGGCTTACAGGGTCAGAGGTTCAGTCTATTATTATCAAGCAGGAGCATGACAGAGTCCAGGCAGGCATGATCAGGAGGAGCTGAGAGTTCCATATCTTTGTCTGCAAGCTACTAGCTGATACTGGCTTCCAGGCAGCTAGGAAGAAGGTCTTAAAGGACACACCCATAGTGACACATCTACTCCAACAGAGCTACACCTTCTAATAGTGCCACTCCCTGGACAGAACATATACAAACCATCAAAATTGTGTTTGAATTTATAGTTGTGACCTCTTTTCTAAACCAAAACTTTGTTCTTACGATTTTCAGCTTTGTATCAGTTTCTACTTAGTTCAAGTTCCAGATGGTCACCATATATCCAGATGTATATATTGTTTATTCTGGAATGTTGGCTGATTTTATGTTAGTTTCTGCATTTTCTTTCAAGAGTAATTTCCAAAATCTTACGTTTATGTAAACCTCCTTGCCAGCTAGCTTCAAATTCAATATCTTGAGTTTATTCCCACAGGTGAAGGATACAGGCTGATTTATTTTTATCTGTCTTTTTATCTACAGGTGTTGGATGTGATAAGAGAGTTCAGGAAGGTGAACACACACTTGAAACCTCATTCCATCAGCAGGCATGAAAGGATCCTTTGTAAACAACTCTTGTTTTCATTATTGTTATGACAAAAATATCAATCTAAGCATTTTACTTCCCCAACTCGTGAGCTATACTTTTAAACAAATTGCATTACAAAGATATTCACTAAAATGTATGCTTAAAAATATTATTGCCTGTACTTGCTGGATTTTAAGATTTTAATCTTTTTAAATGAATTTAAGATTTTGCTTTATTTTATATTGTAAGATTATATACTTTTTATTTTAAGATTATGCATTATGGACATTGTCTAGTACAATATCTGTAATAATTACATGGCATTTTTTTATACCTTTAGAGATCAGCAAATTGCAGAACATTTAAATAACTTGGCAATAAGAGACAGAGAGTATTTTGGATCAAGGAAAGAGTAGCTTTAAAGTCTGGGCTTTTGTATTCAGCCATGATGGTTTAATTAGGTGTGTGACTCTAAAAATTTCCAGTTGAATTAAATTTGAGTCAGTTTTGATCTTTATCACTTCACAGTGACATTTCTCTTGAACATTTTATATTATAGGTATCTAACTACATGAAATAGTAACAGAGAGCCCACATCAATAAGACATTTTGGAGATTGCCTAAACTGCCCATCAATTTTATCTTTAGGGATTTCTGCCATGATTTTAAAACTAATGCAATACTATCATGTGTTGTGTCTTTTTGTAAAAATAAACCATTCTAAACTCTGTTATTTTTGCTTAAAAACAGTACGTATTCTCACATTCTTTGACTTATTCTAATAATTTTATAAAGTGAGCAGTAGAAGGACTTTATCCTTCCTATGCATGTTTGTATGAATGTGTCATCCAAGCATGCATGTACACTCACTTCAATCCATCTCTATTTCACAGCATTCTCCATTTTTGCCCTTTCTCATATTTCATTTCGTCTACATTTCTATGGACTCCTTATAAGTATAATGACTTTCTTGATGTTCTCTAAATTCTCAAAGCAAAGCCAAACCTCATCGTATTTGCATTGACTGTGTTCTTTGATAATATGATCTGTAACTCACTGTCATGACATACTGTCCTTGGAAGGGCAGATGTTAGCTACAAGAAATGTCTCAACAGAAAATGAAATATACGAATATTCCTTTGGGATTGCTTTCTTTCTTTCTAATACATTCTGTGGCAAATCATAGATAACTCTTTCTGATTAGCTAAGTCTAGGTCACAATTTCAAGGCTTAGATGAAGAGCAGCTAGGAAAGAAAGTTTCATTTTTACTTTTAGAAAACTGGCTTCTATCTTTAGAAAAGTAGAAAACATAAGAGAGGTCTTAAAAATAAACACCATAGTCAAAAAAGAATTAAGACAAATTCTCATGCTGCTTTTCTTTTCCCATACCTGAAATGGCAGTGACCCCTTTTAAGGATTCTGTGTTCATCTTTGTATAAAGGAACACCTCCATGTTCCAGGTAAGATATTCCATTCCTCTGTAATCATAAAGTTTTCAAAACGAAATTCAAATTAGCTGGCTGGTTGGCTGAAGTCTAATGAGCTTCTTCCTAGAATGTTTGATGTGGCCTTTTAACTGTCCAGTCAGTCTACTTAACCAGGTAGGAACACATCAATTTCACTGTAAAAATATGACCAATTATTCATATTTAGTCATTTTGAGGCATGTTCTTAAAAGGAAGATCGTTTAAATCCACTGAAGACAGATATGTTTTAATATTCACAATTTTTAGGCATTACAATATTAAATACAAATGACATATGAAATATAAATTTATTGAGTACTACCTTTAATTTAAACCTATCACTTTTTCCTCAGTGTAACCTATATATTCAGTTTCCACTGAGCACTGTAAACTAAGATATAATTACTGGGGTATTTATATCTGATCATATCTGCATTTGCTCCTAAATACACTGTAAACTAATTTTCTCATTGGGTACTATGGTAAAGAAGTAGATACATGCAAACATGAAAATTAATGTAAGAAATAACCTGTTTATGTTTTTGTTTATTCAGGTCTGTTCATTTTAATGTTAAGATGCCTCTTTAAACATTGATTTTTCTAAATGATAATATGTATATTAATATATAGAGAAAATATAATTTGTACTCTTTTTATGCCCATTCTTTCTTTTTCTTTCTTTCTTTCTTTCTGTCTTTCTTTCTTTCTTTCTTTCTTTCTTTCTTTCTTTCTTTCTTTCTTTCTTCCTTTCTTTATTTCTTCCTTTCTTTATTTCTTTCTTATTGGATATTTTTGTTACTTGCATTTGAAATATTATCCCCTTTCTCAGTTTCCCCCCTCCCAGAAGCACCCTATCATATCCTCCCTCTCCCTGCTTCTATGAGGGTGTTCCTCCACACACCCACCATTCCCACCTCTCTGCCCTCGATTCCCCTATAATGGGGCATCTATCTAGCCTTCATAGGACCAAGAACCTCTCCTTCCATTGATGCCTGACAAGGCCATCCTCTGCTAAACATGAAGCTGGAGCCATGTGTACTCCTCTGTTGATGGCTTAGTCCCTGGGAGTTCTTGGGGTCTGGTTGGTTAATATTGTTGTTCTTCCTATGGGGTTGCAAACCCCTTCAACTCCTTAAGTCCCTTCTCTAACCCCTCCATTAGGGACCTGGCTCTCAGTCCCATGGTTGGCTGCCAACATCCACCTCTATATTTGAGAAGCTCTGACAGGGCATCTCAGGAGACTGCCATATCAGGCTCCTTTCAGCATGCACTTCTTGCCATCCACAGTAGTAACTGTATATGGGATGAATCTCCAGATGGGACAGTCTCTGGGTGGCCTTTCCTTTAGTCTCTGCTCTATACTTAATCTCCATATTTGCTCTTGTGAGTTTTTTGTTCTCCTTCTAAGAAGGACCAAATCACCCACACTTTGGTCTTCCTTCTTACTGAGCTTCATATGGTCTGTGAATTATAATCCTAGTTATTTGGAGCTTTTGGGCTAGTATCCACTTATCAGTGAGTGCATACCATGTGTTTTAGTTTGAGACTGGGTTACCTCACTCAGGACGAAATTTTCTAGTCTTATCCATTTGCCTAAGAATTTTATGAATACATCATTTTTAATAGCTGAGTAGTACTCCATTGTATAAATGTACCACATTTTCTGTATCCATTCCTCTGTTGAAAGACATCTGGGTTCTTTCCATCTCCTGACTATTATAAATTAGGATGCTATGAACATAGTGGAGCATGTGTCCTTATTACATGTTGGAGCATCTTCTGGGTATATATGCCCAGGAGTGCTATAGCTGTGTCCTTGGGTAGTAATATATCTAATTTTCTGAGGAACTGCCAAGCTGATTTCCAGACTGTTAGGACTAGCTTGCAATTCCACCAGTAATGGAGGAATTTTCCTATTTCTCCACATCCTTGCTAGCACCTGTTGTCACCTGAGTTTTTGATTTTAGCCATTCTGACTGGTGTGAAGTGGAGTCTCGGGGTTGTTTCGATTTGCATTTCCTTGATGGGAAATAGGGTGTTGTTCAGCTTCCTTGTGAAGTGTAGGGTTTTTTGTTTAGTTTTTTTTGTTTGTTTGTTTTTTTGTTTTGTTTTGTTCTTTTTGTTTTTGTTTTTGTTTTTTGAATTTAAGACCAGCCTTAATCTGTGGTGATCTGATAGGGTCCATGGGATTATTTCAATCTCCTTGAATCTGTTGAGGCTTGTTTTGTGACCAATTATATGGTCAGTTTTGGAGAAGGTACAATGAGGTGCTGAGAAGAAAGTATATTCTTTTGCTTTAGGATGAAATGTTCTATAAATATCTGTTAGATCCACTTGGTTCATAACTTTTGTGAATTTAGCTCTGTCTCTGTTTGGTTTCTGACTCCATGATCTGTCCATTGCTGAGAGTGGGCTGTTAAAGTCTCCCACTATTCTTGTGTGGGGTACGATGTGTGCTTTGAGCTTTAGTAAAGTTCCTTTTATGAATGTGGGTGCCCTTGCAGTTGGAGAATAAATGTTTAGAATTGAGAGTTTATCTCGGTAGACTTTTCCTTTGACCAGTATAAAGTGTCCTTCCTTATCCTTTTTGATAACTTTTGGCTATTTGAGATTAGCATTGCTACTCCAGCTTGTTTCTTGGGACAATTTACTTGGAAATTGTATTCCAACCTTTTACTCTGAGGTAGTGTCTGTCTTTGTCACTGAGATGAATTTGTTTTATGCAGCAAAATGCTTGGTCCTTTTTCCAGTCTGTCAGTCCATGTCTTTTTATTAGGGAATTGAGTCCCTTGATGTTAAGAGATATTAAGGAAAAGTGATGTTACTCCTTGTTATTTTTGTTCTTAGAGTTAGCAGTATGTTTGTGCACCTATCTTCTTTTGGATTTGTTGAAATATTACTTTTTTGTTTCTTCTAGGGTGTAGTTTCCCTCCTCGTGTTGGTGTTTTCCATCATTATCCTTTGTAGGGCTGGATTTGTGGAAAGATATTATATAAATTCAATTTTGTCATGGAAAATCTTGTTTTCTCTGTGTATGGTAATTGAGATTTTTGCTGGGTATAGTAGTCTGTGCTCGCATTTATGTTCTCTTAGGGTCTGTATGACATTTGTCCAGGGTCTTCTGGCTTTCATAGTCTCTCTTGAGAACTCTGGTGTAATTTTGATAGGTTGCTTTTATATGTTACTTACTATTTTCCCCTTACTGCTTTTAATATTCTTTCTTTATTTAATGTATTTGGTGTTTTGATTATTATGTGTTGGGTGAAATTTCTTCCCAGCCTATTTGGAGTTCTGTAGGCTTCTTTTATGTTCATGGGTAACTCTTTCTTTAGGTTATGGGAGTTTTCGTCTATAATTTTATTGAAGTTATTTATTGGCCTGTTGAGTTGGGCATCTTTACTCTCTTCTACATATTATATCCTTAGGTTTGGTCTTCTTATTGTGTCCTGGATTTCCTGTATGTTTTGGTTCAGGAGCTTTCTGCATTTTGCATTTTTTTGACTGTTGTGTCAATGTTTTCTAAGGTATCTTCTGCCCCTGAGATTCTCTTTTTTATTTCTTGTATTCTGTTGGTGATGCTTGCATCTATGGCTCCTGATCTATTTTCTAGATTTTCTAAATTCAGGGTTGTTTCCTTTTGTGATTTCTTTATTGTTTCTATTTTAATTTTTAGATCTTGGATGGTTTTGTTCATTTCCTTCTCCTGTTTGCTTGTGTTTTCTTATAATTTTTTAAGGGGTTTCTGTATTTTCTCTTTAAGGGGTTCTACCTGCTTACCTGTGTTCTCCTGTATCCCCCCCCCCACACACACATAATAAAAGAGCTATATGTTTGATAAAAAATTATAGTTATACATATTTTAAATTCTCAGTTCTATATCTTAATAATGTATAAAAATAAAATCATGCACAAAGAACATCTATATTATACAGAAATGTAATCACAGTTCTCAAGAAAAGCATTTGGGCAATCTCTTGAGTTACAAGCTGTAGTAATGACAAAATACTTGACAAATGGCTTTGGAATGAAGGGGTTTTCTTGGCTTATGGTTCAAGGGTATAGGGGACTTTCAGAGAGGAAACTAGGAAAGGGGATAGCATTTGAAATGTAAATGAAGAGAATATCTAATTAAAAAAAGGAAAGAAAACTTCATTTCCTGTATTTCTTTAATGGAGTTATTTATGTCCTTCATAAAGTCGTCCTGAGAAGTGACTTTAGATCTGCTCTGCATCTTGCTTTTATGGTGTGATGGTGTATCCAGAACTTGCTATGATGAGAGACTTGGGTTCTGATGATTCTAAGTAACCTTGATTTCTTTTGCTTCTGTTCTTAAGCTTGCCTCCACCATCTGATTATCTCTTGTGCTCCCTGCTCTTGCTATATTTGACTGGAGCCTGTCCTTACTGTAATCCTGGTTGAGTAAGAACTTCTCAGAGTCCATTTGTCTCTGTGATCCTGTGATTCCACGATACTGTGATCCTGAGATTCTGGATGTGTCAGAGTCAAGCTGCCTCTGAGACCCTGAGATCATCCTGTGACCAAGCTCCTGGGATTCTGGGATCCTGGGATCCTATGATCCTGGTTGTGATAGAGCATAGGAGAGTGGAGCCTACTCTGGGGGTTGTGAGACTGGCCACCAAGTTTGTGCCCAAGGTAGACTGGAAAGAACCCAAGCCACTGGTCAGTGGGCTTCCTGAATCCCTGTATCCTGCTGGCCCCAGTTACTCCAGGTGGTGTTGGAAGAGAGGTTATGTTCTCCTCACCTCTGATCCTAAGATCCTGGGTGTGCTAGAGCATCTGGGAGTGGAGCCTCCTTTATGGACTGTGGGACTGTCTGCTGAGTTCCTGCCCAAGGTAGTTGCCCATTCTTTCTTAAAAGACAGATCAATGGTTCAGAAGTCCGTGTTGGCTTTCTGTTTATTTTTATCCTTTGAAATGATTGCTTTCTTAGTTTTAAAAAGACTAGCAATTGAGTATTAACATACTCAATTAATTTCACTTATAATTGTGCTTATAGATTTTAATCTTGACAAAAGTTATCAACAGATATGTAAAGTTATCATTTACAAATAGCTATCTTCAAATAATTTAAGGTTTAAAGAACAGGGATGCAAAACAAACCAATTTTGCACCTGACTCTTGACAATGCAAATACAATAATCTACAAGAGTAGTGTTGAATGTTTGAAAATTCTCTTCACATGGGGAGCTTTATGAGGTAAGAATTATGTACCATATCATAATTATAAATGGGGATTATTTTTACCATAAATGCGTACATAATTTACTACTGAGCAATAATCGGAAACATCCCTAAAATACCATTACCTCAATCTATATTTTTTTATTCATACCCATTTTGTCAAATGTATATTGAACAGTATTGTGCCCTATTGTCTGAACACTGCAAAGTAGTTCTTTGAGCATAGGAAATCAATTTAATTGCAACAATAAACTTGCCATTTACCGTCTTAAATAACCAGCAATGTGAAACTTATTACGTCATTTACAATAGAGTTTGACTTCTAAGTTCTACACTGAGAGAAACTAATTTAATTGAGGCTGCAAAGATAAGGATGACAGTGACATATTTTTTTTTATTTTGCACTTTTATTACACACATTTTATTTGCATTTTAGTAGTAGTCAACATTTTTATAAAAATTTACACCTTTCAAAATTCCAAAAATTTTATAGAGAGTATGTTTTAAAAAGAGCTAAATTTAGAACTTGTAAAATATTTCCAATTCTCTGTTTTCCCTTAGAGTAATGAAATGTTTTTTAAACAATATTTTTTCAGAACAAAAACCAAATAATTAAAGAGTTATCAATAATTCTAACAGTATATTCCAAAACATAGTTGAATTCAGACTAATCACTTTAGGCCAGCATATCCTATGTTAATACTCAAACATCATCCTTAACATAAATATTTTCACATATTTATCTAAGTCATGAACAGATAAAAAGCATCCCACATATTCTAGAGTTCTTGACTAAATAAGGTAACCTCAGAGTAATGACTGGAATATTTGCTCTTTTTCTGTTCTGTAACATGTAACCACCACACCCCACTGTAAGGAAAATGCACACTTAGGCATGCCGCAAAACATCTGGAGTTCTTCTCCATGCTCATGAGGAATCTAGCCTGGAGCCTTGAGCCAATGACCAGTGTATTCCTTTCTGAAAAAGGTATGTAATCCCTTGTTCACTCTGAATAAGGTGTGTTCATTCACATACAGCATTAAATAAAGCAATATGGATAATATAATAACACAAGTAAAGAGCTTCTCAGTGAACCACTTCAAGAAGGATCACTGTTGGGGAGGCCTTCGATTAAAGAGCTGCACCTATGACTCCCAAGGAAGGTTTCTCCCCTACAACCTTTTGATGCATTGAGCCCTCATCCAAATTAGACTGAATTTTGCTTTCCTGGCCAACCTCCCTATCACTACCAGGTGCACAGACACACCAAGGGGAAAGGGCAACTGCAGATCCCTGGTTTCTGACTTCTCTTCACCATGGCATGCCAGAGGCACCTGTGAACCCAGAGAGGAGAAGGGAAACCACTATGGGCTCCCCATTTCAGACTTTGCCCTGCCTCCTTCTGGCAGCTTGCTAGTTGACACCAGGGTACCCCCAGCAGAGAAACAGGATGCAGTATGACAATAACACAACTTAAAAATGGGCTACAGAACTAAACAGGGATTTAACAGAGGAATCTCAGATTGCTATGAGGCACTCAAAGAAATGTTCCACACCCTCAGTTATCAAGGAAATGCAAACCAAAAGGATGCTATGATTCTGTATTACCCTTGTCAGAATGGCTGAGATGAAAAACTCAAGGGACAGCACATGCTGGAGAGGATGTGGAGCAAGGGGAAACTTCTCCACTGATAGTGGGAGTGCAAACTTGTATAGCCACTTGTAAAATTAATGAAATTATAAATTTGTTCTATGAAAGTATTAGTGAGGGCTTATATTGGTGAATTCCAACTTGCTAAATAAATGATACATTTTGCAAGAAAATAATAAAAGGCATGACATTTCTAACAAGATCTCATAAATAAAAAAAAAAAATACAGAATTCATTCCTCACATTGAAACAGTGTAGCTAAGAAGGAAGTTATATGTGTGGTAAAAACAGTAAATATTTAGACAAAAAGTATTTTTTCTATTCATGAAGAATATAGCGGAATTAAAGGCCTGACAAAAATGTTTTGTGATGCTTTTCTCAGTATTCTACCCCAGAGCAGACTACAATTGTTAAATCTTTTCTCTCTTGTCTACTTAACCCTGGAAGGCATTGTACTTTGTTAGTCATGATTCCTGTGTACACTGACTCCTGGAGAGAGGTTTCTTCTGCCAGATGTGAAAAATATTCTGATGTTTTGAGTAGTCATAAAAGTTTCTGTGTGCTTGATGGGTATAATCAGTGGAAGGTCTTATTTTCCATATTCCTTTTTGCTTCTTGAAGGCAGATTATCTTTTGAAAAATAATTGTTGATGAAAATAAATGTTGTAAGGGGTGACAGTGAAATTATTACCTAATTGAGCCATAATATTTTTTTCTTTTTCCAATTTTTTTATTAGGTATTTTCTTCATTTACATTTTAAATGCTATCCTGAAAGTCCCCTATACCCTCCCCCACCCCCCTGCCCTGCTCCCCTACCCACCCACTCCTGCTTCCTGGCCCTGGTGTTCCTTGTACTGGGACATATAAAATTTGCAAGACCAAGGGGCCTCTCTTCCCAATGATGGCCGACTAGGCCATCTTCTGATACATATGAAGCTAGAGACATGAGCTCTGGGGGTATTGGTTAGTTCATATTGTTGTTCCACCTATAGGGCTGCAGACCCCTTCAGCTCCTTGAGTACTTTCTCTAGCTCCTCCATTGGGGGCCCTGTGTTCCATCCAATAGCTGACTGTGAACATCATATTAAAGTAAGTCTATAGTATGCTTTCTTTGAGATATTTCTTTGAAATCTTTAGATTAAATGCTGTCTTGACCATATCTTTGGATTTGTTCACTTCATATAACTCCCTTTATAATTACACCCACATTTCTGTAAGTAGTTCTAATTCATAAATTTTGATTTTTCCATTTGCTTATTTATTAATATATTCAGTGTACATGAAGTGATAACTTAGTATTTCCCAGTTGATGGTAGCAATTCATCTCCTTTGTGATGTCATATTATAGGTTCAAAAGCAAAAAGTAAAATATAGTATTCAAAATGTACTAAGTGATTTTTAGAAGTTATTAAAAATCTTGCAATAGGTTAAAAATCAAGAAGCGCAACTGATTTTCAGTATAGGTTCAATACACCTAATGCAACAGTGTAATAGGTATATCACACAGAACTAGTTTAGTAAACACAAACAGATACACCTGTTTGGATTAATTCATGAGAATTTTGTGTGCTTGATGCCAATATAGAGCAGAATGTGAAAATACCCGTTTTAATGGGAGAACATTATTTTATGGACATTGTGAAAATTTAAATAAAAGAAAACATTTTATAAAAAATTGTTACAGTATAATAATTTTTTATTCCAGTATTACAATGGTCTGTGGAAAGATTAAAAACTCATAGAATAATTCTCTCATATCTACTCAAAAATTAAACAAAAAAGCAATTCTAAAGAATTTCCTTAATCTAAAAGTAGTACTCAAATAAAATTCCTAAAATAAATATAAACTCAGTGGTGAAATAATAATTATTATCATTAAAACAATGAGGAGCTATAGAGACAGCTCAGCACCAGCTCTTCCTCCAGAGGACCTGTGTTTGAACCCAGCATATACATGATAGCTCATGATTATTTCCACCTCCAGTGTAAGGACATATGACACTCTCTTCTTGCCTCTGTGGACACCAGGCACTCAAGTGTTGTATGGGTATGGATGTAGGCAAACACCCATACATATAAAGAAAAACAATATCAGCAATGTTTTATCATTAAAAACCGTTGTTTGCCTTAAAAACAAGGAGACTGTATAAAACAACTCAGGTTGTTTCTGTTTAGCTATTGATTACTTATCATTAAAATAAAGCAAATAGGTAAAGAAGGAAAAAAATGAAAACTTAAAAATTTATCATCAGTTTAACAATAAATTTAATTATACAAATATAAAATATTTAAGTTATAATTTAAAATAGTAAAGAATGAAGATTGAACTAAGGTAACCCATTAACAAGATATATACAAAATTATAAATATATGTAGTGCAGAAATTAAACCCAAGCACTGGTGGGTATTAGACAATACTGTTTCTCTGAGCTCAGTGCCCAGCCAATACATATTTTTCAATGTAACTAACTAAAAGTCAAATAATAAGATATAAACAGCACTCACTAGAAGACAGAAAACTTTGCCTTTCTGAAAATTCCCAAATCCAAGTTATATTTTATTGTTTAAGTTAATGAAGAAAAGACACAGAAACATCAAATATTGATACAAAACCACTGATGACTGTAAAAATGACAGGATTTCCAAGTCACTACAGAGTCACTTATTTTTAAATTATCTATTACTTCTCAGTTTTAAGGTTTAATAAGAGGGCAAAAGCAGAGCAAACAAAAGAGATCTGGTTTCATAGCTTATGTCATGGCTGAGTGAAAGGCAGTTACAGGACAGTTTTAGATTTAGAAACCAGCAAAATCCTCCTTGTAAAACTTGACTTGCTGTCACTCAATGAAATAATGCATCAAATAGAATTCTGATGTGTCACAGATTTTGGTGGAGAAATAACAGAAAATTTACTAAATGGCTCTGTGAAAATTGTTACCAATGAAAAAGAAACACCAAAATTCACAACTGATCAAAATGTAGAGAATAACTGAGCAAGGGTTGCTAGCCCCAGTTTGAAACATCTACAACACAAACTGTACTTCCAAGGCCCAGGGAATATTTTAGAAGAAAGAAGAAAATATTTTAAGAACCAAAGGAACAGGACATCTCTTTTGAGATAGAATCTATATGTGGCAGGGAGTTGTACCCATGAATTCTTTATTTTTATTAAATATTTTTGTTATTTACATATCAAATTTTATCCCATTTCCTGGTTTCCCCTCCAAAAACTGCCTATCCCGCCCCCCTCTCCACCTGCTCACCAACTCACTAACTTCCACATCCTGGCCCTGGCATTCCCCTATACTGGGACATAGAACCTTCATAGGACCAAGGACCTCTCCTCCCATTCATAACTGACTAGGCTATCCTCTGTTACATATGCAGCTGGAGGCATGAGTACCACCATGTGTTTTCTTTGATTGGTGGTTTAGTCCCAGGGAGCTCTGGGGGTACTGGTTAGTTCAGATTGTTGTTCCTCCTATGGGGCAGCAAACCTCTTCAGCTCTTTAGGTCCTTTCTCTAGATTCTTCATTGTGGACTCTGTGCTTAGTCCAATGGATGGCTGTGAGCATCCACTTCTGTATTTGCTAGGCACTGGCAGAGCTTCTCAGGATGTAGCTATATCAGTCTCTTGTCAGCAAGCTCTTGTTGGCATTCAAAATACTGCCTGGGTTTGGTGGTTGCATATGGGATGGATCCCCAGGTGGGGCAGTCTCTGGACGGTCATTCCTTTAGTCTCTGCTCCACACTTTGTCTTTATAACTCCTTCCATAGGTATTTTGTTCCCTATTCTAAGAAGGATCGAAGTATCCACACTTTGGTCTTCCTTGTTCTTGAGTTTCATGTGTTTCACAAATTGTATCTTGAGTATTCCAAGCTTCTGGGATAATATCTACTTGTCATTGAGTGCATACCAAGTGCGTTCTTTTCTGATTGGGTTACCTCACTCAAGATGATGTTTTCTAGTTTCATCTTTATGCCTAAGAAGTTCATAAATTCATTGTTTTTAATAGCCGAGTAGTACTCCATTGTGTAAATGTACCACATTTTCAGTATCCATTCTTCTGTTGAAGGATATCTGGGTTTTTTTTAAGTTTCTAGCTATTATGAATAAGGCTGCTACAAACATAGTAGAGAATGTGTCCTTGTGGTATAGTGGAGAATTTTTTTGGGTATATACCCAGAAGTGGTTTAGCTGTGTCTTCAGGAAAAAGTATTTCCAATTTTCTAAGAATCCATCAGATTCCTTACCTATCGTTCACTCTGCTATACAGCCAACTAAAAATGTCTTGCCTTCCAGACTTTCAGCCTCATCTTCACAAATTCCAGACGACTATGCTTACCATCAAACAGACAGCATATACTAGCTGATATGAGGCCCCCAAACAAAAATATAGTGGAGGACTTCCAGGTCTGTGTTCATTCAGCGATCATGCAGTCAAGAGACTGGAGGCCCCAGGGAGTTTAGCGGTCAGGTGGGGTGGGAGTTAGAGAGTGGGGTCATCCATGTAGAGATGTGGAGGTTGTGTGAGATATGGAACAGACAGAGAGTGGGCCGTAGGGGGCAGGGAATGGACTATGGAGTGTAAAAGATAAATTAAAAAAATATTTTTTAAAAAATTAAAGCCGGGCGTGGTGGCGCACGCCTTTAGTCCCAGCACTCGGGAGGCAGAGGCAGGCGGATTTCTGAGTTCGAGGCCAGCCTGGTCTACAAAGTGAGTGCTAGGACAGCCAGGGCTACACAGAGAAACCCTGTCTCGAAAAAACCAAAAAAAAAAAAAAAAAAAAATAAATAAATAAATAAATAAATAAAAAAAGAATTCTCAACAGAAAAATCTCAAGTGGTTGAGAAACTTGAGAAAATGTCCAGCATCCTTAGCTATCAGAGAAATACTGTTCAAAAGTCCTTTGAAATTCCATCTTATACCCATGAGAATGGCTAATATTATTCATATAAGTGACAGCAAGGTAACCAGTCCTTCATTGCTGATGTTAGTGAAAACATGTATGGCCTCTATGGAAATCAATATGGTGGTTCCTCAGAATGTTGTAAATAAAGCTACCTCAAGATTCAGCTATGCTACTCTTGGTAATACACCCAAAGGATGCTCCATGTTACCACAAGGACGCTTGTTAAGCTATGCTATTGTGGTTTTATTCATAATAGCAAAAAAATGGAAACAATTCAAATGTCCCTCAACCTGGCCGTTCCTTCCTGCGAAATGTATCTAATCCCTAGTTCCCCCTGAGTAAGGTGTATGCATTTACATCCACAATCTAATAAAATATTTTGGACAAGCATGGATCATCTCCTTCATCAAGGGTCACCGCAGATGGAAGGAGAGGGAGGGCTCTGACATAAAGAGCCCTGCCTACCTTTCCCAGAGACCTTCTCTCATTTAGCCCCTTCATACGCTCAGCACTCACTTTGAAACAAACCTGGTTCTCTCCCTCCCCATCCTGGACTCAGCCAGCTCCCTCCTGCCTAGCACTCAGACGCACTGAAGGGGAGCATAGACGCAAGGACCTCAGGTCCCAATGCCCAGGTGTACAGAAGTCTCAGACTCCACTGTGTCTCGTCTAAGGAAACACAGACTAGGACCCCTATTCTGGACTGTGTTCTCCTTTCCCTCAATGGCTTGCAGGCAGCAAGGCAGACAGGTACCCCAACACCCACTTGTTAAAATAAAAACAACATTATGAAGTTTGTAGACAAAGGGTGGTACCTAGGGAAAAAAAATCATTCCAAGTGAGTTTACTCAGATTCAGAAGTACAAATATTCACATATTCACTTATAAAAGTGTATGTTAGGTGTTAACAAAATAATAATCAAGCTACAGTCCATATACACAGAGGCTATGTAAATAGGAGGGCTGTAGGGGGGGATTCTTGAGCCTCACTGTAAAAGGCAAATAGAATAAATAACATTGTAGATGGACTGGAGGCAGCTGGGGTTGGGAGTGATAATATTTAGGCAGGTAGAGGAGAGATGGAGGAAAAGAATGTGAGGAGAAACAGCTGAAATTGGGGAGCATTGGGGTTGGGATTTGCCTTGGTGGAGGAAACTTCCTGAAATCCATGAAGGTGACCCTAGTGTAGATTCTTAGTTATGGGGGACATGGAGTCTGAACTGGCCATCTGTTTTAGACAGGCAAGCCTTCCATTGATGAGAATGGATGACAATGCTGTGAGTTGTTATTATATGGATATGGGGTCCAGTAGAGATCCCTAAAGAAGCCATACTGATGCCAGGACTGAAAAGAGCACTCTGAAAACTGACAGTATGGACAGTTGCTGAGGACAACATCCATAAGGCTCACTAAACAGAGGGTGTTCCAGTCTGTGCCTATGTGGATCCTTCACCTATGTTCTAGGCTCTTTGGCAGTAGAAAGCACTCTACAGGCTAAGGATAAAGAAACTTGGACACAAAACCATCCACTTAAAATCTTTCCTGACTGCAAGATGTGCTGAGGCAATGTTGGTGAAGAATTTGTCAGAGTGGCCCACCAATGTTTGCTTTAACTTGAAGTTCACAACAGGAAAGAGACCCCATGCCCTAAACTACCTGAATGGCCAGGAATCCAGAGAGAGATTGGATAGGCCAGAGACCTACAGTAGAAGTAAACTCGACTGACAAAAAGGAGAGAGAGAGAGAGAGAGAGAGAGAGAGAGAGAGAGAGAGAGAGAGAGAGAGAGAGAGAGAGAGAGATTATTCCTATCATCATACATTGGTGACTTGTCCAGTCATCATCGCTGAGGCTTCTTCCAGGAGCAGATGGGAGAGCAGGTACAGAGATTCGGAGCCACACACTGTAGCAAGAGTCTAAGTTAAAGATATCTGTCAGGTCCCTTTCTTTGGAGATCTGGGAATGGTGCAGAAGAGGTAGAAGAAAGACTGTAGGAATCAGAAGGCATGGAGGAAATGAGGCAAGCATGGATCACTGAATAAACTAAGCAGGCCTCTCAGGGGCTTTCAGAGATGGAAGAGGAAAGCATAGGGCCTGGATAAGTCTGCACCATGTCCTCTGTCTATATGCTACAGCTGTTAGCTAAGTGTTTTTTGTGGGGCTCCTAATAGGGGGAACAGGTGTATCTCTAACTCTTTGGCCTCCTCTTGAGAGTTTTTTCCCCTTCTATTTGGTTGTCTTGTCCAGCCTTGATAGGAGGAACACTTTTGCCTTGACTTCTGTTTGAAAATTATTTTATGTACTTTCTGATAGGTAATAGTCTTATACATATTGTTTTCCATGCTGTTTTTTTTTATGGGGTGGGGGGAGGTGGGAACAAAATGTATCTAAAAGGTCCATGCATTCTCAGTTTTTATTATTGGAAAGAGGTAGAATCCTAAAGAGTTGGGTCCTGGTAGGAGTTCTTCTAGTCATTTAGTGACATACACTTGAAGAAGATAGTAGGAACTAAAATCCTTTCTCTTTCTTGTACTCCTGTGCCAAATGAGTGATGATTTTGCACACCATATTCTCAGAATAAGTACACAGAAATAATAGCAAACCTTCATATACTAGAACTACGAAAACTGTGAAACCATATAACCCTTTTTTCATTCTTAAGGTGGAGATCTCAGGCATATTCTGTCATTATAATGGAAATTTAACTAATATAGTTGCCCTTATGTTTAATAATTTATCATAGACTTTAGGGCCATTCAGTGATGGCTTCTATTTGATATCAAGGTGGATTCAGTAATGGTGATCCATTGGAAAATAAAGAAATACATGTGGTTTTAGAATTTAATAATGTCAGACATGTTTATGCAATTATGCAATTAAGTTATTAGATAATTTATTACTAAAGACGTGAAGTTAGCATGAGGGGAGACAGCAGCTGTGAGGAGGGTTGCCTGTGTAAGCCGGTTTTAACCAAATGCATCACAAGGTATAGATTAGACAGGGTGAAAAGTTCTGGAACCCTAAGCAGGATACGAGGACCTGCAAGGTGCAGAAGGGGAGTCGTTTTCAGTATTTCTTGAGAGATACCAATAGCTTGCAAATGGAGGAAAGTCATGATCATATCTGCCTGTCATAATGTAGAAGTGAAGGGGAGGTCTGAAGATGACTGGAAAACAGCATGAAGCAATATGTTATCTCTTTATATGAGCATTTATTACAAGGTATGATAGATCAGGAGAGACTGTGATAAAGGAAAGCCTCAGGGGCCCTGGAGGGATGACTCAGAGGTTAAGACTAGCAGAGGCCACTGGTTTGGTTCCAAGGATTCACATGGCTGCTCATTGCTGCATACAATCCCAATTTCAGGGTATTCAACACACTCTCTGGCCTCTAAGGCTCCTGCATGAGTATGGACTGTGTATATTCATGTGGACTCACAACATATACATAAATAAAAATAAATGGATAAATATTTATAGCAAGCACTCAGCACTTAAACACAGAGGAGAAAAGTGATGATTGTCGGCATGGCTTTCTCTGTTCCCTGACTTCATCTTCTAGCACTTCCCCTGACACACGCATGCTCCATTGTCTGTTACCTACTGGCCATGGTGTGTGTGTGTGTGCAAACAGTTTACAACCATTAACACACTAGCTGCTCAATCATTACATCATTGATTTGTTGTGGTTGGTACATAGAGTTAAGAATAAGGCATAGGGCCATGCATGAGTCTTTTTATTTTTTCTTGTCTCTGTGTGAAGTTAATTGAACCATGTAGAATTTCAGCTCTCTACTTGGCCTTAGAAAACCCTTTTTATCATCTCAGCAGGAAACTCATTTTAAGCTTTTTAAACGTACTTCCACGGTTTTGATGTGATTATCATTATCCTAATCATTATTATTATCCCTCATTAGGTTTCTGGAGTACAAGGGCATACCCCCTAAAGACAGGAAGTTTTAAAATAACTTTCACTGCTTTTTTGGTTCAACAATTATAACAGATAATAAACCTCAGGGGTCTGAGTGTTGTCTAGGTTAAAATGCTCAGGTGCTTTGCTTAACAGTTGCCTTATTATATGAATATGTGTTGATGGCCTTAAGCCCCCGTGATGAGCTAGCTGTTTGGAAATATGTGTTTATATTATTGAACATGTTATGAAAGAGTAGATACCTGTCAACTTAAAGCCTTGTTCTACATTACTCAACTATTTTATTGTACAAGAATCAGATATTTAAACAACTTCATCCACCAGATACAGGAAAATGAGGAAAATATACCATCCTTTTAAACCTCTTCACCTTAAGAGCTCTCTTTGCCAATCTAGACTGCATGTTGCCACAAACATAATTTCTTTGAAGCATAATTGTGTGCATGTGTCCTCCAGTAGTCCAAGAAATTCTAATAGTCCCATTCAGCCAATAGAAGAATCCCAAATTTTCTCAGTTAAGGGGCTACATGGCAGGTCTCTGTCGGGAATTACCTTAGGTGTGAATCTAGCAGTAGATATGTGTGATTCATAAGAGTGTGTGAATGCTAACCATTAGCAACCATAAAACGCTGTGTAGTGTTATGAATGTTTCAAATAGAACCATGTTACCTAAAGACACAGACACAGATCAACGAAGAGGGAAAATTGAGTTGAATCTGAAAGCTGTCAAGAAAAGAATAAGACAAAAAACATTCTGAAGTAAGAAATGCCAAAGACCTTTTTGTGGAATAACCTTTCTAAAACCAGGAAAGCAGATAGAGTAATCTTGTTTAAGACTATCCTCCCAGGCCGGGCGTGGTGGCGCACGCCTTTAATCCCAGCACTTGGGAGGCAGAGGCAGGTGGATTTCTGAGTTCGAGGCCAGCCTGGTCTACAAAGTGAGTTCCAGGACAGCCAGGGCTATACAGAGAAACCCTGTCTCGAAAAAAATCAAAAAAAAAAAAAAAAAAAAGACTATCCTCCCAGAGTTCAATTCTCTCTCTGCAGAAAATATGAGCCCCAAATTGTAAAGTACCCTTCATTTCTCAGGTATGCTGTACATTTAGTTTGTTCATGAGCATCTTCCCTTATGGTACCTAAGCAGTGATCTTGGCCTCTACACGGAGAAGCCCCCCTCCTTTCTTCAGAGTCCAACATAACATGAAACCCCTCATGTGGCTGTGGAGGCTGAACTTAATTATCTTGGTGGGCCTGAGAGAATGTAGGAGTGCTTGTGAGTTTGGCAGAGGCCTTCACTTGCTTTCGGGAATGCTGTCTCAGTGGAAAAATAGCAGAGGGCCAGACATTTGTGTGTTTTTTCCAATGGCAAGGATGCCATAACCCTCATGAGAATGTTGAGGCAGTAGAACACACCAATGGGGATGGAAACTTGGAAAACATTTATTCATAAAGTATGGAAGCATCAGACTTATCACTGTAAATAGAAAAAGTACAAAATCCCTCTATTGTCATGGCTTTACAGAAAATATCAATGATAAGCTTTACTTTTAACAGACTGGTTTAATAAAATTTTAATGTTATTATGCTGCTTATCATGTTTTAATCTTGTGTAGTTTTAGTACATAAACTGCGTTTCTCCAACTTTATTTTGAAATAATTAAATAATGGATGTTGTGTTGTAAAATTTTCTGGATATGCATATAAAGTGTTGATCAGTGATAGTTTACCTAGTCATCTAGAGTGGCATTGCAAGGATCACAGAAATTGGTGTTTAAGTTTTATTTTAAGACATTCTTTTTCTATTTTCTAACATGATCATAAATATATCTATGGAGCCTTGACTGATTTAATAAGTACCAACAGTTTACTATGTGTCAAAACCTGTAATGTTCCCTGGAGGCACAAAATCATGATAGTGAGCTTCTATATTTACTTTTATAAATAGCGAAGGCTTTCACTGTAAGAATAAATATTTATTCTTCATTATAACCCTTCATTTATGTTATCTATTTATTCATTCATTGGTAGGAGATGATAAAGTTAATGTTATGGCTGTTAAGTTTTAGTGCAAAGCAGAAGGAGAAAATTTATTCAACATGGCCACATTGGGAAAAGAGAAAAAAGAAATTAATGAATCCACCAAGTCCATCTTCAGGATTCCTGGAGAGAGAGATTAAACTTTAAATAGAGAGTTAATGATATGTATATCTAAGAGGTCTCAGTCGGGGTGTGACCCCATCCACTACTGGTCCATAATTATCTGGGCTTCAGTCTTATCCTGTAAAACGGTCTGAGCATTTGTTAAAATTGTGCAGAATCTCTTTCTGGGAGACAATTCCCCCATTTGATTGATTTCCTTTTTATTTTCCCACTATAGGATTTCTGGAGTAATTCCCATTTCTTTGTAGTCCCCTATTTTAGTAGTCTCATGATCAGATTGAGAGGTACATGTGTCACTTTTGGACACTAATCCTAGATCTACTTTATTGTCCACTTTTTAAAAAAAATAATTTTATTAGTTATTTTACTTATTTACCTTTCAAATGTTATCCCTTTTCCTGGTTTCCTCCCTGAAAACCCCCATCACACCCCTCTCCCCCCTGCTTCTATGAAGGTGCTCCCTCACCTACCCACCCACCCACTCCTGCCTCACCACCCTAGCATTTCCCTATGCTGGTGCATCAAGCATTCACAGGACCAAGAATCTCCCCTCCCAATGATGCCAGATAAGGCCATCCTCTGCTACATATGCAGGTGCAGCCATGGGTCTCTCCATGTGTACTGTTTGGTTGGTAGTTTAGTTTCTAGGAGCTCTGGGGATCTGGTTGGTTGATACTGTTGTTCTTCCTATGGGATTGTAAACCCCTTCAGATCCTTTAGTCCTCCTAACTCCTCCATTGGGGTCCCTGTGCTGTGCTCACTCCAATGGTTGGCTGTGAACATCTGCAGCTGTATCAGTACGGCCCTGGCAGAGCCTCTCAGGAGACATCCATACCAGGCTCCTGTCAGCAAGCACTTCTTTGCATCAGCAATAGCGACTGGGACTGAGTTTGGTGGCTGAATATGGGATGGATTCCCAGGTGGGGCAGTCTCTGGATGGCCTTTCCTTAAATCTCTGCTCCACTCTTTGTCCATGTATTTCCTTTAGACAGGAGCAATTCTGGGTTAAAATTTTGAGAGGGATGGATAGCCCCATTCTTCAAACAGGAGCCGTGCCTAACCTCTGGATATGGTCTCTACAGGTTCTCCTTCCCTTTTGGGGAGTATTTCAGCTAATGTCATCCCCATTGATTCCTGGGAGCCTCTTGCTTTCCTGGCTTTATTTTAATGTTTAAAGGACAATATGTCTCTCTGAAACAAACATATATAAAATAGATATATGTAGCAACTAAGATTAGAAGGCATTTACTACCAGATATCCAAGCAAAACAAAACAAAACAAAAAACATTTTTATAATCTCTTGGCATTTTTCTTCCTCTTGAAATGGCAAACCATAAGAAACCATACCTTGTTTGGTTTTACACAGGGCATTATTATAAAGTCTAGAGTGGTCTGCAGCTTTTAATTGTCCTGGTTCAGCTTAATACGTTCTGGTGTTATAAGCAAGCACTATCATGGCCAGTGTGCCTATATTTCATTTGTTATAAACTTCCCCTTTTGCTTATATTCTAGTCATAAACAATCATACATAAGCCCAAATGGTAGGTAAAGGTCCTAGAGAAAATTTCAGCTTTAGAGTTGGCTCTTCGATAAATCCTTGTTATTGATGGCCAAGAGAAGAGGGCAGAAGTGAAGTCCTGAGAGGGAACTTGAATCCATTCTCATGACCACTGACAGTCGTATCCAGCTTGCCTGAGTAAAGGGAAATTTCTTCTGTGCATTGACAAGTCTGAAAATACAGAAAGTGGTGAATCATTTGCATAATTCGCATACCATTACTGGCTCCGGAAAATATATGATAGCAAATCATGGCTTTCTTATAATGTTTATTTATATAGGTTAATTTCTATCATTATATAACTTCCTAGACAACTGGGTATATTGTTCACTTTATTGGTAGTAATATCATGTGTTTGTGATAACACCACCAGAAACTGAAAAGAACCAAAACCTACAATAACTTCGAATGCTTACTGATTTTCTTCCTCCCTCCCTCCCTCCCCCTCTCCCTTCCTTCCTTCCTTCCTTTATTTATTTTTCTTTTTTTCAACATCCAAAGCATTTTTTTTTATTAACAGTAAGATCCAGGGTTAGTTTTTGTAGCCTCTGCTGGCCCTTAGGCCTCTGGCATGCTCAAACTCTGGCCCTTGGAATGGACATAGGGTTTGGTATGGCTGTGTGGGGTTCCTGGGGCCTTGCCAAAATGTCGGTACACCTCTCGGCCCTTCTGAGGACCAGACAGGAGCACAGTGCCTCGGCTCTTGGTAGACTCCAGGGCCAGCTGGTCAAAGGCAAGGATCTTACCCCTAGCCTTGAGGATGCAACTTCGGGTCCGACTGCTCACCTGCAGTGCACACACCTTCAGCTTGTGTACTTCCAGAATCCGCACATCATCTGTGACCATCCCCACAACCACAGCAGTCTTGTTCTCCCAGCCAAGAAGCTTCATCTTTCGGATCATCAGGTACAGGGACAGAGGTGGCCGGTTAGTGCAGCTCATAAAAAACCTTTTCAGCACAGCCTGATTGAAGGTGGAGTTGGTCCATCTGGCCAAACACCTGTACAGCTTGACTAGAAGCCGCAGGTAGATGTCCTAGCTCTTCGGCTTCTTGCACCGAACCTTTTAGTCCTTGTTTCGGTGAATGTCAACACCCATGATGGTGCCTCCTGCTTGGCCAGGCCCAGAAAACGCTTACAGTTTTTCTATTGAATTAATTTTTTGAGAATTTTCTACATGTATATTGCGTTCATATTGTTTCTTTCCTTCCTCCCAGCTATTCCAGCACCTCCCCCATTCTCCTGATGCCCCTCAAGTTCATGACATCTCTTTGTTTAGTTACTTTTTTATATGTGTGTGCATATTAATGGATTGTTTGAGTCCATTTAGTCTTGGCTATACGCATATGTGTTTAAAGATGATCACTTCAGATTTAATAAACTATCATGGGGCTTGGGCCTATAGGAAATCGATTCTTCCTCTCAGAAACTATTAATTGCATTTTTTTCCCCTAGAGGTTGAAGATCTGTGAGATTTTCCTCATCCTTATTGGTTTGTCAGCTGGTGTTGTCATCATGTGTGTCCTGTTTAGGCAACCACATTTTCAAGATTTAATGGGTGGAGCTTTACTGTCATATAGGAAACAATAATAGCTACCATCCTAGACCTTGAGGTCTTACAATCCTTCTCCTTGTCTTTCATGATTTTCCCTGAGCTTGAGGTATACAAGTAGCATTGTGTTATGTATGTTTAAATTTGTGTTGAGAACTCCACTGGTTAGTTTCCATCAATGTGGATTATTGCAAGTCTTCATATGCTACAAAAGAAAGGATTTTTGATTAGTCATAAGAGGTACATTTATCTGTAGATATAGGGAGAATGAGAAGCTCTTATAGTGGAGTTAGCAATTATATTGTTTTAGTAAAAGATAGTAGTAGATTCTCTTGAACAGTCTTACCAGTCCAAGGTAGTTGCCTGTGTTACAGCACCAGGCATGCATTTCCTCTTACTGAGTAGACCTGAAGTTGAACTGGGCAGCTGTTGGTTACTTTGGTTTCTTTCCACATATGTCTTATTATTGCACCATTGGCAATTTTTTGTTATAGTTGTAACTGTGGTTCATAGGCTTAACAGCTAGGTAGAGCCATTGATTACCTTTTTTCCCTAGGTAGTTTTCATAGCACCTTCAAATTCTGTAACAGCTAGTTGGGAAGGAGGGTAATACACAGGGAAAGGGAAGGAGGAAGATAAACAATACGGACTTTTGAAAATGCCAAAGAAAACATTTTATTTTATGTTTACTTTTAAAAAGACATATAATATATATGATACATATAATATGTATATGTGTACTTAGTTTAAGTGAAGTTGCAGTTATGTTGTTTGTACTTGTAACAGTTCCTCGAGAGCCATAGACAATCTAATAAAAGTCCCAGTGTCAGACATGTGAAACCTCCCTCTGTATTGGTGGTCATGAGAGTTCAAGAGAAACTCCCTTCAGATATAAGGTATTATATTTGCTCTAGGTTTCCTCCCAGTAATTGGAGTCAAGATGCCATTGTTGAAAATATCATTAATTTTAGACATGTAGCTGAGAGGACTCAAACAGGGATACACCTTGAACATAATAGTGTTTCAGTGGGAAGTGAGTAAAAGTCAACCATACCCGCATTGATCACCTATCCTGAGATACAGCTTTCCATGAGGGAAGAACATCGTTTTTATGAGGTCAGTGTCGGATAATAGCTGGTATTTTGAACATCATTTCTACGTTGAGGTGCTTCTGCGATTCAGTTTCTGTTCAGGTTTGGGAAACCCTATTTAATTCATTTTTTAAAAATGAATTTTTATTTGTCGTTCTCCACATCCCTGGTATTGTGCCAGATGGAATAGGTGTCTATTAATGTGGATGTGTCCTGTGCCCTGCTGTTTAGGAAATGAGAACTATATGTCAATCATAAGATTTATTCTTCAATTGCCTGACTGTAGGATGGACAAAGAAATACCCCGCAGTAGAAAGAGAGCAAGAAAAGAAGAGAAAAGAAATGTAAGACTGACAAACTTCCACAAAATTGTTTCCACAGTGAACTCCGATATCAGTCTTACTACTGCTGCAGGGTAATTCTGGACTCTCAGAACTTTTCACTATTTTCCCCAAGATATTTAAATGAGAGTTCTCCATTTTCCTCTACATATTAGGCAATAAAAGCTTGAGGAAGCCAGTTTGACTTATAGGTCAGACCCAAGAGACCAGATATAAATAGCTTTTATTTTAGAACTGAGAATTTTAATGATATAATGTGACTAACTTGAAGATACATTCAATTGTGGCTGAGTTCAGCAGAGAGAGAGAGAGAGAGAGATAGATCACAGTAACTTCCAACTGATGTCAGGGTTCATGGCATTCAAATAAAACTGAAAGAAAACCTAACACTAGGTTTTTAAACAATAGAAGAGCCTGGTGGTATTCAGCACATTCTATTCTTTGGCATAAGTGATAGATGTCAGTTTTCCATGTCTACCATAGAGTATTATACTCCATGAGGTGAGAGGTCGAGTGCCATGGCTTGCTACAACAGTAGCATACTGCTTGCCCACCATAATTACAATGTCTGTTTTCTTCAGGACCCCACAGTCCCTGTGCTCTTGTTGAACTTACAACATGAAAGAACTTCAGGGCACTGAGTAGGTTATATGGCTTCTTGTGGATGAAAGGGGAAAGTACTTCAAGCAAAGATTCGTACCATAAAAATGTGTTCTGGAGCTAAGAAGCTTGCCTCTGGTATTTTTTACTTGGCAAGCTTTACTTGAAAGTGAGAACTATTGATTGTTAGAACTATGAGTTGAAGCATTTTCCCCAAAGAATGAAGAACTCAACACAAAGTAGTAGAAACCATTATTGAGATAAATGAGTCCTAATTTCTTTCATTCTTCAACTTCATAGTGAAGCATGATGTAGGAACCAACTGCAAAACTATCCAGAATACCAAATCTGTTCACTGGGCACTTATGCATATAATAACAATTTGTACCTCTTATTTTGGGTTTAAGATGGCAATGTGTTCCTGAGCATATTAACTTTTCACTGTAGAGACCTCTGCCTGTCTGCCTATCTACTCTATCAATCAATCTATCTATCAATCTATCTATCTATCTATCTATCTATCTATCTATCTATCTATCTATCTATCTAATCTATCTTCTATTTATCATTGATCTACTATCTATCATGTATATACTGTCTATCTACTTATGCTTCATTTAATGACAAATGTATCATTACCTAACAAAGAAGACATGTTGTATCTACATTGAAATATGCATTCATTTCACTGTGAATAAAAGTAAAATGTACTTTCCTGGCAGAGCATGCCACTAGTGGATCTGTCAATAAACCATAATATTTGTGCATGAAAATTTAAATACATTGACCTGTAGAATTTATGAGAACCATTTGAATGAGATGGACAGATACAAAATAAAGGCTCATATACTAACTTCAACACAAGGTGCCAGCATCTGGGCTTAGAATTAATACTTGGTGACAGGCAAGTAGCTTCATGGTTATAAGGTTGGAGCAACACAGATATCATCACCGACATCTTGATTGAAAATGTTTTCTGTGTGTGTGTATGTGTGTGTTTGTGTGGTCCTGTGCATCTGTGCACCTGTGCACCTATGCACCTGTGCACCTGTGCACCTATGACTGTCAATATGGTAAATAATGGTTTTAGTGGGTTTGGCTGGAAGATGTCACAGACTGAGTTTGATATGTAGTTGATTCTCAGATTCACAGAAGAATTAGGAAATATTTATATGAGAACCTTGGAAGCAGTAGATTGGGATTAAGTATTAGAAACATTCAAATGGATATTGTTTCACACATTAATCATGAAGGGGTTTGCAACTCCATAGGTAGAACAACAATATCTATCAACCAGACCCCTCAGAGCTTCCAGCGGCTAATCACCAACCAAATAGTACACATGGAGGGACCCATGGTTCCAGGTTCATATGTAACAGAAGATGACCTTGTCTGGCATCAATGGGAGTGGACACCCTAGGTCCTGTGATTGTTTGATGCCTCTGTATAGGGGAATGCAATGGCAGTGAGGTGGGAGTGTGTGAGTGGGTGGGAGAGCACACTCATAGAATCATGGGGATGGGAAATGGGATAGGAGGTTTCAGGAGGGAAAATCTGGATAGGGAATAACACCTGAAATGTAAATAAACAAAATATCCAGTAAAAATATATCTAGAATTTGGCATTAGTAGCCCTAAAAGTAATGAAAACTATGGAGCAAGAAGGTTACTACTGTATCAACTGCTGTGAGGAACCCCAGGAGGACACAGAGGCTTGCAGGAGGGACAAGCCACAGTCAGAGACAGCAAGACCAACTAACACCAGAGATAACCAGATGGCAAGTGACAAGGGCAAGAAAATAAGCAACAAAAAACAAGGCTACTTGGCCACATTAGAACCCAGTTCTCCCATTACAGCCATCTGTGAATACCCCAACACACAAGAAAAACAAGACTCTGGTTTAAAATAACATCTCATGATGATGATAGAGAACTTTAAGAAGGATACGAATAACTTCCTTAAAAAATATAGGAGAACACAGGTAAACAGGTAGAAGCCCTTAAAGAGGAGACACAAAAAATCCCTTAAAGAATTATAGGAAAAAAATGAACAGACAGATGAAGGAATTGAACAAAACCATCCAGGATCTAAAAATGGAAATAGAAACAATAAAGAAATCACAAAGGGAGACAACCCTGGAGATAAAAAACCTAGGAAAAAGATCAGGAGTCATAGATGCAAGCATCACCAACAGAATATAAGAGATAAGAGAGAGAATCTCAGGTGCAGAAGATACTATAGAAAATATTGACACAACAACAGTCAAGGAAAAGGCATTATGCAAAAAGTTCCTAACCCAAAACATACAGGAAATTCAGGACAAAATGAGAAGACCAAACCTAAGTATAATAGGTATAGAAGAGAGCAAAGATTCCCAACTTAAAAGGCCAGTAAATGTCTTCAAAAAATAACTATAGAAGAAAACTTCCATAAGCTAAAGAAAGACATGCCCATGAACATACAAGAAGCTTACAGAGCTCCAAATAGATTGGACCAGAAAAGAAATTCGTCCTGTCACATAATAATCAAAACATCAAATGTACAAAACTAAGAAAGACTATTAAAAGCAGTAAGGGAAAAAGGTCAAGAAACATATAAAGACAGACCTATCAGAAATACACCAAACTTCTCATGAGATGCCGCAGACCCTCTGGGCCCCTTTGTCTGTGTAGAATGGGTCTCTAGTCGCAGGTGGGTAAAGCGTTGGATGAAATGACAGACAGATGCACACAGGAGAGGTTGTGTAGAATCTGAATGTAATTTGTCAAATCAAGCATCAAACTTTTTATACAGAAGAAATTAGGGAAGTTGGGTGACACACCAGCAAGGTACAAAGAGGTTTCTTGATTCTTACACAAAACAGAGGAATACAAACACAGAAGGTCTGACAGGAACCACCTGGAATAGAATTCATTGTTAACAACTGGGATCAAAAAGAGCTCCACCTAAGGTCCACTTAATCTTAGAAGCCAGGGTCAAGGGCTTTGTTGCCCTTGCCATAGTTCCTATTTTAGTCTCTTGTATAGTCCACCTTCCCCCTAGGCCATTGTAAATACATGTGTATGGGTGTAACTCAGCTATCTATAGTTCTAAGTATCTACTCTGGTTCCTCCTTAGGTCTCAAACTTCCTTCTTCCTAGATGATGGTAAATTCCTGTGTAGGGCAGTGACTTAGCTTTTATTCAAAGTGATAGTGTAATACCAGAGGCAATTCTGAATGTCACTGAAAAGGCAACATTCTTACTGAATTCCAAGCCCATGGTCAGCTCAAGGACTTTCTAGGACATTGGAACACTGACGAAGGCTTAGCTATGTCAGAATTCAATCTTAAAAGGCACTTATAATAAGATAATACTAAAAGAGAGCACATGAATCCATACACCATACTAATGCGGGAATAGGGTATGAGTCTATGGGTTAATGAGAACGCCAAAACTCCAGGAGGTGAGTTTCCATGAAACTCTCTGCCTCATGAGTGGCTTTAAGGCTTCAAGCCTGTCAAGCTGACTCGACCGGAGTGCATGGCAGTGAGAGATTATGAAAGCTAGATCTGTTATATGGACCTTAAGAGAACACAAATGCGAGTCCAGGCTACTATACTCAGCAAAACTCAATTACCATATATGGGAAAACCAAGATATTCCATGAAAAAAACAAATTTACACAATATCTTTCCACAAATCCAATCCTACAAAGGATAATACATGGAAACTATCAACACAAAGAGGGAAACTACACTCTAGAAAAAGCAAGAAAGTAATCTTCTCTCAAGAAACCCAAAGGAAGATAGCTATACAAGCATAAAAATAACATCAAGACTAACAGGATGCAACAATCACTATTCCTTAATATCTGTTAGCATTAATGGACTCAATTACCCAATAAAAAGACATAGACTAACAGGTTGGATACATAAATAGGGCCCAGCATTTTGCTGTATATAGCAAACACACCTCAGTGACAAAGACAAAAAGTACCTCAGAGTAAAGGGCTGGAAAACAATTTTCCAAGCAAATGGTCTCAAGAAATAGGTTGGAGTAAGTATTCTAATATCAAATAAAATCAATTTTCAACCAAAAGTTGGGAAAAAGGATAAGGAAGGACACTTCATACTCATCAAAGGAAAAATCTACCAAGATGAACTCTCAAGTCTGAACATCTATGCTCCAAATACAGGGCACCCACATTCATAAAAGAAACTTTACTGGTTAGGTCATGTTGTTTCTCCAGAGCTCATGTCTCTAGCTGCATATGTAGCAGAAGATGATCTAGACAGTCATCATTGGGAGGAGAGACCCTTGGTCTTGCAAAGATTATATGCCCAGTACAGGGGAATGCCAGGGCCAAGAAGCAGGAGTGGGTGGGTTGGGGAGCAGAGCAGGGGGGGTGAATAGGGAACTTTCAGGATAGCATTTGAAATATAAATGAAGAAAATATCTAATAAAAATTGTTCTTGAAAAAAGAAAAGAAAAGAAAAGAAAAAGGAATCTTTACTAAAGCTCAAAGCATACATTGCACCACACGCAATAATACTGGGAGACTTCAACACTCTACTCTAGTCAATGGACAGATCATAGAAACAAAAAGTGAACAGAGACACTTTGAAACTATCAGAAGTTATGGACCAAATAGATTTAACATATATCTTTAGAACATTTCATCCTAAAACAAAAGAATATACCTTCTTCTTAGCACCTCATGGTACATTCTTCAAAATTGACAATATAATTGGTCACAAAACAGGCCTCAACCAATACAAAAAAAAAAAAAAAAAAAACCTGAAATAATCCCATGCATCCTATCAGATCACCATGGACTAAAGCTGGTCTTCAATAGCAACAAAAACAAGGAAAAGCTCACATACACATGGAAGCTGAACAATGCCCCACTCAACGATAACTTGATCAAGGAAGCAATAAAGAAAGAAATTGAAGACTTTAGAATTCAATGAAAATGAAGGCATAACATTCCGAATCTGATGGGACACAATGAAAAAAAAGTGAAAGAGGAAAACTCATAGCTCTAAGTACCTCCAGAAAGAAACTGGAGAGAGCAAACACTAGCAGCTTAACAGCACACCTGAAAGCTTTAGAATAAAAGGAAGCAAATATAGCCACGAGGAGTCAATGGCAGGAAATAATCAAACTCAGGGCTGAAATCAACCAAATAGAAACAAAAAGAATCAACAAAAGCAAGAACTGGTTCTTTGAGAAAAATCATGGAGCTAGATATATCCTTAGCTAGACTAACCAGAGGGCACAGAGAAAGTATCCAAATTAACAAAATCATAAATGAAAAGGGAGACATAATAACAGAAACTGAGGAAATTAAAAAACCCATCAGCTCCTAATTCAAAAACCTATACTCAAAAAACTGGAATACCTGAATGAAATGGACAATTTTCTAGACAGATAACAAATACCAAAATTAAATCAGGATCAGATAAAGCATCTAAACAGTCCCATAATCCCTAAAGAAATAGAAGCAGTCACTAAAAGTGTCCCAACCACAAAAAGCCCAAGACTAGATGGGTTTAGTGCAGAATTCTATCAGACCTTCAAAGAAGATCTAATACCAATACTCTTCAAACTATTCCCTAAAATAGAAACAGAGGGAACACTACCCAATTGGTTCTGTGAAGCCACCATTATACTACACATTCTCCCTTGGAATGGTTTCTGTCTAATCAGGAATTTGTTACAATTTCCTTTCATAGAAGACTTCATAAGAAATTTTCTTGTACTTCTATCATTATTAATATTCCAAATAGCTTCACAACTGGTGGAGTGCATATTACTTTTACCTTCATGTATATAAATCATGTATATTAAGAGGCATTTAATTAGTATAAATTATTTTGAGGGCTTAAAATGTCAATACTGAGTTGTATATTTTAAAATAAATTTTATTAGTTTAATAAAAAAGAATTATAATATTAGAGGATCTGGTCCATAATTTGACAAATTAATTGTCTTTTGGTCTCTGGACAAGTTGCTTAATGATAGTGGCGAGTAAATAAGAAAGCAATCTGTTTACTTTATGGCCAGGATGAAAGAGAATAGGAAACAGCTGAGGTCCTACAATAGTTCCTGTAATCCCTTTCCTAGTCAACTTCCAAATGGCTCTCACTTCCTAAGAAATCTTTAGGAGTTCACCTTTAACAGCACCACTTTCAGGAACCAGCCTTCAACATACAGGCCTTTGGGACCATTACAACACCAAAACTATAATATACATCCAAACTAAAAACTTGGCTAGAGAGATGTCTAAATGATTAGAAGTCCTGGTTCCTCTTTCAAAGACCCAGGTTCAATTCTAGCACTTCACAGCTATTTGAAGCTGCACTTCCATACAGCAGCTCACTTCTATCTGGATCTCCAGTTCTGGTGGGACCTGGTTGCTTTATACAGGCAGGCACATGCAGAGCACACAGACATACATGCAGTTAAAATGTCCCCTCATGTAAAATAAGTTTAAAAAATTAAATTCAAAGCCGGGTGTGGTGGCGCACGCCTTTAATCCCAGCACTCGGGAGGCAGAGGCAGGCGGATTTCTGAGTTCGAGGCCAGCCTGGTCTACAAAGTGAGCTCCAGGACATCCAGAGCTATAAAGAGGAACCCTGCCTCGAAAAACAAAACAAAACAAAAAAAAAATTAAATTCAAAATTAAAATAAAAACCACACAAAATACTTTGTATTGGGACAATCTCTGAGCCAAAAATGCTTAAGAGTGAGATGCTATGATTTTCTCTTACATGGAAATTGCATTTTCAACTTATGAAGATTTTGCTGTAACCATTGCATTGCCCTGCTTAAACTCACTAAAAAGCATTTGGTAGCGAAAGCACAGGAAATCATGACTATGTGTGTATTTTCATTCTTACAAGATCCAATTTTATATAAGTAATAATAAAAAGTGTTATTCATAAAATGGACAATAAAACAATAACTATATTAGCAAAAATTTGTCCTTTATCTTGATATAAATATGGTTTACACACTTTTACTAAAGTAACATAAACACCAGGAACAACTTTTGACTATATAAATTTGTCTTTCAAATGCTAAATTTTATTTCCTTCTGAAATACCTATTCACAGCATCCTCTTGACATAGTATGCTGGACCTTTATCTGTTAAATAGAATACTTTTTTGGCACAGAATCCTGCATTGATTCAAGCAAGCAAAGTAATTGTGTGGTTCCAAATCTTTTCAATTTATGAGACTTTTTCTCCCTATCACAGCTGGTTACTAGATCCGGATACAGCTGCCACTCACACATCCACAGCTGGCAGAATAAAACTGCCATTGGTCAGGGTTCAGGCTGCATTTGCCTCTTCCCTATTGACACAACAATTGAGACAACTCACCTCTGACAGCATTGGCATGTGAAGAAAATTGATGGGGGCAGAACATCTGAGGAACAGAAGGAGAAGAGGCATACCCAGGATGGGCAGTACAATGTTTCAAGGACATGCCAGAAATCTGCTGGAAGCTTTGAAACATCTTTATAGGCACTGACAGACCAGCCTCATGCTGCTACCAAGACTGAAACAGCTCAATTTAAAAGCTAGCAATCAAGGCCAATGCTGCAACGCAGAGCCTTGTCTTCCAGGAGAAACACTAGAATCATTCTGAAAGAAACCTTGAGCTGTGTCATAGCTGTGCCAAAAGACTTATCATCCACATTTAATTGATAATTAAGTTTTCTAGTACTGACAAAAAGCCTATTGGAAATCAAGGATAACTTTACTCAGCTAGCTTAGAGTTTCATTTCAAGTGTTTTCACAAATTACTCCTCAATGAGAGAACCCTTTTATTATATAAAGGAAAAAAAACTTGAAGCAATTGAGAAAATAGATAAGAAAAAGGTTAATTCAGAGCTGCTCACAGCCCCATAGGAGGAACAACATATGAACCAGTACCCCCATAGCTCCCAGGGACTAGGCCACCAAACAAAGAGTGCATATGGAAGGGACCCATGGCTCCAGCCTCATGTATAGCAGAGGAAGGCTTTGTCGAACATCACTGGGAGGAGAGGCCCTTGGCCCTGTGAAGGCTCCATGCCCCAGTATATGTTGACATATACATATATGTAGGGGAATGCTAGGACAGGGAAGCAGGAGTGAGTGGGTTGGTGAGCAGTGGTAGGGGAGATAGGGAGTTTTCCAATGGAAAATGAGGGAAGGGGATAACATTTGAAATGTAAATAAAGAAAATATCGAATAAAAAAGAAAACAAACATAAAAAGAGCTGCACACAACTAAAGAAATAGCAAAAGCTGCTGAGCAGAAAAACTCTATAAAAAAATCACTCATTACTAAATTAGTAACTAATTAAGCTAAATAGCATTAAACCCTGGAGTGTCTCTCTTTATATGAGATAATATTACTGTAGATAATTTATAACAAATGGTAAATATGTTTTATATTTAACTGATTCTCCAAGAGAGACCTCAGAAAATAGCTTCTTCATCTGTCAGTCTCTGAACTCAGATCTTGCTAAATTATGTTTTAATTGATTATAACAGAAGGTGTAATTTTCCAGAGACAGTCATGCTTGAGTGGGCATTTCCTTAATCCATATGCCATTTTTATTATCTATTCTATGAATATTCCTCATATTTTACACTATTCTTTTTAATTAACTCTACACCTGTAGAAATATCCCATTCTATGTCAACATATACTTAAAGAGAATGGGCATTATGGAGTAGCAGATCCAAGCAGGTGTTACTTTGTTTATTTCCAGTTTGGTTCAACTCATACGTTTGAACTAGGTAACCAAATATGCATTACTCATCAGTCAGCACCTTCTTACTCACATCAGCTCCTCTAGTGGAATACACAGATTTTGCAACAAAACAGAGGACACAAGTTCATATATGTTCTTTCATTGTGAGCAGACTACCATGAACTAACTTCCTTAGCACTTATTGCTATTCATCCCAAAGTTGTTAGCTCTGTGGGAATTTCTGTAATGCTATAAGCATGATTTGCATCTAGTACACAATTAATATGTATCACTTTATGATTGCATAAGTCACTTTCCAGTTTTTCCTACAAACTATGAGAAGTAGTAGGCATATCATGTATAGATAAGTATTTAAAAACATTAACCTAGAGTGAGTATATTCTCTATATTTTGCTATACATAGAACAATCACCAAAATTGTAGAGGTTATAGGATACATACATATACAGATTGATGTAAAGTTCAAAATGCATATCAACATGTTAAATATGTCAGTACATATTAAGTCAATGTAATATGCAGGAACCTATGGATACTTTAAATTAGAAATAATAATATTACAAATTTAAGAAATAGTTTATCAACTAATCAACAAGTATTTTTTATTTCTTCCCTTTGGTAAAAAAAAATATAGGTTTGCTTTTAAAAATATAATCTAGTCAAGAATTACAAAACTTCATCCATTGGTGCTCAGTATAATTATATTACCTCAAATAAACATTGATCTGAGAATTTTTAAGGTGGGCAGTTACTGTTTTCCTAAAAGCTTTAGAATATCTTATATATCCACAATATTGTTCTAGGAAATTCCACTAATACTGTAATTAGAAAAAAACATCATGCAAAAAATTACTCCCTCAAAAATTTTGTTTCTAAGAAGACAAAATCTAAAATATACAAATTCACCCATAATACCAGGAATGGATTGATTTAAATAAAGAGTTGTGGTTTGGATATTAAATTCTGACTGTTGGGCACCAAGAAAAGATTTTGATTTAGTTCCTGATTTAACAAATGTAAAAGGAGGAGGTGCTTACCTGAAAATATGAATTTGAGTATCATCAGAGAAAAATTGTTTCTTAAAGACTTCATGTAGCATAGGATTGCATAGTATAGATACCACTGTTAAAAATATGTCTAAGAACTGATTCCTAGGTGACTCCAATGAATAAAGACTGGATGCATAAAGATCCTTGGTGGAAAAGGGTTGGAAGGGGAGGTTATTGATACTTGAAAAGTTCCCAAGTACAGAGCATAGCAGAATAAATGGTAAATCACATTAAATAGGAAGAGTGACATTTGGTGTTGAGAGCTAACTGGATTCTGTTGAGATCCTGAAATGCCTCTGTCTCAGAAAGGGACAGACTAATAATAATGTGCTATATACATCCACCCCATGTCCGAAGGCTTTAAGTACAATGTACTTGAACTGAGTTTTGTCACTGTAACTATCCCAAACTTTCTATATTTCTTTGCACAATCCATTTAATTTCTTGAAGCTTCAATTCCAAAAATTAAGTATTCATTCTTGGCTTAAAATAATTGGAAATGATGGGTTGTATGAAATTTGTATATTCTTAAAAATTGTGTGCATAGTCATGTCAAAGATATAATTGAGCAAGCTAAAGCAAACTTTAGTTTTAACGTTGTAATTCAACTATACTGTCCTAAATTTCTCTTGGTAGTCAGTATTAGAAAGCATAGATAAGAACAAATGTCCAGAAGAGAAAATCCTCATTAACTATATGTGATTTATGTTTTCACTCATTTCCTTTGGACCTTTAGTCATCATTGACTAGTCATACAAACACGTATAAAAGGAATGAGTGACTTAGGGGAATGACACCCTGTTACTTCCCAGTACATTACATTTGCAGTTTGCTTCTTTGCTTTCTTAACTACATTGAAATATGGAAGAATCCTATTTGTCTAATACTATGAATAGTATAGGATAAAAGAACATCTGATTTAGAACATATTCACAATGAATGAGGTATCCCACAGATATTGGGGTTATGGTCTATCCTGAAGATATCAAGCTATACACAGACCATAAAATTGAAATATCATGTCTTTGAACTGCTATGGCTCTGACAGAAAGACAGCAAAGGCACTGAAAATAAAATGTTTACTTGATGGGTTGTTCACCTGACAACTGTGTGCAAAGGGTAGCTTTTGGTGAATCACCCTATCCCGGGATGACTATATTGCTGAACCACTTTACAACATTTTGATTTTTGTCTTTAGACTTCAAAGTACTTTTAAATGGCATCAGCAATTTACTCAGATTTACCAAACACAATAAGAGAATGTTACCTTGAGAGTATATGGCATCATAGAATGAGTTGGGTGAGTACCTTCTCAAACTATTTTGTGGAATAGTTTGAGGAGCATTGGAATTAGGTCTTCTTTGAAGTTCTGATAGAACTCTGCACTAAACCCATCTGGTCCTGGGCTTTTTTTGGTTGGGAGACTATTAATAACTCCTTCTATTTCTTTAGGGGATATGGGGCTGTTTAGATCTTTAATCTGATCATGATTTAACTTTGGAACCTGGTATCTGTCTAGAAAATTGTCCATTTCATTCAGGTTTTCCAGTTTCACTGAGTATAGCTTTTTGGAGCACATGGTTCCCAATGAAGGAGCCAGAGAATACCCAGGGAGCTGAAAGAGACTGGAGCCCCATAGGAGGAACATCAATATGAACAAACCAGTAACCTCAGAGCTTCTTGGAACTATACCACCAATAAAAGAAAACACATGGTGGAACTTGTGACTCTAGCTGTATACGTAGAAGAGGATAGCCTAGTCGGTCATCAATGGGAGGAGAGGCCCTTGGTCCTGTGAAGGTTCTATGCCCCAGTATAGGGTAATGCCAGGACCAGGAATGGGAGTGTGTGGGTTGGGGAGCAGGGAGAGGGGGGAGGATATAGGGGATTTTCAGAGAGAAAACTAGGAAAGGGGATAACATTTGAAATGTAAATAAAGAAAATATCTAATAAAATAAATAAATAAATAAATAAAAATAAAAGAGAGAGTATATGGCAGCTATTTTATATTAGTATACAAAATTTCCATGATATAAAAATGATATGGAATCTAAACAAAGCACTTGAATGGAGGGAATGAACTGAACATGACACTACAGACGTGTGTGCTCTCCCAGCTTAATCTAATTAGTGATAACATGGTGTTATCATGGTGTTAGAAAACTCTGATTCTCCTGCTCAGACAGACTCCCATAATACAGGTGATAAGGACTAAACTTGGTAGTGAATCCATAACCAATAAATGCTGTTGGGTAGTTGTGTATGTTTGTACATCTGGGAAGAGTTACTTTTGATTACTTCAAGGGTTTCACTAAACAGTTGATCACAAAATTAGATAACAGGTTAGAAGTTGGACAGAGGATGGGTACCTGAAACATTTCTCTAATTATAACTTGACACAGACACTAGGGTAGAGTACACTGCCGAGTTATGTTCCTGCTAATAGAGGTGTGATGAGGGAAGGAGAAATAAAAATTCAAAAATACTATTTTATATTAGATTAAATCTTGTTGGACAGGAAAGGTTGGTATTGATGTGGTTCAGGAACAAGCACAGCTTACCATGATGATACATACCAAAGATAATCCCAGAACTTTGGATGCAAAAGCAGGAAGATGGGCAGTCTGATTCTAATTGGAATAAGAAACTGGGAAATGAAAAAGAAGAGAAGAAGCAGAAGGAGGAAGAGGAGGAGGAGGAGGAAGAGGAGGAGAAAGAAGAAGAAGAAGAGGAGGAGGAGGAGGAGGAGGAGGAGGAGGAAAGAAATAACCATGAAAGACCAGTTCAAAGTAAACTGGTCTTAGCACAACTAGCACCACAATCTAGCAAATGAGGGTTCATGTAGCTATCCTAAATGAAATAGAGACAAAACACTTAAAATTAATAAATAATTCATGATACTTAAGAGAAATCTCAAATTAATTCTCATAGCATTGGTAATATTTGTATTTCCTAGAGTTGAGTCCTTTTCAGAATTGTTATTTAAATAAAAATTAATTTTTAATTAAAATCTCTTCAATGTTCACATTACAATAATTATACATATACTGAAATTGAGTTTATACTGTCTGAGAATACATTCTGAAAACTATACTTTGTTAGAGCATTAGAAATTATTGGATTATATTTTAAAGAAAAAAGTGAGGCAACTAATATCTATATTATAGATCAGCAATAAATACATCTGTAGAATTTTTAAACGATATTTATTTTGAGTTTGAGGAAACAGATTTATTTGGTAACACTCAAGTGTTAAGAAAAGTCTAAGAAATCCAACTGTTTAAATATATACTATAAATATATACAATAACAAATAAAACATTAAATGTACTATAGCCCAACAGTGTAAAATACAGAATATTTTCACATCACTTTGTACTTGATTTTAGTCCTTATATTTTGGAACATTTTGTTTGTTATAAATACATGACCGGTAATCTTACACCATTAAGCATTTTATTGAAAAAAATATTATTGCATTGAACTACAGCCTAAGTAATTTATTGACTAACCTAAAAAAGGCTGCTTGGCATGTAGAGTAGTGCAATTCACTAACCACAGTATAATCAAAATTGCTTTGAACGAGAATAGAAAAGAAGATTGACTTACACCATACTGAAGAGCATCATTTTGTTTCATTTATTTGGGGATTCAATAAGGTGAGAATTTGCTGTAAACATCTACACAACCAACTTACATAACTATTTTTTTTTAAAACCTCTCACCCATTAAAGCCAATGACTACTTTGCACAGGATTAGAAATCTTTTCTTGAAGTTGATTGTCTCAAGATATGATTAGTTTTATAAAGAAAATACTGCAATACATTTTTTAAAATTTTTTCAACAAAGATTTAAATGTACAACTTAAGAATAAACAGTATATTAGGAATACAGACAAACACATGTACATATGCACTCTTACATGTTAGCTACATTTTTCCTGATTTCCTGGATTTTGTCTATGTTTCTACCGATTGACTTGATCTTGCTATATAAGAGAGATGGTAAGTCACAAAAATAAGGAATGATTTTGAGAAAGGCATTAAAAAATTGGCCTGGAATCGTTTCTTCTCATATATAGCTTCAGAGAATGAGAAAGACCCTCTACCTTATCTCTCTGTTATTGGCTTATTCTAAAACTAATCCATTCGGCCATTGCTTCCACTTTTAATACAGCTTAAGCCACCAAAGTACATACAATTCTCTCTCTCATCATCAACTATCCACCTAATAGAAGAAGTGGATAATATTTTTGCTGGAACAAGATGATAACCTTTGAAAATCCTCTGACCCACACGTATTGACAGGAGAGCTCATTCTAAAATCCTCATCCTACTGAAGTGGTTCTTGTCTGAGCACACTTGCATTTCCCTGGCTCCTGAATGAAGCTGCTCAGCTACTGCTTTTTAATAACGTTCCTGTCCATGAACAAGAGAACATTCCACTGTAGTTCATTCATCCAATTCCAGGAGCCTAACTGGAGCCTCTTCCTTAGCTTGGCTGAGGCAGAAAATAGTTAGATCATTACCCCACATAAGTAGACTAGCTGCATACACTGATGTGTGAGATGTAGGTCTTTAAATTGTGGTTTTAGAAAGTTGAACCTGACAAGTCCATGTTTTTCTTCAGAATATTTGACAATCATCCTTAAAAATCATAGAGAATATTTTTAGGAAAAGATGTAGAGTTGTACTGTGGTTTTACACTTTCGTCAGTGTTATCCCAGCAGCATCTTAGACAGTCACCTCTACTAACATCCAGGAGGATGATTTCATTTTTTTCTATTTAGAATCCTGGAATACTTGTAGCATTCCAGTACTCCTGACTGCCGACCTTGTCTATATCTCTACTTACTGTATGAAATGGCTTGAGGAGCAGGGTGGGTTTGCTTAAAAATTCACTAGATTTTTAAATGCTTAGAAAATTGTGTTGCTGTTGTCCTTGCTACTACAGGAAAAAAAAAATTCATTCACAAAGACAATCAGACCTTGTAATAGGATCCTGAGAAATCTGACCGATTAAATATTTTCTTCAATGGGAGTCTATTACAGTATTGGTTCTTTTAAAATACATTTCTATCCAGTGGTGGCAGAATCTCCATTAAGACCTGACAGAGACCATCAAGGGTTGGCACTGTAAAATCCATTGTCTGTGAGAAAGAAATTTCAGATCTTTCTGAAAAATGTCTCCCTACAGCATGATGGGGAGACAATGCCTTGGATTTTCTTTGTAAATCATTCTCTACTGTCTAATCATTTCTCATATTTCATTATTTATAATATGTATAAAAGAGAACTTAAAAGCATATTAGGGGAAAGATTTTATAGACCCATTGCATTTTTTTCTTTGAAAAAAGTAAAAAAAGTAAATATTACTCATTTGGTAGATCACCATGAACTCACTGAGGCCATAGAATGGTGGATTGATTTTGAATCTTCAAGGATAAAATATATAGATATATCTGTGTGTTAATGTGCACAAATATCACCATGTGCATACATATTTTATAGTCTTTCTCAACAGTATTTCTTACCAATTTAGTCTTTGTTCTTGGATACATACAAAAGAAAGCCCAATGACTAGGTGAAAAAAGTACACTCACCAAACGCTTATCCCATAAATTTACCATTTAATAGAAAATTGCCCAAAACTATTATCACATAATTTAAAGGATGTGATAAAATATGATCTATCAGGTTTGATTTTAATGAGTCTAATTTAGAATTCAAAATACACTTAGAATTCTTTCTACTTCAGTTTTTCCAAGCATGTGTTTCTCTAAAGGTAATATAGAACTGAAATGCTGACTGGATATAGCCTGCATGCTGACTTCATAGATCACGTGGAATGGAGCTTTTAGTTGTACCTTTACTTGATTTGATGCCACACATTACACCTGTGACCTTCAAGTACAAGTTATTTTTGTTTAAGTGGCAATACCTTCTTGCTATTGTATGAGGTAGGATAGCCAGTGAGCACTTTCATCATTGCTAATGCAGGATGGAGTAGACATTTCCAAACAACCGCTTACACTGATCTAAGAGATCAGTAGAAGAGGCGATGATTTAACCATCAGACAGACTAGATTGTCTCCAAGGCAATTTAAAAATTAATCAAGTGCTCTATTTGTTCTGTATTAAGACTTTTCGTGATGAAAATCATCTTATCTTGAATTTTTTTCATCTTTTGAATCTGATAGAGGAACTAAGTATCCACAATATATTTTGATTTGGGAGGGGGGAAGTGTTAAGGCATTATGTACATATACAATAATGTTTCCATTCATGTTCTTTTAAGTATGATTTATTCCAAATGCACTCATTATAATAGTTACTTTTATGGAGCTATATGCAAGTTACATTTGAGTATATGCTTTTTAAATTTGTTTTACAAGCTTGCTACGTTTTATATTAATGCTGTTTGACTATCAATATCTACCATCCATTCAGTGAAAGAGCAAAACAACAACAGTTACAACACAATATTAGATATTTTATACTTTTTAACAACCCAAAGTAATACTAAAACAGAAAATACCCTTGAAATGGAAAAGGAGTCTTGCAGATATTCAAGCTCATGTTTTGGTTTTGTTGATACATGATATATTAATCAACTCTCATGGATAAAAGAAAATGTGCCAAACAAAATGACAAACCACTTGGGAGTGTAAATAATTCCTGTGGTTTTTGATCTCTCTCTCTCTCTCTCTCTCTCTCTCTCTCTCTCTCTCTCTCTCTTTCTCTCTCTCTCTTTTTCATTTAAAATAGATTAGACTTTGCTAGTCCTATATTTCAATATAAGCCCCTATATATAAAATGTTTGGTGTTACTTTGGTAAGTACATTTATTCTTTATGTTACTATTTTAAATTTATTTATTTATGTATTTATTTATTTCCTTTCTGTTTGTCTTTTCAGCAGCAAATGTACCTTTTATACCATGTGTAAATAATCAGCTATTTAAACTTCTCTATTTCATTGAGCACATGAGGAATGCAAATATTGATCTCTACAGATGTGAGGGATGAGAAACAATGAGATATGTGTTTCACCCATCTGAAATGAAATACATGTATTCAGAAAATGTAGCTGCCTTTTTCCAAGGATGAGTGAACAAGTTTTACCCACCCAGAGGCCAAAGTTTACAATGCCATCTCATTATTAGGTATAGGATACATCCTGGTCTATTATCCTACTTTTCAGAAGGCTGTAGTTACAGGAGATATAAGTATACATATACTTATAATTACAAGGATATTAAGTTATACATCAAATAGATGATAGTTTATAAGTAATATAAGAAGTATAAATTCTATTGGCCAGGAAGACTTTCAAATGAATATTTGATTATGTGGATGATAATCTCTTTTACTATCATGAAATTCATCCTTTCTAAGCTTGGTGTTTCTTATTCCTGAACACAATGAAATTTCTATGGAGTAAAGTAAATAAAACTTGATTTTTTTAATGTGTGTTCTTGTAATGTTTGAAGGAATTACCAATATGTGTAAAATGTTATTCTATGGATATTTTATTTCTGATTATTAAAAACTAATAGTATCTTTTGTATGCTTTCTAACATAAAATTTAAACATTCTTAATTCCTAATCCTAGTGATTCTTACAAGGTTATCTTGATATAGTTACATATGAAGTGAAGCAAAATGATCTTCCACAGAATTTCTACACTTTTAACATTAGTTGTGTAGTTGTTTTCAGCTTGTATCCATCAGAATATTTCTTAATATCTCTTAAGTGCTATGAGAAATGTGTTAACAGACAATATGATTAGTACCATAGCCAAATTTAACAATAGGGGTCCTTCTTAATCATTCATTTTTACTGACACTTTATTATTATTTGAAAAATAAAACTGAAATTCACATTCATTCAGAGCTTATTCATCAAACATGTTAAACATAAGGTATTTTACGTTTTCTTTGTAATATTTATATTATACCAGAATGTTTCCTCTTACTAGTTTATAGCACTAATTCACAACTCATCTCAAAGCATTGTTTAATATTTTCCAGCACTTTTTCTCGTACATTATTTTAATTTGCCTTATTACTTTGTCAGAAAAAGAAGTTCTTTAAAATGCTCCCATTTCAATACTGATAATTCAGTTTATGAATTAGTTACATTTGGAATTGGCACCATAGTTTTAAACATTTTAATAACAAGAGAGATGATGTTACTGCATTGGCTTACAACTAGCAGCAATTGCTGTTGTTTATTCATAAGACTGGCTGTAATAACTATTAGTTCAAGTGTACTGCCATATTTAAAGCCTCCTTCACACTATTTAACTGTTGCATCTGGCTAGAGCAAGAGTGATGGTAAAGATCTTGACCTTGCAGCACTGGTTGGATTAAAGGATTCAAGTGGAAAATAGAAGTGGTGGCTGGGTTTAAATGAGGACCAAACAATGTGGGAATAAATGCTGCAGAAGGCAGGGGCTGCAATGTCATGTGTGATGGGTGGAAGGGCGCAGCTGCGACTAAATGTAGAGGATGACCCAGGAAAGTAGGGTGTCCAGGGATAATGGTTGGGGCAATGGTTGAAAATGAAATAGGAGTAAAATGTGGCTGGGACAGAGGATGGAGATGAGCTATAGGGAGGGGACTGCTGTGAGAACTTATGGAAGCAGAAACAGCAAAATGCTGTAGAAATGTGTGGTGGATGGTGGTGATGGATGTGTGCTGGTGCACTGGAACTGTCTGCACAGCTGAGGCAGGAGAGAAGGCAGTGGGCCCTGTAGCAGGCAACACTCGGAGATGCCTCGACAGGAGCTGCTTCTGCACGTGCTGCTGGGCTTGGAGCTGGAGACGCTTGTACTTATCTATCTCATCAGGAGAAAATGTTATGGGCTGTTGAATTAAAGGGGGTGACAGAGATTTATGACACACTTCTAATTCATCTTCCATTTTGTCATGCTTCTGCACAGCTCTGTCATAGTAAGAGTTTATATTCCCCTCTACATGATTTACAGACATGCTTACATCCTCTAAGTCTAGATTTATCTGGTCCTCTTTGGTCTCTGTGGAATCAGTTACGCCAGTATATCTATTAGACGAAAAAGCACCAAGGAAATCATTTGGTACTGGGTCATAGCTTTGAAGAAAAGGTTGGACTTCAATAACTGAAGATTTAGATTTCTCTTTTGTTGTCTGGTTATTTTTTCTGCTTAAAGACTGAGAGTCTGTCACTAAACCATTTATGCCTTTGGAAAGATAGTTGTCACATTCAGTGTCTGTCAAAATAGTTGAATTAATTTTTTGTAAGTTTTTGCCTTTGTCATTATCAGAAGTTTTATGAACCTTGTTACCTTTCTCATTTTTTCTTTTGCCTATGTGTTGTCTCTTTTTTGAGAAAGGCAATACCGTTCTGCTACAGCATGATGGTCCAGGTGGTGTTGTGCATTGAATTTGTGAATGAGTGTGAGATTCTTTTAGACAACTGTTTGAGGACATCTCAAACTCCATTGATTGCTCCTGACACTTCTTGGCTTTCACTCTTTCCAAAAGACCCTTGGCAGTAAGGGATGGCCCTTCTCCAACAGCAATGTTTGACTGTGTGGCTTCTGAAGGGCCGCCTCTACAGCTTCTTAGATGGTAATTGGCAGTGCTCGAGTTACATTGTCTGCACTTAACTTTTCCCACATCACCAATGTGAAGGCTGGCTAAAGATTTTTGGCTTTTGTTGTTTTTATTTAAGCAGTAAGCTCTCCGTCTCAAATAAGATTTCAATTTGTTGTGCTGAGATTCCTGGCCATTAAAGGTTTTCCCACCATTACCATCGATTGAAACCCGAGAGCCAGAATCACAACGGAAAATTCCTGGGGGGTTGGGCTCTGCAAATTGTTGATTTTTACCCAGTTTATACCTTTCTCTGCAGTGGCAGTCTCTGTGTTTTGATCGTTTTTTAGTTTTAAATGAATCTGATATTTTACCATTCTTGTCTCTCTGTGCTTCTGACTGAGGACAGTTGCTGCTTAGAGGCACATCAGCCATGTAGAGGCAATTGTGCTTTCTGTGTTTCCACGTGTGTCTTTCAACAGAGTCACATTCTCTTTTACAAAAGCAGAGCATATGACTGCTGTTACTCCCCTTGGACCTATGACTTGTACACATGTTTCTCCAGCTGGACACGTTTCTAGAAGATTCATCCACAGTTCTGGGATGGGCTTTCAGAGGTGACACTGGAGAATATCTCTCATAACTTAGCTTCCCACTTGTAGAAGCTCTTCTGGCCATGCTGATGTTGCAGGTATTTAAGCTTATACCTCTATCCTTCCCATACTCACTGTGATTCCCTGATGTGTAAGGACTCAAATTCCAGGTATGTTGATTTTCTTCTTCAAACTCTGACTGTAGACTACAGGGATTTAGCTTATGGATTTTAGTCCTTGAGATGTGAGGAGAGAAAGACAGACCCTCAAGGGCATTATTGCAAACTGTCCTTTTGCAACTTTGCCAATGGATGTTTGATGGTTCCATCAATTCAATATCATCATTATTGTTTCCTAAACCATCCTTTAGAGACAGCTTAAGGTAAGCAGGCACTTCAGGACTTTTCATTTCCAAGTCTTGTAGACTAGCATGTTCACTTACACTGGAGTCAGAGTCATCATAGTCCAGATTGTATTTTCGCTGGAACTTTTCCCAATCTGGGTTAGCTACAATCATCTTTGGTTTCAGAGATTGATTATCTTGGGTCAATTTTTCTTGTTCTTTAATTAAATCTGTGACTTGGCTCTCTTGTTTTGTCTTTATTTCTAAAGCCTTTTTCTCCAACTCTGTTTGTACATTCTCTGAGTTACACTCATCTTTTGTGTTGCGAGACAGTTTGAAATCAAAATATAAAGGATTACAGCCATAAGATATGCAAGGTTCTGTTCTGGTAAAGAAGAGAAGTTCTGTAGGCCACTGTAGAGTAGTGTGACCATCCTTGCTCTGTACATGGAGGAAAGGCAATGGTTTGGATTTCAGATCATGTGAACAATCTTCTCTGCAATGTCTTTGAACATTTTTGCTAACCCTTTCTGATTCATCTGAAGACTTTGCTCTGGCCTCCATTCTTGAGTTAGGAATTCGATGTGCTTGAGTCTTCTTTTCACTTGGTCCTGAAGGCAAAAACTCATCCAGACATTCACACCACCTACTATCACTGTGCTTGTAAATGTTTAGTGGACTGGAAGATTCATTTGCTTGGCATGGGTGATTAGTACAGTTTTCTGAAGTATCCTTCAGTGCATTTCTAATTTCTTTCTCTCTGCTGGAAAAAGTACAGTCTCTCTCTGAAACACGGAAGTGAGACTTAGAGAAAGCCATGTGAGTGCCTGCTGCATCTTTCAGTCTCCCATTAATAGATTCATGTTTGTTTTGTGAAATTTTAGAGTTCATCGAGGAGGTGTTTAAAAAACCCTCCAGATTGCTTGCTGAAAGGACAGCTCCTTCCTTCATAAGGTCTGCATCATCGCTTGCAAGCCGGCCACACTTGCAGTTCTCCACTGTTCGTTTGACTTTATAGGTGGGTGACTTGCTACAATCATGTGTATCGTCTGTGTTCTCGCTGAAAACTGAGGCAGAGGATTCTAATTTTAGATAGGCTTTTTTTGAAAATGAAAATGAAACTCCTGTCCTGTGGTTTGCATTGCTAAGGTCTGAAGATGTTTGTGTTATCATATTCCCAAACAAGTGTCGCCTATCTGATTGTAGCTGGTGTCGGTTTGGCATGGCTGATCGCTGCTTATCCATGCTACTTCTGGGCACATTCTTTCCCTTGAAAAGGGCACTTTTCATGCAGGATACCTTTCTGCCATTCTTAACAGGGAAAATTCCCTGCTGGAGCTGCTTTTCCATGGCTATCCTTGGGGTTTTGTACGCTGGTCCATTTCCAGAAACACTGTAAATAGGGTAAATATTTAAATGAGTAGGACATTAGCATTGGAATCAAATCTATATGCAAACATTTCATAGTATTTCTACACTGAGGTGTTTAAATATTCATTGGTGAACATTATTTTCTACAAAATGACTATTTTATCATGCATGTACAAGTCACTATAACTGCTATAGAGTGGCTACATCTGAAAGGCTCTGCTTAATTTTGTTATTTAGAAATTTAAAAAGCAGTAACAAACTATTATACGGTAAAGCTGCAAAACAAAATAAAATAGTCGATTTGCATCACAATACATTCCTTAGAACCTATGATTCTTTGAAATTCAGATTTAACATGTTTAGTAGTCTTACAATGAGCATATTCATATTAGGTAAGAAATTGAAATTTGCAAAGTGTAAAATTAGTTTTAAGTTGATTTTCAGCTTCTTTAGTGTTCAATATTCACTCCTTTAAAAGTCTTTTGAGTTTACGTCTGTTGAAACAAGGTAGTTAGTCATTATTCTTGTCAACAGCTAATGAATACAGAGTAAGCAGCTGAAGAGTTCAGGTAGCATCTGCATCCCTGAGACTTTACAATAGTGTCTCTTGCTTCTTACCTCCAAAGCAACCTATGTCAACTGTGCATGCTTTGTCTTTTGAGGGCTTTTCAATATTGCTGATTTGGCTGAGGATCATTAAGGAGTCAAGCAGAGAGCAGAAAATAAACAAACACAGATAGAACGTTTTATATTAAAATAGTTTTCACACCTTGTCTTTTCACACTTTTCCTTATACAGTGATGTTGATGCTGATGCTGGAAAGACAATGCTACAACATCAGTTTCCCAAGTGCTTATTTGAAGTGCCATTATTGTCATCTTTACTATGTGCCTGGAGGCACATTTAACTTTTTCTTTCTACTTTATATTTCATTATTAGTTGTCTTTTGTTTCTTGGCTACAAATATTAAAACCTGTATCTTTAAAACATATTCCTTAAATTCTGAAGGACTAATTGTGTTCTAAATACCTATCCCCACAGCCATACAAAAGTGTAGTTTTCAATCTCCCCCAAAAATATTCTTTTTGTAACTGATGGGTACTATTTCAGAAGTCCACATGTGAGCAAACTGGAGATCCTAAGTGACTATGGGGTACTATCTCAACCTGATACATCTACAACAAGATTCCTACACACAGAGACAATCAGAGTAGGGTATAGAACTGTAGGATCAGGGCAAAGAAGGAGGATCAAGGAAAGTGCTGTGGGATAGTGTCTTCTAGACACTATAGAAAAACTGGAGCCATGAAATCTTAGCAATATCGATGCATAAATCAGACATGTATAATGACACCAGTTGACATGTCAACACAAATGGAGAAAAGTCCATAAGGCCCTATGACTAGATGAAGAGATACAGGCAATCAAAGGCTTCTGAAAAGAGGAGAATTGGTTTTCTGAAAGGAAGACTCCCCTGACGTGTTATCCAACTTCAAGTCATTAGCTCTACAACCTGAGTACCGAGGAACAGCACTTAATGGAAAAGATATGTGTATTAGTACCCTCGTGCTTGGAGTCTGTCTCGTAGTTAACAAGTAATTGTTGGTATTCAAGTTTTACTTTGCTGACAGCATTTCTTTTTTACAGTATTACAATGGGTTATTTTCTCTGCCCTTACAAATTTTAAATTACAAATGGTAATTTCAGCCATTGCTTATTACACAGTTATCTGAGACTATCTGTTCCCAGGAATGAATGGGTAAAGCTTGGCATTGATAGTGAATCCCATTGTTGTGGAGAAATCAAATTTAGGGATTTTAGAAAACAGTGACTTGTCCTTAATTGTTTCATAATGAGAACTACTCTTTCTTCCCCTCTCATAACAATTTTCTTCTTTTAATAATCTCACCATGCTTTTCAAAAACTGTACCTTAGTTGTATTTATTATCACTCACGGGAGAAGTATTGAAACACAAAGTATAGGCTACTGAATGCTATTTCAGCACAAAGAAAATAACCAAATGCTTGTATTGAAGTGTTACTGGAGCTTGGACACAGAAGGACTAGGAACGACTACAATGTAACTGAATTTTGTCTTGGTGAAAAGGACATAACTTTCCACATGCCTGCCACATTTTTCATTAAGCAGCATATATGCTACCTAATTATAAAATTTGCTTCTTCTGGAAAATCAAATATTTTCCAGTCATTGGTATTATACTCACAGAAAGTACTGAAATTTTAATGGGAGAACATTAGCGAAAAAATAAATATTTTAGTATTTCTAAATTATGTTTCATCCAAATTTAAAGTAAATAGTTACTTTGAGGATGTAAATATGTGTATGGGGGTGGGTACTCTATTATATACCTTGGGATATCAAATACACACACACACACACACATATACACATACACATGTGTATGCATGCACTGTGAAATTGTTGCTATGATGAATCTCATTGCCATATTGAACACAACACATAATTTCCTGTGTGTGTTTATATTTGTATTAAAAATACCTTAAAATCCTTCTTCTTAGCAAATTTCAGATACAGAACATAATAATTATTACTATGTATAGTCTTTAAACTCTACATCCCCAAACTCACCCTTCTCTAATTTTTTATGGTTTATGCACTTGTGTTTTCATTACCTTCTCTGTAACTACCTTTAGTTTCTATGATTTGGAAATAATTATATTCATTTGTAATACCTAGAAAGACAAGGACCTAAGAGTTTAACTATTTAACTTGTACTATTGTGCTGTACAACCCACTACTGTCTGCAATTCCTGAAGCAAAGTAATATGATAAATACACAAATTGTCTCCTATGGGTAAAGGTATATCGTTCAAATAGAAACAAAAATACATACCAAAATAGAATGATTTTTGTTGTGTTGTATTCTGATTCTTATATGTGCAACTCCTGTTTTCAGAATCAACATCACTAACATTTCTCGAATTTTGCAAAAACACCCATAAGTATATGCCATACTTAAGTATTGACATAAAAGTTTATGTTCTGAAAGTGAGTACCTTCAAACTCAATAAATGCTTTTATTGGAGACCCTATATGAGTGAAGCTATCAAAGAGACGATCAAAACTGCCTGCCCAATATGAAACACATCTCCAGTTTTCTTCCAATATTTGTTAATTGCCTGGATTCAAATATTCTCAGCATCACTAATTGACCTTTTCTACATGGGAGAATAATATTATTTGGCTCATTCTAAGTGGACAGTGTCAATTTCTATAGCACTAAGTGTAAGGTGCTGGAAGTCAGATGTTAATAAATAGGACAAGATATATCAAGAAAAAATACAAAATACTCATGAAACATCTTCATAACATGACTAGATTTTATAGGTTCTTTGGAAAACGTAGGGAAATGGACAACACACAAGTTGTCTAGGAAGGGAAGCATGACATTTTTAACAGTCATATTGGTTTTAATTTTTATGAATCAATCTTGCTGAAACAAAGAAAATATTTTATAATTCTAAGTGACGATTATTAAGGTATGAGGCTATTTAAGCAAATAGAGTAGTTGGTAAGCAATAGTAAGGAAGAAATAATGTTCATGATTTGAAATTCTGTATTTAGCAGACTGAACATTTGTCTTTTTTGTAACAGTGAGGCATATTATGGCCTATAGAGTGGCTATATTTGAGTTTGTTTGGTATATAAGGTTTGGTGATGGATACACTAACTCAATAGAGCAGACATTTTAATCTAGAAGTCCTTACCAGGCAACCCCAGAAATTTAGAAATTTATCAACAGGAACATCATCATTATTAGCCATCCCATTGTTCTCTGAGAAAATCATGCCTCACTGGCACCATCACAAAGATTCCTCTGGTCCTTTCTGGTTATTCCATCGTGGGGAAGAAGAAATGTGCATGTGCAGTTACTTTCATAGTAAAGACAAGAAAAATAATGCTTATGAGGGTAGCTCAGGTTCGCTGATGAACAAGGCGATTCTAGTCTGGCCTGTGAAGACCTTTATTTAGAAAGTCTTTCTTCCCTATCTATTATTATTTGGCTTACTGAATCCTGTAACTAATCATGCAGGAACTGGAATGTGATCTCCATGACTTCTTACATGCTACATTAATGAACACAGGAATTTGTGTTCTAAGTTCTGTTTCAGTAGGTCTGATTTATTATTAATCTATTATTGTGCTCAAATGACATAAGTCCCTTGTTGTTTAGACTGGTAAGTACCCAATATTCTTCTCTGATTGTGTGGATCCTCCCAGGATAAGTCTCTTTATAGTAACTTCATTTCTGTATACTTGTAGTATAATACCTCTTAATGCTCCTTTATCTTACATTTAAATTTTTAAATATGGTTTATATATCTGATATTATATAACATATTCTATACATATTATATATGTACATACTGTAAAATGGTCACTATTTCATTCATAATTAACCAAAATTGTAAATATTTTCTAAACATCAATTTTGTAGTCTAATAGTTTATGGTAGTATAACTAAACCATTCACTTTTGTTATTGCATATTGAGTTCCATTTAAGCAACAGGAATTTAAATTCTGGCAGAGCTACAGATTCCACAATTCACCAGGTTGCTGTCAACCACATTAATTAGCTATGTTACTATTATGCATTATGATTCATATTAGCACAATTCACAATCTGCAATGTTAATTGCATTTCAGGTAACAACTTTGAATCATTCAGTGGCTGCAAGCTTTTTTTAAACTGTCATTTTTCAGTTACAAGTATGTATTAATGTAATGTGTGTTATGGTATAATTATCAATTAAAATGACATTGTGCAGTACATTTAACCACATTAATTATATTTTGTTTGTCTGCCAGACAAGGATAGCATCATTTATTCTAGAGTTAAGTGTGTACAAGGGAATACACAGGACATGTATTATCCACCCCAAAGGTGCATTATTATTTACAGTTTTAAAGCTATCATTGTAGAAGCCTGAGACAGAACAGTGTTTGAAAGACATAACAGTGCAATTTCATATACTAATCCAAAAGAGTTAGAACAGTACACACAATATTTGCTCGAGATCAAGCCAGTCAAATTCCCAGCAGAGACTGGGGAGCTGATCATGACTTGTCCCTCCTATTTGGGAGCTATTTCCAACTGATGGCTGCTGGGATCAGAAGAGTCAGTTTTCTTCAGAGATGTGAGTCCCATCCTTGTTTCAGTAGATGAGAAGATGGTCCCACACATCCACATACAGTCAGCACTAAATAGTAAGTATTTAATTACAGATGTGTACATTTAGATGTATACATGAACTTGGTAAGGAAATGTGGTAGGAGACAGAGGAATTGGATGGGAAGGAATGGAGGTTGGAATTGCAATATAAATACTATAATATAAACATATGCATGTATGAATATTAAATATTTTAAAGTTATCTTTATAAAACAAATTACTGAGGAATTGTGTCAGTACAAATTAAGCTAGACCAGATGCCGGTTTATTACAATTGTTTCCTGGATCACTTCATTAAGCAGGGTAATAAGTTAACTGCATTGGGAAGAAAAAAACTGAAAGGAGAAAGTTATTAATTTACAAACCATTAACAACTAAAACTTTCCCTTCAAACATATTTGTTGATTGGTGTTAATTTTATATTGTTGCAGAGAACAAAGTAGATTCATTACTGAAATTCCCCACGAGACAGGAGATGCATTCTGGACCATCCAAGCCCCTCTGTGTCTTACCATTCAGACTGTTGCCGCAGCTCAGCCAGCTGATGGAGTCGCTTAAGTGCTTTTTCTTGTTTCTTCTCATCTTTCCATGATTTAGAAGCTACATTTCGAGCAAATTCGCGATGCTTTAATTCTTTCAATCTCTGTATAAAAGAAAAAATGAGAAGAGTACTATAAATAAGTAAAACAGGCTTTTCTGTCTATAAGAGTCTTAAACATTGTCCTGACAGCAAGGGTGTCTTTTGGGACAAGGAGAGGACAAGCTTTTCTAGCAGTTCTTCTCTACTCCAGATACTTTTAGCAGTTAATGTAGTTGTGCACTAAGTTGCTCTTCAAAGTTGGTCAAAGTCACCTGCAGGGTGCTGCAAAACTGGGACCCAGTCCTTGGTTGAGTCACTCTACACACACAGCTGAATCATCTGTGTGTCTGGGAAATCAAAAAATGCAATTAATGTGCAAAGAAAGGGAAGGCCAAAGCTTTTCGCTCTCTCCATAAAGAAGATGCTGATTAAATAAAATGAGGCAAATGAACTCCTGTCAGCAAATTGCTTCTATTACCAACTACTAGTTCTATGGGAGATTTTAATTTTTTTTTTTTAGTTGGAGGTATATACCAAATTAAGAGCAGGATGCGAAAAAGAAAAAAAATTAAATGAAATAGAATTTAAACACAGTATAGTGGTGAGGGGTGGGGAACAGATCTGGAGGAGGATAAAGTCTGGACTATCAAAAAGAATTAAAGAATTAAAAAATTTATAAAAAAAAGTAAAGAATACAATAACAAAGATCACTAGTCCCCAAGTGCAGCTAAATGTCAGGGCTGTGATGATCATGAATGAGTTGGTCAGTCAGAAGTAGAAAATGACATTTATAATCTTGCCATTCCTGGTGTTTATGCTTCCTCAGACCCTACTTGCTCTATAATCGATGGTTATTGAAGACTTGGCTTATAAGAAAGCCCTCTTGGAAAGTGAGTTCCAGGACAGCCAGAGCTATACAGAGAAACCCTGTCTCGAAAAACCAAAAAAAAAAAAAAAAAAAAAAAGAAAGCCCTTTTGGAAATGTTCTTGCTTACTTTAAGAGGACATAGAACATTCACTTCAACTGTGTTGAAGAGAGAAGCTGGCTCTTTTCAATGTAGATGGGTGTTTTACTCTTGGTTAATAAATGTAATAAAAATTATTCCATATTTACTTGTATAATTTAGAAAATTGATTGATTAATTGATACTTCACCTCCCATGATTGCAGTAGTATTTGAAAATTTGGTGTATACTTGTTTCCTCTGTTAGTTCCAAAATTCTGGGAAAATTCCATTTTGTAAATAGAGAAATAATTATATCTCCAGGCAGTCTTATTTTTCCATGAAAAATGCTTTAAGTTATTTACTGTTACAGAGCCAAATCTTCACTATAGCCCTAGATTATAAAGCATATGGAATCTGAGGATGTATAAGTATCAGGAATGAGGATCTTATAAACTTCGCTTCCTACTTCTGCCTGACCAAGACTATCTACTTATTTGTGCTCACAACCCTGGTGTTTAGCTGCACTTGCAACCAGTGATCTTTTATGTTGCTAGATTTTTTTTCTTTTCTGAAAAAAAAAAAAAAGTACAAATCAATTCCTTTCTCTTCCACAAAGACATATAAGTGAACTGGTATTATTTGTAAGAAAATTAGCTCTGATCTCTATTTACACATCACCTTTCAGAACTATGAATGTTTGCCAGTAGGAATGAAACTACAGGTTAGTTCCAGCTTTATTTCTCCATAAACTATAACTCAAGTTCTGGTATCCTCAGCAATAGAGTTTTCCTGTTGAGTTCTAGAGGATAACCAATCACAATGGCAATAAACTGTAATCTGGGGAGTATATGAATCCTTGCTGGCTGTCATTGCACTTTTTATTTGCTAATGTGTGGTGATTCCTGGGAGCACTGTTTTTCTACCCTATTATGGATTAATCCCACTTACACATTTTTTAAAATGTGTAATATGTGCTTATTTTAGTAAGTTCTACAGTTTTTTTCTTGGAACTTTTTCAAACAGTCTTGAATGTTTGTTACCCCTCTTCTACATTCATTATCTTGGGATTAATTCATCTAAGTAGCTTGTAGTCAGCCATTCTTTTATTCCTTGCTTTTATTGTGTATTAGGCAGATCAAATGCCAGGGCTCATCACAGAGAGGGGCAGAAATCATTATAAGAACCAGAAGCAGAGGCTGATGACAACTACAAAGAACTTGGTGGACAAAGAAGAATTCCCAGAGTTTTGGTAGAACACCAAGACTTAGACAAGCTTACATTAGATAAAATACAAGCATGGAGGTATGAGGTAGACATGAATTTCCAGCTCTAGCCAGAGTTATTGAAAGTTGATGGTTACTGGAAAGGGAGAATCAGTTTACTTTAAAAGTGATTCCTAATAGGTAGACTGTGCTCTTATGGAAGGTCCAACACCACAGATATTGGTAAATTATAAATTGTACATGGTCACCGTTTTTTTATTGAAGAGGAAATGAAGTTGGGTGAGTAGAAAGAGGATGGAATTTAATATGATAAAAATACATTGTAGTATGAAACTGTAAAAGATTAATAACAATATTATTAAAAAGAATGCAATGAATGGACTTTAGAATTTCAAGATAATATTGAGATAAAGATCTATATCAAAGAAATTATCTTTTTGTAAATGTAAAATATGCACATATTCAGATATGCAAAATGGAAATAACTTGTTACCAGCAGTCATAAAATAGAAATGGTAATAGGTAACATGAAGTAACGATGAAAATTATGTAAGACATATGTATGTCAAAGAACAACATAAAAGAACTGTAGTGGTGTATAATTTTCCTGTGTGTTTTTTTTTTTTTTTTTACACTGCTAGATGTTTTGTGGTTTACAGAAAATATATAAATAAAACAAATAGTAGTGGTCTTAACCTGGTTTTGGTAAGAAGGGTGAAATACCAAAGTACTGTTAAAATGTTTCTTTGTTACAAAGCAATATATTACCAATCAAGAGAATACTGGAAATTTAATTATACAGAAATTATTAAATTAATAAATTGAAATTTTTTAATGCAATGGACCAGAAAGGAGATAAAATATATTGTCAGATATATTTAATTGAAAGGAAGAAAGAAAAAATACTAAAAAGCAGAGCAAAACAAATGAGAAAATTGTAAAAGAAATTGCAAGATAGCAGGAATTCAAAAGTATCAACAACAAATTAAGCAAACTAAAAAGCAAAATGAAAAGGAATAGAATATCAATTAAAAAGTGAGCTCTTATATAAAAATATAGCAATATTCATTTATAAAGAGAATGATATTTCAGCCACATAAATGAAGATCACTGTTCATTGGGAATAAACCTGGAAAACAATGGCAAAATCTATTCTATTTCAACCAAATGTGGAATTAAAAATAGCTTTTGCCCTAGAAGTTGAGTATGGAATGGTGTTTATCAGAGTCCGGAAAGTGTTTGTGTGGTGGTTTAAATAAAAATGCCCCATATAAATTCATATGTGTGAAGGCTTAGTTACCGGGGAGTGGCTCTACTTAGAAGGATTAGCTGTTGTGACCCTGTGGTAGGTAGGATTTTATTGGTGGAAGAGTGCCATTGGAATGCAGCTTTAAGGTTTCAGGAGTTCAAGCAAGGCTCAGTGTTTCTATGTCTGTCTTTGTCTCTGTCTCTCTCTCTCTCTTCCTGTTGCTTGTGGATTCAGTTGTAGAATTCTCAGCTACTTCTCCAGTATCATGTCTGCCAGCAGGCTGCCATTTTTCACACCATGATAACAATAGAGTAAACCTCTGTAAACGAAAGCAAACCCCAATCAAACTCTTTCCTGTGCAATGGCTGTCAAGAGTCTCAGTGTGTCTTCCCTGCAATAGAACACTAAGAATCCTGGGTAAAGTTTAGGATGAAAGCTTCAACAATAGGTATAAGAAACGATTAGATAAACTGGACGTGGTGGCACACGCCTTTAATCCTAGCACTCAGGAGGCAGAGGCAGGCAGATTTCTGAGTTCAAAGCCAGCCAGGTCTACAAAGTGAGTTCCAGGACAGCCAGGGCTATACAGAGAAACACTGTCTCAAAAAAACAAAGAAACAAAACAAACAAACAAATGAAACAAAAAAAAAGGAAGGAAGGAAGGAAGGAAGGAAGGAAGGAAGGAAGGAAGGAAGGAAGGAAGGAAGAAAGAAAGAAAGAAAGAAAGAAAGAAAGAAAGAAAGAAAGAAAGAAAGAAAGAAAGAAAGATTGATTTCTGTTTTATAGTAAAATGACTGTAGATAACAGCATTTGATCATTTCAAAAAGGTCAAAAAAAGAACTTTGAAAAATTCACATAAGGAATGATAAGTGTTTAAGGAGATAAATACCTTTAACATTATTTGAACATTGCTTTATACACAAGTATCACACTGCATAGATGGCAATTAATATGGATAATTTTGTGTCTTATATAACAGGTTATAAATAAACTTTAAAGAAGCAAGAGTCAATTGAAGGTCTGCTATAACATTAAACCTTAAATATAAATATACAAGATCTTCAAAATGGCTCAGCAGGTAAAAGCATTTGCTATATACCATAAGGATCTGAATCTCATACTAATTGATTTATTCAATAAAAAGAGGGTTTTTTGTTTGTTTGTTTGTTTTTTGCTGCTGGGTACATTGACCAGTCATATCAGAAATCAAAGTTTCCCAGTTTTGTATTTAGAATGCTCCTAGTTTCCATCATCATGATATTTATTTAAGCCATATAACCAAAATTGTCAGTAACCACCTCAAGGTAAGGAAAGTAAATTATATTCTGTTCTTTGACAGCATCCAATGTATTCAATCATGGAAACAACATTTACATTCATGTCAGTAAAGTGGGTTATAGTTTAATTTCAAAGAGTAGAAAGAACTTAATTACTATTCAAAACAGGCATGAAAGTACACAAGTTTTTATCTTTTTGTAGTCTGGATGATAAACAGAGAGGTCAGGTACTAATAGAAAATACTTTGCTTTCTTACTCTTTTAATGAGAAACACAGAAGACAAGAAAATAAATTAATCAACATTATAAGTTTTAGCTGCTTCTATCAATACCCTTGACTTTAATTACAAATAAGAACAAGGTGTTAATATACTGAAAAATATAATGTTTATTTTTACTACACCATACTGACAATAAAGAAATCTTTGATTAGTTCAATTCATACCAGCTCCCTGGCACTCCTCCTTTTTGTGGACATGTAGTATAATTTACTATGAAATTAGTGTATATTCTAACATAAAATGTAGTATATAGTCTAATGTTATACTATATAGTGCAATGTAATAGGATGTCATAAAGTATGAAATTAGAACAACAGAGTAATCGGCAGCAGATCTGCATGCTGGAGAACTCACACACTCTGAGAGCTTCCTGTTCCCTTCAAGAAGAATTAAACCTATTACAAACCCGCTCCCAATAAAGCCACTAAAAATATTATTTCTTCAAGCAAGGTCAACTTTTCAGTAAGAGTTAATAAGAGTTCAATATTCATTTTTATGTTTAAAATTCATTATATTTCCTGTCTTGTGAGATGGAACCCATGAATCCATGTGTGACACTGTCTATGTGGTCAATAGCCTGAAGTTAAATAGGACAGGGGCTCTGATGGAAAACCTACTACTTTTTTTTTTTTTTTGCTAAATGAATATAGCAATAAAATGATACTTGATAATATATTGTAACACAACTCATCAATCAGTGCATTGTTCAGCTCTCATTAGAGATGCTTCCTAGTGAAGTAGATGGTAATTTGCAACTGGAAAATTTACAGGAAATAAGAGACTCCTAAATATTTAACCCTAAATTTGATATCTCCATCACACCACTCTGCTGGAGGTTCATGTATCTATCTAGAAGAGGAGGTGGAAAGATTGTAAGACCCAGAGGTGATAGATCACATCAAGAAAATTGTTTTCAAAACATAACAGGGCAGATGCACATATAAACTACAGACACTATGATAGCACACACAAGTTCTGTACCATGTAAGCCTCACAAAATCCCAACACAGAGACAAATCACACACACAGGGGCATGCCTAACCAAGAATCACACACACAGTTTCATGCCTAACCAAGAAGCTATTTAGAATTCTCTCTCCTAGATTTTAGGAGTGAGAAAATCAGAAAATCTGTTTTCTTCAATGTAGTGACACTGGGTATATCAGCCACACTCCAAGAGAGGCCCATTCTTTGGAGTAGTCAGCCAACAAACTGAATTCTATATTGTTTGTTGCTTTATTTGCTTGCTTCTTTGTTCTTAGAGAAAGGGAGAACATGAAGTTGGATGGGTAAGGAACGTGATAGACTCAGAGAGGAGCTGGAGAGAGAAAGAAAATCATAAGAACAAAATATATTATATGTACTGGTTAGTTTTGTGTCAACTTGACACAGCTAGAGTTATCACAGAGAAAGGAGCTTCAGTTGAGGAAATGCCTCCATGAGATCCAGCTGTAAGGCATTTTCTCAATTAGTGATCAAGGAGGAAAGGCCCCTTGTGGGTGGGACCATCTCTGGGCTGGCAGTCTTGGGTTCTATAAGAGAGCACACTGAGCAAGCCAGGGGAAGCAAGCCAGTAAGGAACATCCCTCCATGGCTTCTGCATCAGCTCCTGCTTCCTGACCTGCTTGAGTTCTAGTCCTGACTTCCTTGGTGATGAACAGCAATGTGGAAATGTAAGCTGAATAAACCCTTTCCTCCCCAATTTGCTTCTTGGTCATGATGTTTGTGCAAGAATAGAAACCCTGACTAAGACACTATATGAAATGCTCAAAAACTAAGCAAAAATCATTTTTTGAAATCTTAAAAATATATGGTCATGAACTTCACACTCACATTCTGAATGTACCTTATACTGGAAAATATATTGAGAAATGTATGACACAAGTACACTGTTGAGTATCTCAGTGATATATACATAGAGCTGATAAGCATACAGGCCATGGTTGGGTTTCTATCTACAGAGGAACTATCAGGGGATAGCTTAGGGAGAGCAACCAGGTCTCAGTGCTTCTCTCCACAAAAGCCAGCTCATTTTTCTTCTGTCACTATACACATGGAAGCTACATTGAGACAGAGGCCTGAATGAGTCTGTCGTAGCCTGTTATGTTAGATTTTCTTAAATGACTCAGTTGATAGTCCCTAATTGAAGATATCCATTTATGTCCATTTTGGCAGGGAGGTTATACCAATTCATGAAGTCTAGTACCACATTATAAATAATCAAGGTTGATACTGTGGCTACAGAGTGAATTTTTCTTTCCTTTTAAAGTGATTGCCCAACCTAGTCTGACCTAGGTAAGGGTCAACACGTTTGAGAATGTAGGCTTGTGCTTCAAACACCAGATTTAAATTGTAATATATTATTTATTCCAATATTCAACTTTTTTATCCTCAACAGACAGCAGCCTCACAGACATAGGTGGTAATGTTTCTATTAATCTTTTGTTTCTTGCAAGTGTATGTGGCATAACGGTATATGTGTGAATGCATGTTTACCTGCATTGTGTTAACACATGTATGCAAGTATATGCACCTGCACCATGGCTATGAAAGCCAGAGGTTGACATTGGATGTCTTTATTAGTCACTTTCCATTTTATGTGTTGAGTCAGGGATTAACACTTGAACCTAGAGCTTGTGAGTTTTGTTAGCCTAGATAGTCAGTTTGTTCCATTTCTCTCTTCTTTCTAAATGGTGGGTTAACTGAGTTTTGTGCACACATAATGATTATAGACATATATATATATATATATATATATATATATATATATATACATATATATATATATATATATATATATACATGTAGTGGTATTTACTCCTCTTCCTCCTTTGGATCTTAAAAGTAGGGTGCTTAGAAGCATTTATACTTTGTTGAGCCAAGTCTACTGCTCTGTATTTTACAAACTATGTATTAGTGTATGAACTACAATCTGCCATTTGCTCTACATCCTGATAATTCTCTTGGCACTATGTGCCAGTACCATAGATGTGCTTTCTCAGGAACAAGGATGGTTCAGTAGGTTTAAAATAATGCTTGCTGAGCAAATCTTTATGACCTCACTTTGATCCCTGGAACCTGAGAATTGTTCTTTGACTTTATAGGCATACTCTGACACACACATGCACATAGTTAAACACAAATCATACATGTACATATAAAAGTAGCAAAGAAATAAGAAGTGTTGTCTCTCAGAACCTTTGTTCTCCAGTCCTAATGCTGATTGAAATCTTTATACTTGCTTAAAAAAAAAAAAAGGTTCATAGAGTGACCCGTCCAGCAGGTCCCAGTTATTCAAGGGTTTCGAGGGGACCTTCTCTTAAGAACCAAATGGGGGGTAGAGAGAGATGGGGGCCTTGTGCGAATAACGACACGGAAACCGTTCTAGATTGCATCAAGCCCCAAATGTATTCAGAAAGGCCCAAGGCTTAAACGTACAAGCAAAAGGGGAAGTACAGATACTTATCAGTGGGAGGGGTAGGGCAATACAAGCAAAAGGAGAAGTACTTCTGGGAGGGGGGCAATAGAAATTCTTTCTTTTGGCAGCTACAAGGGGAAGCAGGAACTTGGTGGTATCAGGGTGTGGTCAGGACATCGGCTATGGCTTAGGGCTGGAACATTCTCGGAATTGGTGTGTCAGTGGCCCGCTTTTGACCCCCTTTTCTTCCCGGGGGGGTGGGGGGGAGAGGCCCAATTCAGAGACCAAGAGTTGTCTTAATAGCTCCCAACAATAGAGATTCTGTGTCAACTTGTTTTCAGACCCGTGGAGGGTTTGTTAACTATAACTAGGCAGGAAAGTAGAGAGACAAATTTTCCAAAACTGAGGCATTTACATAATTGGAAGCTGCCTCTTGCAGCTTTATAAAACTTCCCATGTATGGGGAATTTACAGTGCCCTGAAATATGAGAGTATTTTTATGTCTCTGTCTTACAATGTTACTCATCCTCAGAAATGTATTGAGTGTTCATAGTGAATGAAGATGTTCACATTCATGATAGAAAAGATGATGAATACTAGAATCCTCTCTTTATATTAATAAAATATTTCACATATAATCATAAATCTTATACTGTAAGAGAAGCATCTTCACTCCCTTTTTGTCTCTCATATATATGATCAGTATAAGTATAAACAGAACAGCTTTTATATATAAAACTGTGAAACAAGGCACCTCAGAGAATTGGAATTTCCCCAGGAATTTCATGCTGGAAGAAGTAAAACACTAAAGCCTGGTGCCAGCCAGAGAGAAATGTCTCCTGCAGATATTTCTCACAATTATAACAACTTGTCAGACCACTTTGCAGGATGAAACCAAACCCAGATGATGAAGGCCAGAGCACATCTTGATCTGACTCATTAGCTATGCAGATCTACAAGTTTTATTTAAACCTTAACCTCATGTCAGAAGGAGAACTAAGGATTTGGCAGTCACTGGAACTATTTTTTTTTTCCACCCATGCCAAGTAGGTATATTGAATAAAACTTCTTTGTTTAATTTCCAGTACCTTAATCACAAACAACAAAAGAAAAATATACCAAGAGTCTAGAAAATTTTACTTATGAGTTGTTGTTTTGCTATTCCTGCTTTTCTGTACTAGCCTACCTTTCATCCAATTAATGTAGCAGCTAAACCTTAATCTCATTACAATTTTGCTATAGTAGAAGCTCAGCAAATAATGAGGCAAGATTTTATTAGCACTAGAAATTGAATAAAAACAGAAAATAGGGAAATGTTGACCTGTCTCTGAATTCTCATAAACAGCATTAATGATGCTGGGAGACCAGGAGTTAGACGGATCTTTCTAATGGGCAGACAAGGAGAGCAGCATGGCTAGGTAATACAGGTGGTAAATCTCCAAGAAACCAGCTTCTTCCTTAGCCTCCTGACTTGAGACCAAAGCCTGGCAGCTTTTCTCTTTCTTCAATAGAACCCCTGCTGACAAACCAGCTCAAGGAGGTCAAGACTCTTTCAGGTCAAGTCACATCACAGTTGCTGACCACTTAACCATACCATCTCTCAAACTGATCAGTCCTACAGTAGAGGAAGAAGACTCTCCAGAGAGTTTAACACCCCAGCCTTCAACAAGAGACTGGATGCTCAACTTTCCTGGTCCTGCCTCTGCTTTGTCGAGGGTCTTTTCTCTGTGTGGCTACTGCAGGTATGTGTTTGTTCACCCTCAATATAGGCCTTTCTTCAACTGCCAATTATATCTGCAGTATTTGAGACTACTCCAAATCTACCTGCCGTACTTTAGATATTCTCTGCCTTGTAATTGTTTAATTGGAAGAGAAAATGGACTTATTTAACAACCTGTAGACTCTATGAATACAAAACTGTGTATAGGATCTGGATCTTGGCATCACAGAGTCTTCTAAGTGGAAGAGTTAGGATGCTGTAGAGTCTGAGATCCAGGGTTTCTGTCTTCTCTCTAAAGGGATTACTTTCTTATTATGAGAAGCAATGCTCCACCTCAGCAATTAACAATGAAGGGGTTTTGCCTCTCCAAAGCTTTAATTTCTCTTCCCACTCATCACCTACTGGGAAGGATTGACATTGTACTCCTTGATTGGTGCAGTGGAGCTGAGGTCTAGACAGAGTTCTACAGGCAGGTCTGGTAGATCTCAAACTGAAAATTAGCCCAGAGGAGGTAATACTCCTCACACTGGAAATTTTGTCTTTGTTTATTTTGCTCATTAGCAGCAGCAGACCCTTGGTTTACATTTTGTTCTCTTGGACTTAATTATACAAAGTAGAATCTCTTATCTACCTGTTCATCAGAGGAACTGACTCTTAGTTCTTTAGTACTTTTCTTCAAAACAGACACAAAAATCCTACTCACTGAAGAATTCCTACTATCAAAATGTTTCCACTCTCTTGAGTTACAGACAAGCCTTTTCCATGGGGTTTGTACAATCCCGAGAAAAGGCAGAAGATGGTACACTCTTGTTCTACTCAGTGTCTGAAAATCAGAATTTCAGCTCCTTCCATAGTGGTTATTAAACTATTATTTGCAAATTATTCTAAATTCATTAGTGATATATACACATAATTGAACAAAGATTTAATATTTACTCTTAAATAATTCTTAGGTTATAAACTATAAATAAAATGAAGAAATTTTACATGGAATTGGTTTTATAAGTCAAGAAAAGTATACTTTTTACCAGTGGTAATCAGGCTCTGATAAACTTCCCAGTTTATTAAAATTCTTATTGCAAAGACAATTAAGATCTTCTCCAGTTCTGAATCAATGGACACAGGAGTTAGAAATTCAGCTTAGTTTTGTGCTTAGTACCATGCTTCTAGTATTCAGAGTGTTTCAGTAGGCAGTTATTTAATAAGACTGATTTCGTTCAGTATAGAAAAACTCCATCCAAGCTGAACTTTCTTTCTGAAATCAGTATTTATTAATATCAACAATATGCAATAAACACAAGGCTAAATAAAATAGCATTAGCTTTATTTATTCCCCTGCTATTTGTTAACATGTTGAAAAAACCATTTCATAATTATTCTAGTTTTCTAGTTTCATTGCTATGATTCAATATCCTAATTTGTGCATAGGGGTTGAACTATGAGAGAAAGTTTTATTTGGCTTACAATTCCAATTACAGACATAATTCCAGGGAAGTCAAAGTGGAAGCTCTATTAGTCAATCATATCACATACATAGTAAGTGGAAAGAGAACAAAGAGATCACTGCTTGCTTTGAGAGTGCCATCTCCTCCTTTGTACAGCTCAGGACAGCTTGCTCAGGGAAAGGTACTACCCACATTCATAGAGGATCTTCTTACATCAATTAACAAGGAAGAGAACTCTTTATAGACATACTCCCATGTCAAACTCATTCACACACTGTTCTCATCCAGAGAAGACATCTAGAACCTCTCTGTTGCTAAGCATCATTCTCCTATTGTTATCCAGTTACTGGATTCTACCAGGATCGTGCTCTGCTAAGCTCCAGAGCACATTTGAGACCACCCACCTTGTCCCCAATCCCAGAAAATGAGACTCCACTCTGGAAGCTGAGCTAGACCTCACTAGATTGGACATGGGATTTTTGTCCTCCCTCTGCTGTTCATTTCCATCCAGGGTAGCCCTTACATCTGGATATTCAAAGTCCAAGAAACCCCCACAGATAACAGTTTTTCCAAATAGGGTCAGGAAACTTCTCCATAGGCGGATGCCAAGAACTGTTCCAAATTGCTACCACCCTGTATCTGTTTCCCCATTTAAATATTATGATCTCTATATTTGCTTTCTCTTTGACCAAACAAAAGATCATTGTAAAAAATGGCCAGATGAATATGGGGGCTGCCCATATTGGTCTTCTCAGATACATATGCTAGGCTCATGGAACAATCACTTCTTCTATCAACACCGCAAGACATTCTTTTTCTACATACAAGACTCATGGGATTCCAGGTGGGAGACAGTTGCTGTTTATAAGTTCTACCTTAAAAATCAACCCGGGTCCCCAGTAAGTACTGTCCACATCAGAGAAAATATGTCTCAATTGTCCACCTATAGGTATCGGGAAAGTAGGGGAAGTGATCAAACTTTCCTCTGAGATCCTTATGGCTTTGACATCACCCCTCATAAATGGCACTAATTTGTCATTTCACCTTTTGCTTCAGACCTTGACCTCGGCATACCAACTCCTTAATGTCACCCAGCCTGGTCACTTTAAAGATTGCTGGCTATGTGTACCCCCTGGAACTCACAATTGCCACTTATAGCCTCTCCAGTGATACTGCCAAGTAATCTTACCTCATCTTTTGTCAACTGCCTTGACTTTGATGTCATCATGACTTCATACCTTTCCTCTATCCCACTTTTTTGGTGTGGCAAACTATTTTATGACCTCTGGGACATGTTCTGTAGGAATGCTAAGCTCCCTAGACTGCAATAGACCACAACCCTTGATACCTCATCTCTGCCACAATGCCCTGCAGTCCAGAACATATCAATTCTCTGTGGTGGGTAATATACCCACCAGCTGGTCAGGAGTTTGCACATTGGTACTCCTTTTCCCTGAACTAGGAGTAATCCAGGGAAACGAGTCCCTGCCAATCTCAGTTATAGATATGATAGCTGCCCAACCTAAGAGGGTAGTTCAGGTTGTGCCACTTTTGGTTGCTTCAGGAATAGCCATAGGTTCTGGTACTGGATTCTTGACAGCGGTTTTCAAAAAATATCTGAAACCATGCTTACTAACCAGAAAAAGATTAATTATGTCCTGACAGCTTAAGAAGGTGGTCTTTACCTGTTCCTCCAAGAAGAATGCTGTTTCTATGGCAACCAGTCCAGGATAGTGAGAAATAAAATCCAGGAGCTACAATCAGACATACAGAATTTCAGGGAACGTGAGGCTTCCAGTTCTGGGATTTTTGAAAACCCTACAGGAAGTGGACACTTCCTTTTGTGATTCCTTTCCTAGTTATCTTCCTGGCATTATTCTTTGCACCCTGCCTCATTATTTTTGTTTCTACTTTCCTTCAATGAAAAATACAAAAGAAAATTTCTAACCAAACTATTAATCAGTTCCTGTTTCAGGATTACCAGCTGCTGTCCACAGAGGAGCCTTGATGTGAATATTTACCAAGTGGACCCCGATGGTGAAAGTCAGCTACCCCCCAAAATTGATGATGCCCCTAGACAGTAGGAAACACTTTGATGCCTCTATTCCTTTTTCAACATTAGCTTCCCTCTCCCCATTTTTCCTTCTCTTTATGATAAGAAAAAGGGAGGTATGTTGGTATTAGGAACCATTGTGGCAGTTCGTCTCTGAACTGAGCAACATGACATATAAGCAATAGGGACCCACACACATCTGTTGTCATAGCAGCCACCATACATTCCCAGAATCCATTTGGCTTACCTCCCACCTTTATCTGTGAACAGCTACATCACAACCCAAATAAAAGGCAGACCCTACTGACCTCCCTCTCTCTTTCCTTTTTGTCTTCATCACTAACTTTGCCCTCTTCCCCCACAATGAACCCCCAACATGGAACTGTATTGGCCTGGTGCAGTCTGTCCGGACATGAACAGTGATTCTAACAACAAGGAGGACCTTAGGTTTCTATCTCGTCTTTGTCATTTGGGAGCTGAGTTCTCAGAAAACTGCTTAAGTATTGCTAAACTTAATGAATACATTTGACACATGGTAATAGATCAGCATCTACCTGATAAAATTATTAGGATTATTATTTGATTTGGAAAATGTTAAATCACTTAGCAAAGTACCAGATGTGTGGAGAATACTCGGTGAATTTGAATTATTGAGGAATAATTATATGAGAAATAATCATACTTGATGTAACTCTTGGAAGCAGGACAGTGAGGAATGCTTCATTAGTGAGTAAAGAGTTCTATTAAATACATTTGATTCCATTCTGTTGGAAGCAGTCTCCTTGAGTGGCTTTCAACCAGACTGCTTATTAAGAGGGACATCTGAAAGACAAAAGAGCTCAAGTGATTTGGTGTTTATTTACCTTGTCACATTTTAGATTTGAGCCAAAAATTTAAGATGATTTATTGTCAGTTTTATATAAGAATGGGTCTTTCTCATTTTGAATAATTTATGTTAATTCGAAACTTTTATAATTTCTTCAAATCCAAAATCGTATCATAACTGAATAACTTTTTGAATTTTAGGTCAAAATATGATGACTTTACTTTGGTAAAACTTATTAGTTTTGCCACTGAGTATTAATGCCTTCCAAAGAAAGATACTTTGTTTCTTCTTTCAGGTTTAACAAAACGTACAGTTGGAAATTTCAACTGTTTTTCCATCAAGGGAAATCAGTGGAGAATGTTATGTAGCAAACCACTTCAAAAGGCTGCATATCTGAGACCTATGAAGTTCCGTCTGGGCATTTGCTATGTTTCTCTCACTGCTCATTTGCATTTCTTCACCTAAGTGGACTGAATTACAAAGAGTAACTAAAAAATAATAATAATAAAGAAAAAATAATAATCAGCATGGCAAAACAACATAATCTGCCTGAGTGCTTTTCTTTCATAGCTTTTGAATAAGATTTTATCAAATTTTATGAAATTGATTAATCCATCTCTTATTTACAAAGGAAAGCAAAGGAAAGAAAGGAAAATGAAAGACTGGGTACCTACTATTTCTTAGGGAGAAATGCAGGGACATGAAGTAAAAGAATTCCCCTGACATACACAGATTCCTTTGTCATTTTTGTTAAAAGGAATATAAAAGAGAAGCTGCAAGCTGAGAGGTCTTCATAGGCCTACAGGATTAATGCCTTCCCTGGTCTTTCGGGAACAAAGCAACACAATAAAGACCTGGTGCAGAGGTCAAGATAAAGAGAGGAGAGGTTGTCTTCACATAGTCTCTTCAGCTTTAACCATATTTCATTATCTCTGAACAGTAAGTGAAATAAGCCTTATAGAGACATACTTGATAAAATATATCCATGAAGCATTTGGGCTTTACTTTTGTTTTAGGGGCATTTTAAAAGCACAAACTAAGCACTGTTTATACCTACGTGCCAGGAGCAATGCTGAGCACATGCATTGCAAGTAGAATTCAGGTGTGAATAAATGAATGAAGAAACAAATTGATCCAGTCAGTCTTTATGCACCTAGAATAGTAATTTTGCAATATTGCTGATTATCAGGCTGAACATTCGTACACATCTGTCCACCCCAGGAGCAGAACATATGTGAAAACTGAATCTATTCAAGTGTGTCTACTTTCCCTACCATAAATATAACAACTCCTTCCATCTCTGCAGTTTGCACCCATAGATCCCATGGTAAGTTACTGGACATTAATGATTTCCTGTAAGGCAGGGTTAAATTTTAAGGGAAAATGTAGTCAAAATTACTAACTTGATTTTAGAGACAGAGAGAAAACCAAATGTATAGATAGTTAAATGGCTTCATGCATGCCAAGTAAGAGACCAAAAGAGGGAACGTCCAACATTCATAGAAACCTATGTAATAATTGAATTTTTGTAAGGTAAATGTTGAAGTCCTTTGTAAAATAATGCTTATTGTTTGAAAGGGTTTTTATGAATTTAGTTAGGAAGAAATATATTGAGTTTTCCATGATGACTCATAATTGGAATGACTGTTTAATTGACACATCCCCATTTATACGAGGTAATAAAATTCCTGAAAAGGGACTTCATTATTTCCCAAAAGAATTTTTCACATTAAAATAATTTTTTTATTGACTCCTGTCTTTTTTTCATGTCATTATTTTCTGTGTTCTGGAAGCAATACAAACACAGATAATGAAATTACCTAAAGTATTTTTAAAACATCTGGCATATTATACCTATTACCTACAGGCAAAGATCACTTCCCTTTGTTAAACTAGAATGGGTATGACTGGGTACCTTCCCATCATACACTTCACATCAGAGGATGAGTTATTGCACAAGTGACTGAAGCATGAGAAATGACTGGGGCTGGATCCTTTGTTTTAATCATCTTCCTCACAAGGGTTAAATTCAATGCATTCCAATAGAACCTGGAAGATTCGTATTGCATGCACCTGTATAAGAATTACTGGACTCGAAACTCAATTGGTGATGTTCAACCAGCTGTGTGTAGACAACCAGAATAGAGAGATTCCTTGTCAAGCTTATTTCTGAATCCTTTAGCCGAGACCAATATGCGCAAAAGATGTAGCCAGACTGAGAGACACTGCTGTTCACTTAAATGGTAGTTTGGGGAAAGAGTTTAGATTGTAAAATAACATAATTTGTATAAAGGAGACATTTCTTTGTAATCCAAGCTTGGAGTCACTTCCTAAGCTTAGTGCTACACCCACTCCAGTAGTGACTCATGTGACAGGCCTAGAAGCCTGGAAGCAGTCCCAAGGCAAAGAGTTTCATGGAAACTTAGCCTCCTGGAACCTTGGCATTCCCATAGCACGCATGCTCCAAACCTGTCCCCATGTTAGTCTGGTATATAGATCTGTGTGCTCTCCCTCAATATTGTTTTATTATAAGTGCTTTAAGGATTGATTTTGACATATAGCTAAGTTGGATTAATCTCCACCAGTGTTCCAATGTCCTAGGAAATCCTCGAAGCTGACCCTGAGCTTGGAATTCAGTAAGAATGTAACCTATTCAGTAACATTCAAATTTACCTCTAGTAGAGACACTGAAAATAATCAGGCATTACAATGTACTTGAATAGTGCTAGAAAGCTCAGGGCTAGTCTACATAGTATTTACTTAGAACAATAGCCGAGTCACTCCCATACACAGGAATTTACAATGGCCTAGGAAGAAGGTGGGCTGTGGTTTTAGGAGGAACTGAAGTATTATTCATGAAAGGGTTAGTAGAATAGAATTCCCCTGGTGCATGTTTTTCACTACGCCCAGAGGAATAGCATTATCAGGTATTTACTAAAGGACTGGTGGTGGGTTTAACATTAGCCTAGCATTGCATCACACCACTCACCTGGCTCCTGTGTTTAGCTGATCTTAATTAAGGGTTGCTCCTATTCTCAGTTGTAAACATGGCCTGGATCCCATAGCTTTTTATGTATGCATTTTCTTTGTTTTGTGTCGATGTACCTTGGAGGATGTATTGGCCTAGCTTTCGTGTTTTTCTTTTGTATTAAAAGTCTGGTGCTTGTTTGGAAAAAATACATTCAGATATACACTCTGTGTGTGTGTGTGTGTGTGTGTGTGTGTGTCATCTGTGCCAACTCCTTGCTTGCCTGTACCAGGAACCCTGAGTTTTCCTGTGGGTCGAGGACCTGATTGAGGTTTGTGTGTAGCAGCTTGGAGACTGGAATATAGTCAGGCAATGTCTATGCTTCAGGCATGCCACACAATCCCTTTCTGAAAGCCAGTATCTTCTGAGAGGCTCTCACCAGCAGGTAGAGTCAAGGCTCATAAGTCCCCTGGTTTCAGGAGTGTGACTCTGGTCTTCTCATCATATACCTACCATTGTCAGGATCCAACTCACCTGCTTCAAAACATGGACCTTCTTGGTTTTAACAAAGATTCTTTATTTAATATACAGCAAAGTAACTGAAATTATATGTCATAGTGACTTATTAACTCATGATTTTTTTAGACAAAAATATAACCAATATTATACCACTAGCTCCACTGATCATGTAAATGAGCGATTTCATGTTTGACTGGTTCTGTGAGTACCAGATATTGGGCTTTCAGCTGACAGCTTTCTCTGTTCTTAGCAGAATGAGAACATGCATTAATTCCCATGAGATATCTACAAAGAGTATGCTAAAGCTTGAAAATATTTATTCTGAGAGAAAAATACTGGGCCCACTCTGCCCATGCAATAGGCTTTATAGATTATCCTCAGAGAAGATCTCTGTGCTCCTATCAGTTGTAGTTAGTCTTCATTGTTGAGTCAACAAGACTCACAGTCACCTAAGGGACAAACTTCTGGACTTGTCTCTATGTTTGTGAGAGCATTTCTAGACAACTTTACTTGAAAAAAAAAGGACCTACCCAGACTATGTGTAAATATCCCACAGGGTGGAGTCCAGAAATGAAGAGAAAACAGACCTGAACATTTTCCTCTCTATACTTCTGTCAGGAAAAGAAAATGACTAGCCGCCCTATGCTCCCGGTGCTGTGCATTCTCTATCACAATAGGCTGCATATTAAACAGTGATCTCAAATTAAGCCATTCATCCTCAAATTGCTTTTGGAGAGGCATTTGGTCAGGGCAATCAGGAAGATTAATATTTATACTTTTCAATAGTCTAGTATATACAATTCAATTCTAATTTCCTTGGATTCATCCTGTCCAATTCTTAGTCACTGATCTTAAACAAGATTTCTAATTGTAGTATGCAGAGTGAAGAGGACCATGAAGGATATGTTTCTGTCTGATTTCTATTTCTTTAATTAATGGTTTTTCTCACACGTCAGCAAAACCAAAGCCCTAGGGGGGATCTAGTTATTAATTCATTTATCTTGGGAAATAAGAATAATTCATTTCATTCTGTGTGAGAATTTTTTAGAAAATAAATAGTTTTGTCCTGCCCTTCGAGAATTTAAAAAGGGAATCTTAACCTAATCCCATGAGACACCTCTGCCCTTCATAAACCTGTGTGGCCATCTTTATCTGCCAGATGTTACCTACTCTGCAGCCTTCTGCCTGGGCTGTGTTATCCCCTGATAACATTTTCCCTGTTCAGTTGAAGAAGGGAATTTGAACTGCTGCACCCTGACCCACCTATTTCTTTAGAGAAATTTCTTGTATTTCAGTATCTTGTACCACCTAATATTATATTGATTTTATGAACGCTTTCAATTTCTACTTCATACTCCTACTCTTTTAAACTCTGGTATAGGGTCAGCAAACTCCTGCTGAGAATATCACAGGCAGATATAGTTAATCTGGGCATACCTGCTAAGTTAGACTTCTTCGTCCAAGGAGTGTGTTTTTCAGATGTCATGAACCTGTTACCTAAATGTTGTTCTAAAATAGAAGTGCTTTTTAGAAGAAAGTCTCACATCAGAAAGAAGAAAGGAAACAAGAAATTAATATAATTATACTACAGTTATTTAAAAAGAGCATTCATTGTGTTGTTTTACCATTAAGCAATAAATCGTAACGCTATTTTAAAGTTAAAGGTGGTATCAAAGTAGGCCATGTGTATCAGACACATCACATTAGTAGCTTAACTAACAATACTGATTTTTATCTCTAATGAAAAAAATCTATAGTTAAGCATAAGGGCCACCTAAACCTTTTCAAAGCAGTTCATAGTTCAGTCTTCCTGCTTTCAATTTCTTCTAAATTGAACTCATGGCTTCATCTTAAGGTCACAAAACACCCGAGGAATGTCAGGCAGTAAATTGCATTTTAGAAAAAAAAAAAAAGACAAGGGCTAAAGGCAAAAATAGCCTTTATCCTTTTAAAATTAATTTTCAATCTTATAAATAAGAGCTTCTTGAAAACTGAATAAACTTCCACTCACACTATTTGTTAGATGTATGTCAAATGGTGACAAGCACTACAAATGTGACCAATCCAGGTTTTTGAGGAAATATATTGATGTTTCTTAGAAAAAATATCCTGGTCTGCCAGTAAGGAAAAAGTGTGGATTGGAAATGGGGGAAGTGCTGAGTAGGGTCTTCCCATCGGTAGTGGCCTTCAGCTAATGTCTTTGGATCTATAATTTCCCTTCCCAAGAGTAAACAGTCAACTTCCAATCAGGCCAGAAATGCATCTCCGAACAAGTTTGCTACATAACATCAGTGAAAAATTAGAAAATTGAGGTTGGGGAGTCAGTTTAACAGTTAAGAACACGGGCGGCTTTTCTAGAGGCACAGGTTTGAGTACTATATGCAGAAACCTGCTCACAATTGTAACACCAATTCCAAAGGATCCGCTACTGAATTTTGGTGTCATAAATGGGCACCAGTCATAAATACACTAACATACAAACAAGCAAAACACTTATACACATAAAATAAAATTAATAAAACAATATGAATTTTCTTACAAATGTTTTGAAATTGTTTTTGTGACAGGCATATTGTTTAGAAGTAGGAATTAACAAACTCAGGTCTCTGGGTAAATCTCACATCTTGTTTTTGTAAAAGTGTTATTGAAACAGTTACTCCAAATTGTCATAGATGGCTATTTTTCATCTATAATGGCATACATCAGTTCTTATAGACAGTCCTATCTACAAAGCCTCAAATATTTGTCACATAGCTTTTGTCCACACAGTTTGACATCCCTTTATAGAAGCTGCTCTGTTCCTCTTAGAGGAAGAACTTAATTAGCTCCATATTTTAATATCCTAGAGGATGCTTCACTGAATGACCTAGCCCAGGAATTTAAAATATAGTAAAAACAAAGTTGGTAAAAGAAAGAGGGCATGGTATTTGGGGGAAAAACCATCATTTTTAATTAATAATAATAAATTTGAAACTATCAAAAACATAACTAACAGGTAGTACTATGAGGAACAGATTTCCTACGAGAAAGTTGACTTTAAACTTCCAGTGGGATTCTAACTGCAGCTTGGCTTTGTTAAACAAACAAAAAAGCCTGGCATCTTTTGTTGAGTAGAATCCCACAGAGCTGCTAAATGAACAAGTAATTTTCATATCTGGACAGAGTCATTCATGTCTATTTAAAACATTTCACTAGCATCATATACACACACAAGCACTCATACACACACACACACACATACACAGAGAGAGAGAGACAGAGAGAGAGAGAGAGAGAGAGAGAGAGAGAGAGAGAGAGAGAGAGAGAGAGAGAGGGAGAGAGAGAGAAAATAAGGGAGACTGAAAGGGAGAGGGAAAGGGAGAGGGAGGGGTGGGGAGAGGAAGAGAGAGGAGGAGAGGGGTGGGGAAAGGGTGAGGGAGAGGAATGGGGAGAGGGAGAGGAAAGGGGAGTGGGAGGGAGAGGAGGAGGGGGAGAGAAAGAGGAAGAAGGAGAGGGAGAGAAAGACAGAGAGGTTATCTTTTCTTTTTTTTTTTGGTTTCATATTGGTTTTTATTTTCTTTTTTGTTTTTCTTTTTTTTAAATTTTTAATATTTTTTTATTACGTATTTTCCTCAATTACATTTCCAATGCTATCCCAAAAGTCCCCCCCACTTCCCTACCCACCCATTCCCATTCTTTTGGCCCTGGCATTGCCCTGTATTGGGGCATATAAAGTTTGCAAGTCCAATGGGCCTCTCTTTCCAGTGATGGCCGACTAGGCCATCTTTCAATACATATGCAGCTAGAGACAAGAGCTCCGGGTACTGGTTAGTACATCATGTTGTTCCCCCTATAGGGTTGCAGATCCCTTTAACTCCTTGGGTACTTTCTCTAGCTTCTCCATTGGGAGCCTTGTGATCCATCCGATAGCTGACTGTGAGCATCCACTTCTGTGTTTGCTAGGCCCCAGCATAGTCTCACAAGAGACAGTTATATCTGGCCCTTTCAGCAAAATCTTGCTAGTGTATGCAATGGTGTCAGCGTTTGGAAGCTGATTATGGGATGGATCCCTGGATATGGCAGTCTCTAGATGATCCATCCTTTCATCACAGCTCCAAACATTGTCTATGTAACTCCGTCCATGGGTGTTTTGTTCCCAATTCTAAGAAGGGGCATATTGTCCACACTTTGGTCTTCATTCATCTTGAGTTTCATGTGTTTAGCAAATTGTATCTTATATCTTGGGTATCCTAAGTTTTGGGCTAATATCCACTTATCAGTGAATACATATTGTGTGAGTTCCTTTGTGATTGTGTTACCTCACTCAAGATGATGCCCTCCAGGTCCATCCATTTGGCTAGGAATTTCATAAATTCATTCTTTTTAATAGCTGAGTAGTACTCCATTGTGTAAATGTACCATAATTTCCGTATCCATTCCTCTGATGAGGGGCATCTGGGTTCTTTCCAGCTTCTGGCTATTATAAATAAGGCTGCTATGAACATAGTGGAGCATGTGTCCTACTTACTGGTTGGGACATCTTCTGGATATATGCCCAGGAGAGGTATTGCTGGATCCTCTGGTAGTACTATGTCCAATTTTCTGAAGAACCGCCAGATTGATTTCCAGTGTGGTTGTACAAGCTTGCAATCCCACCAACAATGGAGGAGTGTTCCTCTTTCTCCACATCCTCGCCAGCATCTGCTGTCACCTGAATTTTTGATCTTAGCCATTCTGACTGGTGTGAGGTGGAATCTCAGGGTTGTTTTGATTTGCATTTCCCTGATGATTAAGGATGTTGAACATTTTTTCAGGTGCTTCTCTGCCATTTGGTATTCCTCAGGTGAGAATTCTTTGTTCAGTTCTGAGCCCCATTTTTTAATGGGGTTATTTGATTTTCTGGAGTCCACCTTCTTGAGTTCTTTATATATATTGGATATTAGTCCCTTAACTGATTTAGGATAGGTAAAGATCCTTTCCCAATCTGTTGGTGGTTTTCTTTGTCTTATTGATGGTGTATTTTGCCTTGCAGAAGCTTTGCAGTTTCATGAGGTCCCACTTGTTAATTCTCGATCTTAGAGCACAAGCCATTGCTGTTCTATTCAAGAATTTTTCCTCTGTGCCCATAACTTCAAGGCTTTTCCCCACTTTCTCCTCTATAAGTTTCAGTGTCTCTGGTTTTATGTGAAGTTCCTTGATCCACTTAGACTTGACCTTAGTACAAGGAGATAGGAATGGATCAATTAGCATTCTTCTACATGATAACAACCAGTTGTGCCAGCACCATTTGTTGAAAATGCTGTCTTTCTTCCACTGGATGGTTTTAGCTTCCTTGTCGAAGATCAAGTGACCTTAGGTGTGTGGGTTCATTTCTGGGCCTTCAATTCTATTCCATTGGTCTACTTGTCTATCACTATGCCAGTACCATGCAGTTTTTATCACAATTGCTCTGTAGTAAAGTTTTAGGTCCAGCATGGTGATTCCACCAGAGGTTCTTTTATCCTTGAGAAGAGTTTATGCTATCCTAGGTTTCTTGTTATTCCAGATGAATTTGCAGATTGCACTTTCTAATTCATTGAAGAATTGAGTTGGAATTTTGATGGGGATTGCATTGAATCTGTAGATTGCTTTTGGCAAGATAGCCATTTTTACAATGTTGATCCTGCCAATCCATGAGCATGGGAGACCTTTCCATCTTCTGAGATCTTCTATAATTTCTTTCTTCAGAGACTTGAAGTTTTTATTATACAGATCTTTCACTTCCTTAGTTAGAGTCATGCCAAGATATTTTATATTATTTGTGACTATTGAGAAGGGTGTTGTTTCCCTAATTTCTTTCTCATCCTGTTTATTCTTTGTGTAGAGAAAGGCCATTGATTTGTTTGAGTTAATTTTATATCCAGCTACTTCAGCGAAGCTGTTTATCAGGTTTAGGAGTTCTCTGGTGGAATTTTTAGGGTCACTTATATATACTATCATATCATCTGCAAAAAGTGATATTTTGACTTCATCTTTTCCAATTTGTATCCCTTTGATCTCCTTTTGTTGTCGAATTGCTCTGGCTAGGACTTCAAGTACAATGTTGAATAGGTATGGAGAAAGTGGACAGCCTACTCTAGTCCCTGATTTTAGAGCGATTGCTTCAAGCTTCTCACCATTTACTTTGATGTTGGCTACTGGTTTGCTGTAGATTGTTTTTATCATGTTTAGGTATGGGCCTTGAATTCCTGATCTTTCCAAGACTTTTATCATGAATGGGTGTTGGATCTTGTCAAATGCTTTTTCCGCATCTAATGAGATGATCATGTGGTTTTTGTCTTTGAGTTTGTTTATATACTGGATTACATTGATGGATTTCCATATATTGAACCATCCCTGCATCCCTGGGATGAAACCTACTTGGTCAGGATGGATGATTGTTTTGATGTGTTCTTGGATTCGGTTAGCAAGATCTTTATTGAGGATTTTTGTATCAATATTCATAAGGGATATTGGTCTGAAGTTTTCTATCTTTGTTGGGTCTTTTTGTGGTTTAGGTATCAGAGTAATTGTGGCTTCATAGAATGAGTTGGGTAGAGTACCTTCTGTTTCTATTTTGTGGAATAGTTTGTGAAGAACTGGGATTAGATCTTCTTTGAAGGTCTGATAGAACTCTGCACTAAACCCATCTGGTCCTGGGCTCTTTTTGGTTGGGAGACTATTAATGACTGCTTCTATTTCTTTGGGGGATATAGGGCTGTTTAGATCATTAACCTGATCTTGATTCAACTTTGGTACCTGGTTTCTGTCTAGAAACTTCTCCATTTCATCCAGGTTCTCCAGTTTTGTTGAGTATAGCCTTTTGTAGAAGGATCTGATGGTGTTTTGTATGTCTTCAGGATCTGTTGTTATGTCTCCTTTTTCATTTCTGATTTTATTAATTAGAATGCTTTCCCTGTGCCCTCTAGTGAGTCTGGCTAAGGGTTTATCTATCTTGTTGATTTTCTCAAAGAACCAGCTCCTTGATTGGTTTATTCTTTGAATAGTTCTTCTTGTTTCCACTTGGTTAATTTCGCCCCTGAGTTTGATTATTTCCTGCCCTCTACTCCTCTTCGGTGAATTTGCTTCCTTTTGTTCTATTGCTTTCAGGTGTGTTGTCAAGCTGCTAATGTGTGCTCTCTCTAGTTTCTTTTTGGAGGCACTCAGAGCTATGTGTTTTCCTCTTAGAAATGCTTTCATTGCGTCCCATAAGTTTGGGTATGTTGTGGCTTCATTTTCATTGAACTCTAAAAAGTCCTTAATTTCTTTCTTTAATCCTTCCTTGACCAAGGTATCATTGAGAGGAGTATTGTTCAGTTTCCACATGAATGTTGGCTTTCTATTATTTATTTTGTTATTTAAAATCAGCCTTAGTCCATGGTGATCTGATAGGATGCATGGGACAATTTCAATATTTTTGTATCTGTTGAGGCCTGTTTTGTGACCAATTATGTGGTCAATTTTGGAGAAGGTACCATGAGGTGCTGAGAAGAAGGTATATCCTTTTGTTTTAGGATAGAATGTTCTGTAGATATCTGCCAGATCCATTTGATTCATAACTTCTGTTAGTTTCACTGTGTCCCTGTTTAGTTTCTGTTTCCATGATCTGTCCATTGGTGAAAGTGGTGTGTTGAAGTCTCCCACTATCATTGTATGAGGTGCAATGCATGCTTTGAGATTTACTAAAGTTTCTTTAATGAATGTGGCTGCCTTTGTATTTGGAGCATAGATATTCAGAATTGATAGTTCCTCTTGGAGGATTTTACCTTTGATGAGTGTGAAGTGCCCCTCCTTGTCTTGTTTGATGACTTTGGGTTGGAAGTCAATCTTATCAGATATTAGAATGGCTACTCCAGCTTGTTTCTTCATACCATTTGCTTGGAAAATTGTTTTCCAGCCTTTCATTCTGAGGTAGTGTCTATCTTTTTCTCTGAGATGAGTTTCCTGTAAGCAGCAAAATGTTGGGTCTTGTTTGTGTAGCCAGTTTGTTAGTCTGTGTCTTTTTATTGGTTGAGTCCATTGATATTAAGAGATATTAAGGAAAAGTAATTGTTGCTTCCTGTTATTTTTGTTGTTAAATTTGGCATTCTGTTCTTGTGGCTGTCTTCTTTTAGGTTTGTTGAGGGATTACCTTCTTGTTTTTTTTTTTCGGTATGGTTCCTGTCCTTGTATTGTTTTTTTTTTTTTTTTTTCCTGTTATTATCCTTTGAAGGGCTGGATTCCTGGAAAGATAATGTGTGAATTTGGTTTTGTTGTGGAATACTTTGGTTTCTCCATCTATGTTAATTGAGAGTTTGGCTGGGTTTAATAGCCTAGGCTGGAATTTGTGTTCTTTTAGTATCTGTATAACATCTGTCCAGGATCTTCTGGCTTTCATAATCTCTGGTGAAAAATCTGGTGTAATTCTGATAGGCTTGCCTTTATATGTTACTTGGCTTTTTTCTCTTACTGCTTTTAGTATTCTATCTTTATTTAGTGCATATGTTGTTCTGATTATTATGTGTCGGGAGGTATTTCTTTTCTGGTCCAGTCTATTTGGAGTTCTGTAGGCTTCTTGTATGTTCATGGGCATCTCTTTCTTTAGATTTGGGAAGTTTTCTTCTATAATTTTGTTGAAGATGTTTGCTGGTCCTTTGAGTTGAAAATCTTCATTCTCATCCACTCCTATTATCCGTAGGTTTGTTCTTCTCATTGTGTCCTGGATTTCCTGGATGTTTTGAGTTAGGATCTTTTTGCATTTTCCATTTTCTTTGATTGTTGTGCAGATGTTCTCTATGGAATCTTCTGCACCTGAGATTCTCTCTTCCATCTCTTGTATTCTGTTGCTGATGCTCGCATCTATGTTTCCAGATTTCTTTCCTAGGGTTTCTATCTCCAGTGTTGCCTCATTTGGGGTTTTCTTTATTGTGTCTACTTCCCTTTTTAGGTCTAGTATGTTTTTTTTTTATTTCCATCACCTGTTTGGATGTGTTTTCCTGTTTTTCTTTAAGGACTTCTACCTGTTTGATTGTGTTATCCTGTTTTTCTTTAAGGACTTGTAACTCTTTAGCAATGTTCTCCTGTAATTCTTTAAGTGAGTTATTAAAGTCCTTCTTGATGTCCTCTACCATCATCATGAGATATGCTTTTAAATCCATGTCTAGCTTTTCTGGTGTGTTGGGGTGCCCTGGACTGGGCGAAGTGGAAGTGCTTGTTTCTGATGATGGTGAGTGGTCTTGGTTTCTGTTAGTAAATTCTTACGTTTACCTTTCGCCATCTGGTAATCTCTGGAGTTAGTTGTTATAGTTGTCTCTGTTTAGAGATTGTTCTTCTGGTGATTCTGATTAATGTCTATCAGCAGACCTGGGAGACAGGCTCTCTCCTCTGAGTTCCAGTGGTTAGAGCACTCTCTGCTGGCAAGCTCTCCTCTTACAGGGAGGGTGCACAGATATCTGGTGTTTGGACCTCCTCCTGGCCGAAGAAGGCCCTAAACAGGACCTTTTCAGATGCTGTGTTGCTTTGGCAGGTCACAGAAGCTGTCAGCTTCTGTGGTGCACACTCTCACCTGTGCAGACTAAGTTCCTAAGTTCGGTGGAGTCCTGGAACCAAGATGGCACTCCCTACTCCTGAGGCAGTGGGCTCCCGTGCAGGGCGGACCACTGTCCTCTGGCTGGGAGCGTGCTGGATGTCTGCGGCCCCAAAAGGGTGCTGCCTCAGCGGCTCTGTGGCTCCTGCCTGTCCCAGAGGCTGTCTGCCTCTGTGGTGCACACTCTCACCTGTGCAGACTAAGTTCCTAAGTTCGGCAGAGTCCCAGAACCAAGATGGCACTCCCTTCTCCTGAGCATCTTTTCTATAAACCTTGATTGAAGGCATAAGTAAGAGAATTGATGTATCATTGAACAATATGTCAGACAAAAGTAACTTAAGGGGGAAGGATGTATTTTGTCTCATAGTTAGGTACAGCACATCATCGTGGGGGCGGGGAAGGTAAGGCAAGGCAATATGGACAAGAAATAGGATGTGGATCATGTTTCATCTAAAGATAGGAGATAGATCTCAAGGAAAGAGAGATGACTATTATTGTTCAAGTGTCTTTCTCATTTTTATTCAGTCCAGGCCACAGCCCATAGTTAAGCTGAGTCTCTCAGTGAACCTAATTTGATCATCTGAAATGGCATGTCCACAGGCTAAACTAACTAGATGACACATCTGATAAACTTTCAAGGGATTGATTTCATGGGAATTCTAAATCTTCTCTGCCTGATAAACAGTTTTAACCATTCACCACAGAAAGAAAATACATTGAAGTCAACATATATGCACTGAAGACTAAACAACACTCTGTATGAGTAGAACTAAAAGATTTTCTTCTTCTATGTGAAATCAATAAGAAACCTTTTTAAATGTTTATGTTATTCACTTGATTAAAGGAAACTCATGTTATGTTATCTTTCTTTCCTTGCTTTCTTCCTTCCTTTTATTTTTGTTGGTTTTTTGAACTGTAAAAAAAAAAAAATGAGAAACCAAAATTTCATTTGAATATAAACTTGAGAAAAGAGGATGCCAAACCAGGTTTTACAAGCAACTTCTTGAATTTGCCTTCCTTTTGTCTATTTTCTTAACAAGTCAAACTATATTTTAAATAATTTATTTTTTATTTTTTCATTTTCTAGCCTATAAAAACAAAATTTGCTGTGCTATTTTGCATTATTACTGCCTTCTTAATAGCATTTGTTATTCAAAATGCATTATTTGTAACAATGAAATTTTTAAACAAAATCTCATCAACTTTTGTTGTTAATATTCAAAATACCATTTCAGCTATATGTTCTTTCTTCAGTAACTCTAAAGTTTCACACAAAAATATTCTAAATGTATAGTAATGCCACTACACTAAGACCACATTTATATTTTAGTTTGCACATAGCCAGTAGCAATTTGTTTCATGATGAGCTTCCAAACAGAGTTGCATTGTATCTGTAGTGATGATATTCAGATTATTTTTTGGAAAGAATGACATTTAAGCAAGTAAAAACTTTATCATTGTTCGCTTAAAATCTTGATGGTGAAATTCTGAATTTATAAACCAAAGTATAGTTGTGGCTACACACTTTAACACATTTTGAATGCTTTACTTTATTTTTTATATCTTCCATAGTATTTGTTATTTATAATTAGACATTTAGAGCTAGGAAAATAATTAATTCATTCTGGTTTTTAAAATAAACTAAATTTACTCACATGAATATAATGTAAACAACAAAGACACTTCATTTTCACTATAACAGAGCAAGAGTTATGTTTTTTTTGTGTTGAGTACATTGAGTACGTGGGGACACTAACACATCCATTAGGGGTTGATGCATGAGTCAATGACTGCAGTAACCCTCAGAGGGTTATTTGACAACACCAATTACTTTTCTATGTGCATCACCCCCATGACTCAGCAGCTCTGCTTTTAGAAATGCACACTCAGATACAGCTACACATCCAGAACAAAGGATGCTTCTCATAATACTGGCGGAATTGATCTTGTGGGGAAAGAAACTGGTCCTTCTCCTTAGTTGATTTTCCTTAACTACTACCCAAATTGTCACTAATTGTTTCTTTTAGCAAATGATACACAAGTTATAACCATTTCTTCATTTCATGAATGGATCTTATATCCAATCAGTTAGGGATTGGTTATTACCTCATCATTTTTGCTAATTTTTTGTTTTAAGAAATATACACAGAAAAAAAAAATCATCAAACTTAGTCCGTACACTGGCTGATCAGAACCAAACTCAAATAACTTGTGAAAAATAAAGAAATTCAATTTCTATGACAACTGTTGTAACTAATAAAGAATAGAAACAACAATGATTCATAGGAAAGCAAAAATGAGGATGACAGGACTTGGATAAGATCGAGATTGAGTTTGTAATTTCTGGCCTTGGCAAGAATTTCTGTGAGTTTCTTCCCTTTGTCTTTATGAGCTGTTTGATATGTTTCCATGTCCAATTCTCAGATGATATCACAAAGCAATAATGGGATAATATAAGACACTTAGTTCATGTGATTATGCAATGAACTGAAATTTATAACTTAAGGAAAATTATCTTCTTTGACATCTGAATTCTTTGCTGATTGGAGAAAAAATTAAGCTGGGAGATGGATTTATTTGAATATTCAGCTTACAGCTACTTAATTATATTCACTATTTACCCCTTATTTTGTGTAGGCTATATTTGAACAAATTCCCTACAGCCTAGTATATATGCTGATTCACAATCAAGGCAAATAATTATTAGAACTATTAGATGTGGCCATTTTTGAAGGTCATACACTTAAACTGTTCCAAACAAAGCCATCTAACCTTTATTTCCTTTATGAAATATTAGAATGAAAATGAATTCTATAAGATTAATTTTATTCAGATTTAGATTTAGGTAAAACTACAAATGAATAAATGAGTAGCTGCCATTCTAATCTTTTTAAAGATATTTGTGAAGCAAAATATCACCCTTTAAAAGGTAGATATGCAGTATATATGAGAATGGACTGCCGAATTACATGTTAATAACTGAAGCTTCATCAGTAGACTCTGTTTATTCCTGATGTGGAAACTTGAGGGTTCTTTGGAAAGTTGTTTAGATGTTTTTTTGCTGGGACAAACACGTATAGGAGTGCTTTTCTAAAGTGGATACAGGTGAAAGACTAAGGCAGACTCATGAAGGAACGTTTCACTGAAGCAGACCCAGAAGAGAGGATGCTCTGCTAAAGTAAACACGTGAAAGTACACATGATGAAGAATTTTTTGCTAACAACACACATGTTACACTGCATAGTTGAGTTCCACTTGTAGGGACTCCACAGACACAGACTGATTGGATACACTGCTGAGGCAAGGCACATGCTGAGGCAAGGCATGTAGAGGACATGTGATGTTTGGAGAGTGTAAATAGGACTCCATGGGGTAATGGAGACTAAGCCTCTCTTGCTGGCTAGCTAGCTGTGCAACACTTTTCTTGCATCTTCATTGATCTTAGTTTCCACGAAAGAGGCACAGCTTAGAACTTCTGCTGTCCCTGCAGGTCCCTCCTGTTGACTAGAGCTGAGGCTGAGGCCTGGTTGTCTCTACTAGGTCATATCACCACTGTTGCTAACCCAACTCTACAGAACCAGACTGCTGGTGTATCTGTGAGTTGTTTGTGAGTAGATGGAGATGCTGTTGCCTGCTCACTTGTGAACTGAACTGCTGATTTCTAGACAACACAGAAGGGAGTTGCTTCAAAGAACCTTTCTAAACAGGTCTACCTCCTAATATTCTTTCTTTTCTACTACCTCTGGTGGGCGGTGAGCCACAAGAGAGGTTAAAGCATTTAAAAATTATCATTAACAATAAGGTTTAAAAAACTTAAAATTATAACTCCAGATTGTTAATATTCATATTTACTATATATATTATAGTAACAAATAATTACAAGCCATCAAATATCAGGCCAGTGGTTCAATAAACAATTATATATAATTTTAATAATGCTTCCAAAATAAAATTTGCTGTCCTGTCATCTTGAAATTTTAGGATTGACTTAGCATTTACTTCAAATTGTATACCAGCCTCCTTCCTTCTGAGTGTCACCTTCTTGAATAACCTTCAGGTACTGAGTAGAAGTTCTTTGATCTCAGATGTGAATGTGACCCTGATTTTGTTATGTCAAAAAAATAAATAAATAAATAACAGACTCTTCATATTCCAGCTAAATCACTTGGGTGACTTTGAGTAATTCCCAAAGTGTCCTAATAATACTAAGTTGGCTAAATCCACAGATTCTACATTTATGAATTCAGTTAACAGAAGATAAAAATATACTAGGAAAAAGTTACATTTGTATTGGATATATACCTAAGGTTTTACTCATTATTTCCTAAGAAATATAGTTAAGGTCACTTTGCATAATATTTATACATTACATTTGGTATTCAAATAATTGAGAGCCGATTTAAAATGCATGGGAAGACAGATGTCTTTATTTTCAGATACTATATTATTTTTTATAAAAAACTTAAAACATTATTGGAATTTTGTTCCTGAGGGATGACTACAATGATGATTAATACAAAAGTAAATGCATGAAGAACGAATGTCATCACATCAAAGTACTCCATGTAAGTCACAGTTAAGAGTGCAAGTGTGGGCCTGGGTGCAGCTGAGTGGTAGAAATGTTTGTCTCGCATGCCTGAGGCTGGCTTCAGTCATCAGCTCTGCAAATACAACGTATGCTTGCTTTGACCATACTAATTTCTTTAACTTCACAATAAAATGTAAATTAGATTCTGTTTTCATTATTCTTATTACACAGAAGATATGCAGACAGAAAGAGAAATTTTGCCTCAGTAAACAGATCAGTTTAGAGAGTGGCTTTAAGTAGACATAATGTACTAGTATCTTTTTGTTCTTTCATATTGATATAGGTAAATCTTTCTTAGATAAAAATATTTTATACTTGTTTCAATTTATAAGTCTCTTTTCCCTTTATTCTTCTTCCTTATGTATTTAATTAAATAGGATGATTTAAACTTCTCACAAATCTTTTAGAGGTCTCTTTGCATCCATACTTCATTTCTTTAGACAAGGATATGGAAATTAAGAGATGTTGAGTAACTTGTTCAGAATTATACTACCAGTGACTAGATTTATATTATTTATTTGACTGTGCTTCTTGACTCTCAAGTCCCAGTTTATAACCTCTATTTCTCTCTTGCCTCTGTTTTATTTTTATGGACTTTATAACACATCACTTTCTTTTTTTGGAACTATATGGCATTAGCCACCCACTCAGACCAGGCGCTTTAAGTTATATTTCAAATGTTTGTATTTTCCAGTCCGCATACACTTTAATTTTTAAAAGCATTTATCTATGAATGCTTTGAAATCTTCATTGGGGAAATAGGATCTGAAATTTAGTGCATCTCTATGATAGAACATAAAAGCTCTCGCCTTCCATTCATTAACAAGTAGAACCTCTGAGACACAATAAACTTCAAAGAAGTTGTTATTTCTTAGGAGATGATCCCTGTCCAGAAATATTTTAGCTTTTCCTAAATGTACCAGCCTCACTATAAGAAAAGCCAATTATTCTACACAAACTTAAGTCTATTTGATGATTTTCTATTTCAGAGTTGCCACAAGTCAAGATCTTAAAAAAAAAAAAAAATCCCAAGGGTTTTCTTTTTAAGTTTTGAAAAAAAATTAAACTTCTTCCCCTCTTCGACACATCTCATTATGTAACCTTAGTTTGCCTAGAACTGGCTGTGTAGACCAAGATGGCTTTCAACGCAAGCAGATATACCTTCCTCCCCCTCCCAAGTGATGAGTTAAAGGCTCTGCCACCACTGTCATACTTTAAATCCATGTTTGAATCGGTCCTATCCAGTTCTGGGAGAGTATTGTTAAATCTTAAACTTCTGTCTGCTTAGTATAGACTGCCAATATTCTATTTTGTTAATTTTATTGTATGTGAGGTACTGAGCCAACCATTAGAAATGATAAAGGGAAAGTTGTACACAAAGATAAGACTATTTTAGGGAAGCAGAGAGACACATCATTTCCAACAAAGACATTTGATTTGTTAGTAACAGACATCTACTGAATCATGGGGTGGTTTTATGGAAGGCTACAATCTACCTCATCAAGAAACCCAGCAGGAAACCTAGCCAGAAATCAAATGTGTTCATGTTAGTTACAAAGGAGCTATGAACTAAAATTACATTATCCTCGGTAAGAGACAGCATTTTATCCCATTTTCCTCTCTATATAAATTCTCTATCATTTTCTATCTCCTTGTCACATTCTTTTCTCTACTTTGGAATGTATCTGACTTTCATATGGTTTTCCCAGTTCTGGTTTCAGATTTTCCAAAAGTATTAGATTATTTTTCTCTGTTTCTAAGTTATGGAAAAAAAGAATCTACTTCATTACAGCCTCAAGGCCATCCATGGCTCGATTATTATATGGGACTTGATGAGAGCTCAGCTCTCATTTAGCAGGAGTAACTTGTAGAGCAATGTGAAATGATATCATAAACTGATTCTATAGTACTTAAGCGTGGGGCTGGAGAATAGTTTCAATCAGGACATTACTTGGTATATATATATATATATATATATATACATGTATGCACACACATACATACATATATATATATAGAATCTTTTTGAAAAATGTGATAATAACTGCAAAAAATGTAGACAAACAGATAGGGCAATTACCACATATGACATTATTTTGTGTATATACATAATAAAATATAATAAAATTCTATACTCATAACAGTAACGTGATTATATGACGTTATTCAAGCTGATATGCCAAAGTGATGTTCTGAGTTTTCTAATTATAACATTTAAAGTGATCTTGAATGAAGACATAAATATCTATTTTTATCCAGTACCTAATTTATGCTACACATCATTTATGAGGTAATGCTTAAAAAATTGTAAGATAAGCACTTGATTTCTCTATCTCAACTCAAAAGGAAAAATGTCCCACAGAGAGAGCTTAAAGACTTGCCAGGATCACATATCTAACAAGTTGACACATGCAGCATACTGTGGAAAGCCATGCAGTGAGCAATCGCTGTGGAGAGCCATGCGCATGCCGCGAGCAATCACCATTATAAGATGGCGCTGGCCTCCGCTGTGACAAACTAGTAAACAAGCCTTGTGTGCAAGTGCGAGAGTGAACTCACTCCTAGTCACTGCCCATTCTCAGGGTGTAATAGTGGTGTGATGGGCGAGCAACGAATCAAGAGCTGTCACGCCACATCAGGTGCTGAAACGTCATGGCTGAGCACTATATAAGGGACTCCATTTTCTGGGGTCGGGATCTTCCTGAGAAGTAAGCAATACAGCTTTGCCACAGAAGATTCCGGTTGTCCTGAGTGTGTTCTTGCCGGCTGGGACAAAAGCTCAGGATACGTGGCGCTGAAGACCCGGGGACTTTATACCATCACACCTGCACAAGGAAGATCCCTCGCTCGCGGGGCGGAACCAGAACTGCGGAACACTACAGCTCTGCAAGGTAAGTATAGTCTTGAAATTTCTCCAGAGTTAGATGCCCTTTTGATTGTTTGCACGGCGATTGCACTTTCCCTTTTGGTTTCGTTTTGCTTCCACCGCTGGAACTGCTGACTGGTTCCCAGTCGCAGTCAGGCTCGGACAGCACCTGGACAGTGCCTGGACAGCTATTAGTTTCAGTCAAGGTCAGGACTGGATAGCGGCAGTATGGGAATTTCTCACTCTGTAGTAGTGGCGTTAAGGTCGGTCCTGAAGCAGTGTGGCCTAAAAATCGCCACTAAGAGTATAGAGGCATTTGTCAGGGAGGTAGACCATGTGGCACCATGGTATGCTTGCTCAGGTTCGTTAACTGTCACTTCTTGGGACAAACTGAAAGGAGATCTAGTTAGGGAACAGCAGAACGGCAAACTTAAAGCAGGGATCATGCCATTATGGAAATTGGTCAGATCGTGCTTAACAGATGAGAATTGTCAGCAAATGGTGGAAGCAGGGCAGAAGATTTTGGACGAAATTCAAGACAGTCTATCAGAGGCAGAGTGGGGAGAGAGATTGAAAGTTGGGACGAAACAAGGTGCACCGAAGAATTTAGGCCTTTCCACGGGCCTTGAGCCCAAGGAAAAGAGATATAAAGGAAAGAATGCCTTGGGAGAGATTAGAAAAAGGGATGGAAAGGGAGAGAAGAAGAGAGAAAGAACTGGAGAGGCACATAAGGAAAGGAGCCTCTACCCGCCATTAGATGAGTTTAAGGCACTAGCTGTCAGTAGCTCAGAATTGGATAAGGAACTTAGCTCCTCTGAGGAGACAGACTTAGAGGAAGAAAGATACCAGCCAGATGAAAGACGAGCTAATCAGTCACAGAATAACATAAAGAAAGCAAAAGTAGCTAGAGACAAATGTCAAAACACTATGCGATCTTCAGATCCGCAACCTCTGGGTCCTAGTACACCTCCGCCCTATGTGCAGAGGTATCAATCAGACTCATTCATTTCAAAAGAGGAACAGAGAAAAGTGCAGCAAGCGTTCCCAGTCTTTGAAGGCGCAGAGGGCGGACGCGTTCATGCCCCAGTGGAGTATATACAGATTAAAGAACTAGCAGAGTCAGTTCGTAACTATGGAGTCAATGCCAACTTTACTATAGCCCAAGTCGAAAGGCTTGCGACTCTGGCAATGACCCCTCGCGATTGGATGACCATAGTAAAAGCCGCATCTCCTAACATGGGAATGTATTTAGAATGGAAAGCTTTGTGGCAAGACTCCTGCCAAGCACAGGCAAGGGCCAATGCCAATGTTGAAGGGGACCAAGGAACATGGACTTTTGAGTTGCTTACAGGTCAGGGACAACACGCTAATAACCAGACAAATTACCATTGGGGAGCTTATGCTCAGATCTCAGCTGCTGCAGTTAAGGCATGGAAGGCACTCTCTAAGAAGGGAGAGGCAAGTGGGCATTTGACCAAGATCACCCAGGGCGCACAGGAGTCATTCTCAGATTTTGTGGCTAGAATGACAGAAGCGGCAGGGAGAATTTTTGGGGACCCAGAGACAGCTATGCCTTTAATTGAACAGTTGATCTATGAACAGGCTACCCAGGAATGCAGGGCGGCTATTACACCTAGAAAGAGCAAGGGACTGCAGGATTGGTTGAAGGTTTGCTGTGAGCTTGGAGGGCCACTCACTAATGCAGGTTTAGCAGCTGCCATTCTACAAGGGCAAAAACGCCCTGACATGGTTGAGTTCAAACTCTGCTATAATTGTGGCAAACCGGGACACTTAAAAAAGGACTGTAGAGCCCTTTTCAAAAGGAGAGCACCAGGACTGTGTACTAAGTGTGGAAAAGGATATCATTGGGCTAGAGATTGTCATTCAGTCAGGGACATTCGAGGCAGGCCCCTGCAGCCAGGATTCCCTCAAGCAGTAGATAATGAGAGCATTCCAAAAAACCAGTACAGGGCCCTCAGGTCTCAGGGCCCGAAAACATATGGGACCTCAACAGGCAAAAGGTGGACCCCACAGTCCGCAGGGCAACAGAAGGATCAGCTGGGTTGGACCTCCGTACCATCACCCGATTCATGCTAATGCCCCAAATGGGGGTACAGCCTATTCCTACTGACTATAAAGGACCTCTGCCATCCGGGAGTGTTGGCCTAATATTGGGCCGGGCCTCCCTTACCTTACAAGGTCTTATTGTTCACTCTGGAGTCATAGATCAAGACTATGAAGGGGAACTTCAAGTTCTCTGTTCCTGTCCTCAGGGTGTCTTTTCTATTTCACAAGGGGATAGAATAGCTCAGTTAATAATTTTGCCAAGCCTACATGGCTGTTTTCCTTCCTCTGGTGTCCCTCGAGCTACCAGAGGGATTGGTTCACCTGGAAATGATTCTGCTTACTTAGTGATGCCTCTTGACTCCAGGCCATTCTTAGAATTAGTTATAGAAGGAAAACAATTTAAAGGGATTAAGACACAGGAGCAGATAAAAGTATCCTTTCTTCCCAATGGTGGCCAAAAACTTGGCCCGTTACTCAGTCATCACGTTCTTTGCAAGGTTTAGGTTATCAGTCCTGTCCCACTATTAGTTCCCGTTCTTTGAGCTGGACAGCTCCTGAAGGTCAAACACAATGATTTACTCCCTATGTTTTACCACTCCCAGTAAATCTCTGGGGGAGAGACATCTTACAGGCACTAGGACTGACCTTGACTAATGAATACTCGCCACAAGCTGTTCAAATAATGAAGAAAATGGGCTATAAAGAAGGAAGGGGATTAGGGAAAGGAGAGCAGGGTAAACTTGAACCTATCCCTCAAAAAGGTAATAATGGGAGACAAGGTTTGGGTTTTTTCTAGGGGCCGTTGAGGGCTCCATGCCCATACCATGGCTTACAGAGGAAGTTGTATGGGTTCCTCAATGGCCTCTCTCCTCTGAAAAGTTAGAAGCAGCTACAAAACTAATTTCTGAACAGCTACGCTTGGGTCATTTAGAGCCCTCTACCTCACCCTGGAATACACCTATTTTCGTAATTAAGAAAAAATCTGGCAAATGGCGCTTATTACATGATCTTAGAGCTATTAATGCACAAATGCGTCTATTTGGACCAGTTCAGCGAGGGCTACCATTGCTTTCTGCCTTACCCAAAAATTGGGAAATTATAATAATAGATATTAAAGATTGCTTTTTCTCTATACCTCTATGCCCTCAAGATAGGCAAAGATTTGCATTTACCATCCCAGCCATTAATCATTTAGAACCGGATCAAAGATTCCAATGGAAGGTCCTACCACAGGGGATGGCGAATAGTCCCACCATGTGTCAACTGTATGTGCAATTGGCACTTAAGTCAGTTAGAGAGCATTTTCCATCATTACAGGTGATAATTTATATGGATGACATTTTGATTTGCCATAAAAATTCACAATTATTGCAAGATGTATACCCTATATTAATAAAAACGTTAGGGCAATGGGGATTGCAGGTGGCCACTGAAAAGGTGCAAGTTGCTCAAATGGGAGCCTTCCTAATGTCACTCATTTATCCTGACAAAATTGTTCCTCAAAAATTAGAGATTCGCAAAGATCAACTACATACCTTGAATGATTTCCAAAAATTGCTAGGAGATATTAATTGGCTAAGACCATTTTTGAAAATTCCATCAGCAGAATTAAAGCCCTTATTTGACATATTAGAGGGAGATACCCACATCTCCTCCCACAGAGCACTTACCCCAGCTGCATGTCAAGCTTTACAAACGATAGAAAAGGCCTTATAAGATGCTCAATTACAACGCATTGAGGAGTCAAAGTCATTTGAATTGTGCATATTAAAAACTGCACAGTTACCAACAGCAGTCTTATGGCAAAAAGGACCCTTATTGTGGGTCCATCCTAATGCTTCCCCTGCAAAAATCATTGAGTGGTATCCTAATGCAGTTGCTCAACTTGCACTTATGGGGATAAAAGCAGCTATTACTTATTTTGGGAAAGAACCTCATATGCTAATCGTACCTTATACTTCTGCTCAAGTTCAAACCTTGGCAGCAACAACTAACGATTGGGAAGTCTTGGTTGCCTCTTATTCAGGACAAATTGATAATCATTATCGAAAACATCCAATTTTACAATTTGCCTTAAGCCAAGCCATAGTGTTTCCAGTAATAACAGCCAAACATCCACTTAAGATGGGGTAGTAGTGTATACAGATGGATCCAAATCTGGCATAGGTGCATATGTAGTAAATGGCCAAGTAACATCTAAACAATATAATGAGACATCACCCCAGGTTGTAGAGTGTTTGGTAGTTCTAGAAGTCCTTGAAACTTTTCCGGGACCGCTCAATATTTTATCTGATTCCTCATATGTGGTCAATGCAGTTAATATGCTTGAAGTTGCTGGCTTAATTAGACCCTCTAGCAAGCTTGCTCACATTTTTCAGCAAATTCAGTCAGCCTTGTTACATAGAATACATCTTGTGTATATTACTCATGTTAGGGCTCATTCTGGCCTTCCTGGCCCCATGTCTCATGGAAATGACTTGGCAGACAAAGCTACTAGAATCGTGGCTGCTGCTCTGTCCTTGCAGTCAGAGGCTGCAAGGGAGTTTCATAAACGCTTCCACGTGACGGCTGAAACATTACGCTGGCGTTTCACTTTAACTAGGAAAGAAGCTCGTGACATTGTCACCCAATGTCAAAACTGTTGTCAATTTCTGCCTACTCCTCATGTAGGGGTAAATCCCCGAGGCATCAGACCATTACAGGTCTGGCAAATGGATGTCACTCATATTTCCTCCTTTGGAAGAAACCAATATTTACATGTTTCCATTGACACCTGCTCTGGTGTTATGTTTGCTACACCTTTAACAGGTAAGAAAGCCTCTCATGTTATACAGCACTGTTTAGAAGTGTGGAGTGCTTGGGGCAAGCCCACAATTCTTAAAACTGATAATGGGCCAGCATATACCTCTACTAAATTTCAGCAATTTTGTCATCAAATGGATGTCACTCACTTGACTGGCCTTCCTTATAATCCTCAAGGACAAGGCATTGTGTAACGTGCTCACCGTACACTTAAGTCTTATCTTATAAAACAAAAAGGGGGAGTTGATGAGACTCTGCCCTCAGTGCCAAAAGTAGCTGTATCTATGGCACTCTTTACACTTAATTTTTTGAATCTTGACCAGCAAGGTCGCTCTGCAGCTGATCGACATAGCTCAGACCCTGATAGACCAAAAGAAATGGTCAAATGGAAGGATGTCTTAACTGGTCTGTGGAAAGGCCCGGATCCTATTTTGATAAGATCCAGGGGAGCTGTTTGTGTTTTTCCACAGAGTGAAGACAACCCATTTTGGCTGCCGGAACGACTCACCTGCAAGATATTCATCAAGGATGGTGCAGAAGATGCTGACCTCCCGAGGACTGCTCCTGATCCTGACAATGCTGAACTTGTCTCAGGTTCCTAGTATGAGGGGCGAACAGAGATGGGCCATTCTCTCGACTTTCCCTAAACCAATGCCAGTTCGCCATAATGCAATAGTTTTTCCAAAATTCTTTACTACTAATAAAACATTAGATTTGCCATATCTACCCTATGATCCCACCTGAGCACCATTAGGGGAAAATCGCTCTTTATTAGAACAGGGTTCTTTATGTTTTCAAATTAATGGACCAGGAAAATGTATCAACCTCACAGCTCGAGCTTTGGGGAAGTTTAATGAGCACCGAGGAGGTTGGGTAAGCACAACCCAAGATACTTCCAACGCAGATATAACCTTTACAAATCGGACCTTTTGGCAGGAGGCAATTTGGGTTAATGGTACATTTCTACCACCTAACTTTTCAGACAAAGAACGTTCCCCCCAACCAAAAATAGCCCCTCATTGTAGCTTGGAAGATGAAGGGCTGATACTGCCTTGGTCTGATTGTCAATCCTCCATCACTCATTGGGCAGATCAGAGTAAAACCTTTTCCTTTTCTCCCAACATGATAGATGATCCAGAGAAGGAATTTGTTATGAAAAAGGGACTTTTCATACAGGACTTTAGAATGCATCCCTTTCACAAGTTGGTGCTTTGTGGAGTCAATGGCAGTTGTACAGAACTCAATCCTTTGATCTTTATCCAGGGAGGAGTAGTTGGAAAGGCTTCTTTTACTGGCATCTCAAGATTTGCTCAGTATTGGGGAATACATGCTGCCTCCCAGGATTCTTATGGATATACTAATACCAGTGTAGAGATTACTGGGTTCAATAAAACATTGGTAAACCAGATTAATTATCCATCTACCCCAGTCAGTGTTTACTCCCCTTTCTTGTTTATTCTTTCAAATGATTCATTTGAAGTCTGTTCCAATGATTCTTGTTGGATTTCTCAATGTTGGGACATAACAAAGAACACCCGTGCCATGGTAGCACGGATCCCACGTTGGATCCCTGTTCTGGTGGAAACACCCTCCACCTTATCCCTATTTCGACAAAAAAGAGATTTTGGAATTACTGCTGCCGTGATCATAGCAATTTCAGCCAGTGCAGCTGCTGCTACAGCTGCAGGGTATGCTATGGCTAGTACGGTTCAATCAGGCACAAAATTAAATCAGCTTTCAGCAGATCTGGCTGATGCCATCACTGTCCAAACTTCTGCTAGTACCAAGTTAAAGGGAGGGCTGATGATATTGAATCAGCGCCTTGACCTGGCAGAAGAACACATAGGAGTTCTATACCAGATGGCCCAGTTGGGTTGTGAAAGAAAACTGGAAGCCCTGTGTATTACCAGTGTCCAATATGAAAATTTTACTTATGCAGCTAATCTGTCTAGACAGCTTTCCTTGTATCTTGCAGGAAATTGGTCTGAGGGATTCGATGAGACTCTTGAGGCCCTGAGGGTGGCAGTTTTAAAGATCAACTCAATGCGAGTGGACCTGTCATTGACAGAGGGCCTCTCCTCCTGGATTTCATCTGCATTTTCTTATTTTAAGGAATGGGTGGGGGCGGGTTTATTTGGTGTTGCCACCTGCTGTGGACTTGTGTTCATGCTCTGGTTGGTTTGCAAGCTCAGAACCCAACATACACGTGACAAGGTTGTGATAGCTGAAGCACTTGCTGCCATTGAGCAAGGCGCCTCCCCCGAAATCTGGCTATCTATGCTCAAAAATTAGTTGACATTGGTGGCTGGCCTCTTTTGTAGAGTTCGCCATAGGTCATTTAGTAGTTACTGTCACATAGCACTGCGGTATCCAGGGACGGGCAACTTTCCTCATGCACAGATCATCCTAAGACACGGGGCCCAGTGGCGATAGGGTTACCCTATGACAGGAAAGGCTGTGACATTGGAGGAATGACCTAAGACAGGAGCCACAGCGGATGGGCATAATTACACAGACCTAGTCCAGCCTCAATTTAATAAAATAAAAAGGGGGAGATGTGGAAAGCCGTGCAGTGAGCAATCGCTGTGGAGAGCCATGCGCATGCCGCGAGCAATCACCATTATAAGATGGCACTGGCCTCCACTGTGACAAACTAGTAAACAAGCCTTGTGCGCAAGTGCCAGAGTGAACTCACTCTAGTCACTGCCCATTCTCAGGGTGTAATAGTGGTGTGATGGGCGAGCAACGAATCAAGAGCTGTCACGCCACATCAGGTGCTGAAACGTCATGGCTGAGCACTATATAAGGGACTCCATTTTCTGGGGTCGGGATCTTCCTGAGAAGTAAGCAATAAAGCTTTGCCGCAGAAGATTCCGGTTGTCCTGAGTGTGTTCTTGCCGGCGGGGACAAAAGCTCAGGATAGCATACCAATTTTTTTAAACTACAAAGTACTTTTAACAAGTACACACTTCTTTATGTACACAATTCCTAGGAATGGAAGAATGTTGTTCTGTATGATACAAACTAATATGTCCTCTGGAAGATTAAAGTGATGATTAACTTAAGGAGTGTTTAAAGAACACAGGTTAGTTATTTTTAGCTAAACATGGTGTTTAGGCAAACAATGAGTCCAAAACTGACAAGTATACTGAAATTTGAGTCTGGTGAGTCAAGTAAACTACAATGAAAGATATGAGAGGTTCATAGGGGAGATTGCAAGAGATGTGCATTGGGTTTCCATGGAGAGGTGGGAAATACAGTCAACGGATCTGACAAGGAAATGCCTGCATTGTTCTGCCAAGATTTATGGTTTCTGGCTCATCTTTCTGTTGTCTTTCTGATTTATGGTTTTTGTCTTTCTTCACAACTCCTACCTAATGTCAGGATACACAAATGAAAATTCCTTTAAACATCTTTTAGATAAAGTTTGTTTCCACAGTAAAAATCTTTTGTGGCTTACAAGTGATTACAGATTAAATAACATGGTCTAGAAAACTTCATATCTTACAGCTTTGTCTTCTGTCTTACTCCCGTTTTTCCTAGTTGTTAAAAATAATAAGCATCTTTAATCTGTCAGTGAGTGAAAAATCTGTAGCTATGGGATCTGCTAAACTCTATATAAAAACATAAAATGGTTAAAGTAAGTGAGGAATATGCTTAAGTATTTCTTTTCTTGATTTATTTGCTTTTGTTTTAGTCAATCTGTTGCCACCATTTCTGAAAACACAAGAACCATAAAATAAGAACTTATAGAAAATATGTTTTTAAAGTTCCCTACATGAATGTAAACAATAGTTCTTATCTTGCCTTATCTACAGCAAATTCAGATTGGTTCTACTCAAAATGCAATTTCTATGTCTAGTATGGGAGTATGCACCCTCCATATCTGAGATACCTGCCTGGGAATGTTGTGGATCTTTCAGCTGTAATTTCCCTCTTCCACACCTCCCCAGTGCTCACAGGACAACTCAATCAAAACCTGTTTTACATTAAGTCATTTTCACAGCCAAGTCTTTGCTATGGTTTAAAGTGATTGCAGACTAGAGTGCTAAGGTCCTATAGATACATCAGCTGTTTTTTGTTTGTTTGTTGTTTTTTTGTTTGTTTGGTTTTGGTTTTTTCGAGACAGAGTTTCTCTGTATAGCTCTGGCTGTCCTGGAACTCACTTTGTAGACCAGGCTGGCCTCAAACTGACTGAGAAATCTGCCTGCCTCTGCTTCCCGAGTGCTGGGATTAAAGGCCTTTGCCACCATGCCCGGCCAGCTGTTGTTATTCTTAATCTTCTCTCCCTGTTAAAAGGTTCCCCGTTGTGCCAACATTGCCTATTTTGCAAGTACCCATAGCTTTCTCCAACTAGCATCTTTGTTATCACTAGACAGTATCCATTTATCTTATCATGTCAGATATTTCCTCATACTCAATATTAGTATCCCATCATCAGTGAGGCCAATTCTAGTTACTAATTTAAAATTTGTTTTGCCTCCTTCCCAAGTAATGAGACAGCAGAGAAAAGGTAGTATGTAACTAGAGCATCGGAAAAGTGTTGTAGAATCTTTCAGATCCAGAAAAGATCAAGCATGGAGTCCCTCAGGAAAATTATGAAGGTGGGATATAATAATATGGTTGTAGACAGAGCAGGCATAGAAAGTGGGTAAAAGGTGAGAGATGGATTAGAAGAGATACTTTGGATTATACAGAGTAGTGTAACCATTAGTCGAAAGGAGGTAGGAATAGGGAAAGTTAGAGAGCTTAGTAATGCCAAGGAGGAGATTTTGTTTTGAGCTGCCATAGTGCTATGAGAAGGTGACAGCAAAATTTTTGGTTAGAGGGATCTGATCATCTCTGGACTTAAGAAATGAAAAAGATACTGATTTGGATCAAAAGCCTAAGGCTACAGGCAAGGAAACTAACCAAGTAAGAGATGGTGGAGTACCTGGGGAAAGCAGTATGGAGCATGGGAGAGGATATTTAGGCAGTGGAATTATTGGGGGAATGTATTTTCATTCATAAAAAAAAATTTCTTTGTTTTTTTTTTTTCGAGACAGAATTTCTTTGTTTAGCCCTGGCTGTCCTGGAACTCATTCTGTAGACCAGGCTGGCCTCAAACTCAGAAATTCACCTGCCTCTGCTGCCCAAGTGCTGGGATTAAAGGCATGTGCCACCAGGCCCGGCTTCATGAAACTTTTATTACTGAGATCAAAATCATTTTTGTAAGATATTTTTTGGTGGAGACTCTATTCTTATAAAAACGAAGTGTGATCATACATGTGAGATACTAAAATATAAAAGTATATTTTATTTTTCAAGATGCAAAAAGGGATGAAATTTAATACCCGTTTTCTTGGGAAAAATAAAATAAGTCATTAGTTCAGAGCTTGAGATTTTGGGTCAAGCCAGACATGTTTAATATACAATGAAAAATCTATATTCCCCCAAATAAGCCCATATACAGGAAGAATTCTGAACAAAGCAGCCATGTTTGGATTTATTGACCTTTTGGACAGTTTCCTTTGCAGGTGTCTTTGGAGGTTTAAGAAGCTGGGTGTTAGTGGCACACACCTTTAATCCCAGCACTTGGGAGGCAGAGGCAGGCAGATTTCTGACTTCCAGGACAGCCAGAGCTATACAGAGAAGCCCTGTCTCAAGAAATAAAATAAAGTATCGAAAGATGGCCTAGTCGGCCATCAATGGAAAGAGAGGCCCATTGGACTTGCAAACTTTATATGCCCCAATATAGGGGAATGCCAGGGCCAAAAGAATGGGAATGGGTGGGTAGGGAAGTGGGGGGCGCTATGGGGGACTTTTGGGATAGCATTGGAAATGTAATTGAGGAAAATATGTAATAAAAATATTAAAAATCAAAAAAAAAGAAATAAAATAAAAAAAAGAATATATTTCACTTCTAAAAAATTGTCTTGGTTGATAACACAAATAAAACATGAGTGAGAATAAAAAATAAATCTCCTATTAAGAAACTTTTCCTCCATAAGGAACATAAACTTTAAGAATAAATCAAATAAATATTTTTAAAATGAAAATTTTATTTGAAATTGCAATCTAACTAAACGTATTATTTATTGCCAAAGCAACATATTCTAGGTAGTTGGTTTGGGCTGGCAAATGTGATAATAGAAGACTAATAGAATTTGTTGGTGAAATCCAGCCTTTATTCCTTTATATAAGCCTGTGGTTAAAAACTAGAATGAAGAAAATATGCTCATAAGATCTCAGAGATTATTTTTAAATTCTAACAAACTATGCAATTGGTCGTAAGCCCTGGATAGACAGCAGGTGGGACTAAGCATTATTTTATATTTGAGAAGTCTAATTAGATTTCATAATAAATACAGGAGGTTTCTTCTGTGAGAAAAGGAACAGAGGGCTATCTAAGCCACACCTGCATTTTTAAGTGATAGTTTTGGCATCTTCCCAATCCATATAAACTCTAATTTTTCCAATTACTACCAATTTTTGCAAATCTACTCAGTTTGCTTAATCTAGAGCTTACAATTCTATGACAAGACTGATACAAGGTGATAAAGGTCAACCATGTTGGAAACCATTTGATGATTTCTGCAAAATACAACACACATTTAGAATACGAAGGAGGTACATTGCATTCCTATTAGTTTCTGTTTTGTCTTTGTTTTGCTCTGCTTTATTAATGACACATGGGGAGGGGGGCATAGGGCAAGGAGCTCGGTGGGTGAGAAGGAGGGAAATCTGTGTTGGAGTTGGAGGAAGGGAAATAATCTGACATGATCAGATTATATCATATAAATTAAAAAGACACAAAATATATTTATATCAAATGTAGTAAAATGTTTTTAAAATTCAAAGCAATTTTAACATCATCTCCTAAATACCTGCAATGAAAGGACAAATATATGTATTTTGTTATATAGGAATAATTAATATCAGTATGGACGGGCATACTTGCAAAATCATAGGTGCAACATAAAGATATTATCCCATGTAAAAGGAAAAAGAATACAAAATAGCACATAATACAGTGTTCCACTTATATTGAGAGGTGTGGTACCTGATGTCCTGAGAAAGATGTCAAATAATACACATTTTTCTTTGTAAATTTGCTATATTTGTAGTTTAGGTCTTGTAAATTTCACTTGAAAAAAATGTAAACAAATGAGGCACTGGTTAGTAATAATTTGGATTAGAAGAGATGGACACTTCATGTATGGCTCTAGCTTAGATCCTACACTCAAAAAACAGTGGCTCAGAAGGACATACTGTTATGATCTGAAGTCTTGGAATTATGAGATATTATTATTGCAGTCTTAAATTTTCACTGTAAATAACTGATTATAAGTAATTTTAATTTGTTGAAAACCAGGACCATTTGCCTTTGAGAATAATTTTTAGTGCCTAAAGAGAAAACTATTCTACCAACGTGAAGAAAGGTATGTATTTTGTAATTTCTGCTCTAATACAGCAACTGACTAAATGAACTTTGTAGAAGCCATTACAAATGAATTAGAGTTAGAGAGGAGAATTAAAATATACCTGTAGTATGTTTGAAATTGTGTATATGTTATATTGTCTTAGTCAGGGTTTCTATTCCTGCACAAACATCATGATCAAGGAGCAAGTTGGGGAGGAAAGGGTTTATTTGGCTTATACTTCCTAACTGCTGTTCATCACCAAAGGAAGTCAGAACCGGAACTCAAGCAGGGCATGAAGCAGGAGCTGATGCAGAGGCCATGGAGGCATGTTCCTTAGTGGTTTGCTTCCCCTGGCTTGCTCAGCCTGCTCTCTTACTACCAACCCAGAAATGGTCCCATCCACAAGGGGCCTTTCCCCTTTGATCACTAATTGAGAAATGTCTTACAGTTGGATCTCATTGAGGCATTTCCTCAACTGAAGTTCCTTTTTCTGTGATAATTCCAGCTGTGTCAAGTTGACACAAAACTAGCCAGTATATATATATATATATATATATATATATATATATATATATATATATATTTCATTGAAATATTAAGAAGTAAAGAGCTATGTTAAAATTATATTGTGTGTCACCTAGAGACTTAAAGTCACATAGACTTAAAGTGGCAGGGTTGAGAGATATTCATGGAAACCCTCACCCATTCAGAGCAAAGGGTAAGGGGAATAGGGAAAGGATTATAAGAGGGGATGGCCAGGAGGTGGGCAGTGAGTGGAATGTAGAGTGAATAAGTAAAAAAAAAAATTAAATTAATTAAATAAAAAAGTTACATTGTTTGCTTTGTAGTCTTCTTCTTTGTTCATAATTGTTCCTTAGTATAAGATAATTAAAAAGAGAAATAGTCATATTGACTCCGTTGAGCCCCTAACAAACTATTAATAATTCAGTAGTAAACTAGATACAGAAATCCATATCTTCTAAATTATATCATCAGAATTAAGGGCTTAATTCTTCAACTAAAAAGGATAAAGAGCAAAATTACATGACGTTGACTGTTATAGTCTTACAGGTTGGCATATTGGGGGTTTGGATTCATGGGTGCTTAGCTGACGTGTGGTCTTGTGCACGAACAAACAGAATCTCTCTACTCATATAAATAACTTTTAAATAAGATGTCTTGCTATGTCTGATGTAAAACTCTTAGGATGCTCTTGAAACGTCTGTCCTTCTATCTTTGTATAAAATGCTTGACCTATTTTTTAATATAGCATTTTATTATTTCTTTGAGCATTTTATGATTTCTTTGAGAATTTCATAAAATATATCAATCATCAATTCATTCTATGCTTTTAGTGGTAACTCTTCTCAACTTCATTAACCTACTAGAAGTCATACCATTAAAGAAAACCAGCTATCCCTCTTTAATTTCCAACATCCTACCAAAATATGACTACTAGCTAAGATTAGTGCACTTAAAACATGAGTCTGTGCAGACTGGATAAGTAATGACTTTCTCCAAAGAAGATGAAGTCATTTGCAATTTGTGTCATACAAGTAACTCATATCCTCTTATAGATTCTATAGTTAGTTTCCTTGTCTCTCTCTGTTGAGAAATTGGGCAGTTGGGAGTCTTATTATCTCTGATATAAAGATTAAAATTTCCATTCCATTGATAGCCTCAACTCCAACCAATATGTAAACTTGCTATTGTACCTGTTATAGAAATGTATGAGAGATTAAAAGGAGTGACTGCTTGATTATCTCCTTGTTGGTTGGAAGTTTTCTCCTCAGAACAGCATGTAAATATCATGCACTGGTGGTAGATCAGATAGAGCTAAAAGCTAAACACTCTAACATACTTGGATTCTTTATTAGTATGCTTGTTGTATGTTTGGTAAATTCTGTATGTTCTATGTATATTCACATACATAGCAATAAAGTAAAATGCCAATTAAATTTGGCAACGATTGATGTTGTTTAAAACAATTTGCATCTGCATTTCTAAGTGTCTATGTAAGCAAATTGAGGATGCTCACATACAATCCAAATTATGTAAGATTTCGCTAAAACATCTCAAGAAGAAGAAAAATATGAGTTCCATGTAATTTCAAATCTGTTGTTTAAGTCAATCAACAGATTGAAGGGCTAAAAGACACATGGTTTGCAATACTTAAGATCACACTGAATATAAATACATGATAGAGTTTAAAATGTATGCATGTTCTAACATGATATAGTAATGAATATATAGTTAAAGAGATCCTATATAAACTTCCCTAAACAAACCTCAAACTCAATTATAATTACTGGATTAAATGTATTTAATTTTGCTTTGATCTTCATTACAACATTTAATTGCCTTTAAATGATCCTAAATTATTAACATTTTTAACCTCTGAAGTTTTGACATCCCTATAGTTTAAAACTAATTTTTTGTTTTAAAAGTTAAAAATAAATTTGTGTTCATTTTTTAGTAAATCTTTCTAGAAAATATTTAGTACAGATTAAAGATTAATTGAAGATTAAAGATTTTTAGTAAGTCCTTTAGTAATTTTTTTAATAAATTTTTTATTAAATTTTTTAGTAAATCATTCTAGAAAATATTTAGTAAAGATTAATTAAAGATTAAAGATTTTTAGTAAATCTTTCTAGAAATATGCTCCAGCTTTTGACAACTTGCATTCTGGCATATTTTATATTTTTATTGAATATTTTATTTATTTACATTTCTAATATTACCTCCTTTCCCAATTTCCCCCCAGAAACCCCCTATCTTGTCCCCCCTCCTCCTGCTTCTGTGAGGGTGTACTCCCACCCACCCTTCTTCCCTGCCCTTGCATTGCATTTTTAATTAGTATAACACTCAACCAACAAGTACTGTATGTATATTGCTCCAAGTAATCTTTTAGTTAAAATATCATCTAAATAAGGGGTATTAAGTAATTCTTGCCATTACAATAGATCTCTATAAAATGCATGATAAATGTTCTGGCTGTTGAGCCTTTTACATTTGTAAACTGAAGAGACTAATTTCTATCTTCAGGTAATTCTTTCTTATAGAGAGAAGAAAAACAATAAAGAAATAATAAAAATCTATAATATAATAAGCAAGCAGGAAATTGGATATATTAATGATTGAAGCATTAGGTAGAAAATTTAATAGAAAACCCTTTCCATCCACACAACTTGAAAAGCCCTTACATACCCTGTCCCTGAAACAATAAATATACACCTCTTGCTGTAGTGGTCTACAGAGGTGATTCCATCCTTATTTATTGCTATATGATCCCTGCTCTCCACCTCTGCTTCCTTACTTCCCTTAGGCTGATTGCCAACAGCCTCAAGAGAGGAGGGAAGGGGTACACAGAAGAGCACACCAAATTGTTATCCAGAACCAAATGGTCAGCCACAAAAATATACATATAAGTAACATTATACAGATTGGGCACATATCATTTAGGAAATATATATGCATATAAGTATTATGCTAGTTATGGTGGTGCACCCCTTTAATCTCAGCACACTGGAGACATTGGTGGCAGAACTCTGTGAGAACAAGGCCAGCCTGATCTCTATAGTGATGTCCAAGATAGTTAGGGCTCTATAGAAAGAATCAGTTTTAAAAAGTACACATTTGTCCTATATTTTGTTTTCTTTTAGTTTAACAAAAAATTAAAGAACAGTTTGTCTCCTCGGCCAACTTACTTCACTGCTACTCTGATCAATTGTCAAGTATCACATGAATCAAAAAGAATCATACTCATTCTATATTGGTAGATAATTAACTTTAACATATATCACTATTTTCATGAAAAAGGTACACAACATGTGTATGTATGTATGTAAAAAGAATTAATGGAAGATGAGGCTATGTATTTAAAAATAAGTGAGAAGAGTCATATGGGAGAGTTTCGAAGGAGGGCAAACAAGAAAGATATGATGTAATTATACCATAATCTCAAAAATAATTAAAAATTATGAAGGGAAAGCTCATTGTGTGCTTTGGTTTCTATGTGATAAATAAGAGCTGGGGAGTCATAGTTCCTGCTTTTATGCCACACACTCCTGTGAAATCTGCTTGGCAGGCCGAGAGGCCTGGAAGCGCTCACGAGGCAGAGAGTTTCACAGAAACTCACCTCCTGGAGTTGAGTTTTGGCATTCTCATTAACCCATATACTCATACCCTATTCCCAAGTTAGTCTGGTGTATGGATCCATGTGCTCTCTTTTAGTATTATTCTATTATAAGTGCCTTTTAAGATTGAATTATGACATAGCTAAGCCTTCGCCAGTGTTCCAACGTCCTAGAAAGTCCTTTAGCTGACCATGGGCTTGGAATTCAGTAAAAATGTTGCCTGTTCAGTGACATTCAGAATTGCCTCTGGTATTACACTATCACTTAGAATAAAAGCCAAGTTGCTCCCATATACAGGAATTTATGATGGTTTAGGAAGTAGATCGGCTGTGGTTTTAGAGTATTGCATTATTCATGAGATGGTTAGCTAGAAAGGAACTCCCTAATTAGAACCATGTCTTGGGTGTGAAAGCCCTTGCCCTAGGAGTGTAAAGATCTCACACCTGGCTTCTAAGACTATAGTTGACCTTAGATAAGGCTGACTTTGTCTCAGTTGTTTTATTGCCCAGTTCCTGCCAGTCTTTGTGTTTACATTCCTTTGTTTTGTGTAAGAGTCATTAAGCATCCGGTAACCTCATTTGTACCTTGCTGATGTGTCACCTTACTTCCCTATTTTCTTCTGTATAAAAAGTTTGTTGCTCAATTTGACAACTTATATTCAGATTCTACACAACCTCTCCTGTGTGCATATGTCTGTCATTCAATTCCTGCCAAGTCCTTGCCCACCTGTGACCAGAGACCCGTTCCACGCAGACAAAGCGACCCAGAGGGTCTGTGGCACTTTTAGAATAGACTAAGTAGAGCAATACAGATATTCAAACAAGTCTCTCTCTCTCTCTCTCTCTCTCTCTCTCTCTCTCTCTCTCTCTCTCTCTCTTTCTCTCTCTCTCCCTCTCTCTCTGCAAGAGGAGGCCAGAGGATGACTTAGTGTCATTCTTAGTTCATTTTTAGGTTTTTTGGACCATACACTTTGAGGCAGAATCTTACTGACTCTTACTAGTGTTTCTTGAATCCACTAGACTGGCTAGCCCTCAAGCTCCAGGAATCTTCCAGGATTCCATTCCAAGAGCTAGATTTTAGATGAATACCTATGTACTTGGCTTTTAGCAGGAGCTGGGCTGAAACTTGGCTCCTGTATTCCCATGGCTAGCACTTTATTGACTGAACCATCTTCCTAGCCCCTGCCTTTTAAAAGTATGACAGCATGTTTCTTGATTTGATGTCCATTAAAAGACAATACAAAAGTATAAAGTTTTATCAACAGAGAAACTGAACTCTGAGCTGGGTTTTGAGGAAGCTCAGGGGCAGGTTTGTATATTGTAATTTTCACATGCAGCCTATCAACTCCTGTAGTCAGGATGTAAGAGGGAATCCAAAACTGACTAAAAGCCACTGGCTACAAACAGTGTAGAAGTGAGGGAAGTGTTATGGAAGGTGGTGTTGAATAGGTAAGTGGGTGTGAATGGAAGAAATACAAATGGAGAATCTTATAAAACACTGACTGGTTACCCGCTGTTCATATCACTGGAAGAAGGCAAAAAAAAAAAAAAAAAAAAAGGGGGAAGCAAGCATATCTGTTTCGTGATGCCTTGAGTTTGTGGAAATTCTAAGCATGTTTATTATTTCACAAAATAGAAACATTGTCATCGGGTGAGAGGAAAAATGGGAATTTATCAAAGAGAGTAGCATGAAGGATTGTTACTTCTCATAGTGTAGGAGTGTACAAATATGGCCTTATAGTATGACCACATTAATAACTCTGTCTGCAGTATATTATACAGAAATGATATTCCTTGCCAGCGATAATGAGAAATATTTTACTGAAATCATGTCACTTTATTGATGCAGAAAATAACTTTTCCCATCCTGTATGTGATTTTTTTTATCATTATTTAGTGAAATGACAAAATTTCATTTGCTTAATTTTTTTAATGTTTTATATATTAGGAATAGTGAAGCATTAAAAATTATAACTAAATTAAATTTTAGAAGAAAGTTTAAATATACTACCCTAAAGACCATCAATACAGCTACAAATTAATAAAACATTAAATATTGAGTCCCTAAGGTATTCTAGAAAGATAATATTTACAAAGAAAAATTCATGAATATTAAAACTCTTTCAGAAATTATAGTCTTTTTAATATTTAGATTTATAATCATCTTACGTTTTACAAATAGAAATAATATAAATTACCATTGGTTGATAAGTTTCGGCAGTAAATACTTATAATATCAAAATGGATAAAATTCAAATAATGTAAATTTGTGTACTTTAAATTGTTGTTGAAAATTACTTTGAGAGTAAAACATCAAACCAACAACTCCATGTCACTGTTTTCCTTTGTTTTTTATCTTTCTCTCTGTCTGTATCCACAGGAATCCTGACCAAAGCATCCTGTGACCTAAAGAACAGAAGGACAGCATCCTTTCATTAGGAATAGCATGGTTTCCATTCGGATGAACCTGCTGTCTAATGTCCCCTCTTTATAGAGAGTAGCATAAAATCACTGCTTTTGTCTGTCTTTTGAAGTTGAACTTTTCATTAAGCTGCTTCTCAAAAAATATTTCTAGGTGTGTGCAGGTTTTATGGTGATGTTTAGACTAGTTATAAATATTGATTTATTTTGTAATTGCACAGGAAGAATCATTTTAACAATAAAAACACTTTTAGAATTACATAAATTAATCATTTTACAGAAAGCAGAGTGTTATACAATCATTTAAAGAACCACCTGTGTTTCTGTGCTTTATAAGCACTGTCAGGTTACACGAAGGCACAATAAATGCGATTGCCCCAAAGCTCGAAGTCTAGTTATGTAATTGAAACTGGCCTTCTCACTGTTCTGTTTGAAAGAGGTCGTTAAATGCTTATTTATTTATTTATTTTTTTATCTGATAGGAGGTGGGTATACATATACACATATACATATGTGAGTCTGTATTTCTATGTGTGTGTGTGTGTGTGTGTGTGTGTGTGTGTGTGTGGTGTTAGGACTAGAAGTTATTAAAGAGAAAAAGATAAAGACAAAGGTGTTTTTAAGAACTTTATCTTAGCCAGGTGATGGTAGCTCATGCCTTTAATATCAGCACTTCACAGGCAGAGGAGAGCAGCTCTCTGAGTTCAAAGCCAACCTGGTATACAAAGTGAGTTCCAAGACAGCTTGAGACACACAAAGAAAGCCTCTCTTGAAAACACCAAACCAACCAAACAACCAAACAAAAGAAAAAAACAAAACAAACAAACAAAAAACACCTTTTTCAAGTTCTCAGAGAACTACAATGTCACAATCATTTGAGGAAACATTTTAAGAGAAGTAATGGGAACATAAAGATATAACTAAAAGCTCAGTAATTATTTTGAGAAATTAACCAAACTCAGCACTTTCTGAGCAGTTACCTGTTATTTTGCATATAGCCTCAATCTCAGCAACCTTTGTAATCATTAAAACACCATTGAATTCCTCAACTATTTCCCTTTGTATTTGCATAAAAAGTTCATCTGACTGTTTAAGGTTAGGTAAGTTGTATCCAAATAATTTTAATGAGTTTTGATGAAACCTAAATTTTACTCATGAAATACACAAGACACAAGTTTTTCCAATTTATAAAATATGGTTGAGACTAAAGATACTTCTCATACATTTTCTGTGAACATATGCTGCATGTCATGTGTTCTCTAGTTCCCGTTGCTGGAGGCCTGGATGTGAGTTTGCTATGGGAAGGCGTTCCTAGTGGTAAGACAGTGTTCCTAATGTGAACCCTTGTCCAGAGACATCTAGGTGACTAGCTTATGAGACTAACCACAAATAGAAAGTGGTTGGACATGTAAGTTTGTATTATTATGAAAATTTAGTGGCTGAAATAATGATAAGAAATCTACATTTTATCAACTACATGGATCAAAGTAGCATCTCTATACACCTTGTTTCCTAAAAGAAGCATTTTCAGATAGAAAAATAAACAAGCTAATATCATATCTATTTCTTGGAAAAGGGAATACTGAAGTCTGTAGACACAGAACACTAGTTTTTTGTTTGTTTGTTTTTATTTGTCTGTTTTGTTTTGGTTGCTTTGGTTTTGAAGATTTTATTTTGATATTTTGCAAATCTCATGAGGAGAGCAGTAATAAAAACAGGGAAGTGTAATGGAGTTGGTGTTTGCTGACATGTTGCATGTGCAGATGGAGAAAGAGAAGCCACTATTAACTCTGACCTCCCTAGGTGATTGATTAGTGGAGAATTTGGCAAAATCATTTGGCAGAGATTTAAAAAGACTGAAAATGGAGTGATTTCTTTTTCTTATTTCTTCTTTTCTCTTTTGTTCCATGGTCCAACATCTCTTTTCCTCCTCCTCCTCCTCCTCCTCCTCCTCCTCCTCCTCCTCGTCCTTCTACCTGATCCTCTTTTTTTTTTTTTTTTCTTTCTTTTGATGGAGATGCACTATGTAGTTGTTCTGGAAATTATGATTCTCCTGTTTGAGAATTCAAAGTACTAGGATCACAGTATATGCCACTATATCTAGCTTTAAAAATACTTATTTAAAAAAAAACTGATTTAGGATGTGTTGTGGTTTTGTGATTGTCTATTGACAGGTAAGTCGAAATAGAGGTTGTCACTCAGGATAATGCTATGGGAAGATAAAGTGAATTCTATACTGTCACAAATGTAAGTTCAAAGCCAAAAAGGCAGATCAGATAGGAAGACATATTGTGTACACTAATGAACAGAGCTCCAAGGATCATTAATTTAATGGGTAGATAAAAGAAAAAGAAACAAAAGGATTGAAAAATACAATTTAAGATGGAATGTGGGCAGAGATTCAGTAGACAGTGTAAGGAAGGAGAGAGCTTTAGAAGAGCAATCTTCCATGTTGCAAAAGAAATCTAATCGAGTACAATGAAGAATGAAATCCAGCCATAAATATAGGATGGTTTCATAAGCAAAACAAAAGATTCTCATTGACTCATGTCAAAACATTCATTGTGACATATATAGAAAATGTAAGATAAAATATGGGTGGCCACCCAAAAAGACAAGGTAGTCATTTGCAAAAATAAATAAATAAATAAATAAATAAATAAATAAATAAATAAATAAACTTAATTAAATAAAACCATATCAGAGGATTAAGGAAGAAATGTATTCAAAATTAATACTTTCTAATAAAATCTCCTTTATGAAAACAGTTTCTTAATTAAAATTTGATCTATGTGATTATAGTAGGTATTCTAACTCAGAATTCCTTGGCTAACTCTAGGAAACTGAGCTCTTAGATAAAATGAAATCTAACTGGAACTTTTTGGCCTCCTTGTCTTAGTGAACTAATGAATTGCCAGAGTTCTGCTGTTAGCTTGGTTTGCCGTTTGCCACCACCAGAGTCCTGGTGTTCACTATATGTTGATATCAGTGGTTATCATTAAGAAGACTGCAAACTTAAGGGAATTGCAATGGGTAGGATGATTTTATGGAGTTGAAAGCTAGAATCTAATCAGCAGCAGGAGGGTGTGGAACATGGAAAATAGGTAGGTGCACTCTTATTCAGATAGGATGCAAAAGGTGAGATGGTGTACGATTACCAACCAATTGAAAAAGTTTAGCCCAAACTTCAATTTTTCCCACAAATACAGGAGAGAGAAAAGACAACAGAATGCTTATATCAGCTACTTGTACTTATGGCTACAGATGATCCATGGTTCTCTGACTTCCTGTATTAGCTTAGATATTTGCTGTGGATTGAAGTGGTCAGAAGCCTTTATCTAAAAGGACTGTAGTATGGAATCTTGCTATAAGACATCAGAGAAATTGAATGTGGCCTCCCCTACTCTAGAGTGACTGTCAGTTACTGCCTGCATTCAACCAGAGGCCATGAAACAGATCGTGGGTGACAGGAAGGAGAGAAGACAAGTGACTGCTAAACCTCCAATTTCTTGATTAAATCTTAAAAATAACCCATATTTTTGAAAACTCTTTTTATTTTTGTAATAGAATTTATCATTGTTTAACATTATTATTTTAGTCTTTCAAGTTATGCTCTAAGATTAAAAATATATTTCAAAGGAAAAAATCAATTGCATTTAATAAATATAAGAAAAATGAGACTCTATAAGTAAGCTTTTATTGGTGCAAATTGTTATGAAATTCTTGAGATTATCTTTGTTACAGACATATGACATACATAAATGCAGACAGGAAGACAAACATGCATATAGACAGACAGAAAGACAGGCAGGCACACACACACACACACACACACAGTCTTTATGATGTAGGATCATAGAAAATATAATATATTATAGCTTACTGCTGCTGCTCTCTCACCGGTTCATCTTTCTATCACTAATTGTGGCAATCTTTGTTCTGTCTCTAGAGATGATTGCAACTGCCTTCAATCAATGTTTGTCTAAGCAGACATTATCATTCCAAAAGGTATACAATCATGTTCAATCTAGATAAATTTTTGTAACTCTCTCTCTGTCTCTCTCTGTCTCTCTCTCTCTCTGTCTCTCTTCCTGTCTCTCTGTGTCTGTCTCTCTCTGTCTCTCTGTCTCTCTGTCTCTCTCTGTCTCTCTCTCTCTCTCTGTCTATCTCTCTTTCTGTCTCTCTGTCTGTCTTTCTCTCTCTGTCTCTCTGTGTCTCTCTCTCTCTGTCTCTTTGTCTCTCTCTCTCTGTCTGTCTCTCTTTCTGTCTCTCTGTCTGTCTTTCTCTCTCTGTCTCTCTGTGTCTCTGTCTCTCTCTGTGTCTCTGTCTCTCTCTGTGTCTCTGTCTCTCTCTGTGTCTCTGTCTCTGTCTCTCTCTCTCTCACACACACACACCATAATAAAATAGTTTCTTACACCAGGGATAGAGATATCATGTTGGAGTATATATACATAGGCCTCTGGTTGCTTACAGTATTCTGCTTTTTGGTTGCTTGAGTAAATACATTGTCATACAATGAGTAATACATAGCATCAGGTTTAGAAAAGCAATGGGCAGACATGAGAAAAAGGACTAACTGACAGTCTTTACTCTGTTACTAGACATGGGCATATAGCAGGTGAGCATTCATTAGCAAAGCCCCAAATAAAGTCTAGCTATGGTTTATGATTTGGAAGACCTAACATGTGTGCTAGACAGGATCATCTAGTCATTATGCAGTGTGGTAAGAAGAGATGGATGAAGACAGCATCTAGGGTATTCTCTTGACATTTTGATGGGACCAACGAAAAAGAAATATATAATTTATATTAAATATAGCTGATAAATCAAACAACAAAAATCACAAAACAAAAATATCCAAAAACCCAAAACAAACAAAAAGAGAAGGTAAATAGGATTAAAAGACCTAAACTAGAGTATTGTCTGGATGAAATGTGAAAAGTGGTTCGTTGAAATGCCAAAAGAAGTGTTTGTGGGTCTTGGCAGTGTAGAGGAGACTGATATTGCTAGATTGCATACACTGTTGGGATCTATAGAGGCTGCATTGGGCAAAGAGAGGAGATACTGACAAGACAGATACTGCACTTGCTTTTTCAAAAGTTAGTTAGAAAAAAAATATGGCACAGGGCCAACTTAGAAATTGTTTTATTGATATAGGGCCACAAGCCTCTTCCGGTCAGAAAAGCACCGGGGCAGCTAGGGCGCAGGGTCGGCTGACACTCGCCAGCTACCCACAACACCCGCCACAGGATCATAAGACTTCTGGTGAGTGGAACACAGCTTCTGCTCCAATCCAATTGCGCACGGGACCTGAGACTGCATTAGTTAAGGAAGCAGAAACCGGCCTGAGTAGGGCCACAGGCCTCATCAAGCCGGATCAGCACAGGGGTAGCTTGAGCGCAGGGTCGCCTGACACCCGCCAGCTACCCACGACCCCCGCCACAGGATTTTGAGACTGCTGGTGAGTGGAACACAGCTTCTGCTCCAGTCCAATCACGTGGGACCTGAGACTGCTTTGGTTGGGGAGAGAGAAATCCGGCCTACATAGGGCCACAAGCCTCTTCCGGTCAGAAAAGCACCTGGGCAGCTAGGGCGCAGGGTCGGCTGACACTCTCCAGCTACCCACAAAACCCGCCACAGGATCTTAAGACTTCTGGTGAGTGGAACACAGCTTCTGCTCCAATCCAATTGCACGTGGGACCAGAGACTGCATTAGTTAGGGAAGCAGAAAACCGGCCTGAGTAGGACCACAGGCCTCTTCCGGCTGGACCAGCACCTGGGTACCGCCAGCTACCCACGACCCCCGCCACAGGATCTTGAGACTGCTGGTGAGTGGAACACAGCTTCTGCTCCAATCTTTAAACAGTGACAACGATAACAACTAACCCCAGAGATTACCAGATGGCGAAAGGTAAACGTAATAATCTTACTAACAGAAACCAAGACCACTCACCATCATCAGAACCCAGCACCCCCACTTCGCCCAGTCCAGGGCACCCCAACACACCGGAAAAGCTAGACACGGATCTAAAAGCATATCTCATGATGATGGTAGAGGACATCAAGAAGGACTTTAATAACTCACTTAAAGAATTACAGGAGAACATGGCTAAAGAGTTACAAGTCCTTAAAGAAAAACAGGATAACACAATCAAACAGGTAGAAGTCCTTAAAGAAAAACAGGATAACACAATCAAACAGGTAGAAGTCCTTAAAGAAAAACAGGAAAACACATCCAAACAGATGATGGAAATGAACAAAACCATACTAGACCTAAAAAGGGAAGTAGACACAATAAAAAAACCCAAAATGAGGCAACACTGGAGATAGAAACCCTAGGAAAGAAATCTGGAACCAGAGATACGAGCATCAGCAACAGAATACAAGAGATGGAAGAGAGAATCTCAGGTGCAGAAGATTCCATAGAGAACATCGCCACAACAATCAAGGAAAATGTAAAATGCAAAAAGATCCTAACTCAAAACATCCAAGAAATACAGGACACAATGAGAAGACCAAACCTACGGATAATAGGAGTGGATGAGAATGAAGATTTTCAACTCAAAGGACCAGCAAACATCTTCAACAAAATTATAGAAGAAAAACTTCCCAAATCTAAAGAAAGAGATGCCCATGAACATACAAGAAGCCTACAGAACTCCAAATAGACTGGACCAGAAAAGAAATACCTCCCGACACATAATAATCAGAACAACAAATGCTCTAAATAAAGATAGAATACTAAAAGCAGTAAGAGAAAAAGGCCAAGTAACATATAAAGGCAAGCCTATCAGAATTACACCAGATTTTTCACCAGAGACTATGAAAGCCAGAAGATCCTGGACAGATGTTATACAGACACTAAAAGAACACAAATTCCAGCCCAGGCTACTATACCCAGCCAAACTCTCAATTAACATAGACGGAGAAACCAAAGTATTCCACGACAAAACCAAATTCACACATTATCTCTCCACGAATCCAGCCCTTCAAAGGATAATAACAGAAAAAAACCAATACAAGGACAGGAACCACGCCCTAGAAACAACAAGAAGGTAATCCCTCAACAAACCTAAAAGAAGACAGCCACAAGAACAGAATGCCAACTTTAACAACAAAAATAACAGGAAACAACAATTACTTTTCCTTAATATCTCTTAATATCAATGGACTCAACTCCCCGATAAAAAGACATAGACTAACAAACTGGCTACACAAACAAGACCCAACATTTTGCTGCTTACAGGAAACTCATCTCAGAGAAAAAGATAGACACTACCTCAGAATGAAAGGCTGGAAAACAATTTTCCAAGCAAATGGTATGAAGAAACAAGCTGGAGTAGCCATTCTAATATCTGATAAGATTGACTTCCAACCCAAAGTCATTAAAAAAGACAGGGAGGGACACTTCATACTCATCAAAGGTAAAATCCTCCAAGAGGAACTATCAATCCTGAATATCTATGCTCCAAATACAAAGGCAGCCACATTCATTAAAGAAACTTTAGTAAATCTCAAAGCACACATTGCACCTCATACAATAATAGTGGGAGACTTCAACACACCACTTTCACCAATGGACAGATCATGGAAACAGAAACTAAACAGGGACACAGAGAAACTAAGAGAAATTATGAATCAAATGGATCTGGCAGATATCTACAGAACATTCTATCCTAAAACAAAAGGATATACCTTCTTCTCAGCACCTCATGGCACCTTCTTCAAAATTGACCAAATAATTGGTCACAAAACAGGCCTCAACAGATACAAAAATATTGAAATTGTCCCATGCATCCTATCAGATCACCATGGACTAAAGCTGATCTTCAATAACAAAATAAATAATAGAAAGCCAACCTTCACGTGGAAACTGAACAACACTCTTCTCAATGATACTTTGGTCAAGGAAGGAATAAAGAAAGAAATTAAGGACTTTTTAGAGTTCAATGAAAATGAAGCCACAAAATACCCAAACTTATGGGACGCAATGAAAGCATTTCTAAGAGGAAAACTCATAGCTCTGAGTGCCTCCAAAAGGAAACTAGAGAGAGCACACATTAGCAGCTTGACAACACACCTAAAAGCACTAGAACAAAAGGAAGCAAATTCACCCAAGAGGAGTAGACGGCAGGAAATAATCAAACTCAGGGGTGAAATCAACCAAGTGGAAACAAGAAAAACTATTCAAAGAATCAACCAATCAAGGAGCTGGTTCTTTGAGAAAATCAACAAGATAGATAAACCCTTAGCCAGACTCACTAGAGGGCACAGGGAAAGCATCCTAATTAACAAAATCAGAAATGAAAAAGGAGACATAACAACAGATCCTGAAGACATCCAAAACACCATCAGATCCTTCTACCAAAGGCTATACTCAACAAAACTGGAGAACCTGGATGAAATGGAGAAGTTCCTAGACAGATACCAGGTACCAAAGTTGAATCAAGATCAGGTTAATGATCTAAACAGCCCTATATCCCCCAAAGAAATAGAAGCAGTCATTAATAGTCTCCCACCTAAAAAAAGCCCAGGACCAGATGGGTTTAGTGCAGAGTTCTATCAGACCTTCAAAGAAGATCTAATCCCAGTTCTTCACAAACTATTCCACAAAATAGAAACAGAAGGTACTCTACCCAGCTCATTCTATGAAGCCACAATTACTCTGATACCTAAACCACAAAAAGACCCAACAAAGATAGAAAACTTCAGACCAATATCCCTTATGAATATTGATGCAAAAATCCTCAATAAAGTTCTTGCTAACCGAATCCAAGAACACATCAAAACAATCATCCATCCTGACCAAGTAGGTTTCATCCCAGGGATGCAGGGATGGTTCAATATACGGAAATCCATCAACGTAATCCAGTATATAAACAAACTCAAAGACAAAAACCACATGGTCATCTCGTTAGATGCGGAAAAAGCATTTGACAAGATCCAACACCCATTCATGATAAAAGTCTTGGAAAGATCAGGAATTCAAGGCCCATACGTAAACATGATAAAAGCAATCTACAGCAAACCAGTAGCCAACATCAAAGTAAATGGTGAGAAGCTTGAAGCAATCCCTCTAAAATCAGGGACTAGACAAGGCTGTCCACTTTCTCCATACCTATTCAACATTGTACTTGAAGTCCTAGCCAGAGCAATTCGACATCAAAAGGAGATCAAAGGGATACAAATTGGAAAAGATGAAGTCAAAATATCACTTTTTGCAGATGATATGATAGTATATATAAGTGACCCTAAAAATTCCACCAGAGAACTCCTAAGCCTGATAAACAGCTTCGGTGAAGTAGCTGGATATAAAATTAACTCAAACAAATCAATGGACTTTCTCTATACAAAGAATAAACAGGCTGAGAAAGAAATTAGGGAAACAACACCCTTCTCAATAGTCACAAATAATATAAAATATCTTGGCATGACTCTAACTAAGGAAGTGAAAGATCTGTATGATAAAAACTTCAAGTCTCTGAAGAAAGAAATTATAGAAGATCTCAGAAGATGGAAAGATCTCCCATGCTCATGGATTGGCAGGATCAACATTGTAAAAATGGCTATCTTGCCAAAAGCAATCTACAGATTCAATGCAATTCCCATCAAAATTCCAAATCAATTCTTCAATGAATTAGAAAGTACAATCTGCAAATTCATCTGGAATAACAAAAAACCTAGGATAGCAAAAACTCTTCTCAAGGATAAAAGAACCTCTGGTGGAATCACCATGCCGGACGTAAAGCTCTACTACAGAGCAATTGTGATAAAAACTGCATGGTACTGGTATAGTGACAGACAAATAGACCAATGGAATAGAATTGAAGACCCAGAAATGAACCCACACACCTATGGTCACTTGATCTTCGACAAGAGACCTAAAAACATCCAGTGGAAGAAAGACAGCATTTTCAACAAATGGTGCTGGTACAACTGGTTGTTAACATGTAGAAGAATGCGAATTGATCCATGCCTATCTCCTTGTATTAAGGTCAAGTCTAAGTGGATCAAGGAACTTCACATAAAACCAGAGACACTGAAACTTATAGAGGAGAAAGTGGGGAAAAGCCTTGAAGATATGGGCACAGGGGAAAAATTCCTGAATAGAACAGTAATGGCTTGTGCTGTAAGATCGAGAATTGACAAGTGGGACCTCATGAAACTACAAAGCTTCTGCAAGGCTAAAGACACCATCAATAAGACAAAAAAACCACCAACAGATTGGGAAAGGATCTTCACCTATCCTAAATCAGATAAGGGACTAATATCCAATATATATAAAGAACTCAAGAAGGTGGACTCCAGAAATTCAAATAACCCCATTAAAAAATGGGGCTCAGAACTGAACAAAGAATTCTCACCTGAGGAATACCGAATGGCAGCAGAAACACCTGAAAAAATGTTCAACATCCTTAATCATCAGGGAAATGCAAATCAAAACAACCCTGAGATTCCACCTCACACCAGTCAGAATGGCTAAGATCAAAAATTAGGTGACAGCAGATGCTGGCGAGGATGTGGAGAAAGACGAACACTCCTCCATTGTTGGTGGGATTGCAAGCTTGTACAACCACTCTGGAAATCAGTCTGGCGGTTCCTCAGAAAATTGGACATAGTACTAACGGAGGATCCAGCAATACCTCTCCTGGGCATATATCCAGAAGATGTCCCAACCGGTAAAAAGGACACATGCTCCACTATGTTCATAGCAGCCCTATTTATAATAGCCAGAAGCTGGAAAGAACCCAGATGTCCCTCAACAGAGGAATGGATACAGAAATTATGGTACATTTACACAATGGAGTACTACTCAGCTATTAAAAAGAATGAATTTATGAAATTCCTAGCCAAATGTATCGACCTGGAGGGCATCATCTTGAGTGAGGTAACACAATCACAAAGGAACTCACACAATATGTATTCACTGATAAGTGGATATTAGCCCAAAACTTAGGATACCCAAGATATAAGATACAATTTGCTAAACGCATGAAACTCAAGAAGAATGAAGACCAAAGTGTGGACACTGTGCACCTTCTTAGAATTGGGAACAAAACACCCAGGGAAGGAGTTACAGAGACAAAGTTTGTAGCTGTGATGAAGGGATGGACCATTTAGAGACTGCCGTATCCAGGGATCCATCCCATAATCAGCTTCTAAACGCTGACACCATTGCATACACTAGCAAGATTTTGCTGAAAGGACCCAAATATAGCTGTCTCTTGTGAGACGATGCCGGGGCCTAGCAAACACAGGAGTGGATGTTCACAGTCAGCTATTGGATGTATCACAGGGCTCCCAATGGAGAAGCTAGAGAAAGTACCCAAGGAGCTAAAGGGATCTGCATCCCTATTGTTGGAACAACATGATGTACTAACCAGAACCCCAGAGCTCTTGTCTCTAGCTGCATATGTATCGAAATATGGCCTAGTCGGCCATCAATGGAAAGAGAGGCCCATTGGACTTGCAAACTTTATATGCCCCAATATAGGGGAATGCCAGGGCCAAAAGAATGGGAATGGGTGGGTAGGGAAGTGGGGGCGCTATGGGGGACTTTTGGGATAGTATTGGAAATGTAATTGAGGAAAATATGTAATAAAAATATTAAAAATCAAAAAAAAAAGAAATGTAAACTTAAAAAAAAAAAAAGAAATTGTTTTATTTATTGTTTTCTTTTGGTACAAGAGCATCCCTGATAATATGTAAAAGAAAAGTACCACATTTTAAAATGATGCTGTAGAGTAAAGCAAAGGTAGAAACGTGATAGAGTCACAGTAACAGAGAATGTGGGTGAAGGTAAAAATATGTTTCATAAATGATGAGGAAGTCAAAGTTTGGGGTATTAGTATTAATTTTATATTAAAATTAATTTTATATTACTTAATGTGTGAACTAATAAGCAATACTTTCTGGAGAAGTTGAAATTGTAGGTTTTAATAGAAGAGGGTAGATATTAATTTCTCAGGGCCTATACCACACAGAACCCCAGTGTTAGAGAATTAAACAATAGAAATTTATTTTGCAAAATATTATGATTAGAAGCTAGAGACAATACCCAAGGAGCTGAAGGGGTCTGCAACCCTATAGGTGGAACAACAATATGAACTAACCAGTACCCACCAGAGCTCGTGTCTCTAGCTGCATATGTAGCAGAAGATGGCCTAGTAGGCCATCATTGGTAAGAGAGGCCCCTTGTTCTTGCAAACATTATATGCCTCAGTACAGGGGAACGCTAGGGCCAAGAAGTGGGAGCAGGTGGGTAGGGGAGTCGGGGGTGGTGGAGGGCATGAGGGACTTTTTGGATAGCATTGGAAATGTAAATGAAGAAAATACCTAATAAAAAACGGTAAAAAAAATTAAATTAACAAAAAAAAAAAAAGAAATCCAAAAGCATAGTGAGGTAACCCAATTCTTCTATTACAGAAGAACACACATGATATGAAATCACTGATAAGTAGATATGAGTTCAGAAACTCAGAATCCTTCTTAGAAGGGGGAACAAAATACACATGGAAGGAATTACAGAGACAAAGTTTGGAGCAGAGACTGAAGGAATGATCATCCAGAAACTGCCCCACTTGGGGATACATCCCATAAACAACCAACAAAGTCAAACACTATGGCAGATGCCAACAAGAGCCTGCTGACAGGAGCCTGATATAGCTGTATCCTGAGGGCATTTGTCAGTGCCTGGCAAATACAGAAGTGGATGCTCACAATCATTCATTGGATGGAGCACAAGGTCCCCAATGATGGAGCTAGAGAAAGTACCCAAGGAGCTGAAGGGATCTGAAGCCCCATAGAAGGAACATCAATATGAACTAACCAGTATCCCCAGAGCTCCTTGGAGCTAAACCATGTCTTAGTTAGGGATTTACTGCTGTGAACAGACACCATGACCAAGGCAAGTCTTATAAAAAAGTAACATTTAATTGGGGCTGGCTTACAGATTCAGAGGTTCAGTCCATTACCATAAAGGTGGGAGCATGGCAGCACCCAGGCAGGCATGGTCCAGGAGAAGCTGAGAGTTCTACGTCTTCATCCAAAGGCTGCTAGTGGAAGACTGACTTCCAGGCAACTAGGGTGAGGATCTTATGCTCACACCCACAGTAACACATCTACTCCAACCAGGTCACACCTATTCCAACAAGGTCACACCTCCAAATGGTGCCACTCCCTGGTCCAAGAATATAAAAACCATCACAACCACCAATCAAAGAAAACACATGGTGGGACTAATGGCTCTAGCTGTATATGTAGATGAGGATGGCCTAGTATGTCATCAATGAGAGGAGAGTCCCCAGGTCCTGTGAAGGTTCTATGCCCCAGTATAAGGGAATGCCAGGACTGGGAATGGGAATGGGTAGGTTGGGAAGCAGAGGGAGGGGTGAGGGGATAGAGGATTTTTGGAGGGGAAACTAGGAAAGGGGATAACACTTGAAATGTAAATAAAGAAAATATCTAATAGAAAAAAAAAAGAAATACAAAAGCAAGTTGTAAAAGGGGCTGCACTGACAATGAAGGTATTGGAAGGAAGAGATCTCTTTCTCTACCTCCCCTACCTAATGCCTCCTAGTTTCTTTGGCCACATAACACATCTCTTCTTCCACCTTCCTATAGGAATCTTTCCCTCTTCCTGCTTGTCTCTTACAGGTATTTATCAGCTAACTTAGACAGTCCAGGCAATCCAGATTGACCAGTGCCTAGATCCTTAACCTAATGATATATAAAAAACTCTTTAAAAAAATTCACATACACAGGTTCCCATGGTCATGGCAGAGACACATGTCTTTATTAAAAGAGCCCATTAAAAATACAACAAAATTTAATAGGTTATATTTCAAGATCACTGAATTGAATATATTATGTATGAATACATTATATCCCTACCCTCTGTTCATAGACATTATTATGTATGAGATGCTGCTTAAGTTAAATATATATCAAAAAACACTCTGAATGTCATAAATATGTATAATTATTAAATACTAAATAAAAAAATACAAATGACAATTTTAATTCTTTTAGTGTGTATTATAAAGAACTCAAGAAATTAGATAGAAATAAAAAACTACCAAATTAAAAACTGAGGTATAGAGCTAAAGAGAGAATTCTTTATTTTTAAATTAGGTATTTTAATTAGGTATTTTCTTCATTTACATTTCCAATGCTATCCCAAAATTCCCTCAAACCCTCTCCCCCCCACTCCTCTATCTCCCCCACTCCCACTTTTTGGCCCTGGCTCTACTCTGTACTGAGGCATATAAAGTTTGTAAGACCAATGGGCCTCTCTTCCACTGATGGCCGACTAGGTCTTCTTCTGATACATATGCAGCTACAGACAGGAGCTCCAGGGGGTACTGGTTAGTTCATATTATTGTTCCACCTATAGGGTTGCAGACCCCTTTAGCTCCTTGGGTACTTTCTCTAGCTCCTCCATTGGGGACCCTGTGATCCATCCAATAGCTGACTGTGAACATCCACTTCTGTGTTTGCTAGGCCCCGGCATAGCCTCGCAAGAGACAGCTATATCAGTGTCCTTTCAGCAAAATCTTGCTAATGTATGCAACGGTGTCAGCGTTTGGGAGCTGATTATGGGATGGCTCCCGGACTATGGCAGTCTAGATGGTCCATCCTTTCGTCTCAGCTCAAATCTTTGTCTCTGTAACTCCTTTCATGGGTGTTTTGTTCCCAATTCTCAGAAGGAGCAAAGTGTCCACACTTTTGTCTTCTTTCTTCCTGAGTTTCATGTGTTTTGCAAATTGTATCTTGTATCTTGTGTATTCTAAGTTTCTGGGCTAATATCCACTTATCAGTGAGTACATATTGTGTGAGTTCTTTTATGTTTGGGTTACCTCACTCAGGATGATGCCCTCCAGGTCCATCCATTTGCCTAGGAATTTCATAAATTCATTCTTTTTTATAGCTGAGTAGTACTCCATTGTGTAAATGTACCACATTTTCTGTATCCATTCCTCTGTTGAGGGGCATCTAGGTTCTTTGCAGCTTCTAGCTATTACAAATAAGGCTGCTATGAACATAGTTGAGCATGTGTCTTTCTTACAGGTTGGAACATCTTCTGGATATATGCCCAGGAGAGGTATTGCTGGATCCTCCGTTAGTACTATGTCCAATTTTCTGAGGAACCACCAGACTGATTTCCAGAGTGGTTGTACAAGCTTGCAATTCTACCAACAATGGAGGAGTGTTCCTCTTTCTCCACATCCTCGCCAGCATCTACTATCACCTGAATTTTTGATCTTAGCCATTCTGGCTGGTGTGAGGTGGAATCTCAGGGTTGTTTTGATTTGCATTTCCCTGATGATTAAGGATGCTGAGCATTTTTTCAGGTGCTTCTCAGCCATTCGGTATTCCTCAGGTGAGAATTCTTTGTTTAGCTCTGAGCCCCATTTTTTAATGGGGTTATTTGATTTTCTGGAGTCCACCTTCTTGAGTTTAAAGAGAGAATTCTTGATAGAGAAATCACTAATAGCTGAGCAGTACTTAAAAGAAATATTCAACATCTTAAGTCATCACGGAAATGCAAATCAAAATTTCCCTGAGAATTCATATTATGCCTATGAAAATGACTAAGATAAAAAATTCAGCTCAGGCTGTCAAGGATGTGGAGCAAAACAAACCTTCCTCCCTTGCTGGTGGAAGTGTAAACTTGTATAACCAGTTTGGAAATCAATTTGGTGGTTTCTCAGAAAACTGTCTGTGATACAGTTCTACCTCAAGACCCAGCTATACTATTCCTGGGCTTATCCCTAAAAGTTGTTCCACCATACCACAAAGACACTTGTTCAGCTGTGTTCGTAGTAGCAGTTTTATTTGTAATAGCCAGAAATTGGAAACAACCTAGATGTTTGTCAATGGAAGAATGAATAAAGAAAATATGCCACATTTACATAATGGAGTATTACTCATCTATTAAAAACAAAGACATCATGAACTTTTCTAGGAAGTGGATGAAACTAGAAAATATCATACTGAGTGAGGTAACCCAGAAAGACAAACATCTTATGTACTCACTTAAAAGTTGATATTAGACATAGAGTACAATATAAACATACTACAATCCACAGACCCAAAGAAGCTAAGTAACAAGGATGTTTGAATCTTACTGAGAAGAGGAAATAAAGTAAACATCTGGCATGGATGAAGGGATTGAGAATACTATATGAGAGAGAAGATGGGGAGAGGGAATGGAGTGATTAAATGTGGGGGGTGGTAGCTGAAGAAAGAACTGGAATCAGGGCTTCTTGGAGATGGAGTGGGGGAGTGTATCTCTGGGACAAGCTAGACATCTAGAAGAACGGAACCTCTCAAGAATCTATGAAGGAAATCCTAGTTAAGACTCTCAGTAATAGTGAATATGGAACATGGAACGGTAACCTATCACCACTTGAGACTTTCAATGGAAAGATGGGGATACCAATCCAGCCACAAAACCTTGAACACACAATTTTTCTCCCTATAAGAGTTGCAGGGATAAAGAGAAAGAAGGAAGTGAGGAAATGGCCAACCAACAACTGGCTCAACTTGAGTCCTGTGGTCTCCCTTTCTCCCATCTGCTTGAACCTGCTTGCTCAAGGGTGGAGCTTCCTGCTCATTCGTCCTGCCACGCCTACTGCTGAACCCTGTTGCTTTGCTGCTTGGAAGAGGCACACACGTGTTTGTCCTGCTACTGGACCCTGAGTTACTTGGCGGGAAATCGGGTTCCCTCCCCCTTCCTTTATAACTGAGTGTCTGGAAATAGTAAAATTGAGCTTTGATCAGAATCTTGTCTTAGCTTCATTCCCTTCTCTCGCCGCCTAGCCCCTCTTCTCTTCCAGGTTTCCAAAATGCCTTTCCACGCTAGAACCCAGGCTGTGATCTGCTGGCCGGACACAACATTTGGCGAACCAACGCGGGACTGAGAAACGGCAAAGGATTTTTGGAAGAGACACTGCTGGTTTGGAGCTCCATGGAATAATTAAAGGATAAAGGAAATTCATACCGGAGAAGGTATGGGCTAAGCTGAGACAGCGTTAAGCCGGAGCGCTGGTTCACTTAGGTTCAGCAGTGAAGCTTAAGAGGAGCTAGGCACAGGCGGTAGGCCGTGGCTGGAAAAAGCTACATTGTTAGGTGTGAGAAAGGAAAGGGTTTATTAAAAGGAAATTAATACAGGCGGATTGCCGCAGTTATAAAAACTGCATCATGAGGGAAGGAATTGTCCCAAATAGCAGGAGTACTCTGCCCCCATTTTGTGTCTTGTTTAATGTCTGGTGCACCAATCTGTTCTTGTGTTCAATTCATGTATGTTCGTGTCCAGTCTGTATGAATGAATGTTCTATGTTTTATGTTGGATAATAAAGATGGTATAAAAAACTTTATCTGCAAAGCCAAGAGCTGCCACGTGTTTCAGCCAAAAACCAGACACGTGGCAGGAGGAACCCTGATGGAAAAAATGTTCGTTTTTAGAAAAAGCAGCGAGTGCATAGCCTCTTAGTTTCAAATCTGATAAATGGTTCATGATTAATGTGTTTGACAATGGTAAAGTGCCTTTTTATTCTATGATTGTAGCTACAAAGATTAATATTCTGATTGGTCTAAAATTAACTGTTACAGATTTAGAGTCCTTCCGACACGTGGCCTAAGGCAGCCCTAGAGGCTAGGTCTCTAAAGATATTTCTAGTTTAGATAATGATTAATGTGGTTCCTATCCTAAATAGTAAAATTTAAGATAAGATTTAAAGCAATGCCTCTTTATTAAAGCGTTAAAGCTTGCTTTAATAGGTATTCATTGGTATTAATTGACATCCAAACTTCGTAATATGATAGTAATGCTTCTAATATTGATTTTAAAGGTGATAAATTGTTTTAAACTTAGGTTTTGCTTTCCCAAAGTTATAGGTATTATCCTAACCTTACACAAAAAACTTAAAAATTATGGTTAAAACTGCCATTGTTCCATTGACTGCAGCTTGCAGTTTGATTGCAAATTTAAGATTGAGGCTCAGAATAAAAGGTATTTTACCTTTGAGTCAATACAGGGCTCTGGGCAGCCCCAGAGTGGCTTGTGGCCCTTTCTTTTGTTTTGCAAACAATGCCTAAAAATGTTTTTCCCTGTGTTCAAGAAAATTTCTTTTTAACAGTGTTACAGATCTATTCAGATGTTTAAAATAATGCTTAAATTCAAAGATTTTTGCTTCTAGTAAACTGGTAATCACTAGAAAATTTTGCCTCTACGTATGGCTAATATAGCTTTACATTATGTAAGAAAAATGTTTATTTCTGCTTCTTTACAAGAAGCCAAAAGTTTTAATCTTTCAGTATATATTGTTTCCTAAATAGAAAGTATTTTATTAACTAATGCTTCTCAAGGGAAGTTTACCTTAAATCCTTGCTCTCACCCAAAAGATTCAGAGACAGTATCCTTTTATTACTTAGTGTTTTAGTTTACTACAAAAGGTTTTACAAAAAATAAAGAAAGCTTTTATAATGGTTGTTAATTGGTAATTAAAAATTAGTTGTGCCCAAGACAATTCTTTGGCCAGAAAAAGCATTATTGTAAAGTCATTTTTCTCATCCTCCCAGCCGATCGTTGGCCCACGTGGGCCCAACTAGCTGCTGTGGGGCGAAGTCTTAAGACACACAGTTGCCCCTGTTCCCAGCACAAATAATCTGGTTGTGTGCTGTAGATGGTGTTTTAAAATGCTGAAGAATCAAACCTTAATTTATATATTAATAGTCAATGCTATATCTCTGAGCTCATAATTACTTAAAATTGTTCATCCCTCAGATACTATTAATTCTCAAATTTACAATTGCTTATACATATTTCTAGTTAATAAATAAATAAATTATGCACGTGTGACTCTTAATAACTTTTCAAGCTTTCTAGTTACAACCGTTCCTTAAAAAAAAAAATGATTGAAAGTGCAATTAGTCACTGCCCCTTTACAGCCAAATATTTAAATGTTTTGTCCAACAAGTTATTAATTCAAAAGGTTAGATATTGTAAAATTTTAAACTTTAACCTCTTAAAAGATAAAAGAGAGAAATTGTATCCCCATATATACTATTTAGTGCATTTCCATGCACACTATTTAAAACATACCTTTATTTTCAAAATTTGAGATTAAAATGTCAAATTTAATAAATGCTTTTTAGTATCTTAAAAGGATCTACTTATTGGCTTATAGATTGATCCTAAAACAGCTACCTTATTAGGAAAGGAAAAAACAGGTTCTCTCCACAGAACGCTACAGAAGCCTATTAATAATTCGTGTGCCGAGCCAACAGATAAGTTAACTCAGTGTCCTGATTAAAAAGACTAAAAGATTAAATTCATGTTTTAGATCCATCCTTGCTTGTCATTTTTCCAGTTTAGACTAACTTCTAGCCTTTTAACTTTATGGCAATAGTACATCAGAGACTGTATATTCAGACTTAGTAAAATTAGTCATTTAATAAAGTCATAATGATTTTTCACTTTTCTTCAGTGTGACCAGCCATTCTAACTCAATCTTAGACTGGTCTAATATTCAGTCCAATTATTAGAGATTCCTATATTCTAAATTACCTAGCAAAGTTAATTCAGAGCATTTCCCCCAAGGTCACCAAAGGCTCATCTTGCCTTATTTGTCCTAAACTTCTTACAAACTGATATTAAAGGTCAGTCTGCAGCGGATGGCCACTGACATCCAGTTACTTCTAATTCTTATTGATTAATAAATTGGAAAACCCCCCTAACTACGAATAAAAAGATCCGGTTCTAATCTGGGGAAGGGGCTCGGTTTGTGTTTTTTCAAGAGATGAAGATGGAGCACGGTGGCTACCAGAGAAATTAATTCATCAGGTAAACACAGATTCTGTCTCTTCTCATAAGTATCATTCTAAAGACTAAAATTCCTCTTGTGCTTAGAATTCAGCTGGGAGTGGAAGCTCCCAGAAACGCTGTTTTCCTCTGAGCCAAATCCCCTACAGGAGGCCGGAGACTAGCTTTAGCTTTACAATTTGCAACTGAATAAAGTACCTTGACTTCTCCAAAAAGAAAATTTGCATTGCTACTCTCTCATTGTCTAGATCTCTTTCTTTTTTCAAGTAGGTCAATCTACATTCTCCGGCCGGACCTGCAGGCGTGCCTTCTCCTCCCCTAAGAGCAAACAGGTGGTACTGCTAATCTCCCTTCCAAGGACATTCCAGCACGTGGCTTTCAGTCTGAGATAGGATTTAGATTTACCAAGAGAGCTAGGAAAGTAAAAATTTCATATATTTACAGAGATTAGTTCTTATTTTGATAGAGATGGGCTTAGTCCCTTAGCTGGCCTCTGGCTTTTCACCCGGGCTGTTACTGCAAGGTGTCCTTAGTTCCTCAGGCTGGAAAATAACAGGGATGAAGAGGAAAGACTTCCAGCTCCTATTTTAACCAAAATTAGTGGTGTTAATAATGACATAATTCTTGTCTAGGCCTTGCTAAATCTGAGGTTGACAAGTCTCATATAGAGACCACGCATAAACTCAGAACTGCGCGTACTGATTCATAATCATATGAATACAGTATGGGTACCGCTTGGCGCAGGAGATTACTGCGGGGGAAGGTCCAGCTTGACCATTTCTGAGTTCCCTGTGCGACACACCTGATTTGAAGGAGGTTGGTATCCGATTCCAGCTAAAAACCAAAAATACCTAAGGCTCTGCCTCCCCTCCCCAAAAGATACCAAGAGCCACAGATGTGAGTTGTTATAACGCTCACGGGAGGAATCGGGTCAATGTCCACCCAAGTCAAGGTTAAAGGCCCACTCATCTACGGATGAAAAAATCATTTGATCACCTCAATTAAGCGTTGCCTATTTTAACTTAATTAATAGGGGGGAGAGAGGTTGGAGACCTTACTGTCGAAAGGGCAAGCCCTTCACTGCCTCCCACCCAAATAAAAAAGCCAACTGGCCTTGTACTAAAGAGCTGGTCTTACCCCTTCTCCCTGTTTCCCTGCCTGTCATCCAAAATTGCGGAGGAATATCAACTCAGTGCTATTCTAAATTTGTTGAGTCAAACTTAGCCAGGGTTCCAACGCCCTACTTAAAATGCAACCAGGTAGTTACCTATTCAGCACTAATTAGCATTATAAAGTCAGAGCCTATTCTGTTAGTGGTTTACTAGGATAATAAGGACAGTCTTAGCCAGATACAGTTTACCATTAGAAAAGTTAGGGAATCCCACGGAAACAGGTTTTTTCTTTAGCCCTAAGAACTCAGGCAGAACTATTGAACATAGATAATTTTTCTGCCTCAGGCCAGCCCTTTCTTTTTTTTTTTTTCTTTTTTTGTTAACTAATGGGAGGATATGTGGTCTCCCTTAACCCATCTGCTTGAACCTGCTTGCTCAAGGGTGGAGCTTCCTGCTCATTCGTCCTACCACATCTACTGCTGAACCCTGTCGCTTTGCTGCTTGGAAGAGGCACACACGTGTTTGTCCTGCTACTGGACCCTGAGTTACTTGGCGGGAAATCTGGTTCCCTCCCCCTTCCTTTATAACTGAGTGTCTGGAAATAGTAAAATTGAGCTTTGATCAGAATCTTGTCTTAGCTTCATTCCCTTCTCTTGCCGCCTAGCCCCTCTTCTCTTCCAGGTTTCCAAAATGCCTTTCCAGGCTAGAACCCAGGCTGTGATCTGCTGGCCGGACACAACAGAGTCCCATGCCATGAAAATGAACTCACCTCTGGTACTACTAATAATATTTTGCTTGCAGACAGGAATTCTAGTGTAACAGTCATCTGAGAGGCTACACCCAGCAGCTGTCATGAACCCACAGTCAAACATTAGGAGTTCAGGAAATCTTGAGTATTGTGGGGATTGAAAGAGTCAGAGACTGAACCACCTACCAGAGAGCATTAATGGGATGGACCTAAGCACTCTGCACATATGTAATATATCTCCAGCTTGGTCCTCTTGTGGGACATCTAATAGCAGGCTTAAGGGCTGAACTCTGACACTATTGCCTACCTTTGGATCCCTTTTTCCTAATTGGACAGCCATGTCTAGCATCAATAGAAGAAGCTGCACCTAGCCCTACTACAACTTGATATGTAAAGACAGGTCAATATCCACGGTAGTTCTCCCCTTTAATGAGGAGAAAGGTAGGCAGCGTAGGAGGAGAGGAGAAGAGGAAGGAGGAAGGGAGAGGAGGCTCTGATCGGGATGTAAAATAAATAAATATATCAGTTAATGAAAAACAAAAGAGCAACTAATGAGGCAATTGGCATTTTAACACTTAAATGGATATATAGCCTCATTACAAGTTCCAAAGAGTCACATTATGTGAACAAAAAGCTCTCAGAAGACCCCTAGATATCATAAAGCAAAAAGAAAAACAGAAGAGCTGTAAAGCGATTTTCATCAGGAAGATGCGGGAGCATTGGTGTCAGAGCAGGGAAGATCTGGAACCAATTATCAAGGGTTTCTAACACAAGGAGGGATGTTAGGTAAGATAAGGGTAGTCATGGAGGTCACATTTGGCATGCAGTAACAGACCTATGTCCAAGGAGAAACAGTGAGTTTAGAAGTGAGAAACTTAAATGTAGCTGGAATGGCTAACAACATTCAGCTGTCATACCCCTGCTTATAAAATAACTTTAAGGGATACCACTTTCTTAGTTTTACACACACACACACACACACACACACACACATGAACGTATGTGCTTGCACATGAATATACACAGAGAGCAGAGAAGGATGAAAGAGAAGAGATAAGGAGGAACAGAAAGCATATCCCTGATTAAAAAGAGCATACAAGCATGTCAAAAATCTGAACTTCAAAGATAAGCACATAAGTAAGCAAGAACATCACGCCGAGCCAATAGAGAGAACATTAGTGAGTAGGGAAGTAGCCTGGATCAAAAGTTAGCAAACAGAATACCTTTATATGTGCACTTTTAAAATCAATATTAGTATTCATAGAGAAATTAGAAAGCTCTTACACATAAAAAAATAAGTACAGGTTTTAGAGTGGTAACTGAGTTTTTTAATTAATGTCAAAACAGTGTTGCATATAATATTTTTCAAGAAATGCTTTATAAACCAATTTGATTGTGGGTAGACCATAGGACATACTTATGCAAACCTAAATGATGTAAATATCTCATCTGACACACAAACACCCCACACATATATACAAAACACAAACACACACATACACATTCAAGAGACATATCACATATGATATAGGATGACAGAGTCTTTTACAGTAAATATTTAATATATAGAAGGAATGTACTCTGAAACAACACTAAAAAGTACAGCATAATAAATACATAAGCCAGGAACATAATTGCCTCATATTGCTTGATAATATGTAATGTATTATACATAGATAAATGTGATATAATTTTTCCTATTGCTGAGCATAGTGGTGGCTTTTTTATTGTTTTATCTTATCTTATACCAATATCCCCATACTGCATGTATAATCTGTTGTACTTCAGCCTTCCCAAATCTACATCACTAAGTGACAGGTTCTTTGCTACATTATAAGTTAGGAAACTACCATCCTTTATTCAGCACTAAATTTAAGTTGTAGATTACCTATATGTCTTGGAGCACCAGGCCAAGGTCTTAGCTTAGAATACAACATCCACCCAAAAATGGAAAGTGTGAAATAGATAGGGAAAATTGACAAAATCTTTACACTCCATAAAACTAATTACAATGAAAGGAAGCAACTTAAATGCCTTCGAACTGTAATTATAACCACCTCACATACAGGATAGCTTTAATCCTTACCTTATGTAATGGCTATTCCTGGTTGTCAACTTGACTATATCTGGAATGAACTACAATCTAGAATTGGAAGTCTCACCAGTGATCCTAATCTGGAGGCTGGGAGATAGAAGTTTCTGACTTGGACTTTGGTATGGAGATTTGAGGCATAGTGGCTATAAATTCCAGAAGATTAAGATGGGGAGATCTCCGAGTTCAAGGTCATCTGGGATTAAAGGTGTGGTGGTACACACCTTTAATCTGGGCTACACCTTCTGCTGGAGACTTACATAAGGACATTGGAAGAAGAAAGTCTCTCTCTCACTCCTTCGCCTACTTGCTGTGTGGGACTGAGCAACTGCTAGATCCTTGGACTTCCATTAACAGCTGCTACTGACCATTGTTGGGAGTTGGATTGCAGACTGTAAGTCATCACTAAATTCCTTTACTATATAGAGACTACCCAGAAGCTCTGTGACTCTAGAGAACCCTGACTAATACATCGTAAGTGCTTGAAAATGAGAATATAATCAACTCATGAAAAGTCACCCGACAAACAAATGGAGAGACCAGAATTTGGACCTGTGCTGTCCAGCTCAGGAGGACATTCCTCTAACCTACAGGAACTACCAGAGTACAAAAATAATGAGAGTGTTAGAAACACACATCAATCAGGGATCAGAACCAAAATCTCAGTACTGAGAGCAAAACACATCTTCTGTAATGAAAATCAACATGGCAAGTGACCCCGCTCTATCCAAGAGAGTGTATTGCTGTTTGTTTGCTTGCTTGGGTTGGCTTTTTCCTTCTGTTACCTGGTTAGTCAACAATGAACAACGTATTTTCATTTTTGTCAAGAATCTCTAGAGCTCCTCTGCTTACTATGAAAGGTAATTAGGAAAAGCTACTAAACTCCCAGTGCTATTCTCTACAACAATCCTTCCAATTAATCAACACAAACACACAAAAACAAGTATTATGCCATAATTACCCAAGAAAATGAGCCCGATTCAAAATAGAGGAGAATTCACATAAACAATCTACAAAGTTTCCTAACACTGAATTGTGTGTGTATTTAATCCAATTATATTATACACAGTTGATTTCTTAGTAAGAATGTTACCCTGCCCATATAACAGTCATTAATTAAGAGTATTTGAAAAAATAGAGTGTTTGGATTTTCCTAAATTATTTTGCTATACCTTTGCAGACAAATTTAAGCTACCATACTATTTCTGTGCAGCTAAATTTTCATTATCTATTAGTGTGGATAAGTAGAATTTCCAGCAACTAAGGCAGAGAAAAAAAATATACTTTGATAGTGTACTATTAAATGTTAGAAGTTTTGGATGGGCTGAGTTCATAAGATGTCAATGTGTGCAAAATGCAACTGAAAATGTATGAAACTTCACAGTAGAAAGGAAGGCATGGTCACAGCCTGAGCTCAGCAACTTCTTTACATTATTACCAGCAAAACCTAATGTGAAGATTTGTGCAGAGGATGATAATAATCACTCTCCTGGGATTCTTTTCACAATATCACGAAATACAACATTTTACGAGAAACCATACAAAATGATATAAAATATAAATTCAAAGTTAATTGAAAAAAAAAGACAAACACAGAAAGTTTGTTAAAGATTTTCTCTAGAAAATGATTTCAATGTTGAACATTATGGCTTGATTGAAGGAACTTTCTCCAGCTATGGAAACATTTTCAGCTGGTGGGGTTTTATATGTTTGTTTTTTATTAAACTAAGCACAAAATTCCTCTATAATGAGGCCTTTATAGTGCATTAAAGCAGGAGACACAGTAACTTGTCTGATTTGATAACCTGACCTCTCAGTTTGCACACACATGAAGTCTGTTTTTCCAAGTTTTAAATCTTGTATGTATTATAAATATTGCCACAACTGTTATGGGATAACTCATTTGATGAAAGGTCTGCTCCAAATGAAGGAATACTTAGTACTGTGAACGCAGTTAAAAACTATTCTTGGGTCAGGCTAAAGGAATTTTGTTATTGTGATATAACTACATTGATAGAGCAACAAACTACCTTTTGAATATTATGCTCATACCCATAGACTGACACTACTATCAGAATTAAGCAGAGCATGTTCTCTTCACATTGTACAGCTCTGAATGAAGGTATTCATGGCTGTTCCCAGTGCTGAGACTACATGCTAAACCTGACAGTGGTAGTACTCTATCTACAGCTTGGGGAATGCTGCAGAAAAGGAGGTGAGAAGAATTTAAGAGCAATAAGACAAGGGCATAAGTGCTGGGAAATGACCCAGCATTGGTGTCATGATCCCACAGTATCTAAAGTTGCTTCTATGGAGTCTGCACAAAGCTGGGTCTGCCAATAAGTCGTGGATAGAAGTAGACACATGTGGCCCTACATTTCCCTGAAAAACAATTGACAATACTGCATTATACACACGTGCAAAGTTGTCAAAGAATAAATTTAATAAAGATTAAGCAACAACAAAACATGTCTTAGAAAAAGCTACTTTTAAAAGATTACATTAACTTTACAAAATCATATAGAATATCATATTAAAATAGAAAAATTTTTGCAAAGCACTTATCAGAGTTCTTTGCACTTCCAATTTTCTAGAGCCTTTTATCTGAATGTGATTGTCGTAACCAAAGTGGGAGAATATTGAATCCTGCATTCACAAGCTATACAGCAAATAGTGAGAGAACAGAAATATGTCTTTGGATTTCACAACTGCCAAGCTCCACATACTCTACAATGTTGAGAATAACATAATAAATAATGTGCTCCATTATATAATCTGCCTATCTAAGAAACCTCGAGTGGACTATACTGTAAGTCACATATATCCTCTCCAACACATTACAGAAAAAAATAATAACATTGAGTTTCCAGAGCACTAAAATAAGACCTTTGGTTTCCCTTCAGTGTTATTATATTATAGTTGTGTTGGAGCAAAATTGTGAGTTCACTTCACTTCAGGATTTCTGTGTTTGGAGGTATGAGAACATCCCTGACATTTCACTCTGGATAAATTTACATTTGAAACATTGATTCTTACATTACCTTATTATTTTTGACTTCTAGGTAAATGTGTCATGTATAGTTAATGACAATAAGAAACTGAAGTTACAAAAATGTTCATTTTTCTTACTCTTTGAGCTTAATAGGAGGATCCCTGGAAAATATCCCAGCCATATTTCTTTCTTTATGTTTCCTTAATTATAGCATAACATAGTTACTGATGAAGCTTATCAAACTCCCAAAATAACCTCCTTCTCAATGCCAACTGTTGTCAGGTAAAAGATGACAAATTTGTGCAAAGTTTAATCATTAATTATTAATTCTTAAATTTAATATTATTGTATAGAGTTTTGGATGTTCCAAATATCAATTTTAAAAAAATATTTTCTCTATAATTTTATTTAGTGAAGCACCCTGATCTGGTAGTTGCTAAAAGTAGAAATCCTACCAGTGTGCCCATACCCAATGCTTCTAAGAATAAGCACTTCTGAAAATCAACTCTATTTTTTCTGACCTCTGATATGCAAAGGCCCCCAAATGCTTCCTTAAAAGTTTACTTTGTTACAAATTATTAATTTTCTCATTTATGACAGCTTGACCTTTTTTATAATTTTGTTACACATTTAAGTTTATTCACAGGGGTCAACTTTCATCTCATCAAATTTAATGAAAAGTGTTTTAAAAATAATTAACAAACCAATTTTTAGATAAGGTCAGGTGTTTCATTAGACAATTCTAAATGGGAAAAAAAAAAAAAAAACCCTAAACCTACAAGACCAGACTGTGAGTCAACAGCACTTCTACAGCATACACCGAGGGTAAAACACACCTGTTCTTTCCTATTACAATGCCTAGTCAACAGATATACATAGAATTTTGATTTTACAAAAATGTTATATTCTTAATATCAACATGCAGCTAGTCCATATATTTTAAAAAGCAGCATGAATAATACATATCAAGAACATAAGAAAAAATTTATTATTGTGTAAGATATACTTTGCTATAACAAATGTACCATAGACAAATATAGATAATTTGAGTTTCACAATATGTACATTTTAATGTAATTCAGACAAGGCTTAACTATTAAATTAGCAACTACTGTATCATTTAAAAGTCTGGCAAACATCTTATTGATGAATGTGTGTGTAAATATATTAATACCTTTATATAATTAAATTAGATACAGATATGCCAGCTACCTATGTACGCATTAAGTAAACACAGCTTGAGCTGGGCGTGGTGGCACACGCCTTTAATTCCAGCACTTGGGAGGCAGAGGTAGGCGAATTTCTGAGTTTGAGGCCAACCTGGTCTACAGAGTGAGTTCCAGGACAGCCAGGACTATACATAGAAACCCTGTCTCGAAAAAAACAAAAAGCAAAACACACACACACACACACACACAAAAGGAAAACAGAGCTTGATTCAGCCTTGTTTGCTTACAATTTTGTTTTTATTTTTCATAATTAAATACATATATATGTAAATAAATGTATATATATGGTACTCACATAGGTATATATTATACATATTGTACGTTCATGTACACACAGACATATGGAATACAACAATAGGAACTATTTACGACAATAAGTGGTGGGATTAGGAGATGAGAAATCTAGTGTAGCCATTTATCTTCCTGATAAGGACCTGGGGTCTGGAGTAGGCTTAGGACTGCTCTAAGAGCTCAGAGCTTCACCATTGCCTGACATTTAGAACCCCCTCTATAGAATCACATAGTAGACATGGGGCTTTCTCCCGGTTCTTTTAAACATAGAAAATTTTGTGAGTGGATGATGATGATCTTTTCTTGTTTAATTAATTATTTTATTTATTTAACATTTCAAATATTGTCCCCATCATTTCAAATGTTGTCCCCATTTGCGGTCCCCACCCCATCCTCCCTCCCGTTTGCCTCCAAGAGGGTGACATTGCCTTTTTAGTTCCTTTGTTTATTTAAAAGGTCATGTCTTTTAGACTCAATTTGTGTTGACTGTATTCTCTTGAGACAAGGGAAGCTTAATCTGGTTATTTAGAGGTAGCAAGGCATTACGAGGTGGCCCAGAAAGCTTTAGGCATATGCTAGCTGACCACATGACATCCCTTAGTGCAGTATTAAAAGAAACAGAGTATTTTATATGCAGTAAGCAAGGGGTAGCATCATTTTGCTCAGAACTTTGATGTGGAAAGGAGTAGAATTGAAAATCAACTGAAATCACTCAGGTAAATTTAAGTTGGCTCTGCTGATCTTCTATACTGCATACATGGGATTATTCTCAATTTAACTAATGGATAGTGTGTCATTCATTAACTCTATTGGTTCCATTTGAAGATCCTTTCAGATGATTCTCTGTTAACTTAACTTAAAATGTATGAGTTCTTTGAGTATGATTTATAATCCCTCTTCTTATTACATTTTTTTGTCAGGGAATTGTAGCCATTCCATTTGCTTAAATTACAAACGTTTTTGTATGTGTGCATGTGTGTGTGCCTATATCTACATCACATATGTATCTGCATCTATTCATATATCTCTGTTTATGTATGTATCATCTATATATGCAATTATGTATCATATATTTATATGAGCATATGTATCTATTACTATCTATACATCTATTGTATGTGTATATAAATATATATATAAACATATAAATGTACATGTATATGTATATATGTACTCCCCAGCATATGGTATCATTAGGAAGGAGTGGATGGTATCTTTAGAATGTGGGAGTTTGTGTACAGAAACTATGATATCCATTCATCTCAATAAGGATGCTATTGACATCTCATATATCCTGACTGCTTTCAGTTGACTGTGATCAGTTATGTACAGCCATGTGCTCCTTTCAATATCCTCTTTCTCCAAAGGCCCAAAAGAATCAAGTCGATTTCTTGTGGGCTAATTCCTTTGAGACATGCCAACTAAAATAAACTACTTATTATAAGGTATTTTTAAAAGATATTTTGTCAAATCAATAGAAATGAAAGACATAAGATAGATAAAAGTCGTGACTTGGTTAAAGTTTACTAAATAAAGCTCTGCAAACGTACCCCTCCTCTTCTCCATCAATTATGCTTTGAATTATATCCATCTTTTGCACATACTTGCTACTCCAGAGTAAAAACTTTCACCATTTCAGATTGCTCTTGCTCAGAATGTGAGCTTCTGCTACTGATAAGTTTAAGTTACATTTTCTTATTTGTTTCTCATAAGGTGAACCAAAGATCTGAAATATTGTATGTATATCACATGTATTGAAAGAAATATTTACCAAGTGAAAAACAGACCAAATCTTGGTTTTAAACTAAGGATGCAAGTAAGGATGAGTTTCTGATAAACTGAAATGGCAAATTTTACTAATATCACAGTACTCTAATTCTGTCCTGTCTACAAAGCATGAAAGAGACAACCTTATGAATTATAAGGGGCAGGGGTTGTCAGTGATAGTTGCAGCTTCAAAAATCAAGAAGCGAAATAACAGGGGAGGCCTAATTTTCCATTCTGGAGTAAAACAGCATTTGAATATAAACTAAGTGCTTGTTATAACCCTCACAAATAAACCCATCAGTAGAACTCAAAACAACAGCACAGCGTCCTTTCCTCTGGTAACAATCACCTCCACTCAAATATCACTTTCATTAATCCATTTTTTGTGTTTCTGGTTCTGAAAATATTAAACATAACACAGACAAATCATAAACTATCCTCTGACAGTCATTGTTGTTGCTCATTACTACATACAAAAGTCTAATACTGAAATCCTATAATTTCTTACATAATGATATATGAAGAATCACTTTATAATGACCTGGACACTGCTAAGAACTATGAAATTAACCATCGTAGGATTTCCCTTTTCAATTTAAAAGCAGTGAAATTGCTCATTTACATGTCGACTTGCATTAGGTTTTTAAAGTGCCAGATCTAATTCCTCTGTATAAAGTAATTAATGGCAAACTCAGTTTATCTAGCCATTAAATATGAAGGAACTACTGTTCTCTTTGCTAGATATTTTTGGATACTAATGACTGAAGTAAACTTAATGTGCAAAAGAGTTGAAATGGCTTATTTATTTCTTTTTTTGCAATAATTAATATCCCCATGTGGCAGGTAACATGTTTATTAATAAATCCTAGCAGTCTCCATAAATGAGTGTGCTTAAAATAATGAATTGAATGACCTGACATTTAAACCAGACTTTCTTGCTGTAAGACAAAAGCTACCAATAGCCTGTTAGTATTTTATTATATAAGTCTTGCTTCTGTATTATAGCGAAACATGGTTATTTAATGAGTTAAATAAAGAACATTATTTAGCTCCGTGATATACTGGAACGTTCTGATTTTTAACATTTGGAATATCAATATCATTATTAGTTAGGGGGTAGATTGCTACAAACATTATAACATGAAATAATTTAGTGTGATTTTTCTTTGTTGCATTTGTTTTTGAGGTACTGTGTAATTTGACAACTGTTTACTTTTTACATTTAATTTGCTTTTACTTAAGCAGAAATTAAACCAAATTCAAACAGTTTATTATTTTTATTAGGTATTTTCTTATTTTATATTTCAAATGCTGTCCCAAAAGACCCCCATACCTACCTGCCCCACTCCCCTACCCACCCACTCTCACTTCTTGGCCCTGGTGTTCCCCTGTACTGAGGCATATAAAGTTTGCAAGGGAGAGACCAAGGGGCCTTTCTTCCCAGTGATGGCCAACTAGACCATCTTCTGCTACATATGCAGCTAGAGACACAAGCTCCAGGGGTACTGGTTAGTTCATATTGTTGTTCCACATATAGGGTTGCAGACCCCTTTAGCTCCTTGGGTACTTTCTCTAGCTCCTACATTGGGGGCCCTGTGTTCCATCCAATAGCTGACTGTGAGCATCCACTTCTGTTTGCCAGGCACCGGCATAGCCTCATAAGAGACAGCTATATCAGGGTCCCATCAGCAAAATTTTGCTGGTATAGGCAATGGTTTCTGTATTTGGAGGCTGATTATGGGATGGATCCCTGGGTGAGGCAGTCTCTACATGGTCCATCTTTTCGTTTCAGCTTCAATCTTTGTATCTGTAATTCCTTCCATGGGGTGTTTTGTTCCCAATTCTAAGAAGGGGCAAAGTGACCCCACTTTGGTCTTCGTTCTTTTTGAGTTTCATGTGTTTTGCAACTTGTATCTTAGGTATTCTAAGTTTCTGGGCTAATATTCACTTATCAGTGAGTACATATCATGTGAGTTCTTTTGTGACTAGGTTACCTCACTCAGACCTGGACCCTCCAGGTCAATCCATTTGCCTAGGAATTTCATAAATTCATTGTTTTTAATAGCTGAGTAGTACTCCATTGTCTAAATGTACCATAATTTCTGTATCCATTCCTCTGTTGAGGGACATCTGGGTTCTTTCCAGCTTCTGGCTATTATAAATAGGGCTGCTATGAACATAGTGGAGCATGTGTCCTTTTTACCGGTTGGGACATCTTCTGGACATATGCCCAGGAGAGATATTGTGGGATCCTCTGGTACTACTATGTCCAATTTTCTGAGGAACCATCAGACTGATTTCCAGAGTGGTTGTTCCAGCTTGCAATCCCACCAACAATGGAGGTGTGTTCCTCTTTCTCCCCATACAACTTTTTTTTTTCTGTTATTATCCTTTGAAGGGCTAGATTTGTGGAAAGATATTGTATGAATTTGGTTTTGTCATAGAATACTTTTGTTTCTCCATCTATGGTAATTGAGAGTTTGGCTGGGTATAGTAGTCTGGGCTGGCATTTGTGCTCTCTTAGTGCCTGTATAACATCTGTCCGGGATCTTCTGGCTTTCATAGTCCCTGGTGAGAAGTCTGGAGTAATTCTAATATCCTTCCTTTATATGTTACTTGATATTTTTCCCTTGCTGCTTTTAATATATTGTCTTTAGTGCATTTGTTGTTCTGATTAGTATGTGTCAGGAGGAATTTCTTTTCTGGTCCAGCCTATTTGGAGTTCTGTAGGCATCTTATATGATCATGGGCATCTCTTTCTTTAGGTATGAAAAGTTTTCTTCTATAATTTTGTTGAAGATATTTGCTGGCCCTTTAAGCTGAAAATCTTCATTCTCATCTACTCCTATTATCCGTAGGTTTGGTCTTCTCATTGTGTCCCAGATTTTCTGGATGTTTTGAGCTAGGATCGTTTTGCATTTTTCATTTTCTTTTATTGTTATGTTCATGTTCCTAATGGAATCTTCTGCACCTGAGATTCTTTCTTTCATCTCTTGTATTCTGTTGCTGATGCTCACATCTCTGGTTCCTGATTTCCTTCCTAGGGTTTCTATCTCCAGATTTATCTCTCTTTGGGTTTTCTTTATTGTTTCTATTTCCCTTTTTAGATCGTGGATGGTTTTGTTTAATTCTATCTCCTTTTTGGTATTGTTTTCCTGTAACTCTCTAAGACATTTTTGTGTTTCCTCTATAAAGGCTTCTAGTTGTTTACTCGTGTCTTCCTTTACTTCCTTTTTAAGGTCCTCCTCCATCATCATAAGAAGTGGCTTTAGATCCATGTCTTGTCTCTGGTGTGATGGTGTATCCAGGACTTGTTATGGTGGGAGAGTTTGGTTCTGATGATGCCAAGTAAACTTGGTTTCTGTTTCTTCTGTTCTTAGGCTTGCCTCCTGCAATCTGATTATCTCAAGTATTTGTTGTCCTCAATATATCTGGTTGGAGCCTGTCCTTCCTATAATCCCCGTTGATTCAGGACTCCTCAGAGTCCAGCTTTCTCTGTGATCCTTTGCTTGTGGGCTCCTGTGAACCTGAGATTCTGGGTGTGTCAGAGTTCTTGGCAGTCAAGTTCCTCTGAGACCCTGAAATACTGGTGTGACTAAACTCTTTTTATCCTGGGATCTTGTTGTCAAAGATCCTGGGCATGTTACAGTGCCTGGAAGTGGTGTCTCCTTTGAGGAGTGTGGAGCTGTCTGGTCAGTGGTCCTAAGATAGCATGGAGAGTCCTTTAGGGACCTTGGGGGTGTCCGCTGACTACGTGCCCAAGGTGAACCAGTGCTGGTGCTGACCAGAAGGGACTTGTGACCCTGGTCAGGCCAGGTTTTCTGCTTCCCTAATGGTGTCTCAGGTCCAGCACGATTGGATTGGAACAGAAATTGTGTTCCACTCACCAGTGGTCCTAAGATTGCATGGAGAGTCCTCTAGGGACCTTTGGGGTCTCCGCCGACTCTGTGCCCAAAGTGACTTGGTGCTGGTGGTGACAGGGCAGGAAGGAACTTGTCAAATTTTATATTTTTATGAGATTGAAATTTCTAGATTTTAATGGATCATAAAATAACCTAAAGACCTCTTTCTATCATAAGTTAAAAATCATCAATGGACCATTTGTAAGTTAAACATTAGCAACATCTTAGAAAAAGAAAATATAGATAGTTTTATAGAACTCCAAAAGTAAAAATGAGAAACAAAAAGACCCAGAGTCAACTGTATTCATTTGAGTCAATAGAATAATAGTTTTCCCATAATCATACACACTTAAACATAAGAGTTTCCCCCACTCTTTGCAGCCATAATCATAACGTTTTTATGGTATATTTATGTTTATTTCATGGTTATGGTTGTTTTGACTACATGCACTTATGTTCACAGCCCCTGACTGATATTCACAGAAGCCAGAAAAGGGTACTGGATCACCTGGAACTGAAGTCAAGGATGGTGGTAACATGCCTTATGGGAACTGGTTCTGAAGACCCATGTTCTGTGATTGCAGCAAGGACTCTTAACCGCTGAGACATCTGCCCAGTCTCAATAGTTATAAATTTAATGAGGTCACTTAATACTTAAATACCTGTATGAGCTAGGTCTTCTGCTGTTGTGTTAGCATTGTGATAATAAATAACTCAGTGCTCATACTTTTCTAATGTGATAAAGAAAAGGTTATTTGAACAGATTATGTGGTCTAAACGGATACATATCACAAACAATGGCAGTATATACAAAGGGTTTGAATGCAGTAGTAACTTTACAAGTGAAATTTAATAAACTTTTATTGGTTGAGTAGAAAATAGGCAAAAGGGAACTACGTGTAAAGATGAGAGATGATATCATTTCTCCATGTGTGGGAAGATTTTTCTTTCACTCAACTATATCCTTTCAGGTTATAGTTTTCAATATAGGATAGAATGGAAAAACATGTTATATTTCATATAATGTGATAAAATTTCAGGCATCAATGACAAAGAAGTTCATAAATATTTTACCTATAACTCTCATATTTTGTCCATATTCTTTGGTTACTGGCATGAACCTGCCCTTTCAGTGTGAAGCAATTAACCATATTATAATACAAAATAAACAAATATATACTCAGGAAATACTATGTTGTAGTTAAAAATAGCAACATTATCTTTAAATAGATAACAGTAATGTTCAATGGTTTTTACATAGAGTTTGTAACTTTGCTTACTTCCCACAATACCCATGATATTTACTGTGTGATACATGAAGGTGGTATAACTAAGAATAATACTGAAGTTCATTATGTATCATATTGACATTCCCAAGAGCTAGTGTTGTTTGAGGCAGTAGGTAAATACTTGCAGAGAGTGATAGTTCAGGTACAGGATAGAAGATGATGAATGTAGAGTATTATTAAATTATTTTTTCTGAGCTTTTAAAGTTTTATCAAGTGAGGAATAGAATAGTATGGTGGTTTCAATAAGTTTGGCCCCCATAGACTCATGTTTTTGAATACTTGGCCTACAGGAAATGAAACTTTTAGGAGGCGTAGTCTTGTTTGAGGAAGAGTCTTACTGTAGGGTTCAGATTTTATGACTCCTTTGCCTAAACTCCACCCAGTATGGAATTTGAGCCTCCTCCTAACTTCCTTCAGAATAATGCCACCCTCTGCTGCCTGCAGATCAAGATGCAGAACTCTCTGCTCCTCCAGCACCATACTTTCCTGCATACTGCCTTGTTTCCCATCATGATGATAATGGACTGAACCTCTGAAACTTTAAGCCATTTCTAATTATGTTTTCCTTTGTAAGAGTTACCTTAGTCAAGTTGTGTTTTCACAGCATTGACATCCTAAGGCAAAATCTGGTACCATGGATTGGGGTATTGCTGTGAAAGGGCCGCCCATGCTTTTGTTTGAATGAATGTGGATACTGGGACTTTGATTTAGGAATCAAATGCTTTAAACTGGGCTTGATGGTCCATCTTAACAAGAACATGGAAAACAGTTGTACCAAAGGTTTTGGAGCTTGGCTCAAGAGGTTTCAGGGGAGAAGAATTTTAGTATGTTGCCCAGAAATAGTTTTCATGACATTTTTATGAAGAATGGGACTACTTTATATCCTTGTCTGAAGAGTCTGCATGAGGCTAAAGTGAAAAAATTTAGATTGATTGCATTGACAACGGAAATCTCAAAAAAAGTCTAGCATAGACTCTATCCTATGGTTTACTCTTATAAAGAGTGTTTTAAATCAGATGTAACAAACTGAGAAAGGAAAAAATACAGAATGTATTATTCAAGAATTAAGGAGCACCAGAAAGTGGAATGGAGCTAAAAACTGTGTTCAAGGATGTTAAATGGAATTAAGGGAGTGGTGACCTCAAGGAAAGATTCTACCCAACTAGGCTTACTGTTTATGTGTTTACAGTTGAAACATAAATAAGTATATCATCTTAGGTGTTAATATTATCTGGTTATCGCTTTCATTTGGATATAAGGAAATATGATTGTGTGTCAAGGTGACAAGGGATGGATCATGATGACTACTTTCAGTTAGTCATCATGACAATCTTGACTATATCTGGAATGAAATACAATCCAGAAATGGGAGGCACGTCTGTGGTCCAGATTTTATTCTGGAAGACAGAGGCTTTGAGTCTGGATCTTAACTAATAGTGGCAATGCTTATAAAGATCTTGTGAAAAGGAATTAAAGAAAATCTAGGTCCAGGTGTGGTGGTACAAGCCTTTAATTCCAGGAGTCTAAGGCAAGCAGATCTCTGAGATCAAGGTCAATTTACAGCACAAGTCCCAGGACAGACACGTTTAGAGAGTGAAGGAAACCTTTGAAAAGAGAAAGCTGGTAAAGATGTAATAGAAAAACAGGCCCATATTTCAGGCCCAACTAGTAGCTGAAGTTGCCAGCTTTGGCCACATGGCACTGCACTTAGAGTCAAGAATAGAAGGGGTGAGAGGGACAATTGATTATGGTTAGCTGGAGCTAAGAAAATAGGTTAAGGTTTTTGTCTTTTACTATGTATTATAATTCTGAGTGTGGGGTTTGGGGGCAAGACCAGGAGTCTGCATGTAATCTCTGTGACCCTGCCCTAAATTATGTCTGATCAGTGACTAGAGGAGTGGAGGGGCAGTAGTAAAGCCCTGAGAGCCAGCAGAAAGAATGGAAACAGGCAAGCTTGGGAGGTCAGAGATGTGAAACCCTCTTGAATGTACCAAAGACCTGGGAGGTGAGAGAAGCCCAGGATTCAAAGGGAAAGACCTTAGATGAAATGCCCATGAGTGGGAAGAGGGAACTTGTAAAGTCCATCTCCAGTAAAAAGACAGAGCATCAAGTGGAGGGATGGAGTTGCCATCCCATTGTCAAAAAATCCTACCCAGAATTGTTCCTGTCTAAAAGAACTGCAGGGACAAAAATGGAGAAGAGAATGAGGGGAAGGAGGTTCAGTGACAAGCCCAAACTGAATCCAGTTCAAGAGGAGACTTCAAGGCCTGATACTGTTGCTGATGCTGTGGTGTGATTATAGACAGGATCTTAGCAGGGATGCCCTCTAAGAAGCCCAAGAGACTGAAGAGTCAGATGGAAATACTTGCATTCAAACAAGGAACAGAAGCCAGGAAACCCTGTGGTTGATTTGGGTGAGGCTAGAAGAAGCTGAGGAGGGTAACCCCATAGGAAGACCAGGAGCCTCACCTGACCTGGACCCCTGGGATCTCTCAACCACTGTGCCACCAACCAGACAGCATAAACTAGCGATATGAGGTCTCCCGACACATATACAGTGAAGGATTGGTCTGGTCTCAGTGGGAGAAGACAGACATAATCGCCTAATCCATGAAAGACTTGAAGTCTCAGGGAGTAGGGGGTGGGGAGTTGGGGGTTGTGGGATGGGAGCAGTATCTTGGATACTGGGAAGGAGGAATGGGATGAGGAACAGGTGGAGGGCAGACCAGGAGGGGGATAATGACTGCACTGTAAAAGAAGATTTATATATATATATCCAATGGCTAATATCTGGACAGAAGAGATATAGGTGGGGTTTAGGTTTCCTGAGCCTGGAGTTGAAAGAAGTAGGGGAAGAACATGAAGGAGGGATAAATAGATGCCACATGGCCCAGTGAGTTAGCTAATTAGAGTTAAGAGCAGACCAGTTGAAACATAGTAAGTAGTAATAATTGAGGGTTAGGAAAGTAGATTCTCATAATATGGACACTAGGTATCTGCACAGCTCTGTGGTGCTTACGGACATATCTATATATCTAAATATCTATTTATCTCCTATGTATTTTTTTTTATTTATTTAGGAACTTAACACCAAAGGTGGGTAGAAACCCTGGGTTGGAATTTAAATCTTTCCTACAACAGTGATTAAGAAGAGACCAAGATCATCAAGGTGAAGTCTGAGAATTGTTTTCTGAGAGACAAAGAAGCTGTGTTCTAGAGATAGATCTCATTCTGGCAGCCAGAGTTGTTAACCAGTAAGAATTGCCCAGGAGGTACTGGTTTCAAAAGCAAGGAGAGGTCATAGAGAACAACCAATTCAGAACAGTGTGAGAGGCCAGGAATGGTGATGGTGTGGCCTCCGTGGTAGTTAAAGTCTCTTGGCACCATGAAGAAAGCCTATGAAAGGTTATTGGAGAAAGTATAACCTAATTGCAGTAGAAGACCCCAGCATATTGGAGATGCCCTCACGATGGTATAACTAATAAGAACAGCAGCAGCACTGGAGAGGGATCAGCCAGAGCCTAGAGTGTTATAGGGGGCAGAGTTGGAGAAGTGAAGGATCCAAGAAGATCATGTATAGATCCCAAACACTGGAATAGGAAGCTGTAAAATTGAAATTGCCTTAGACTCCCCCCACTCAAGTTGGTAGAGATGCCAGAGTTCTGGGATATCTGCTGAGGAAAGCTGCTAACATGGAGTAGAACCAGCCCAAGAGAAAAAAAAAATGTGTTGTAGTCAACAAAGCTAAAAGGAGTTGGATATCAGACATGGAGATACAGAATTTGGAATTTTCCCAGCTGGTTTTCTATGTTCCTTTTGTCCAGTATTTCCTCACTATAACATTTTGGAATGGTAGTATATATCCTGTGATTTTAGAAATATTTATTCTGCTTTTTTTTATATAATTTGTTTTTTTTATTAGGTATTTTCCTCGTTTACATTTTCAATGCTATCCCAAAAGTCCCCCATACCCACCCTCCCAATCCCCTACCCACCCACTCCCCCTTTTTGGCCCTGGGGTTCCCCTGTACTGGGGCATATAAAGTTTGCAAGTCCAATGGGCCTCTCTTTGCAGTGATGGCCGACTAGGCCATCTTTCGATACATATGCAGCTAGAGACAAGAGCTCCGGGGTACTGGTTAGTTCATATTGTTGTTCCACCTATAGGGTTGCAGTTCCCTTTAGCTCCTTGGGTAATTTCTCTAGCTCCTCCATTGGGGGCCGTGTGATCCATCCAATAGCTGACTGTGAGCATCCACTTCTGTGTTTGCTAGGCCCCGGGATAGTCTAGGCGTTAATCTGCTTTTTAAAGTTTGATTTTATAGGAAATTATAGTTAAGGATTGGCAGGAATCTCAAAAGAGACTTTGAACTTTGGACTTTTTAACATTGTCGAGACTGTGAGAGACTATGGGGGACATTTGAAGTTGGACTAAATGCATTTTGCCTCATATTATAGCTACAAGCCTATAGGGAACAGGTAGGGGAATGTGGTGGTTTGATTAGGTTTGGCCAAATAAACACATGTGTTTAAATGATTGGCTCACAGGGAATGGCACTATTAGGAGTTATAGCCTTGTTTGAGTAGGTGTGTCCTTGTTAAAACAAATCTGTTAATATGGGGGTGTGTTTTGAGGTCTATATCTTCAACTATTCTTCCTATAGAAAAGTAATTTGGATGTTTATACTCAGTAAAGACATCTCTGGCATCTTGGGCGATAGAACAGCTCACATTCAGCACCCAATGTCTTGCTAATTAAGGTGGAATAATTTTCTGAGTTAAAGAAGGAAACAAAGTCAAAGTAAAAATCACTCAGACTCAGAGTGATATGCATACTGACAGTTAAGACAAAGTAATGTGCTGTTGGTGGTGTAGAATCAAAACCACCTATCAAAAGCTAAATGAAGAATAAAACATGACCCTACATGAACTGAAATGAGAACAGATAAGCATGTCCTTCAGAAACTGGATCAAGCACTACTACAACAAAGGTCTAACTTTTAAAGCGTAGCAAGTGAAGCAATTATAGACTACAATGACATAGTAAAGTTACAAGTGCTCAGCAAGGAATTTTGTACTGGCCCAAGAGTAGAAGGTACTCTGCTATTAGTACTCAAGGTAGGTAGAACACAATGGGGACAAATATGAAAATACAAAGGAAACTACAACAGAGGAAACTCAGCCGAGTTACAGCAAACACAAAATTAAGAATATAAGTAAAGGGACTCATTAAGTATCAATCAATCAGTTGAGTAAGGAAGGACTCTATCCAAAACCATAAAACGTAGAAGCTCCTTAGGAAGAAACAGTTGCCAACCACATAATGATTTTCTCTTAAAAATAGCTATAAGAAATATGACTTCAACAAACAATATCCAGGGGAAAAGCAGCAGGAAGTTGAAATCTTTCATCTCACTGTGAGATTTATATGAACAGCCACAGAAAAAACCTACAGCGCCATGAAGGACTCCAATAGGCACAGCACCTCTGAAATGGTTTCGGAATTAACTCACAACTGGAGGGAAGTGAGGTCCATACTCGGACTAGAGATATAGACTGCTTTCTCTCACCACCAAATAGAGAGCTGATTTTAGAAAAATACTGTACTTTTATAGACATCAATTTCCTCTCTCCAAAATGATAATTTGAATATTGTTATTTTTAAGATATTGTCTGGAAATATCTTACGCCAGTATTACCATTAGAAAATTATTTTTAACCCTTACTTATGAATAATAATGTTTATTTGGGAAGCTTAGCTATCATTTCATATGTGAAACTATGGTTGCAAAGCATTAAACATTCAAGTTATGAATTCAACTTATGTCAATGAAGCTGGATATTATACATATGATTTCTCAACTTCTGGGATAAGATGCCAATGTGTTAAATTTTATATACATTGAGAATGTCTCATAATTTAGAGGTTAATTCTATACGGTTAAAATAGTAAATAAAACTTATTCTTAGTTGTAAGACACTTGTAAGTATAAATAAACTGAAGGAGAGTACCAGTGACTCTACCACTATTACCAAGCACAAGATCATTCATTACAGAAGCATATGTAAGTAGAGCAGAAAATCTTTTCATTGATTTTTGCTTTTGTTTCCTTGTTTCTTTCCATTTTATCCCCACTACTCTCTGGTTCTTAGCTAACCAGTTTCTGGTTACTAGCTGTACAGGCAGTGAAGAACTTGAACTATCTCTTACGGCATAGACCTTTAGTTCAATACATGGGAGTAGGTGAAGAGACCCATAGACAGAAATTTGGGCAGGAGAGAATCTAAATTGATGTCTGCATTGGGTTTCTCCCTTTGGGCATCTGAGAATCCTATAGAAGAGGAGAAGGAACATTGTAGTACTCAGAGGGTATGGAGTACACCTGGAGTCCACCAAATCAATTAAGCTTACAGAGCCCACCAAAACAGTGGAGTGGCAAGCACAGGGCCAGCAAGGGTCTGCACCAAATCCTCAGTGTGTGGTATGGTGTTAGCTTGGTATTCTTGTGAGACTCCTAACAGTGAGATCAGGTGTATCTGTGACTCTTGCTGCTGTTGGTATAATTTTTCTCTTATTTAGTTGCTTTGTCCTGCCTCCATGAGAGAGGTATTCCCTGTCATATAGAATCTTGTTTTGTCAAGTTGCCTCTTGGAGGCATGTTCTTTTATGAAGAGGAAGTGGAGTAAAACTGGATCTAGATGACTGAGAGGTGTATATGTGTATGAGAGGAGTGGAGCTAGGGAAATCTATGGTCACATTGTATTTTGTGATAAATGAATATATTTCCAGTAAAAACTTATATATCACACCATTATTATTGTTGAAAACTATATTTTATTACAGTGTATGCCAATTACAGTTTCCCTCCCCAACTCCTCCCAGATCCTCCACACAAATCCCAACATTAGTTTTAAAGAGACTAATTGCAGTTCACTGATGTGCCTCACATTCTGTGCCACACAGATAAACTTACCAGTGTGCAATCTGTGGATCTTTAAAAAGTAAAGTTGAAGGGCTTTTCAGTTCACTGAATAGAGGAGGGATGAAGACTGTGAGAGAAAACTGAAGAAAGAAGAAGATGGAAAAGAACAAGGACATTCCTTCCTCTTATGTTAGGCATCAGATCCTTCCTCAAGGTACCCAGCCAATATGAAAACACGAGAATTTTAGAGAGTAAGGATATGGGTCTCGCTTCAGTTTTGGCCACAGTGCCTGTGTTAGAGAAAAAATTGTGTGGTAGGTTCTCTTACTTCACCACCAGGGACCTGGGGATTAATATTAGGCCATATAAAAATTATTGTATTGATTAACTTAGAGAATTATTTATACATTCTATATGGTAATCTTTTGTCTGATGAGTGGTTTTCAAATACTTTCTTACAATGGCTTATGTATAATTCTTTTCCATAAACTATCAAAAGGTAAAATTATTATTTTATTCCTCTTTGTTACAATCTCCTTATTTTAAAACAATTTTGTGTATATGTGTATATTGTGTGTATATAATATAGATATAGATGATTGATATAGCTGATATAGCTGATAGATAGATAGATAGATAGATAGATAGATAGATAGATAGATAGATAGATAGGTGATATTGATGATATAGATGATAGAGAAAGAGATAGAGATAGAGATAGATAGAGATAGAGATGATAGAGATAGAGTTTACTTTTATATAGCTACACATAATACAAATATTGCACTCTGATGACCTATCCCCTTATTCCCCCTCAATTCTGCTCCACTTCTGTTTTCAACCCCTTCATACAAAATGTCCCCTCTTACCCACATTCATGCCTTTTTGGTTTGTGACCTATTGAGTTTGACCAAGGCTGTGTATATAACTATAAGTTTGTTACTATATATTGGAGCATAGTAATTTTGTCATAGGATAGGTTACACAACAGGAGTTATTGTCTGTTCTTTCCCCAGAATCCACTAGTACCTCATAGTTTAGTATGGAGTGAATGGAAACATACATACACCCACACCCACACATACCCACAACCACGAACACTCACTCACAAAAACATAGTCCCAGTCTTGTGTGCTGCTTCTGTGAGATCAAGACTGTATTGGTAAGATCTATAATTTAGAATTTCATAGCTCTTCTCCCTATCTTCAGACACAGCACTTAGATACCTCTCCTCAATATATTCCCAGAGCTTTAGAGTATAAGGTTTGAACATCCTGTTGAGGGCTGAGCAAGGACCTTCAAATACCCTCAGTGTCTTAAGCAGTCATAGGTCTCTACATTCTCTGTTTTTCAGCTAGAAGCAAAGTTTCTGTAATTGAAGCTCTTTGTTCTGTTGTGCATCTGCATAAGAGCTATAGAAGATAAGGTCATCAACATTCTATATGGGATGGGAAGCCTGAAGTACCCATTACTAGCAATTAACACTTTTTTGGGGTAGAGGGGATGACTTTCATTTTCCCCAGTGGTATAGTGCTGGTCTGTATCTAGAGGTGGCCTAGTAGGAGTGTTCAAGTGAAGGGGAAAGGGGAGATGGATCGGGGCTCTCTTCTACAGCTGCTGTTATGGGAAGATGCTGCTAGGTGGGTGGGCTGACAGTGCAATTAGGGAGAGACTGCTCTAAAGTTGGTATGAAGCAGCAAGATGCTATGCTGTACTGAGCTGGCTAGACTTTGGCGAGCTCTCTCTTCCCCAGAAGATGTTACAGTTCTTCTACCACAGAAGCTCTCAGACAATTGATGTTGGAATAGTTTTCATACTACTTTGTTCCTTCTGGATAGGATCTTATATACCTTTTGGGGTGGGTTGGTTTCTGAGAGCATTTACTTTCTATTGACTTGGTCTGAGATGTTAGGACTGCCTCATGTGCATGTGGAGGGGCTTGGGAGTGCTACCCCTACATGACTAATGGTCATGATCCTCTCCATGGGTTTCTGTGGTCACATGACAGGGGCTTGTTCAGAAGCAGGTGAAGCTCATACTGTCCTCTTCAGAAGTTTCAGGTCTTCCAACCTGTTCAACCTTAACAAGTTTCCTGGCACAGTCCATTGACCCACAGTGTAGCCACAAACTATACATTCTATGCTATATTTCAACAAGTCTCCTAGTATGCTCATGTATTTTTGTGTGTATGACTCTATTTAGTTAGGGTTGCTATTGCTAGACCAAAACACCACAATCAAAATCAGGTTGATGAGGAAAGCATTTCACATGTTCATATTACAGTTCATTATTGAAGAAAATCAGGACAGGAACTCAAACAAGGCAGAAGCTGATGCAGAAGCTGATGCAGAAGCTATGGGGTTAGGGAGGGGTGTTGTTTACTGCCTTGATTTCTCTGGATTGCTAATATTGCTTTCTTAAAGAATCTAGGACCATTAGATTTGTGATTGAACCACTCACAATAGACTGGGTCTTCCCCCTTGATCACTAAAAAATATTGTAGAGCTGGATCTCATGGAGACATTTTCTAAGCCAAGGCTCCTTCTTCTTGATGACTTCAGCTTGCATCAAGCTGACAATAAAATATTTGAGCTTATTGAAAAGGAAAGTAAGCCAGATCCCTGAGGATTTTGCTTTCTATTTTCTTTTTTATTTACATTTCAAATATTTTCTGCTTTCCAGGTCTTCCCCCCCAGGAACTCCCTATCCCATCTTGCCTACCCCTGCTTCTATGATGGTGTTCCTCCACCCACCCATCCACTTCCACCTCCTCACCCTCAATTCCACTACACTGGGGCATCTATTGAGTGTTTAAAGGACCAAGGACCTCTCCTCTCATTGATGCATGACAAGGCCATCCTCTGCTAGACACACAGCTTTGTTGATGGCTTAGCCCCTGGGAGCTCTGAGGGTCTGAGTGGTTGATATTGTTGTTCTTCCTATGGGGTTGCAAACCTCTTCAACTCCTTTAGTCCTTTCTCCAACTCCTCTATTGGGGACCCAGTATTCAGTCCAATGGTTGGGTGTGAGCTTCTGCCTCTGTATTTGTGAAGTTCTGGCAGGGCCTTTCAGGAGACAGACATATCAGTCTCCTTTTAGCATGAACTTCTTGACATTCGAAATAGTGTCTGGTTTTGGTAACTATGTGGGATGAATCTCTGGGTGGGACAGTCTTTGGATGGCCTTTCCTTCTGTCTCTGCTCTACACTTTTCTCCATATGTGCTCCTGTGAGTATCTTGTTCTCCTTCTAAGAAGGGATGAAGCACCTACACTTTGGTATTCCTTCTTCTAGAGCTTCATTTGGTCTGTGAATTGTATCTTGGGTATTTGGAGATTTTGGGCAAATATCCACTTATCAGTGAGTGCATACCACGTGTGTCCTTGTGTGATTGGGTTACCTCACTCAGACTGATAATTTCTAGTTCAATCCATTTGCCTAAGTATTTCATGAATTTATCATTTGAAGTGAACAAATAGTACTCCATGTGTAAATGTACCACATTTTCTGTATCCATTCCTCTGTTGAAGGACATCGGGATCTTTTCCAGCTCCTAGGTATAATAAATAGGCTGCTATAAATATAATGGAGTATGTGTCCTTATTACATGTTAGAGCACCTTCTGGGTATATGCCCAGGAGTGGTACAGCTGGGTCCTCAGGTAATACTTTGTCCAATTTTCTGAGGAACTGCCAATCTGATTTCCACAGGGGTTGTAGCAGCTTGCATTTCTACCAGCAATGGAGGAGTGTTCTTTTTTCTCCACATCCTCACTAGCATCTGCTGTCACCTGAGTTTTTGATTTTAGCCATTCTGACCGTTGTGAGGTGGAATTTCAGGGTTGTTTTGATTTGCATTTCCCTGATGACTGAGGATGTTGAACATTTCTCTAGGTGTTTCTCAGCCATTTGATATTCCTCAGTTGAGAATTCTTTGTTTAGCTCTGTACCCAATTTTATAATAGGGTTATTTGGTTCTCTAGAGTCTAACTTCTTGAGTTTTTTGTATACATTGAACAGCCCTCTATCAGATGTAGATTGGTGCAGATCTTTTCCCAATCTGTTGGTTGCCTTTTTGTCCTACTGACTTCGTCCTTTGCTTTACAGAAACTTTGCAATTTTGTGAGGTCTCATTTGCCTATTGTTTAACCTTAGAATATAAACCACTGGTCTTCTGTTCAGATAATCTTTACCTGTGCCCATGTGTTTGAGTCTTTTCCCCACTTTCTCTTCCATAACTTTCAGTGTATCTGTTTTACATGGAAGTCCTTGATCCACTCAAACTTGAGCTTTATTCAAAGAGATAAGAATGAATCAATTTGCATTTTTCTACATCATAACCACCAGTTGAACCAGCACCATTTTAACGAGCATTTGTTAAAAATGCTGTCTTTTTCCACTGAATGGTTTTAGCTCCTTTGTCAAATATCACGTGATCATATGTGTGTGAATTCATTTCTAGGTCTTCAATTTTATTCCATTGATCATCCTGCCTGTCTCTGTACCAACATCATACAGTTTTTATCACTACTGCTCTGTAATACAGCTTGAGGTAAAGGATGGTGGACTCCCCCGGAAGTACTTTATTACCGAGAATAGTTTTTGCTATCCTGGGTTTTTTGTTATTCCAAATGACTATGAAAATTGCTCTTTCCAAATCTATGAAGAATTGATGTGGAATTTTGTTGGGGATTGTATTGAATCTGTAGATTGCTTTCAGCAAGTTGGCCATTTTTACTATATTAATCCTGCCAATCCATGTGCATGGGAGATATTTCCATCTTCTGTGATATTTGATTTCTTTCTTCAGAGTATTGAAGTTCTTGTCATACAGATATTTTAATTTCTTTGTTAGAGTTACACCAAGGTATGTAATACTATTTATGACCATTGTGAAGGGTGTCATTCCCCAAATTTCTTTTTCAGCCTGTTTATCCTTTAAGTAGAGGTAGGCTACTGATTTGTTTGAGTTAATTGTATATCCAGTCATTTTGCTGAAGTTGCTTATCAGGTTTAGGTGTTCGCTGGTGGAATTTTTGCGGTCACTTAAGTATACAATCATATTATCTGCAAATAGTGATATTTTGATTTCTTCTTTTCCAATTTGTATCCCCTTGATCTCCTTTTGTTTTCTAATTGCTCTAGCTAGAACTTCTACTATTATATTGAGTATATTGAGTAGATAGGGAGAGAATAGGCAGCCTTGTCTAGTTCCTGATTTTAGTAGAATTACTTCAAGTTTCTCTCAATTTAGTTTGATGTTGGCTACTGGTTTGCTGTATATTGCTTTTACGATGTTTATGTATGGACCTTGAATTCCTGATCTTTCCAAGTCTTCTAACATGAATGGATGTGGAATTTTGTCAAATGCTTTCTCAGCATCTAATGAAATGATCAGGTGATTTTTTTCCTTTGAGTCTGTTTATGTAGTGGATTACATTGATGGATTTCCTTATATTGAACCATCTCTGCATCCTTGGGATGAAGTCTACTTGATCATGGTGAATGATCCTTTTGCTGTGTTCTTGGTTTTGGTTGGCAAGAATTTTATTGAATATTTTTGCAACAATTGTCATAAGGAAGATTGGTCTGAAGTTCTCTTTCTTTGGTCTTTGTGTGGTTTAGGTATAAGTGTAATTGTGGCTTCATAGAATGAATTGGGTAGTGTTCCTCCTGTTTTTATTTTGTGGAATAATTTGAGGTGTATTGGTATTATGTCTTCTTTAAGCATCTGGTTGAATTCTCCACTGAACCCTTCTGGTCCCAGGGCTTTCTTTGGTTGGTAGATAATTAATGACTGCTTCTATTTCTTTAGGGATTACAGGACAGTTTAATTGTTTGTCTGATTCTGTTTTAATTTTGGCACCTGGTATGTGTATAAAAAATGTCCAATTCATTCAGATTTTCCAATTGAGTAAAAACGTTTGTAGTAAGATCTGATTTTTTTTTCTATTTTGATTTCCACAGTTTCAGTTGTTATGTCTCCCTTTTCATTTCTGATTTTATTAATTTGGATACTGTGTCTGTGCCCTTTGGTTAGTCTGGCTAAGGGTTTAACTATCTTGTTGATATTCTTAAAGAACCAGCTTTCCTGTTTGTTTGTTTGTTTGTTTGTTTGTTTGTTTGTTTGCATAGTTCTTTTTGTTTCCACTTGGTTGATTTCAGCCCTGAGTTTGTTTCCTGCTGTCTACTCCTGTTGGGTGTACTTGATCCTTTTTGTTCTAGAGCTTTCAGATATGCTGTCAAGCTCTCTCCACTTTCTTTTTGGAGGCACTGAGTGAGAGCTATGAGTTTTCCTCTTACCACTGTTTTCATTGGGTCCCATAAGTTTTGGTCTGATGTGTCTTCATCTTCCTTAAATTCTAAATCATCTTTAATTTCTTTCTTTATTTCTTCCTTAACCAAGTTATCATTGAGTAGAGTGTTCAGCTTCCATGTGTATGTGTGCTTTCTGTTGTTTTTGTTGGAATTTAAGACCAGTCTTAGTCTATGGTGATCTGATAGGGTGCATAGGATTATTTCCATCTTCTTGTGTCTGTAGGCCTGTTTTGTGGCCAATTATATGGTCAACTTTGGAAAAGGTAACATGAAGTGCTGAGAAGAAAGTATATTCTTTTGCTTTAGGATGAATTTTCCTATAAATACCTGTTAGATCCATTTGGTTCATAACTTCTGTTAGTTTCACTGTGTCTCTATTCATGATCCTTCCATTGCTGAGAGTGGGGTGTTGAAGTCTACCACTAATACTGTGTGGGTTCAAATACTTTGAACTTCAGTAAAGTTTATTTTATGAACAGGTGTGCCTTTGCATCTGGGGCATAGATATTCAGAATGGAGAGTTCATCTTGGTAGATTTTTTTTCTTTGACCAGTATGAAGTGTCCTTCCTTATCCTTTTTGATAACTTTTGGTTGAAAGTCAATTTTATTCCATTTTAGAATGGTTACTCCATCTTGTTTTTTGGAATCATTTACTTGGAAAGTTGTTTTCCTGCCTTTTACTCTGAGGTAGTGTCTGCATTTGCTGCTGAGGTGCATTTCCTGTATGCAGCAAAATGCTGGGTCCTGTTTATGTATCCAGACTGTTAGTCTATATCTTTTTATTGGGGAATTGAGTGCATTGACGTTAAGATATATTAAGGAAAGTAATTGTTATTTCCTGTTATTTTTATTATTAGAGTTGTAACTTTGTTTGTATGACTGTCTTCTTTTAGGTTTGTTAAAAGATTACTTTCTTGCTTTTTTCTAGGATGTAGTTTCCCTCCTTGTGTCGGTGTTTTCCATCTATTATCCCTTGTAGAACTGGATTTCTGGAAAGATACTGTGCAATTTTGTTTTTGTCATAGAATGTCTCATTTTCTCTGTCTATGGTAATTGAGAATTTCCGCTGGGTATAATAGTCTAGGCTGGCATTTACATTCTCTAAGGGTACATATGACTTCTGCCCAGAATCTTCTAGCTTTCATATTCTCTGTTGAGAAGTCTGGTGTAATTCTGATAGGTCTGCCTTTATATGTTACTTGACCTTTTCCTCTTACTGCTTTTAATATTCTTTCTTTGTTTAAGGCATTTGGTGTTTTGATTATTATGTGATAGGAGGAATTTCTTTTATGGAGCAGTCTATTTGAGGTTCTGTAGGCTTCTTGTATGTTCATGGGTATCTCTTTCTTTAGGTTAGGGAAGTTTTCTTCTATTATTTTGTTGAAGATATTTACTGAACCTTTAAGTTGGGAATGTTCGATCTCTTCTATACCTATTTTCCTTAGGTTTGATCTTCTAATTGTGTCCTGGATTTCCTGGATGTTTTGGGTTAGGATCTTTTTGCATTTTCCATTTTCTTTAACTGTTGTGTCAACGTTTTCTATGGTATCTTCTGTCCCTGAGATTCTTTCTTCTATCTCTTGTATTCTGTTGGTGGTGCTTGCATCTATGACTCCTGATATCTTTCCTAGGTTTTCTAACTCCAGGGTTGTCTCCCTTTGTGATTTCTTTATTATTTTCATTTCCATTTTTAGATCTTGAATTTTTTTGTTCATTTTCTTGCCTGTTTGATTTTGTTTTCCTGTAATTCTTTAAGGGATTTTTGTGTCTCCTCTTTAAGGGTTTCTACCTGTTTAACTGTGTTTCCCTGTATTTCTTCAAGGGAGTTATTTATGTCCTTTTGGAAGTCCTGTATCATTGTCACAAAAAGTGACTTTATATCTGAGTCTTGCTTTTCTGGTGTGATGGTGTATCCAGAACTTGCTACTGTGGGAGAATTGGGTTGTGATGATACCAAGTAACCTTGGTTTCTGTTACTTATGTTCTTATGCTTGCCTCCTGACATCTGATTATCTCTCCTGCTAACTGCTCTTGCTATATTTGACTGAAGCCTGTCCTTTCTGTAATCCTGTTTGTGTCAGAACTCCTCAGAGTCCAGCTGTCTCTGTGTCATCTGTTTGGACTGATAGTTTCATTTCTTAATCATTATGTTCCATACCTTTTGACTACAATCAAACCCAGGCCTTCAAATATTTTTAAGTCATCTACAATTAAATTAAACCAGGAGCTTAAAACTTTATGAAAATGTCTGTCATAAGTGAGTGCTAGGATTTGTCAAGTTCATTCCTTACATCTACTATCATGATTCCATGAGTTTTCTTACTTAAACAGTTGTTTAGAAAAGTTACATTATATCCATTTTCAAATGTTGATCCATATATAATTTTGGCATATATAATATTATTTTTCCATATTGATGAATTATATTAACAAATATTTTGTGCAATTTTCCTTTTTCATGTACTTTAAAAATTCATATAAAATTGTTTAGTATTCACTGCTTAAACCGCCTCTTGTGTCTTGGCATTTAATTGAAGTTGCCTCATCGAATCAATAAGAAAGTGTTTCCATGCTATCTATTTTTTGAAAGAGACTGTGGAGAATTGACATGCTTTCTTTTTGTTGTTGTTGTTTATATGTGGTTTTTGTTATATGTTTGATAGAACTCATTTGTCAACATATATGATTATGTGTTTTTATTTTCCATATCCATGTCTCTCCATTTTCAAAGCCATTAACTACTGAGTTCAGAAAATTAATAGATGAAACTATTTAGATAATTTATTTATTCTTGTGTAAGTTTTGGAATATTCTGCCATTCAAAGAGTTATTGGATTTCATCTGGACAACCAAAGGTCCTGCAGAACAGTGTGTTCATAATATTACTATCGCTCCTGTTTTTGTTTGTTTGTTATGTTATTTTATGTGTTTACATTTAAAATGTTATCCCCCTTTCCACTTTCCCCTAAACAAAGCCCCTATCCTCACCCCCTTGCACCCTGCTTCTATGAGGGTGCTGCCCAATGCACTCACCCATACCTGCCTAATTGCCCTAGCATTCCTCTATGCTAGGGCATCGAGCCATAGAGGACCAAGGGGGCTTCCCTTCCACTGATGACAGATAAGGCAGTCCTCTGCTATATATGCAGAGGGTCCCTCCATATGTACTCTCTGTTTGGTGATTTAGTCTCTGCGAGCTCTGGGGGTTCTGGTGGATTGATATTGGTATTCTTGCTATGGGTTGCAATCCCCTTCTGCTAATTCAGTCCTTCTCCTAACTCCTATACTGGGCTTTGAGCATCCACATCTTTATTGATCAGGCTCTGGCACAGCCTCTCAGGGGACAGTTATACCAGCCTCCTGTTAGCAAGTGCTTCTTGGTATCAACAATACTGTCTGGGTCTGGTGTCTGCAGATGGGATGGATCTCTAGGTAGAGCAATTTCTGGATGACATTTCCTTCAGTCTTTGCTCTATTCTTTGTTCCTGCATTTCCTTTTGACAGGAACAATTATGGATTAATATTTTTGAGGTGGGTGAGTGGCCCCATCCCTCAACCAGGGCCATGCCTATGCACTGGATATAGTCTCCTAAGGTTTTCTCACCCCTTTGTTGAGTATTTCAGCTAATGTCATGTCTGATGGGTCCTGGGAACCTCTTGGGTCCCTGACATCTGGGACTTTTTAGTGGCTATCCCTAGTATCCCCTCCCCCACTGGTACACACCACTGTTCAATTTCTTGACCCTCTGTACTTCTCTTCTACTTTAGTGTTTATTACTATTTTCTTTGTTTCTTTGATTCATTTAAGTTAGTTAGAAATGTATGAATTTTATTGATATTTTAAAAGAAATAGCTTTTGATTTATTTAATTATTCTACAATGACTCTGTTCTTCCAATTTGCTGTATTTCTGCTCTAACTTTCTTTCCTTTCTTCTGTTCATTTTTAACTTAATATCTACTGTTTTTACTTACCTTTGTATGTACTTAAAGTACTAATTTTTATCTTTATTATTTTTTGATATAGATTTTTTACATTCTCAATTTATTGTTGTACAATAATAAATATACCTTTAAGAAACTGTATTTATACTTTCAGTTAATTTTAAGTACTTTAATGTCATTTTGTAACTTTTAAGTTCTTTGTGCTCTTTATCTCCAATATCTTGGTAGAATTTTCAATCATCCCTCATTTTACTACATTCTGGTCTGAGGGGATATTTTCTTTTATTGAAAACATTTGAAAACTGTTTTTCAACAGAAAGTTATAGATTTTGGTGAATGAGCCTCAAGAGCATAGAAAATTGATGGTCCAAAAAGAAGAAACATATAGGCATAGAAACACTGCACTGCTGGATAAAGCATGATTAAATCCAGTTGACTCTGGACACTATTCATTTCACACAGATTTTAAAAAGAGTATATCCTATGAAGATTTGTCTACTGCCAACAATCATGAGATGGGACCTTCCACTACAATAAAGATTCCCTTTAATTCTCTTTGCACTCCTGTCACATTTGCTTCTCAAAGTTTTACTGTTTCTTTGTTTTTATGCCTATATGTTTCCTCTTTTTGGACCTATGATCCACTAATCATTACACAGTGCTCCTCTTTAACCTTTTATCTTAAGCCAACTTGGTCAGCTTTTTAACAGTGTTTTAGCTCTCTTTTGTAGAATGGTGACATCAATGTATCTAAAATGCATTGTATCTACAATAGTACAGGTTCCTGTGAAAGTTTCCACTTGGGTTTTCCCAGTGATGTTTCAGTTCTTTGTATCTGTCAGTCTCTTTTCTTTTCCTTTCCTTTGTTTTCTTTTCTTTATTTTCTTTCCTTTCCTTTCCTCTCCTTTCCTTTCCTTTCTTTTCTTTTCTTTTCTTTTTTTCTTGTTGTATATTTATCTGAAAACTGTTCATTTCTTCTTCTTTTTTTCTTTTTTTTTCCAATTATTTATTAGGTATTTTCTTCATTAACATTTCAAATGCTATTGTGAAAGTCCCCCATAACCTCCCGCACCCCACTCTCCTACCCACACACTCCCACTTCTTGGCCCTGGTGTTCCCCTGTACTGGGGCATATAAAGTTTGCAAGGCCAAGGGGCCTCTCTTCCCAATGATGGTCAACTAGGCCATCTTCTGCTACATATGAAGCTAGAGACACAAGCTCTGGGGTTACTGGTTAGTTCATATTGTTGTCCCACCTATAGGGTTGCAGACCCCTTTAGCTCCTTGGGTACTTTCTCTAGCTTCTTGATTGGGTGCCCTGTGATCCACCCAAGCTGATTGTGAGCATCCACTTCTGTGTTTGCCAGGTACCTGCATAGCCTCACAAGAGACCACTATCAGGGACCATCCAGCAAAATCTTGCTGGCATATGCAATGGTGTCTAAGTTTGAAGGCTGATTATGGGATGGATCTCCAGGTTCAGCAGTCTCTAGATGGTCCATCCTTTCATCTCAGCTCCAAACTTTGTCTCTGTAACTCCTTCCATGGGTGTTTTATTCCCAAAGAAGGGGCGAAGTGTCCACACTTTGATCTTCGTGTTTTGATCTTTATTTGTTGAGGTTTCATGTGTTTTGCAAATTGTATCTTGGGTATTCTAAGTTTCTGGGTTAATATCCGCTTATCAGTGAGTACATATCATGTGAATTCTTTTGTGACTGGGTTACCTCATTCAGGATGATACCCTCCAGATCAATCCATTTATCAAGGAATTTCATAAATTCATTGTTTTTAATAGCTGAGTAGTACTCCATTGTGTAAATGTACCACATTTTCTGTATCCATTCCTCTGTTAAGGGACATTTGGGTTCTTTCCAGCTTCTGGCTATTATAAATAAGGTTGCTATGAATATAGTGGAGCATGTGTCCTTATTACCAGTTGGAACATCTTCTGGGTATATGCCCAGGAGAGGTATTGCAGGATCCTCCAGTAGAATTATGTCCAATTTTCTGAGGAACAGCCTGACTGATGTCCGGAGTGGTTGTACAAGCTTGCAATCCCACCAACAATGGAGGAGTGTTCCTCTTTCTCCACATCCTCACTAGCATCTGCTGTCACCTGAATAATTGATCCTAGCCATTTGACTGGTGTGAGGTGGAATATCAGAGTTGTTTTGATTTGCATTTCCTTGATGATTAAGGATGCTGAACATTTTTTCAGGTGCTTCTCAGCCATTTGGTATTCTTCAGGTAAGAATTCTTTGTTTAGCTCTGAGCCCCATTTTTAATGAGGTTATTTGATTTTCTGGAGTCTACCTTCTTGAGTTCTTTATATATATTGGATAATAGTCCCCTACCTGATTTAGGAATGGTAAAGAACCTTTCCCAATCCGTTGGTGGCCTTTTTGGTCTTAATGACAGTGTCTTTTGCCTTACAATTTGCAATTTTATGAGGTCCCATTTGTTGATACTTGATCTTACAGAACAAGCCACTGCTGTTCTATTCAGGAATTTTTCCCCTGTGCCCATATCTTTGAGGCTTTTCCCCACTTTCTCCTCTTTAAGTTTCAGTGTTTCTGGATTTATGTGGAGTTCCTTGATCTACTTAGACTTGACCTTAGTATAGAGATAAGAATGGATCAATTCACATTCTTCTACATGATAAACTCCAATTGTGCCAGCACCATTTGTTGAAAATGCTGTCTTTTTTCCACTGGATGGTTTTAGCTCCCTTGTCAAAGATCAAGTGACCATAGGTGTGTGGGTTCACTTCTGGGTCTTCAATTTTTTGTATCTTTTGAGGCCTTTTTTGTGACCAATTATATGGTCAATTTTGGAGAAGATACCATGAGGTGCTGAGAAGAAGGTATATCCTTTTGTTTTAGGATAAAATGTTTTGTAGATATATGTTAAATCCATTTCTTTCATAACTTCTGTTAATTTCACTGTTTCTCTTTTTAGTTACTATTTCCAGGATCTGTCCATTGATGAAAGTGGGTTTTGAAGTTTCCCACTATTATTGTTTGAGGTACAATGTGTGCTTTGAGCTTTTGTAAAGTTTTTTTAATGAATGTGGCTGCCCTTACATTTGGAGCATAGATATTCAGAATTGAGAGTTCCTCTTGGAAGATTTTACCTTTGATGAGTATGAAGTGCCCCTCCTTATCTTTTTTAATAACTGTGGGTTGGAAGTCGATTTTATTCGATATTAGAATGGCTGCTCTAGCTTGTTTCTTCTGATCATTTGCTTGGAAAATTGTTTTCCATCCTTTCACTGAGGTAGTGTCTGACTTTTTCCCTGAGATGGGATTCCTGTAAGCACCAAAATGTTGGGTCCTGTTTATATAGCCAGTCTATTAGTCTATGTCTTTTTATTGGGGAATTGATTCCATTGCTATTAAGAGACATTAAGGAAAAGTAATTGTTGCTTCCTGTTATTTTTGTTGTTAAGAGTTGGCATTCTGTTCTTGTGGTTGTCTTCTTTTAGGTTTGTTTAAGGATTACTTTCTTGCTTTTTCTACCATGTATTTTCTATCCTTGTATTTTTTTTTTCTGTTATTATCCTTTGAAGGGCTGGATTCGTGGAAACATATTGTGCGAATTTGCTTTTTTCATGGAATACCTTGGTTTCTCCATCTATGGTAATTGATATTTTGGCTGGGTATAGTAGCCTGGGCTGGCATTTGTGTTCTTTTAGTGTCTGTATAGCATCTGTCCAGGATCTTCTGGCTTTCATAGTCTCTGGTGAGAAGTCTGCAATAATTCTAACATGCCTGCCTATTATACCGTTTTCTTGACCTTTTCCCTTGCTGCTTTTAATATTTTGCCTTTATTTAGTGCATTTGTTGTTGTGATTATTATGTGTTGGGAGGAATTTCTTTTCTGGTCCAGTCTATTTGGAGTTCTGTGGGCTTCTTGTATGTTCATGAGCATCTCTTTCTTTAGGTATGAAAAGTTTTCTTCTATAATTTTGTTGAAGATATTTATTGGCCCTTTAAGTTGAAAATCTTCATTCTCATCTACTCCTATTATCTGTAGGTTTGTTCTTCTCATTGTGTCCTGGATTTCCTGGAAGTTTTGAGTTAGGATCTTTTTCCTTTTTCTATTTTCTTTGATTGTTGTGTCCATGTTCCCTATGGAATGTTCTGCACCTGAGATTCTCTCTCCCATCTCTTGTATTCTGTTGCTGATGCTCGCATCTATGGTTCCTGATTTTTTCCTAGGGTTTCTATCTCCAGAGTTGTCTCCCTTTGGATTTTCTTTATTGTTTCTACTTCCATTTTTAGATCCTGGATGGTTTTGTTCAATTACATCACCTGTTTGGTAGTGTTTTCCTGTAACTCTCTAAGGCATTTTTGTGTTTCCTCTTTAAAGGCTTCTAGCTATTTATCTGTGTTTTCCTGTATTTCCTTCTTAAAGTCCTCCATCATCATCATAAGAAGTGACTTTAGATCCATGTTTTGCTTTTCTGGTGTGATGGTGTATCCTGGACTTGCTATGGTGGGAGAGTTTGGTTCTGATGATGCCAAGTAAACTTGGTTTCTGTTGCTTCTGTTCTTATGCTTGCCTCCTGCCATCTGATTATGTCAAGTGCTTGCTGCCCTCAATATAGTTGATTGGATCCTGTCCTTCCTATAATCCCCGTTGATTCAGGACTCCTCAAAGTCCAGCTTTCTCTGTGATCCATTTCTTGTGGGCTCCTGTGAACTTGCGATTCTGGGTGTGTCAGAGTTCTTGGCAGTCAAGTTCCACTGAGACCCTGAAATACTGGTGTGACCAAGCTCTTTTTATCCTGGCATCCTGTTGTCAACGATCCTGGGCATGTTACAGTGCCTGGAAGTGGTGTCTCCTTTGAGGAGCTTGGAGCTGCTTGGTCAGTGGTCCTAAGATCTTGCAGAGAGTCCTCTATGAACCGTGGGGCGTGTCTGTGGACTCCACACCCAAGGTGACCTGGTGCTGGTGCTGACAGGAAGGGACTTGTGCCCCTAGTCATGCTGGTTTTCTGCTTCCCTAATACTGTCTCAGGTCCAGCATGATCGGATTGGCACTGAAGTTGTGTTCCACTCACCAGAGGTCCTAAGGTCGCAGGAGAGTCCTCTAGGGACCTTGGGCGTGTCTGCTGACTCCAAGCACAAGGTGACCTGGTGCTGGCGCTGACCGGAAGGGTGTCAGTCTATTTTCAAGTTTCAAGGAAACACTTTCGTGTTGACAATGTCATTACCAGAGTCTTAAGTTTTTTGTACAGATTGGGAGGATGGGAATGTCAATTTCCAAATTCTCTGCAAGATGAACTAAAACTTGCTATGTTTCCATTTTCTGATGTGGATTGAAAGTACAGTACATAGCAGAAATAACACAATAAATAATTCGGAATACTATAAAAATAGATTATTTAATAATAATGTGTGATTGGAATAATTACATGGAATTTTCATGAAGAGAATTTGGGAAATAATAGGATTTATATCTGAAATACCAATCTCCTTTCAATTCATTGTTCTACTAATTAACATATAACTTTTAAGCTCAAAGTTCATCAACACCTGTAATATTTTTGTTCTTTTACTCTAATGGAGATAATTTTATTATCTAAACAACCATCAATTTTGTAGACAGACTCTCATTCATAGTACACACTTAATGGATCTACAGAAAGAGAAATCATATAGAGGATAAGGCCATCATTAAATTGGAGCAATGAGACACCAAAAGAGAATAATAAACATTGCATTTTAATGTGACTAAATAGTATTTGTTCTTCATTTAATTTCAAATTGTCAGGTAATAATATTATCTAAAGAAACTAGAATTTAGCAAAACTATAAAGTATGCTGCCGAAATGATGGTCATGAATCCACAGAAGGAAAAAAAAAACATGCATGTGGTAAATAATCAAATGTGTCCAGGTAGTTTTACATGGTATTTTGTGTCTACTGACATATTTAAATAAAGTCCATAATTTGTCTTCAGATAATAATAAGAAAATACCAAGCAGAGGTTATAGTACAAGGGTTCAAAAGCAAAAGAAAATTATTTGTTTTTGCTGTTTATTTAGGTTTGAGATTAAATTAAATAAGAAAAGTCTCAATTTATTCAAAATTTATTTAGACACCACTTCAGAGCTAATACAGCCCTCAGTTTAGTTTCCCATTTAATGAAAGAATTCTTCACACAATATTCTTTGGTAATGACCCTCAAGCATTTAGTGGAAATTGTAGCATCTGAAATATGCCCTCTCAGCTTTACTGAAAAATTATTCCAGAGGCTGCCTAAGAGGATTTAATGCAATTTTTATTTAATCATTACTGTAGTTCTCTGGGGAAGTTAGTGTTTGCCCTATGTACTTAGAGTATTGGTTCAAATAGTTACAATAGGTTCAAATAGAGGAAAGACAGATGTAAAGAGAAAGGGAGTGGTAGAGGGATTTGGAGAGACATATAAATATAGCAGAGAAATAAGATCAGATAACTGTGTTGAAAAGTGATGGTGCTCTTGCAATATCCTTTTTAAGAATTTAAGACTAAAATAGTGAAAACAGGAATGAAAATGGGAGAACTGACTAAAATCTACCTAAAACCTGTTGGACTTGTAGAGCATCTGGTCTACTCTGACAAAAGGGATGGTGTTTCCCTGTGGAGACCCTGAATCAGGCAAGATCTAGTCTTGTGGATATATGTTATATCCTGAGGACAAGCTCTAATTTTATTAATTAATATGTGTGAGTGCACATGTGCCTATGCCTGTGTGTGAATTTGTGTGTATGCATGCATTTGTGTAGAAATCAGAGATTGAACTGAAGTCATCAGTCCAGTGTGGCAAGTGCTTTTGCCCACTAAGTTATTTATTCTTTAAATGAGTTATAAAATCAGCTAAAATAATATTAAATTATGTCAAAAATTAATAAAAGGATTTCAAATGAATTTCTGTTTACTGACAACACTACAAGCAACTATTTTTTGGCTTCCAAAACTATTCATAGATAATGTCACTTGGAATTCACCCAAAAATTGCTACAAATGAATATCTATCATATCACATCAAAGCATGCTAAAAGTTAAATTTCACCAATGACCAACACAATAGTCAGACCAATCACTGCTCCTTCAAATTATAACAAATAAGTACTACATAATAGTTGAGGTAGGGATCTGCTGTGCAAAGTGTAGATAAGCCATACATGAGGATAACCCTCTACATGAGAATAAACACATATATACAGAGGGCAATATCCAGCTAAATATTAAGATGGTAAAATGTAAAAAATAAAACAAAACAATAAAGAACCTCTCAACATGCTATTGAGAAAGACAGAGATGTTAAAAATGAGGAGCAGAAGAGGAATTGTAGAATATTGATTCTGGAATCTCAAATTTAAAAATTATAATTCATCCCCAAGAACAGTAGTATCTTGTGATACTACTATTTTACATTCAGTATCCTGAAATACTTTTCCCTAGAATCAGGGCTATATGAATAGTTTAGCTTCTTTAGGCCTTTGGCCTTCAGTGCCTTTTTTGTTTTGTTTTCTTTTTAATTGGAAGAACATGAATTTTAATAGATATTTCCAATAGTCACTCTATAAGTCCAGGCACATAACAGAGATAATCACTGATTGAATGATCAGAAACTGCAAAATCAATTAACAATCTTTTTTATTAATTTTTTATTAGGTATATTATTCATTAAGATTTCCAGTGCTATCCCAAAAGTCCCCCATACCCCCACACTCCCCTACCACCCCACTCCCACTTCTTGGCCCTGGCATTCCCCTATACTGAGGCATATAAACTTTGCAAGACCAATGGGCCTCTCTTTCCACTGATGGCTTACTAGGCCATCTTTTGATACATATGCAGCTAGAGACACGAGCTCCGGGGGTACTGGTGAGTTCATATTGTTGTTCCACTTATAGGGTTGCAGATCCCTTTAGCTCCTTGGGTACATTCTCTAGCTGCTCCATTGGGGGACTTATGATCCATCCAATAGCTAACTGTGAGCATCCACTTCTGTGTTTGCTAGGCCCCAGCATAGTATCAAAAGAGAAAGCTATATCAAGGTCCTTTCAGCAAAATCTTGCTAGTGTATGCAATGGTGTCAGAGTTTGGAGGCTGATTAGGGGATGTATCCCTGGATATGGCAGTCTCTAGAAGGTCCGTCCTTTCATCTCAGTTCCGAACTTTGTCTCTGTAACTCCTTCCATGGGTGTTTTGTTCCCAATTCTAAGAAGGGGCAAAGTGGCCACACTTTGGTCTTTGTTATTCTTGAGTTTCATGAGTTTCACCAATTGTATCTTATATCTTGGGTATTCTAAGTATCTGGGCTAATATACACTTATCAGTGAGTACATGTCATGTGAGTTCTTTTGTGATTGGGTTACCTCACTCAGGATGATGCCCTCCAGGTCCATCCATTTGCCTAGGAATTTCATAAATTCATTCTTTTTAATAGCTGAGTAGTACTCCATTGTGTAAATGTATCACATTTTCTGTATCCATTCCTCTGTTGAGGGGCATCTGGGTTCTTTTCAGCTTCTGGCTATTATAAATAAGGCTGCTATGAACATAGTGGAGCATGTGTCCTTCTTACCGGTTGGGACATCTACTGGATATATGCCCAGGAGAGGTGTTGCTGGATCCTCCGGTAGTACTATGTCCAATTTTCTGAGGAACCGCCAGACTGATTTCCAGAGTGGTTGTACAAGCTTGCAATCCCAACAACAATGGAGGAGTGTTCCTCTTTCTCCACATCCTTGCCAGCATCTGCTGTCACCTGAATTTTTGATCTTAGCCATTCTGACTGGTGTGAGGTGGAATCTCAGGGTTGTTTTGATTTGCATTTCCCTGATGATTAAGAATGCTGAACATTTTTTCATTTGCTTCTCAGCCATTCGGTATTCCTCAGGTGAGAATTCTTTATTAAGCTCTGCACCCCATTTTTTAAAGGGTTTATTTGAATTTTTGGAGTCTACCTTCTTGAGTTCTTTATATATATTGGATATTAGTCCCCTATCTGATTTAGGATAGGTAAAGATCCTTTCCCTATCTGTTGGTGACCTTTTAGTCTTATTGAAGGTGGCTTTTGCCTTACAAATGCTTTGCAATTTTATGAGGTCCCATTTGTTGATTCTCAATCTTAAAGCACAAGCCATTGCTCTTCTATTCAGGAATTTTCCCCCTGTGCCCATATCTTTGAGGCTTTTCCCCACTTTCTCCTCTATAAGTTTCACTATCTCTGGTTTTATGTAGAGTTCCTTGATCCACTTAGATTTGACCTTAGTACAAGGAGATAGAAATGAATCAATTGGCATTCTTCTACATGTTAACCACCAGCTGTGCCAGCACCACTTGTTAAAAATGAAGTCTTGCTCTTCCTGTAAGAAAAGCGCCAGGGTAGCTAGGGCGCAGGGTCGGCTGACACTCGCCAGCTACCCACAACACCAGCCACAGGATTTTAAGACTTCTGGTGAGTGGAACACAGTTTCTGCTCCCATCCAATTGCTCGCGGGACCTGAGACTGCATTAGTTAGGGAAGCAGAAAACCTGCCTGAGTAGGACCTTAGGCCTCTTCAGGATGGACCAGCACCGGGGTAGCTAGAGCGCAGGGTCGGCTGACACCCGCCAGCTACCCACGACCCCGGACACAGGATTTTGAGACTGCTGGTGAGTGGAACACAGCTTCTGCTCCAATCTTTAAACAGTGACAATGACAACAACTAACCCCAGAGATTACCAGATGGCGAAAGGTAAACGTAATAATCTTACTAACAGAAACCAAGACCACTCACCATCATCAGAACCCAGCACCCCCACTTCGCCCAGTCCAGGGCACCCCAACACACCGGAAAAGCTAGACACGGATCTAAAAGCATATCTCATGATGATGGTAGAGGACTTCAAGAAGGACTTTAATAACACACTTAAAGAAATACAAAGGAACACTGGTAAACAGGTAGAAGACAGTAAAGAGGAAGCACAAAAATCCCTTAAAGAATTGCAGGAGAACACTGCTAAAGAGTTACAAATCCTTAAAGAAAAACAGGATAACATAATCAAACAGGTAGAAGTCCTTAATGAAAAACAGGAAAACACATCCAAACAGATGATGGAAATGAAGAAAACCATACTAGACCTAAAAAGGGAAGTAGACACAATAAAGAAAACCCAAAATGAGGCAACACTGGAGATAGAAACCCTAGGAAAGAAATCTGGAACCATAGATACGAGCATCAGCAACAGAATACAAGAGATGGAAGAGAGAATCTCAGGTGCAGAAGATTCCATAGAGAACATCGGCACAACAATGAAGGAAAATGTAAAATGCAAAAAGATCCTAACTCAAAACATCCAAGAAAACAGGACACAATGAGAAGACCAAACCTACGGATAATAGGAGTGGATGAGAATGAAGATTTTCAACTCAAAGGACCAGCAAACATCTTCAACAAAATTATAGAAGAAAACTTCCCAAATCTAAAGAAAGAGATGCCCATGAACATACAAGAAGCCTACAGAACTCCAAATAGACTGGACCAGAAAAGAAATACCTCCCGACACATAATAATCAGAACAACAAATGCTCTAAATAAAGACAGAATACTAAAAGCAGTAAGAGAAAAAGGCCAAGTAACATATAAAGGCAAGCCTATCAGAATTACACCAGATTTCTCACCAGAGACTATGAAAGCCAGAAGATCCTGGACGAATGTTATACAGACACTAAAAGAACACAAACTCCAGCCCAGGCTACTATACCCAGCCAAACTCTCAATTAACATAGATGGAGAAACCAAAGTATTCCACGACAAAACCAAATTCACATATTATCTCTCCACGAATCCAGCCCTTCAAAGGATAATAACAGAAAAAACCCAATACAAGGACAGGAACCACGCCCTAGAAACAACAAGAAGGTAATCCCTCAACAAACCTAAAAGAAGACAGCCACAAGAACAGAATGCCAACTTTAACAACAAAAATAACAGGAAACAACAATTACTTTTCCTTAATATCTCTTAATATCAATGGACTCAACTGCCCGATAAAAAGACATAGACTAACAAACTGGCTACACAAACAAGACCCAACATTTTGCTGCTTACAGGAAACTCATCTCAGAGAAAAAGATAGACACTACCTCAGAATGAAAGGCTGGAAAACAATTTTCCAAGCAAATGGTATGAAGAAACAAGCTGGAGTAACCATTCTAATATCTGATAAGATTGACTTCCAACCCAAAGTCATTAAAAAAGACAGGGAGGGACACTTCATACTCATCAAAGGTAAAATCCTCCAAGAGGAACTATCAATCCTGAATATCTATGCTCCAAATACAAAGGCAGCCACATTCATTAAAGAAACTTTAGTAAAGCTCAAAGCACACATTGCACCTCATACAATAATAGTGGGAGACTTCAACACACCACTTTCACCAATGGACAGATCATGGAAACAGAAACTAAACAGGGACACAGTGAATCTAACAGAAATTATGAATCAAATGGATCTGGCAGCTATCTACAGAACATTCTATCCTAAAACAAAAGGATATACCTTCTTTTCAGCACCTATGGTACCTTCTCCAAAATTGACCACATAATTGGTCACAAAACAGGCCTCAACAGATACAAAAATATTGAAATTGTCACATGCATCCTATCAGATCACCATGGACTAAGGCTGATCTTCAATAACAATGTAAATAATACAAACCAACCTTCACTTGGAAACTGAACAACACTCTTCTCAACGATACCTTGGTCAAGGAAGGAATAAAGAAAGAAATTAAGGACTTTTTAGAGTTCAATGAAAATGAAGCCACAACATATCCAAACTTATGGGACGCAATGAAAGCATTTCTAAGAGGAAAACTCATAGCTCTGAGTGCCTCCAAAAGGAAACTAGAGAGAGTACATATTAGCAGCTTGACAACATACCTAAAAGCACTAGAACAAAAGGAAGCAAATTCACCCAAGAGGAGTAGATGGCAGGAAATAATCAAACTCAGGGGCGAAATCAACCAATAGTTCTTCTTGGAAACAAGAAGAACTATTCAAAGAATCAACCAATCAAGGAGCTGGTTCTTTGAGAAAATCAACAAGATAGATAAACCCTTAGCCAGACTCACTAGAGGGCACAGGGAAAGCATCCTAATTAACAAAATCAGAAATGAAATGAAAAAGGAGACATAACAACAGATCCTGAAGACATACAAAACACCATCAGATCCTTCTACCAAAGGCTATACTCAACAAAACTGGAGAACCTGGATGAAATGGAGAAGTTCCTAGACAGATACCAGGTACCAAAGTTGAATCAAGATCAGGTTAATGATCTAAACAGCCCTATATCCCCCAAAGAAATAGAAGCAGTCATTAATAGTATCCCAACTAAAAAAAGCCCAGGACCAGATGGGTTTAGTGCAGAGTTCTATCAGACCTTCAAAGAAGATCTAATCCCAGTTCTTCACAAACTATTCCACAAAATAGAAACAGAAGGTACTCTACCCAACTCATTCTATGAAGCCACAATTACTCTGATACCTAAACCACAAAAAGACCCAACAAAGATAGAAAACTTCAGACCAATATCCCTTATGAATATTGATGCAAAAATCCTCAATAAAGTTCTTGCTAACCGAATCCAAGAACACATCAAAACAATCATCCATCCTGACCAAGTAGGTTTCATCCCAGGGATGCAGGGATGGTTCAATATACGGAAATCCATCAACATAATCCAGTATATAAACAAACTCAAAGACAAAAACCACATGGTCATCTCATTAGATGCGGAAAAAGCATTTGACAAGATCCAACACCCATTCATGATAAAAGTCTTGGAAAGATCAGGAATTCAAGGCCCATACCTAAACATGATAAAAGCAATCTACAGCAAACCAGTAGCCAACATCGAAGTAAATGGTGAGAAGCTTGAAGCAATCCCTCTAAAATCAGGGACTAGACAAGGCTGTCCACTTTCTCCATACCTATTCAACATTGTACTTGAAGTCCTAGCCAGAGCAATTCGACAACAAAAGGAGATCAAAGGGATACAAATTGGAAAAGATGAAGTCAAAATATCACTTTTTGCAGATGATATGATAGTATCTATAAGTGACCCTAAAAATTCCACCAGAGAACTCCTAAGCCTGATAAACAGCTTCGGTGAAGTAGCTGGATATAAAATTAACTCAAACAAATCAATGGCCTTTCTCTACACAAAGAATAAACAGGCTGAGAAAGAAATTAGGGAAACAACACCCTTCTCAATAGTCACAAATAATATAAAATATCTTGGCGTGACTCTAACTAAGGAAGTGAAAGATCTGTATAATAAAAACTTCAAGTCTCTGAAGAAAGAAATTCTAGAAGATCTCAGAAGATGGAAAGATCTCCCATGCTCATGGATTGGCAGGATCAACATTGTAAAAATGGCTATCTTGCCAAAAGCAATCTACAGATTCAATGCAATCCCAATCAAAATTCCAAATCAATTCTTCAACGAATTAGAAAGTGCAATCTGCAAATTCATCTGGAATAACAAAAAACCTAGGATAGCAAAAACTCTACTCAAGGATAAAAGAACCTCTGGTGGAATCACCATGCCGGATCTAAAGCTTTACTACAGAGCAATTGTGATAAAAACTGCATGGTACTGGTATAGTGACAGACAAATAGACCAATGGAATAGAATTGAAGACCCAGAAATGTCCGCCAACTCTGTGCCCAGGTGACCAAATGCTGGCACTGACCGGAAGGGACTTGTGACCCTGTTCAGGCCAGTTTCCTGCTTCCCTAATGCTTTCTCAGGTCCCAAGCAATTGGATTGGAACAGAAGTTGTGTTCCACTCACTGGTGGTCCTAAGATCGCGTGGAGAGTCCTCATGGGGATTTTGGCGGTGTCCGCCTACTCCAGGCTCATGGTGTCCTTGTGCTAGCGACAACTGGAAGGGCCAATTAACACTCTTATAATCAAAACATTTGTGAGACTGAAGCAAGAAGGTTGTTATGAGTTTGAGAATAACTGGTCTACATAATAAGTTCCAAGTCAACCTGAGCTATAGTTCAGATAATGAACACAGAGGCAAATGGATGGAACTAGAAAATATCATCTTGAGTGAGGTAACCCAGACCCAAAAGGACATGTATAATATGTACCCACCGATAAATAGATATTAGTCAAAAAGTACAGAATACCTATGAAGTACCCCACAGACCCTAAGAAAATAAACAGGAATGAAGGCCCAAGTGAAGATGCTTCAATCCCCCTTAGAAGGGGTAACAAAATAATCATGGGAGGCAGAGGGAAGGAGGGACCTGGGTGGGAGAGGAGAGGGGGATGTGAAAAGGGAAGCAGTATCAGGTTTATGGGGAGATAGAAAAGAAGTACAGAGGGTCAGAAGAATGGATGAAAATATGCAGCTGCTGGGGTTGAGGGTCTCTAGAAAGTCATGGACACCTAGGATGGGGGAGACATCCAGGACTCAATGTGGGTGACCTTAGCCAATGTGCCCATCAGTGGTTATATGGAACCTGAAGATACCTCCCCCCAGTGGAGGGATGGGGACTCTAACCTTCCTACAATATTTTTGACCCAGAATTATTCCTGTCTAAGAGAAATGCAGGGACAAAAATGGGACAGAGACTGAACAACTGGCCAACCAGTGACCAGCTCAACATTGGATCCATCTCAAAGATGGGCACCAATCCTGGAAACTATTATGGATGTTATATTTTGCTTGCAGATAGGAGATTCGCTTGGCTATCATCTGAAAGGCTGAGACAGATGCACATACAGTCAAGCATTGGACTGACATTCATGATCCTAATAGAAGAGTTAGGGCAAGGACTGAACTAGCTGAAGGGGAATGCAATTCCATAGGAAGGAAAGCAGTGTCAACTAACCTAGACCCCCTGGGTGATCCCAGAGACTGAGACAACAATCAAACAGCATATACAGACTGGTCAGAGGCTCTTGATACATATGTAGTAAAGGACTGGGTTATCTGGACTCACTGCTAGAGGGTGTGTCCCGTCCTGTAGAGACTTGTTCCCCTGTGGTGGAGGGGTTGCCCAGGGGTAGTACCCTCTCAGAGGGGAAGGGGAGGGAGCATGAGAGAAAGAACTCTGCAAGGGAAGACCAGGAGTGGGACAACATTTGGAATATAAGTAAACAAAACTGTTAACTGATAAAACAAATAGGTAATGAATGAAAGTTTCTTCACCCAGCCAAGTGTTACCCTAGTAATTCCCCAAATTGCTGTTATATGGCCTGATGACTAGCTGACATACTGCCTCATAATCATTCTTTTTAATATTATAGAGAAATAAGGTTGAGTCGCCTTATTTTCATTATTCTTGGCTTAACATCATTGCCTTTTAATTAAATTATTTACTGAAACACCTAACTAAAATTGTTTTGCCAAAAGGCAAGATCTTTACTTTTGTTTTTAATATGTAGAAAAAATTAATATATTATATTTTTGGATATATTAAATTTCTGTGTTTCTCTCTCACTATAATTAGCTAACAAGGATGGGGACATCTGTGAACTTTTTTTTTTACATTATTCTAGACTTTTCAAATCTTTGTTGAGAATAAATCATGAAAAATCTACAAGTTTCCCTCAAAGAAAAGGTAAGAATTTTAATGGTAAATAAATTCTTAATATTAGTACTGAAAGCTGGCACCTACTGGAAAAATAAATCAAGGTTCACATTTCTGAGAATATGCAAAAGTTAAAAAATTCGATAAAAAATTAATATAATAAGTATATGTACTTTCTGACAGGCATAGTTTCTTGCTACAAATATTACCCCTTAGATTCTAGGAGATGGAGTACATTAAAAGAAAAGGATAAAGTAAGGAATCCAATCCATGGGGTAAAAGAAATAATGAATGCAATTAAAGAGATGAGTAATCACATCTACAAAATGATGTTGAAACAAGACCTACAACCACAACTGCAGAAATCTTGAAAGGCATGCTGTCCATATTAAAACAAAAGAGACAGCAGAGTGCACTCAACTTGGGAGGTTACTACAGGAAATAGAAATAGAACTGTCTTATCATCTGGTTTATATAAATTCAAAGAAAGTTTTTTGTGTGTGAATGACAATACAGAAATAAATTAGAAAGAAGCAGCCATATAATATTTGGCATTTAAGAATATAAAGATTTTTGAAAGTATTTCCACAAAAATGTATGTAGTTATAGTACTGTAGGATGCTTGGTATGTACATGTATATGTACATGCATATGTATATATGTATAAGTGCATATGCATGTATATATATATGTACATATGCATGTATATAACACAGTGATATGTATATACACATAATATATGTACATATATGTCACAGTAATATAATATTAAATATTGGGAAACTGCATAACTTATGTAAAATCTTACCATTATATCTTATATATTTAAAAATTTACATAAAAATTTATTGAGCTAGCATTTACTTATTGTCATATAATTCTATACTTTTTAATGTAAATGTATGTCTAAGCATCATATAAGATTAATCACATCAAGTTTCACATAAAATAAAGACCTTACACCAACTTAGTTTCTCACTGATTGTCTATGTTCTATGTAATATAATTTAGCCATTTTCTTTTTACTATGCTCGTACTACATGTACTGGATTTCTTTTTCAAACAGTTATGTACATCAACCTTGGACATCGGTCTGATTATTTTCTTAAAATGTATGCCACAGGGAAGGGTGGCTAAGTAAATTCATGTTTTAAAATATTTGCTAAATAACTAAGTATAGAATAAATATTGAAATACTATTCCCATGTGCAAATTTCTACTCTAATCAAAAGCACTTTTCATGCTTGCGAGGTTATGATTTAAATCTGTACAAACTTGGATTCCCTCATTATCCCTCCTAGCACTCCAAGGACTCTAAAATGCACATCTAACTGCATAGCCTTTCATAACTATTCTTAAATAACATTTAGATTTACTTTCCCCCCCTTTAACCACAAGTATGACAAGATCATCTGATTGCTTAAACATCCTTGGATACTAACAATTCCTCATGAGCTTTTAATGGTGACACATGTAATATTAGTCAAATATTTTCTTAGAGAATGAACATGTGCTTTTCATTCAATAATTCTATTTAACTTTATGTTTGGGGGCTTTGTGATAAGCTTACATACCTAAAGCAATGTTTAACCAGTGATGAATAAATATATTGATGCAGGAGAGTGGAATGGGCAATCATAGAAATTCATTTCTTTAGCAACCCACTCATTTAATATACTTATTAAAATATTAAATCACTTTTCATTTTCATTCACCTAATATCTTAGGATGTTGAACAAGTTTTTGAACATTTTTTTACTATTTGCATTCCATATTTTGAGTACTCTTTTTACTTTGAATTGTGTTGCTTTCTAATGTTTAGTTTTCTAAGTTCTATATATGTTATATATACTAATCCTCTAACGTGTGAATAACAGAGAAAGGCATTTTCCCAACATGAAGTTTTTCCTTCACTTGAATTGTTGTATAGTTTGGTGTTAAAGAAACTTTTTAGTCTCATTAGGTCCCTTTAATAGGTCCTAATTAGGTCCCTTTAATAAATATTGACCCATGCTATCAGGGTCCTGTTTAAAAGGTCCATTCTATCATATTCAGGATATCATTTGTTGAAGTTTATTTTTTTTCTCCAATTTGTATGTTAGTCTCTTTATAAAAACAAGTTAATGTGGCTGTAGGAGTGTGGGTTTTAGGATGGCTTCAAGTAAGGAAATGATGATGAATTGAGGCACTCTTGAAGGGGAACTGGAATGCTTATTTACTGCTGGAGAAGTGTGAACGAGTGTAATAACCATGAAGATCAGTAAGTCAATTCCCCAAGAAAATTAGAAATGGGAAGAGATGGCTCAGAGGTTAAGACCACTAATTACTCTTGCTGAGGAAGAGCAAGCTTCAGTTCCCAACACCCACATGGTGATTCACATATGTCTATAACTACATTTCCAGGTGACTTGGCCATGTATGCATGAGGTACAGTTAAATGTATTCAGATAAAATAAACACACACACACAAAAGGGGTCTTTGTAAAACAGGCTAGAAATAGGTCTATCATGTCATCTAACTCTATCCATCTTCAGCATATATCTAAAGAACTTTATATCTTATTATAGAGGTAATTATTCATGGCCATTGCTACCATATTCACAATGATCAGAAAGAAAGGATCCCAGATGGCAATTAACTGCTCGATGTTGTTATTTTACAAAGCATATTATTTTCAGCTGTTAATAAAAGCAAAATTATGAAATTCACAGGTAAATAAATGGAAATGGAAAAAATCATTCTATAACAAGACAAGTCAGACACAGAAATATGCATGTTGCATATTTCTCTTAATTGTAGATATTAACTTTTAATCTTCAAATATATATGCTTAATTTGAGTACTTACTTGGATCAAGAAGTTAGCAAAGAAACATTAAGGGAGTCTTTAAGAGAAAGAAGCTAGAACAAATTAGTATAAAGAATTAAGGTGGAGGCCCGGAGCCCAGAGCAAGAGGGAGAAGGGAAGGAGAAAAAATAAGGGGGGGGGGCAACAAAAAAGGAAGAGTTAAGTTAGAATTGCAAATGGAAGGTAGGGAATATGAGGAGAAACAAAAAAAAATACTAAACACCTTTTCAAAAGCCATATGGATACCTGCTACTGTAGAAGCTTCTTGACAGAACATATGCATATATAAAAACAGCTAAAATGGCAGTTAGACCACTGGCTAACAAATAAAAAGCCTAGTCCAGCATAATTCCTAACAAAAATATATAAGCATTTGTTCTCATACCCACCGAAAAGTATAGTCTTCATCACTCATCAAAAAAATATTATCTTTGCAATAGACAGAAACCACTGCAGAAGACCAAGGACAATGAAAATACAGCGTTTTGCATCACAGACCTAATGGATGCATCTACTCACACACTTATGACTTGAAGAACTTTGTGAAAGATGGGTAGAAAGACTGTAAGAACTGGAGGATAGTGGAGTTTGCTGAGATCCTGGCTCCTAGTAATGTCAGAAGCCAGCCTTACAGAATCTAACCAACATGAATGCCCAAACATGAGCTGAACATCAGTGCAACCGCTGGACGTGCCAAGTTGATGGAGAAAAGCACATGCAGCTTCAACCCTACATTAAAGAAAGCAAAGCTATAGGAGACTAACTAAATCTGGAAACAGAAGTGGTCATTCCCAGCAAAGACCACAATGATTGATGGCTAATCTCAAACGGTCATCCTGGAAGATAACATTATATGGAATCAACAGGTTATATTTAAGTTTATATTTATATATACACATATATAGTTGCCTGCAATAATAAAACTCTAAGAAGAGGCCATCAATTTAGACAGGAGTAGAGAGGGTTATAAATAGGTTTTGAGAGAGGAGATGGAAGAGAACAACATAGTTAAAAGATAATGTCAAAAATAAACAATAATAACAACATAATTCTCAATCTTTGGAATGAGTTACCTCTTTTGTAGTTGTTAGACAGAGAGGACCCATATGCCCCTAAATATTATGGACTATTTTAAGTACTTTTGGTTACCCTCTCAAAATTGACAGATATTACATACTTGAGTTATAGCACATAAAGAACTTAAGGTGGTTCTGGCCTGGAAGTTTCATCTCAGATGGCTAGTTTTTTTAGTGCTGAAACAATCTATCTGTGCTTCCCAAGGAGCACAGAGATTACAGTTTTACCCAGAAGCAAACTCTGAAAGCTGTAATAATGACTAGCATAGAAAGACAAGTCCACTGTTGCAATAGCAGAATGAACATCATAGGAGCACCCAACTTATTTCTGATTGGATATAAGGGTCACTTCAAATGATGAAAATCTTGTCTTGTACTAATATTGGGTGTATGAATCCATAATAAGAAAATAATAGTATTCATGGCAAAATCTACTGCTATTATTCCATGAAATGGACATAAAATGTAACTGGTTCTTTATACTGTCTCATTATACACATAGATCAGTGTGTCATTCCATTGCCAATAGAAAAGCTTCTATTTGTAGTATATAGCAATTAACACCAGAAACTAGGCATGGTGCAGAAAGCACATAGACCCAGAAACTAGTCAAGGTGCAGAAAGCACATAGACCCAGAAACTAGGCAAGGTACAGAAAGCACATAGACCCAGAAACTAGGCATGATGCAGAAAGCACATAGACCCAGAAACTAGGCATGATGCAGAAAATAAAAGAATAAAGATTTTCAGCCCTAAATGGATTATCAATAATCACACCTCTTGCCTTGGCAGGAAACTGATTGGAAATAGGATAAGAGTCAGGGGCAGTGGGAGAACATACAGAAACTGTCTTTTCTGTACACAGAAAGGCAACTTCACATGTGAAATCATGTTGGTTATAACAGTATGCTTAAGATCTGTGCAAGATCAAGTTAGAAAAACTGCCAGCTTGGAGAGGAAGTGGGGATGGAATTCCAACTCCAGTTGAGGAAATATTGACAACTGATAACCACTAAGTGAATGACATTATTTTTAAAAATTAATAATATATTCTCTCATAGATAGATAATACTTTTGCAGAGGTCTACATATCTAAGCTTACATGTGAAGTACAAATTAGACCCTATAGGCCAAAAAAAAAAAAAAAAAAAAAAGGAGGATGTAATTATACTGTTTGGGTAGAGGGTGATGTATTTGGGAGGAGTTGAGGAAGAGGAATAAATATGATCAAAAACATTGTAAAAATATCTAAGAACTAATAAAAATATTAATTTCACTAAAAATACTTAATGACTTATTGGCATGGGTGTGAGTGATGCATCTCAGTTCTAGAGGCACAGTGCCTAGAATTGATGAGTAACTTTTGTTTTCAGAGCTAGTGACAGACATAGGGTAGGAGAATCAGCAAATTAAAAACAACTCTTTAATTTTTTAATTAGATATTTTCTTCAATTACATTTCAAATGCTATCATGAAAGTCCCCTATAACCTCCCCCACCCTGCTCCCCAGCCCACCCACTCCTGCTTCCTGGCCCTGGCATTCCCCTGTACAGGGGCATAAGATCTTCGCAAAACTAAGGGTCTCTCCTCCCCTTGATAGCTGACTAGGCCATCCTCTGCCACATATGCAACTAGATACATAGTTCTGGGGGTAATGGTTAGTTGATATTGTTGATCCTCCTATAGGGTTGCAGACCCCTTTAGATCCTTGGGAACTTTCTCTAGCTTCTTCATTAGGGGCCCTGTGTTCCATCCAATAGATGACTGTGAGCACCCACTTCTGTATTTGCACGCACTGACATAGCCTCACAAGAGGTAGCTATATCAGGGTCCTGTCCATTTTTGGTGGGAATGCAACCTGGTACAACCACTCTGGAAATCAGTATGTCAGTTCCTCAGAAAATTGGACATAGTACTATCAGAAGATCCAGCAATACCTTTCCTGGACATATACCCAGAAGATGTTCCAACTGGATATAAGGACACGTGCTCCACTATGTTCATAGCAGCCTTATTTATAATAGCCAGAAGCTGGAAAGAACCCAGATGTTCCTCAACAGAGGAATGGATGCAGAAAATGTGATACATTTACACAATGGAGTACTACTCAGCAATTAAAAACAATGAATTTATGAAATTCATAGGGAAATGGATGGATGTGGATTATATCATCCTGAGTGAGGTAACCCAATCACAAAAGAGCACACATGATATGCATTCACTGATAAGAGGATATTAGCCCAGAAACTTAGACTACCCAAAATACAACTTGCAAAACACATGAAACTCAAGAAGAAGGAAGACCAATGAGTGGATACTTTGTTCCTTCTTAGAATGGGGAACAAATACCCATGGAAGGAGTTACAGAGACAAAGTTCAGAGCTGAGACAGAAAAAGGACCATCCATGGACTGCCCCACCCAAGGATCCATCCCATATATAACCACCAAATCCAGACACTATTGCATATGCCTGTAAGATTTTGCTGACACACCCTTTAGTTTTTTAAGTTTAAGAGTGCAAGTAATTTTGTACCAGTCTACTAACTCTCTAGGATTCCAAAATAAAAGTGGAGAAGCCTGGGCTTTCATCATTTCTTGTTACTGATTTCAAGGTACCAGTGGTAAAACAATGAACTCTTAAAATCGTGGACATTGAACAGCTGGATCTGAAGATCCTTCAAGCTGACTCTGATCACCACAGATATTGCAGAGATGTTAAGAATTAGAAAGATGATAATTCACTCTTTGAATTATGAAGAAAAGGAAAGGTCCTGCTAAGAGGTGACATAAGATTTGTTGCTTTAATAACAAGAAGCAGAAAGGTCCCAGTCAGATGGAAGTACTGAAGGTAGAGGGAACAGAAAGCACATGGCACATCTATGATCAGAATGCAGATTTTTAAATAGATGTGTTCTGTAAGTGAAAAATCATGATCTTAAATTCTTTTAGCCAATGTAAAATAAATATATAAATTAAATTGAATATGAGCAAAAATCTAAGATTAGTTTTGCTGTAATTCTTCATTAGTAGAATATCCAATTACAAGAAAACACACACACACACACTTACACACACACACACACACACACACACACACTCACACACACACTGTGTCACCATGTTCTATGAAATTGGGGCTCACAGAATGTGAAACACACAGATTACATTACAGAATGGTTTTCTTTATTGTTTCAGTCTGACTTGCGGTTTGGGCATGGAATGTTTCCCACCTGCTCACATGTTTGAACACTTGTTAACAGAACATAGAACTGATTTATACGACTGTGAAATCTGTAAGAGTCTTTTGGAAGAAGTATATCAGTAGGGCAGGCCTTAAGATTTTGTAGCCCAGTCATATTTCTTATTCTTCCTCTTGTTGACTTTGAACACAGTGATACCTGCTGCCTCACTTGGTGCTACACCTTCCCTGTTGTGTTGGATAGCCTACACTTTTAAACTGCATCTCCAAAGAAACCCTTCATCATTTTTGGGGAGTGGTGCAGATATTATTACTGCATCATAACAATAAGAACCGTAACTAGTACTCTGGCCACATAAACCACTCGGTCTTGACATGGAAGTTTTATGAAGAAAACTAGAGAAAATTGGGAAGAAAACAATATACAATTTTAGATGTGAGCCATCCCCTTTGGGCTCATAGTGATAATGATAGATCGACTTTAATATTTTACCTAGAGTTAGTAGAGAAGGAAAGAATCCAAAACAACATTTTAGAAAGGAATCATTTTAAGTTTGATTTGAAACCTAACACTAAACAAGACCCTCTGAGAAAAATAAATCCTGTGTAAAGTCAAGGGAGATTCGATGGATTAAGCTCCACATGTAGAGTCTGAGAGTAGGATCCTTCATGAATACAGAAGGTATTCTAGCTTGTATATGTTTGCTTTTAATTTAGAAGAGCAATTGTGTCTCTAGGGTAAAAAAAGAGTTCTCAATATGAAGATGTGTGATACTGTTTCAATATAAAACATTTGCAGCTATTAGTCTCCAAAATATGAGTGTGATCTAAAAATGGTCTCATGAGGAATTGATTGCTATTGACATGTTCACTGTATTAACAATCACAGTATTGCTTTAGCCAAGGAACTGCCATTTATATACACACAGAAATTGCTCTAGAATGATGTTCAGCAATTGTAAGGAATTAGAATATGTCTGGGAATGGTAGATGGAATAACTGAATTGTTTCCTCAAAACATGAGTTATAAACACAAAAAGATTGTCAAAGCTACAGCCTCATTATATTTCCTTGTGGGAGAGAGTTTAAAACCTCAGATGTATTAATGGTGAACTAAATTGTCTCTATAAATAATGCCCAAATAGCTCAATTCTTGTTCAAATTACAGAGAAGGTATTATTAAGTGTTCAACAGGAAATTCTGTTTTATTTTTAAAGATATATACTTACTTCTGGAGAATTAAAATGTGCTTATATGTAACTAAAGATGTAGCTCAGCAGTTAAAAGCACTTGCTGTTTTTACACAGGATTTATTTCAGTTCCTGTCATCTACATACTAGATCAAAGCCATTTTTGACACCAATCTCAGGGCATCTGATGCTATCTCCTGGCCTTTTTAGGAATCAGAAATTAACATATCTCTCTCTCTCTCTCTCTCTCTCTCTCTCTCTCTCTCATACACACACACACACACACACACACACACACACACACACACTTATACACACAAACACATTCACACACAAATAAATGAATGAATAAAAAGATAAATAAATAAAAGTATGTTCATGAATAATATAATTACAATAAAATCATCAGGTACACTGTATTGCTATTTGACACAGAAAATAGTTAAGATACAGATATATCATAAACTGGAGAATAATGCATGAAAGATAAAGGGAGGATTCAAAGCTTGTTTTATTTCTAGTTCTAATTTGGTCTACTGCTGAGTAATGAATGGATTCTAACTTTGGATTTCTGTCTCAAAAATGGAAGATTATATTACTGGAAATTCAGCAGCAGAGGCAAGAAATTTCATTGAACCCACATGGAAGTAAAATGTTGGCAGACACTCTTATTCCTAAGTCCAAAATCTATTTATTCTTAGTTAGATCCTACCATCCTCAAAATCACTATGCTTGTCAAGAATAGCTTATAATGAAGCAAGAACCAACTGGTTGTATTTAGCTTTGAAATTTAGAGGTTGCTTTTGCATATTTTATTTTAATGACTTCTTCATTTTAAGAACATAAAGTTTCCTTTCATTAAATTTTTTTTTTAATTTGGCTTAATCTAAATCTCATCCAATTTTCAAAATATTTTGGGCCAAAATAAATTTTTAAAAAGTAATATTTCCACACTATCCCGGCAGCAGACTACCAAGGTTTACTGAAAATTTAATTATTATAAAAGTGGGCAGCAGAAACAAAAATTCTGAATTGATTTTCAGTAGAAAGAATCTGGAAAATTTTGTGTTTAATTAGCTTTCTATGAAGTCTCATCTCCTTTAAAGTTCCTATAGAAGCTGCCAATCTTGATGAAACAGGCAGCAATATAAATTGTAGCCATTAAGAGGAAAAGCATCTTAGACAGTGGGAAGAGTATGAGCCAAGAGGGGCAGGTGGAAAACCATAAGGTGCCTTTTAGAAAACTGCAGGGGCATGCTGGAGTTCCAGGAGAGAAGTTTGGAAGTAGTTGCAAAAGCCAGGTTGCACGTGGTTTGAATGGTGGTCTGAATAAGCCTATCTTCATTTAAATGTCAGTCACCATTCACTGGAGAGTGTGTAGGAAAGTAGTGGTCTTGTGAATGCGGTAAGCTAATTTGGTTATTAGTGGATAAGCTGAATTTGAATAGGGAAAGTGCTGGAAATAAAGAGTTCTGTCAGAGGCTTGTAGTAATGACATGTAAGAATGGAAAATTCCAAGGGTGCAAGACTGAGAAACCAGTATAAGACATTGAAAATTACACAAATGAAATTGTTTCAAAGACAAAGAAATTCCCAAAATAGTGGCCATGCCTTCAGTAGCATGTAAACAGGTTGCACTTTCTGCGTCCAGCTTCATTCATATCTGTCCTCTTGCCTTGATATAGACTTCCTACCGTACAGGGTGTACTGGTTTTGACTACATGGTTAACTTCTATAAGTTCTTTTCAAAAATTAGATGATTTGTCCTCTTTTCTTTATCAATCTCTGTTTTGTTTTTAATTTTGGATTTTCACAGCATATGATTTCTGCAATGCTTGTGCATAATGATGTTCTTTGGCTTGTCTCCTCAATGACATTGCTTGGGCTCTGAAGCTGAGAACCAAATCCATCCCTTTACCTATCTACCATAGATATGTATCTACACATTAGAAGCTCTGCAATTGTTTGGATGAATGTGAAGAGTGTGGAAAGTTACACAAAAGCCTAAAAATAAAGGGAAGTGGTGTATAGATGTGATGAAAATATTGAGAACAGGCTGTTCTATTAACATTTTAGAAAACCAATATGACTATGTGCAAAAAAATTATAGAAAGGAAATTGATTAGGCATAATTCTGAGTTGTAATGGATGCTGCATGCTGGCACACTTCTCACCAGGAAACTAATTATCTTCTATTTCTTCATGGTAACTATGTCTGCTGTCAACAATGTCATCTCAATTTCAAAGCATATATACACACACGCCTGTGTAAAACACAGCTCAAGATCAAATACCCATTTTATAAGGTCTTCACTTATCTTTTCCTGAATTCCAAGCATATTTTATTATTAATTAGCCTGAATAAAGTCACATTGAGTGCATATGTTTACAAGAAGTCCTGTCCTAAGCAGCACATTTCATTAATTTGCAGAGCCACTATTTAATTACAAATGGAGTAACTGATATGAGCTATTGATCATTCCTGGCTGTAGAGTTCACTCATTCAACTGACAGTGCCTGAGCCCATTTATTACAAATGTTATGTTTTATAAAGACAAGTAACAGACATCATCTGTGTTTCCATGGAAGCATTCACTATTCCTCCTGACATCGTCCTTCAAAATAAAGTAGAAATCTGAATTTGACCAGATTGCTAAGTAGAACAAATAGTTTTAGGAGAGCATAGATGATTAAGAAACATGTGAAAGCACAACACTAGAAAAAAATACTCACAAAACTCACATGAGGAAAACAGATTGTAAAGAGTAGCCATTAAATGAGTAGCAAAAGACCTGTAGATTAACCATTAAAAAAATTGATCACATAATAGCATGTGAAAAGTAGAGACACTGTTTTCAAACTGCCCAAATTTACAAATTTTGACACAATTAGGGAAGCAAGATAACTTGATATTATTTTGAAAATGATGTTACATTTTTAAGAACTCATGACACATGCTGCAATGTTTTGAGATGACATTGTGTGCTATTTGGAATTTGCTTTGAATCAATATAACAGTATAGTACAGGGACAGTGTGGTGGTATAACTGAGACAGGAATAATGCAACAAGAAATTTATTGGACAGATAGGTCACAGTGTTACTTTTGGATTCTTACAGTTTCAACTACAAGATCCAGTGAACTATCTCAGAGTTATAAAGATAGAATAAAAAAGGATATTTTACTAAATATTGCTAACAAAAGATTACAAGTTGCTTATTGTACACATGAGGGCTGGTCATTACAACCCTTAAGCATTCTGCCCACGGACTTTGCCTATGTCAGCTAAGTACACACAGATACACGTATCTGGCATATTAGGACAGAAATTATTTCATGACAAGTGCTGTATTTTCCAAATCCACATAAGTAGTATTCATCCCATAAATGATAGAAAACATTTAATCTCATTTGATTTGAATAAATGTTTCAGATAGAATATCCAAACTTTACCCAGAGATTACAACATTTCAGCTCCATTTGACACCGTAACTGTTAGTAATAATCATTTGGCCACAGGAGTTTTATTTCTTTGGTCACAGGAATATGACAGTCAGATTTCCTAAGTCACCAACACCTCAATATCTCAGCCAGCAAGGGAAAAATCTGATGCGATATGAACAATAGACATGTAGAGAACAATATATGTGACCTTTAAAGAAATTGAACTGAAAAGTGTACACTTGTCTTTATCTATTGACTTATATGTTTGACTTTTAAAAATGTTTGTTTGAAATGTCTCCTTTATTGGGTAATAATTTTATTGTATTGAGTTCTCAGAGCCAGTATTTTCAAATATACCTTGGAATATTTGCAGGGGTAAAAACAAACATTAGAGGAATTTATCAATTCAGTTTTTGTACATTCTGTCTGTGTAGTTATCAGGGATTTTAGTTATTCCAGTAACTACTTTGGTTACTTTTAATGTTGTGACACTGCTTTTACTGATTTTTTTTTGTGTGTGTTGTGTGTGTGAATTACATGAATTCATACATATATTAACTACATGTCACTACTTTTAGGAAAGATCTACACCCACCTCCAACTTTATGGTGCTCCTAAGAAAAACATGAGTTTCCCTAACATTTGAACAGTAAACAACCTTCCACAAAAAAAAGGAACATGAATGATCTCACTTCTGAGTCTTAGATGATAATAAACAAAGCCGAACCATTGCAGCTCTGCTCTGCAGGCGTAAATCTCAGAGGTGAAAGGACTTTTCTCATGTTGGCTTACCTGCTTATGAGCGTGGTCATAAGAATTAATGTGATTGTCAAACTCCTGGTGTTTGTTATACTGCTTGTCACACAATTCACAGTAAAAGTTCGCTTTTGCATCTTCCAGAGATTTTGCTGTAGACTTCTCCTTTTCTGCAAAATCCTTTAAAAAGGGCAAAAATGTCAGTTACATTTTTGTCTGAGAGAAGGCAGATTTTATATTAACCAAGGAAATGTGTAATTTTACTGTGACTAAAATAAAATGTTGAGGGTTGAGATCTACGATCCATGTCTCTGTGGAAGGAACTTTGAGTGTGTAGCATTATCTCTCTTTTCCTGGTATACTTCTTACATTTTTTGTTTCTCATGAAATCATCAATTCACCCAACCAATCAATCACACTGAACACTCTAGTAGGGATGCCTCTGTTCCTTCTATTGCCAAGGCCTGATGCCAAGGCCTCTATAATCTGAGACTTCAAGACATTATTTTATAAACCCTCAGCACCTGCTAGATCCAGCAATTATACTTGGTTCATGTGTTTCAAACCATTATTTTTTTTATAGGTTTTATGATATTTCATTTGTAGTAGTTTTGGATATATATACTCACAGAATCACACACACTTACCAAATAAGTAAGCTGCAAATAAACATGACCAAAACAACCTATGCCTTGATCCCTTGTTAGTAATCACCAGTGATTTGCTGTTTCTCTCTATTGTCATTATACTGTGTTGTAATACTTCCTGCTTTACACCTTACAACTTCCTATGACTATTACCAAACATGCCATAGTTTTAAAAGTCTACTGCTCCACTAAAATCAAAAGAAACTATTTTCTTAATTGTGTGTGTTCCTGCATTGTTAAGCAACACATGAGGTAGCTGAGAACTGGGGCATATTCAGTATGTGTTACCTAAATCAATGGGTAATCAAGACATATTAATGCCTCCTGCTTCATTTATTAACTTGAAGTGCTCTCAAATTCACTCATACACTAGTAACGATAAATAAATGATCACAATGTTGACATGTCACACACCAGATAAGGAGGTGACAAAGAAATTTGAATTAAAGAATCTATGGTGTTGTTAGTAAACATGTAAAAACATGATTCATACCCAAATACAAAGAGATAAAATTAATAACCATGCAGCATAATGTAATTAGTAGCCTTATCAAACAGGTAAAAGCAAATGCCTGGATGCCTTTTCTCAGAGATTAGAAGAATTGGATTACACTCTAAGTTAAGGGGAGAAAAAAAGAAAGCTTACTAGATATACATATCCAGAAATAAAAATACTCTGGCTTGGCCACAGAGCACCACTTGACTAAAGAAGCTTACTGTCCTGAGGATGGGGCCACTGGTGATAAGTGACCCAGAAGGATGGCTTTGAAGTAGTGAAAAGTGTCTTGATTAAGTAGTGTTAGTATCAAGGCAATGATTATTCTCACACAGTCCTTAGGATTATATTTCCCCCTTCTTCTTTCTAAGGATTACATTGGTATAATCACAGGTATTATTATGTTAGCACAATAATCTTATATCTTTCACATTGGCCTATCACTCAAAAAAGCTTCATTCTCATGAAAGAATGAAAGAGAACACTATTCATGACTGGACTCTGGAATATATTTGTTTTTTATTATTCTAGATTTTACAGAGAACAGCAAGACTTTTCTAATTACTTTCTATATTTTCCTCTAAATCCATTTTTAAAACTCCTTTAATTATCATGTTACATGGGCTTAGGCTTCAGACATAGAAGTTTAACAGTGACTTAAAAAAGAAAAACTATATAGCATTTATTGGTGGTCCTTTCCTATGACAATATCGCAGAACCAAATTATATATCATATTTTTTTTGCTTTGTATAAATAGCAATAAACAATGAATAAACATTTACCTTCTTTACCTTTTCAAGAATGGAAAAATAGGGGTTGCTTACAAATTTCATTAAACACACACACACACATCCTCCCTCCCCCCCACTCACACATACACACAACTGTGGTTCATATGCAAGTATCCTGCAATGCAAGAGGTTAAAAATATAAACTTATCAGCTATCCTCAGGGACCTAGTCACCTGTCTGTAATACCTAAAGAGTTTTTCATTTAAAAGCACTGAGGCTCTATCTATCTATCTATCTATCTATCTATCTATCTATCTATCTATCTATCTATCTACCTATCTATACTATAATTTTTCACTTGAACAAAAATAGACTATAACCACATGGATATTTTTGTACACCTTGAGAGATTTTGCTGGGACATATAAACCATGGGAGAAAAATAAAGTTGTTGTATTTTTCTCCATCCAAACAAAACAAAACAAAACAAAACAAACAAACAAAACCACAGGGAAGATGGAACAAGAGATAGAAATAATTGGTAGGTGGCAAACTACCCTGAGATTCCACCTCCCAGCAATCAGAATGGCTAAGATCAAAAACTCTGGTGACAGCAGATGTTGGTGAGGATGAGGAAAAAGGAGCACTCCTACACTGCTGGTAAAATTGCAAGCTGGTAAAACCACGTTGGAAAACTGTATGGTGGTTGCTCAGAAAATAGGAAATATTTCTACCAGAAGACCCAGCTCCACCCAAAAGATGTTTTGACACATAACAAGGACACATGCTCCACTATGTTCTTAGCAGCCTTATTTATAATAGCCAGAAGCTGGAAAGAACCCAGATGTCCTTTAACAGAAGAATAGGTACAGAAAATGTGGTACATTTACACAATGGAGTACTACTCAGCTATTAAAAAATGATTTCATGAAATTCTTAGGGAAATGTATGGAATTAGAGAATATCATCCTGAGTTAGTTAATCCAGACACAAAAGGACACACTTCGTATATACTCATTGATAAGTGGATATGAGGAAAAAAGCTGGGAATACTCAGAGGTCACATGAAGATTAACAAGAAGGAAGACTCCTGTCAGCAAGCTCTTGGTGGCATCCACAATAGTGTCTAGATTTGGTGGTTGTATATGGGATGCTGACAGGAGCCTGAAATAGCTGCTTTCTGAGAGGCTGTGCCAGTGCCTGAGAAATAGAGAAGTGGATGCTCACAGCCTTCCATTGGATGGAGCACAGGATCCCCAATGAAGGAGCTAGAGAAAGTACCCAAGGAGCTGAAGGGGTTTGCAGCCCCATAGGAGGAACAACAATATGAACTAACCAGTAACCTCAGAGCTCCCTGGGACTAAACCACGAACCAAAGAAAATACATGGTGGGACTCATGGCTCTAGCTGCATATGTAGCAGAGGATGACCTAGATGGCCATGGGAAGAGAGGCCCTTGGTCCTATGAAGGCTCTATTCCCTAGTGAAGGGGAATGTGAAGGCAAGGAAGTGGGAGTGGATGCATTGGTGAACAGGTGGAGGGGGGAGGGAATAGGGGGTTTTGGGAGGGGAAACCAGGAAAGAGGATCACAATCAAAATGTAAATAAAGAAAATATCTAATAAAGTAAATTTTCAAAAAAGTAGGAAGGCCAAAGTGTTCATGCTTTAACCCTCCTTAGAAGGGAGAACAAAATAATCATGGGAGGTAGAGGGAGGGAAAGATCTTGGGGTTGGAAAAGAAGAATGGGAGGGAAAAAGGGGGGTCAGGAACAGGTATGGAAAGAGAAAAGTTCAGTGGGTCAGGAAATTGAATAGAAATATGTAGCGGTGGGGGATGGGGAACTGGGAGTAGCCACTAGAAAGTCCCAGAAGGGAAAGGCTCCCAGGACCCAACTGAAATGACATTAGTGGAAATACCTAACAAAGAGGAGGTAGAACCTGTAGAGACCACCCCTAAGTTGAGGGATGGGGACACCCACACATTACAATTTTTATTATTATTATTATTATTATTATTTTGCATAGAACTGTTCCTGTCTAAAGGAAATGCAGGGACAAAAACTGGAGCAGAGACTGAAGAAAATGCCTTCCAGAGACCACCTCACCTAGAGACTGATCCCATCTGCAGACACCAAACCCTGATACTAAGAAGCACTGGCTGACAGGATCATGTTATGGCTATCTCCTGAGAGGTTCTGCCAGCATTTGACTAACACAGATGCAGATATGTACAGTTAACTCTTGGACTGAGCCCAAGGACCCCAATGGAAAAATTAGGGGAAGGACTGAAGGAAGTGAAGGAGATTGCAATCCCATAGGAAGAACACCACCACCCAGAGCTTCCAGGGAATAAACTACTAACCAAAGAATATACATGGAGGGACCCATGGCTCTAGCTGGATATGTAGCAGAGGATGGCCTTGTTTGGCATCAAAGGAAGGGGAGGACCGTGTTCTTGTGTAGGCTTGATGCCCCATCTTAGGGAGATGCTAGAGTGGTGAGGTGGGAGAGGGTGGATGAGTAGAGGAGCACCTTCAGAGAGGCAGGATGTGGGGGAAAGAGATTGGGGGCTTGGCAAGGGGAAACTGGGAAGGGGGCCAATATTTTAAATGTAAATAAATAAAAAAATAAAAAGAGAAAATGAAGGGATGAAAGAGAGTAAAAGATAGGTACCTTAAGAACATTTGGTAATCAGAAATGTTAGGCTACAGCTAGACAGGACGTTAAGGATATTTTGTAAAAGAGTTGTGGTCCAATGACTTTACCCTCGCAACTTGGCTTAGGCCTAAGTTAAATTAGACGGGCTAACCAGATGGAAGGGAATTGAAAACTAGTCATCAGAAAGCTGGTGGATACAGTCTCAGACAAGAAGGATCAGGTAAACCAAACCCATGGTTTACTATCTTACTGACATTTACCATTTATATGATTTGTGTCAAATTAGAGAACCTTGAAGAGTAAAGCTGATGGTCAGACAGAAATCAACCATTGGGTTACAGTTACTCAGATACTTCATGTGGATTGTACTGGAGGACGGCTCCGTAGCTGAAGAGCAGAAAACAATAAGGCTAATTTTTATGTTGTAATTTTGTAATAATTCTGCAAAATTGATTACTTTGTATAATTAATATTTTGGGTATGAGGAGAGTATATATATTTTCACAGCAAGAATTAAATAGTCATGGATATAATAGATGTGTTTATAAACTGCCAGGTATTTTTTCAAAGTACTGCCTTTAATTAGAAGAGTAGATATTTCCTATCAAATTGCTGCAATTATCACAATTTTTACTGCCCACTAAAACCATCAAGTGCCTCTTGTAAACTAACATCATGCAAACACTGTATTCTTTTTATCAGTTTAATCTTTGCTGTAAAAATATGCCCTATGATTTTCCCATTAAGCATGTGAAAAAGGGCACACACACTTTGACACAGACCATGCTGCAGAGCCTGAAATTGGGCTCAGGTCAGTCTGACTTAAGCGCGATTGATGCCTGTGGTCACAGCTGCTCCAATGACTTTGTCATGATCCAGCAGCCAGATAAGTCCAAAGTCACAATTAGCTGGTTGTGAATATGCACAAACCTAGAGTATATAATAAAAAAAGTGGAAATTCATTGACTATGTTTTTTTTTTCATCGTAAATGATTTGAGGATACAATTCATATTGAGTAAAAACCTACATAAGAAATTTCATTATTAGGCAAGAGATTGCTTTAAGGATTTTAATGTTCTTTAGCATATTCTACTGGTCTCCCCAAAATCCTGTACACCTGTTTCTAAAAAGTAGATATTGCTGATTTATATTTTTTGCCTCCATTTCTTTTTGTAGCTTGTTAAAAACTAAATTAAAAATAATCATGTTTTAAGATTATTATTTATTTCATTTTATTCATACAGAGAAAGTAATTTAGTCTTTGAAAAAGAGAACCTTGAATGTCAGCCTGTGCCTTAAAATAGTTCAAGTGCTGAAGAGTTCAGTGTTCTCAGAATAAATTAAGGTGAATAACAATAAGTAGCTAGCGAGATTGACGTGAAGTAAGATGTAATAATTTTTGTACTTAGTATAGTGCAGAATGAGGTCAGAAAGCACCATTCCAGGCTATGACAAAACGTGACCCAAGCACCCAATGTCAAAATACATCTTTAGAGTGAAGATAACTATTTTTTAAACTTTTTCCAATTTTTTATTAGGTATTTTTTTAATTTACAATTCAAATGCTATCCTGAAAGTTCCCTATACCCTCCCCTCACCCTGCTCCCCAACCCACCCACTCCTGCTTCTTGGCCCTGGCATTCCCCTGTAGTGGGGCTTATAAAGTTTGCAAGGGGCCTCTCTTCCCAATGATGGCAAACTAGGCCATCTTCTGCTACATATGCAGCTAGAGACACAAACTCTGTGGGTACTGGTTAGTTCGTATTGTTGTTCCACCTATAGAGTTGCACACCCCTTCAGCTCCTTGGGTACTTTCTCTAGCTCCTCCATTGGGGGCCCTGTGTTCTATCCAATAGATGACTATGGGCACCCACTTTTGTATTTGCCAGGCAGTGGCATAACCTCACAAGAGACAGCTATATCAGGGTCCTTTCAGTAAAATCTTGCTGGCGTATGCAATAGTGTCTGCTTTTGGTGGCTGATTATGGGATGGATCCCTAGGTGGGGCAGTCTCTGGATGGTCCACCCTTTTGTCTCAGCTCCAAACTTTGTCTCTGTAACTCCTTCCATGGGTATTTTGTTCCCAATTCTAAGAAGGGGTGAAATAGCTACACTTTGGTCTAAACAAAGAATTAGCAACTGAGGAATACCGAATGGCTGAGAAGCACCAAAAGAAATGTTCAACATCCTTAATCATCAGGGAAATACAAATCAAAACAACCCTGAGATTCTACCTCCCACCAGTCAGAATGGCTAAGATTAAAAATTCAGGTGACAGCAGATGCTGGCAAGGATGTGGAGAAAGAGGAACACTCCTCCATTGTTGGTGGGATTGCAAGCTTGTACAACCACTCTGGAAATCAGTCTGGCGGTTCCTCAGAAAATTGGACATAGTACTACCAGAGGATCCAGCAATACCTCTCCTGGGCATATATCCAGAAGATGTTCCAACTGGTAAGAAAGACACATGCTCCACTATGTTCATAACAGCCTTATTTATAATAGCCAGAAGCTGGAAAGAACCTAGATGTCCCTCAACAGAGGAATGGATACAGAAAATGTGGTACACTTACACAATGGAGTACTACTCAGCTATTAAAAACAATGAATTTATGAAATTCCTAGGTAAATGGATGGATCTGGAGAGCATCATCCTGAGTGAGGTAACTGAGTCACAAAAGAACTCATGATATGCACTCACTGTTAATTGGATATTAGTCCAGAAACTTAGAATACCCAAGATACAATTTGCCCAATACATGAAACTCAAGAAAAGGAAGATAATTTTTATCTCATCATTTGAGAAACCTCAGGCACAGTAGCTCCCAAAAGTTATGTTCCAGAAGAGAAATTTACATTCATAAAGGAAATCTCCATTTGTAAGAGAATGATAATGTTAAGTCACTAGAGATTCTGTATGTGGTGATGGGTGTTCATGTGTGTGCAGCTCATGCTCAGCCATACACAGAGTCCCTTCGAGAACTTTGGTTGTCCTCTATCTCTCTCCAAATTGTTCCCTTTAGACAGGGTTTCTAACTTCAGTGATGGTTTCTTTCCCATTCCCACAACAAAGTTCCAGAGACACTTAGGTCTCTGCCTCACATGGTGTAGTACTTGCCATGAATTGTCTTAATGCTGGTAATCTAATTTCAGGTCCTAATGCTTTCAAGGTAAATGCTTTGTCTACTGAGTCATTCATTACTTCAGCCTGCCCTCTGCCCAGTCCACTGCTTCTCCATTCAGAGGCTCTTAATTAAAGAGTAAAATTATCTTTGCACCAAAATCTTAGTGTTTCATATGCTTTAGTACTGAATCAGAACTTCCCAACATACTACTTTCTTTATTTAAAAGATGGTGGAGTTTAAACCTAAGGACAAAAAAAAAACATCTGGAGGTGGACTCTAGAAATGCATTGTCAAGATTATTTTCTACTTCCGGTCAGAAAAGCACCTGAGCAGCTGGGGCGCAGGGTCTGCTGACACTCACCAACTGCCCACAACACCAGCCACAGGATCTTAAGACTTCTGGTGAGTGGAGCACAGCTTCTGCTCCAATCCAATTGCGCGGGACCTGAGACTGCATTAGTTAGGGAAGCAGAAACTGGCCTGAGTAGGGCCACAGGCCTCACCCGGCCGGATCAGCGCCAGGGTAGCGGGAGCACAGGGTTGCCTGACACCCGCCAGCTACCCACAACCCCCGCCGCAGGATTTTGGGACTGCTGGTGAGTGGAACACAGCTTCTGCTCCAGTCCAATCACGCGGGACCTGAGACTGCTCTGGTTGGGGAGAGAGAAATCCGGCCTACATAGGGCCACAACCCTCTTCCGGTCAGAAAAGCACCGGGGCAGCTGGGGCGCAGGGTCAGCTGACACTCACCAGCTACCCACAACACCCACCACAGGATCTTAAGACTTCTGGAGAGTGGAACACAGCTTCTGCTCCAATCCAATTGCACGCGGGACCAGAGACTGCATTAGTTAGGGAAGCAGAAAAACGGCCTGAGTAGGACCACAGGCCTCTTCCGGCTGGACCAGCACCGGGGTACCTTCAGCTACCCACGACCCCCGCCGCAGGATTTAGAGACTGCTGGTGAGTGGAACACAGCTTCTGCTCCAATATTTAAATAGTGACAACGATAACAACTAACCCCAGAGATTACCAGATGGCTAAAGGTAAACGTAATAATCTTACTAACAGAAACCAAGACCACTCACCATCATCAGAACCCAGCACCCCCACTTCACCCAGTCCAGGGCACCCCAACACACCGGAAAAGCTAGACACGGATTTAAAAGCATATCTCCTGATGATGATAGAGGACTTCAAGAAGGACGTTAATAACACACTTAAAGAAATGCAGGAGAACACTGCTAAAAAGGAAGAAGACAATAAAGAGGAAGCACAAAAATCCCTTAAAGAATTGCAGGAGAACACTGCTAAAGAGTTACAAATCCTTAAAGAAAAACATGATAACATAATCAAACAGGTAGAAGTCCTTACAGAAAAACAGGAAAACACATCCAAACAGATGATGGAAATGAACAAAACCATACTAGACCTAAAAAGGGAAGTAGACACAATAAAGAAAACCCAAAATGAGGCAACACTGGAGATAGAAACCCTAGGAAAGAAATCTGGAACAATAGATACGAGCATCAGCAACAGAATACAAGAGATGGAAGAGAGAATCTCAGGTGCAGAAGATTCCATAGAGAACATCGGCACAACAATCAAGGAAAATGGAAAATGCAAAAAGATCCTAACTCAAAACATCCAAGAAATACAGGACATAATGAGAAGACCAAACCTACGGATAATAGGAGTGGATGAGAATGAAGATTTTCAACTCAAAGGACCAGCAAACATCTTCAACAAAATTATAGAAGAAAACTTCCCAAATCTAAAGAAAGAGATGCCCATGAACATACAAGAAGCCTACAGAACTCCAAATAGACTGGATCAGAAAAGAAATACCTCCCGACACATAATAATCAGAGCAACAAATGCTCTAAATAAAGATAGAATACTAAAAGCAGTAAGAGAAAAAGGCCAAGTAACATATAAAGGCAAGCCTATCAGAATTACACCAGACTTTTCACCAGAGACTATGAAAGCCAGAAGATCCTGGACAGATGTTATACAGACACTAAAAGAACACAAATTCCAGCCCAGGCTACTATACCCAGCCAAACTCTCAATTAACATAGATGGAGAAACCAAAGTATTCCACGACAAAACCAAATTCACACATTATCTCTCCACGAATCCAGCCCTTCAAAGGATAATAACAGAAAAAAACCAATACAAGGACAGGAACCACGCCCTAGAAACAACAAGAAGGTAATCCCTCAACAAACCTAAAAGAAGACAGCCACAAGAACAAAATGCCAACTTTAACATCAAAAATAACAGGAAACACCAATGTCTTTTCCTTAATATCTCTTAATATCAATGGACTCAACTCCCCGATAAAAAGACATAGACTAACAAACTGGTTACACAAACAAGACCCAACATTTTGCTGCTTACAGGAAACTCATCTCAGAGAAAAGGATAGACACTACCTCAGAATGAAAGGCTGGAAAACAATTCTCCAAGCAAATGGCATGAAGAAACAAGCTGGAGTAGCCATTCTAATATCTGATAAGATTGACTTCCAACCCAAAGTCATTAAAAAAGACAGGGAGGGACACTTCATACTCATCAAAGTAAAATCCTCCAAGAGGAACTATCAATCCTGAATATCTATGCTCCAAATACAAAGGCAGCCACATTCATTAAAGAAACTTTAGTAAATCTCAAAGCACACATTGCACCTCATACAATAATAGTGGGAGACTTCAACACACCACTTTCACCAATGGACAGATCATGGAAACAGAAACTAAACAAGGACACAGTGAAACTAAGAGAAATTATGAATCAAATGGATCTGGCAGATATCTACAGAACATTCTATCCTAAAACAAAAGGATATACCTTCTTCTCAGCACCTCATGGTACCTTCTCCAAAATTGACCACATAATTGGTCACAAAGCAGGCCTCCACAGATATAAAAATATTGAAATTGTCCCATGCATCCTATCAGATCACCATGGACTAAGGCTGATCTTCAATAACAAAATAAATAATAGAAAGCCAACCTTCACGTGGAAACTGAACAACACTCTTCTCAATGATACCTTGGTCAAGGAAGGAATAAAGAAAGAAATTAAGGACTTTTTAGAGTTCAATGAAAATGAAGCCACAACATACCCAAACTTATGGGACGCAATGAAAGCATTTTTAAGAGGAAAACTCATAGCTCTGAGTGCCTCCAAAAGGAAACTAGAGAGAGCACACATTAGCAGCTTGACAACACACCTAAAAGCACTAGAACAAAAGGAAGCAAATTCACCCAAGAGGAGTAGACGGCAGGAAATAATTAAACTCAGGGGTGAAATCAACCAAGTGGAAACAAGAAAAACTATTCAAAGAATCAACCAATCAAGGAGCTGGTTCTTTGAGAAAATCAACAAGATAGATAAACCCTTAGCCAGACTCACTAGAGGGCACAGGGAAAGCATCCTAATTAACAAAATCAGAAATGAAAAAGGAGACATAACAACAGATCCTGAAGACATCCAAAACACCATCAGATCCTTCTACCAAAGGCTATACTCAACAAAACTGGAGAACCTGGATGAAATGGAGAAGTTCCTAGACAGATACCAGGTACCAAAGTTGAATCAAGATCAGGTTAATGATCTAAACAGCCCTATATCCCCCAAAGAAATAGAAGCAGTCATTAATAGTCTCCCAACTAAAAAAAGCCCAGGACCAGATGGGTTTAGTGCAGAGTTCTATCAGACCTTCAAAGAAGATCTAATCCCAGTTCTTCACAAACTATTCCACAAAATAGAAACAGAAGGTACTCTACCCAACTCATTCTATGAAGCCACAATTACTCTGATACCTAAACCACAAAAAGACCCAACAAAGATAGAAAACTTCAGACCAATATCCCTTATGAATATTGATGCAAAAATCCTCAATAAAGTTCTTGCTAACCGAATCCAAGAACACATCAAAACAATCATCCATCCTGACCAAGTAGGTTTCATCCCAGGGATGCAGGGATGGTTCAATATACGGAAATCCATCAACGTAATCCAATATATAAACAAACTCAAAGACAAAAACCACATGGTCATCTCCTTAGATGCGGAAAAAGCATTTGACAAGATCCAACACCCATTCATGATAAAAGTCTTGGAAAGATCAGGAATTCAAGGCGCATACCTAAACATGATAAAAGCAATCTACAGCAAACCAGTAGCCAACATCAAAGTAAATGGTGAGAAGCTTGAAGCAATCCCTCTAAAATCAGGGACTAGACAAGGCTGTCCACTTTCTCCATACCTATTCAACATTGTACTTGAAGTCCTAGCCAGAGCAATTCGACAACAAAAGGAGATCAAAGGGATACAAATTGGAAAAGATGAAGTCAAAATATCACTTTTTGCAGATGATATGATAGTATATATAAGTGACCCTAAAAATTCCACCAGAGAACTCCTAAGCCTGATAAACAGCTTCGGTGAAGTAGCTGGATATAAAATTAACTCAAACAAATCAATGGCCTTTCTCTACACAAAGAATAAACAGGCTGAGAAAGAAATTAGGGAAACAACACCCTTCTCAATAGTCACAAATAATATAAAATATCTTGGCGTGACTCTAACTAAGGAAGTGAAAGATCTGTATAATAAAAACTTCAAGTCTCTGAAGAAAGAAATTATAGAAGATCTCAGAAGATGGAAAGATCTCCCATGCTCATGGATTGGCAGGATCAACATTGTAAAAATGGCTATCTTGCCAAAAGCAATCTACAGATTCAATGCAATCCCCATCAAAATTCCAAATCAATTCTTCAACGAATTAGAAAGTGCAATCTGCAAATTCATCTGGAATAACAAAAACCCTAGGATAGCAAAAACTCTTCTCAAGGATAAAAGAACCTCTGGTGGAATCACCATGCCGGACCTAAAGCTCTACTACAGAGCAATTGTGATAAAAACTGCATGGTACTGGTATAGTGACAGACAAATAGACCAATGGAATAGAATTGAAGACCCAGAAATGAACCCACACACCTATGGTCACTTGATCTTCGACAAGGGAGCTAAAAACATCCAGTGGAAGAAAGACAGCATTTTCAACAAATGGTGCTGGCACAACTGGTTGTTAACATGTAGAAGAATGCGAATCGATCCATTCCTATCTCCTTGTACTAAGGTCAAGTCTAAGTGGATCAAGGAACTTCACATAAAACCAGAGACACTGAAACTTATAGAGGAGAAAGTGGGGAAAAGCCTTGAAGATATGGGCACAGGGGAAAAATTCCTGAATAGAACAGTAATGGCTTGTGCTGTAAGATCGAGAATTGACAAGTGGGACCTCATGAAACTACAAAGCTTCTGCAAGGCTAAAGACACCATCAATAAGACAAAAAATCCACCAACAGATTGGGAAAGGATCTTCACCTATCCTAAATCAGATAAGGGACTAATATCCAATATATATAAAGAACTCAAGAAGGTGGACTCCAGAAAGTCAAATAACCCCATTAAAAAATGGGGCTCAGAACTGAACAAAGAATTCTCACCTGAGGAATACCGAATGGCAGAGAAGCACCTGAAAAAATGTTCAACATCCTTAATCATCAGGGAAATGCAAATCAAAACAACCCTGAGATTCCACCTCACACCAGTCAGAATGGCTAAGATCAAAAATTCAGGTGACAGCAGATGCTGGCGAGGATGTGGAGAAAGAGGAACACTCCTCCATTGTTGGTGGGATTGCAAGCTTGTACAACCACTCTGGAAATCAGTCTGGCGGTTCCTCAGAAAATTGGACATAGTACTACCGGAGGATCCAGCAATACCTCTCCTGGGCATATATCCAGAAGATGTCCCAACCGGTAAAAAGGACACATGCTCCACTATGTTCATAGCAGCCCTATTTATAATAGCCAGAAGCTGGAAAGAACCCAGATGTCCCTCAACAGAGGAATGGATACAGAAATTATGGTACATTTACACAATGGAGTACTACTCAGCTATTAAAAAGAATGAATTTATGAAATTCCTAGCCAAATGGATGGACCTGGAGGGCATCATCTTGAGTGAAGTAACACAATCACAAAAGAACTCACACAATATGTATTCATTGATAAGTGGATATTAGCCCAAAACTTAGGATACCCAAGATATAAGATACAATTTGCTAAACGCATGAAACTCAAGAAGAATGAAGACCAAAGTGTGGACACTGTGCACCTTCTTAGAATTGGGAACAAAACACCCAGGGAAGGAGCTACAGAGACAAAGTTCGTAGCTGTGATGAAAGGATGGACCATTTAGAGACTGCTGTATCCAGGGATCCGTCCCATAATCAGCTTCTAAACGCTGACACCATTGCATACACTAGCAAGATTTTGCTGAAAGGACCCAAATATAGCTGTCTCTTGTGAGACGATGCCGGGGCCTAGCAAACACAGGAGTGGATGTTCACAGTCAGCTATTGGATGTATCACAGGGCTCCCAATAGAGAAGCTAGAGAAAGTACCCAAGGAGCTAAAGGGATCTGCAACCCTATTGTTGGAACAACATGATGTACTAACCGGAACCCTGGAGCTCTTGTCTCTAGCTGCATATGTATCGAAAGATGGCCTAGTCGGCCATCACTGGAAAGAGAGGCCCATTGGACTTGCAAACTTTATATGCCCCAATATAGGGGAATGCCAGGGCCAAAAGAATGGGAATGGGTGGGTAGGGAAGTGGGGGGCGCTATGGGGGACTTTTGGGATAGTATTGGAAATGTAATTGAGGAAATTATGTAATAAAAATATAAAAAAAAAAAGATTATTTTCTAAACTATAGAGTGCATGTGACATCAACTTTCTTCAATTTCTTTATGTTGATATTCATTCGTACATGTGCATATGTCTGTGTGTGCATGTGTTTATGTAATTTATGTATACATGTATAAAGTATGTTATGTGTGCTTTTATTTATGTGCATGCATATGTATATATGGTATGTATGTATTTGCATGATTGTATGCATACATATGTCTTTGTATATATGTACGTGTTTGTGCACGTGTATTCATGTTTTAAGTGTGTGAGTTTTTGCATATGTGTACGCATGTGAAAGTGTGTGCACTTGTATATATAAATAAATATATATATATATATACGTGTGTGTGTATATATATACATATATATGTATATGTATATATGCGTGTGTGCCTTTGTTTACACATGTTTATGTGAACACATATGTGTATGGGCACGTGCATGCATATTTGTGTGGATGTGTGGGTACATGTGGTTTTATGTGTGTGTGCATACACATGCATGCATGTAAATGTATATATGGGTATATATACATGCCTGTGATATATCTGTGTCATTGACAAAATGTTTTTTAAAAACATTTAAAATTACACCCTTCTAAGTCTGTAACGCAGAAATTTAATAGAAATCTCAATAAAAAACTTTTATCTTCTTCTCACTACAATTTTTTACCATGTTAGAAAATAACATGTTTGCATTGAATTAAAACTTTCAGATTTTTTGAGAGGTTTTTTGTTTTGTTTTGTTTTGTTTTGTTTTGTTTTGTTTTGTTTTTGTTATTGTATCGTTGTTGATTTAAGATCTCAGTTTGGCTGGCCTAGTGCTCACTATGTAAACCAGACTAGCCAAAAAATTAGAATGACCTATCTGCCTCCCTAGTGTGAGTAAAGGGATTATTTATATGCAGCACAATACCTAGTCAGTTCAAAAATATTTATTGTGTATGCATATGCATGTATTGTGTGGCTGTGTGGCATAGCATGCTCATGTAGAGGTCAGAAGAAAATTTAGGAGACTCATTTTCATCTAACAAGAGTTGTATTTTAGTGATCATCTATGTTTTCAGGTGGCTTGTAATAATCGTCTCTCTGCTCCATAGGTTGTTTTGTTTGGTTTTCTTATGTATTGTTTTATGGGTATTTGTCAATTTCTTTGCCCACTTTGATCTACTTAGCAATCATGGAAATAATCAAGGCAGCATTATATTAGCTTAATTACATTAACAGTATTAATATTGATTTCCTGAAAGTTGTGAATAGTACCTTTCATAAAAGAAATGGTCTTTGTATTTTAACATCTAACATAATGTCTCTTACTTTAAGAAACATAATAAATAAATAGTCAGGACAAAAGATGAATTTCCTGTTGCATTTATAGATATCAAAGGCTACCTTGCCAACATAAATTTCCATGGAGATGTAAACTCCTGAAGTTATGAAAGAGAAACTAAGTGAGTGTGACTGTAAGCAAATGGAATATTTAGAATGTTTTTTAAATTAAGAATATTAGGATTAGTGAACCAATAAAAGTTACTATAGGAATAGAATGTTACACACAGCACAGATTAAAATGTACAGATTTCTGACTTCCAATGGTCTTCTCATTGCAATCAGAGATTTTCCTTGTAGTTAATTATTAGCAGTGTTTACCTTTTTTAGATTTGAAATCAAATATGATCAAAATTGGAACTCTCTGATGGTCTAGGAAAGAAAGATGTGATGTTAGCCCATTCTTAGGTTGTGAAGTGATAATTTGTCTTCTTACTAATCATTGATTTAAGATGTTCACATTAAACAATAAATGCAATCACACTAAATTTGTAAAATTGTCTCTGGAAAGCCTACATTGGCAGCAATTCACTATCAATTCTAATTTGGAAAGAATGACAAATTTCTGAATTACTGGTCAAATGAGAGCCTGTTTATTGAATTTGTATTTATGAAGCAATAATTAAATATCTCAAGCTTGCTTGTACAGCTGCTAATTTTGGAAAAGCTTCATACATGGCTGCAAATGAATAAGCAGCATTTTTGAGAAACAGAATCACTCTGATAATAACAACTGCTACCAGGATTCAAGACCACCAATTTCACCTTTTCTAGAATAAATCAATATAAAGTTCTAGTAGTAATAATCTTTTGAAAAGAAATAAGGCAATCCCAGGAGTATTCTAAGATAATAACAACATCTATTGATTCATTGCTAAATTATGTTTGCCTGCCTAATTATAACACAAAATAATATGATTTCCATATTTTATATTATAGTTTTAAATTTAGCGATTATAATAAACGTACTTCATTGCTTTTAACTCCAATCCTCTCTAACTCCTCTCCTGTGCCTACTTCTTTTTCCACTTAATCAAATTTATGACCCTTTAATTATATACATACATCTATATATAATCACAATACGTTATATTTACATTATATTTAAAACACACATCCCACATACACACATATATGAATACATATAGGAAATTTTATTTAAACTATTTATATATATGCATATATATTATATATATGTATATATGTTTGTTTTGTTTTTGTTTTTGTTTTTGTTTTTGTTTTTGTTTTTGTTTTTGTTTTTGTTTTTGTTTCTCGAGACAGGGTTTCTCTGTATTGTCCTGGCTGACCTGGAACGCACTTCATAGGCCAGGCTGGCCTTGAACCACCACCGCCCGGTTTAAACTATATTTTATTTAAACAAACTTTCATGTTTTATAATTATTTTTAGGTAGCAAATCACGTAAATCCATATGACAGGCATATTTCTGTTATTTTATACTCCCTCTTCTGTACTTATCTTTCTATATTGCTTATTTGTTTTATACAGATATAATATTGGAAAAATTTGAAATTTTAGATTGCTATGCAGAATAACCAAAAGAGTAAAAAAATATGTTAACAAATTATTTTGGGGGAGATATAATACTATCTAACCAACACTCAAGTCTTATCAATTTCTAATAGAGAAAATCCAAGCTTGGATCAGTGAAATCAGATAGTATCCCTGGGCATAGAAGACAAAGGACACAGGTGGAAAATGTCCATCAAGAATACAGACATGGAAAGTGTTAGCAATAAATCAATGGATGTATTTGATTTCCTTCTTTGTGTTCTGTTACAGACTAGGATAAATGGAGTATTTTTGGACAATTTTACTATGTATGATGGGACCCAAACTATACAATTTTACAACATAAAATACAATTCTAAATGTAAAAAGGTCAAATATCCTAATAATTACTTGATTAGTTACTTTATGTTGCTATTATAAAAGACTTCATGATCAAAGGTGAATAAAGGTGAAAGAGTTTATTTTGTCCTCTAATTCAAGAGTGAGTGACAGAGAGGCTAGAAATCCTCAAAGCCTGCACACAATAAGTGTGCTTAGTTATTTCTTAAGCAAGGTTACATCTTTTAAGGTTCTAAAATCTTCACAAACATTGCCACTGAATATTTAAATATAAACCACATATTTAAATATGTGTATATTGGATATATTTTTCATTTCTTTTTAAAATTATTTTTATTTATATTTCAAATGTTATCCCCTTTTCTGGTTTCTGCTCTAAAAACCCCTTTAGCCACCCCCTTTCACCCTGTTAACAAACCCTGTTTCCCTGTCTTGGGATTCCCCTACACTGGGGCACTGAGCCTTCTCGGGACCAATGGCCTTTTTTCTCACTGATGTCCAACAAGGGCATCCTCTGCTACACATGCAGCTGGAGCCACGGTTCCTACCATGTGTACTCTTTGGATGATGGTTTAGTCCCTGGGAGATCTGGGGGTGTCTCTGCTTTACACTTTGTCTCTGTAACTCTTCCCATGGGTATTTTGATCCCCCTTATAAGAAGGACTGAAGCATCCATACTTTGGTCTTCCTTCATTATCTTCATTTGGTCTGTGAATTGTATCTTGGGTATTCTGAGCTTCTGGGCTTATATCCATTTATCAGTGAGTGTATACCACGTAAGTTCTTTTGTGATTTGGTTACCTCACTCAGATGATATTTTCTAGTTCCATCCATTTGCATAAGAATTTCATGAAGTCATTGTTTTTAATGGTTGAGTAGTACTCCATTGTGTAAATGTACCACATTTTCTGGATCCATTCATCTGTTGAGTAACAACTGGGTTCTTTCCAGCTTCTGGCTATTATAAATAAGGCTGCTATGAAAATAGTAGAGCAAGTGTTCTTACTACATGTTGCAGCATCTTCTGGATATCAGTGGTATAGCTGGATCCTCCAGTAGTATTATGTCCAATTTTCAGAGGAACAGCCATACTGATTTCTAGAGTGATTGTAACAGCTTGCAATACCACCAGAAAGTTGGGATAGCAAAAAGTATTCTCAACCATAAAAGAACTTCTGGGGGAATCAGCATCCTGGACCTCAAGCTGTACTACAGATCAAGAGTGACTAAAACTTTATGGTATTGGTACAGTGACAAGCAGGTATATCAATATAATAGAATTGAAGATCCAGAAATGAACCCACACACCTATAGTCACTTGATATTTGACAAAGCACTTAAAACCATCCAGTGGAAAAAAAGACAGCATTTTCAACAAATGGTGCTGGTTCAACTGGAAATTAGCAGGCAGAAGAATGCAAATCGATCCATCTTATCTCCTTGTACAAAGCTCAAGTCCAAGTGGATCAAGGACCTCCACATAAAACCAGATACACTGAAACTAATAGAAAAGAAGGTGTAGAAGAACCTTGAGCACATGGGTACAGGGGGAAAGTTCCTGAACAGAACAGCAATAGCTCATGCTCTAAGATCAAGAATGGACAAATGGGGCCTAATAAAATTGCAAAGCTTCTGTAAGGCAAGGGACACCGTCAATAGGCCAAAATGGCAGCCAACAGATTGAGAAAAGACCTTTACCAACCCTACATCTGATAGAGGGCTAAAATCAAGAAGTTAGACTCCAGAGAATCAAATAGCCTTATTAAAAATGGGGTACAGAGCTAAACATAGAATTCCCATCTGAGAAATATCAAATGGCCAAGAAGTACCTAAAGAAATGTTCAACATCCTTAGTCATCAGGGAAATGCAAATCAAAACAACCCAGAGATTTCACCTCACACCAGTCAGAATAGCTACAATCAAAAATTCAGGTGACAGCAGATGCTGGCGAGGATGTGGAGAAAGAGGAACACTCCTCCATTGCTGGTGAGATTGCAAGCTGATACATTTCTTATTTCAACCACCACAATAATAGATTAGTCTGGACTTGTCAATTAATGATGCAATCCACAACACTGTGAATAGGAAAGCGTTGAAGATATGTATAACAATTCTAAGATATACTCTGAATATATAATCTAATAGTTAGAAAATATGTCTAAATAAATCACATTTATTTAGCCCTTGGTTTGTTAAACGTAAGGAAAAATAATTCCTCTGTACAGACAATTTCACCCATGTCATGGAGTGTCTACAGCCCAGATGTAGGATAGCAGTGTGAGCTGTATGAGCTTCACGTGTAGGGAGACCGTTACATTCTCAGTTCCCTTCTCTCATTTCCCACATGACAAACAACAACTCTTGGGAACCCCAACACAAAGCAGAAACTATTGACTGACCATACTTAGAAACATTAAATTCATTTAAAATTCAAGAAAATTTTCTATATTTGAAATTATGATTTTGGAATGTGTCTATTTTGTGGCTTCATAAAATATAAGGAAATACATTTTCTTGCTTCAGACTCATGACAGTACTCCACTGTTGTAGAGGTAGTAATTATCGCCTTATTAATTAAATACCACAGATAGGTAGGACTATAGTGGATATAGACATATTACATTCATCTATATTGAACACACTTAAATGAATATGTTCATTGTGAGTCAGACAGGAAAAAATTCATTTAGCTGTTACTCGTGATATAGCAACTTACTGTAAAATTGCAATTAATAGTGCCTGACATTTCATTTTCAAACATAAAACAAATCAATACAAAGTGTCAGGAAACTACTTTTGTAAGAAGTTGCTAGTGACAAAATCTCAGTCCCAAGCCACTTTTTAATTCAAAAACTGAAAATATTATTGAAAGAAAAAAATGCTCATTCAGAGATAATGACCTAGACACTGGCTCAACTTTGATTGAGAATTGACTACAAATCTATTTCCTTCAAAAATAGTCAGTGACTAATCAAGCAATTCCATTCTTTGACTTCTAAGATTCTATATTATTACTGGGTATAAAACTTTCTCCATGTTGCCCATTCACTAAAAGCAGGCTTCAACATTCCTGTATTTATATAATCAAATAGCATGAAGCCAGTTGGCCATGCTTTTAACAATAAGTGGGTGAGACCCTTGTGAGTGCCCCACAGACACTGTTTCCCTGGATATGTGCTGATCTGACAATTAGCTTGCTATATACAGATAATCTTATCTATGAGCAGAGATGTTTAAAAAGTAATTCTGCTCACAAAGATACCTTGCACTGTTATTTTAAGCTCACTTTTCTAGGTTTCTAACTGTTAACATGCATTCATACATAGGGAAACTACAACTGAGAACAAAATATACTTTATAGAAACTCACATATTGAAATAATAGCTGTAAGATGAGAAAGCATGACAAAGCTGAAGAAACAGTAAAAGTGATAGTTTACTTTGAAATAGACACTTGTACAGGCCAATCTAACACTATAAGCAGTATTATGTTAATTTGTCAACTATAAAGCAATGTATAGTGTCTAGTTCCATTTTCATTTAATTTGTCAAACACATTTTTTAAATAACACTTCATCTTTTAAATGTTCTGGTAGAAAATTAATTAACATAATTAGATGTTATGTTTTGTGCATATATATTATAAATATTATATACATTATACATACAATTATATATATTATACATATTATATATATTATACATACAATTATATATATACATATGTATGCACATATGTACATGTATTATTTGATTTTGGAAAAGAAACAAAAATGATGTCAGTTGCAGTCAAAAGGCTGATAAGCTGGAAACTGGAGACAAGTTCATTTGTATTATAATAAATTACAAAAATAGTGGAGCAGCCTTCCAAGACAATGACACTTTATAGTGGTGAAAGAATATCACAGCCCTTTTAGTGTTTGAATCATCATGATTCATTCCTATTGTGAGTATCAGTAAGCTGTCTCTCTCTCTCTCTCTCTATCTCTATCTCTGTGTGTGTGTGTGAGAGAGAGAGAGAGAGCACACATGCACAAGTATGTATGTACAAATGCACACATGCAGGTCGTATGTATAGAGGCTGTCTAAAATAAGACCTACATACCAAAGAAAGCATCTGTGGTTCCATGTTAAAAATAAGAACATTCTAAGAGTAGAACCATTTGAGGACATTAAGCTTGAAAGGATCATAGATATTCATCTAGAAATGGGCATGTTTACTAGAGGAAATGGCTTACTCAAGTTTATGCAAGGTGACAAATAGAAGATTTAGGATGAGAATACATATCCCTGTTGTCAGCTCTTGAGATAAAAAACAGAGCAATTATTTGAGTGGGGGCATGTCATGATTTTGAAAATGCATTTAATGGCGAGAATGAATTTTCCTTTCTTCTAAAAATTAAAATGTATAAATGACATAGATAATAAAATTGACAAAATATAGTATTTACCTTTTGTCAAATTATGTAACTACATTCAAAATATATTTAACAAAATATTTAATATTACATCCCTTACTCTTGGGATACCAGAAATAGTACATTTTTATTTTACAACATTTTCTAAAAAAGAATCATTCATAAGAGACTATTTTACTTTCTGCTATTCTACTAGACTTAAAAGCTACATTTAGGACTTCACTGATTCACATATTACTAGTTCCAGAATGTCATAATAAGCACTGAAGTTACTCAGTATTAAAACTTGGTTGTTGAAAAAAGGAATCCACCAAGTCCTTCCTAATGAGGGAGATCATTAAGATGAAAGAATTCACAACTAAGATGTCCTATTTTTGTTTGTTTTGTTTTGTTTGTTTGTTTGTTTGTTTTACATTTCTATGATTCCCTTGAGAGGATTTAGTGGAGTAGAGACCTGGTTGTTTGTGAAGGTTGAATTTTTTATTTCACCAGTCTCCTATATAGGATTACATGAAATCCACATCTTAGACATTTTGACAACCTGCAGGGTTAGTATTAAGTCATAAGATATATAAGACATTGCATTGGAGTATATGAACATCATTAGAATTTAGTGCTCTGTATGTACTCAGAGAACTAAAGCAGTCAGCTTAGTGATGGTTTAAGCTCTGGAAGACTAAAAGAATAAGTCTCATTAACATAATTTTACAATTGGTTTAAATTTTTGATGGATTTGACTCTTCTGAAGAAAAAATCAATTCCATGACACTTGGTGCTTCCTTTAATCAGTGGGTTAAGATGATGACACCATGTACCCCTGAGACTGTGCAGCTCTGTTTGGTAATGAGAATACTACAGAAGTTGCCATGTGCTAATAATAAACAAACTGTGGAAACTCTCTAGGGCCTATGATTTCAACTCTTCATTATTTTATTTTCTGTTGCCGATAGTCATTATTTCTGACCAGTGGCTAAGGTCGTAATTGCTGTTTTTTTTTTTTTTTTTTTTTTTCATGTGTTTCCTTTGTTTATACCATGTGACTATTTGCTTACAACAATTATCTTGGAATTTTAGTTTTTTGTTTCTTAGTCTTTGAACAAATTTTGAGTTCAATTGAATTAATCAAAGCACAGTCAAAATTTCTCTTAATTTTTTTTACAGATCTATTTGTTTCTACCCACAAAGCCATGGAAACCTGATTGAGGTCACTATTTGGTTAAATGTTCAATTTTAATTTGGAGTGAAAAAAAAAAACTATCCTTGTTAGAGGCTTTATTTGTCACCAGACCTCCAAGCTACTCTAGCTGCAGGGAACATTTAAACCCAATTAAGTAGAAACTCTCTTCTATCACATAAGAGGAAAATCGTCACTGACAAGAAAACACTATGTTGCTAAGTATAGACACAAATGTTAACTTTCTCCAGATGTAACATTAAGAACTTAAGTAAAAGATTCTCTCTTCATTTCTTCTGCTTACCCAAAGGCCAAAGTGCTTTATTTGAAAGTTATTGGTGGGGCTCTGATAATGAACAGGTTTGGATGAAGATAAGGGACGCACAGGAGAACAGAGACATCGACTTAATGGAAGAATATTCATTTTCTTAGAGGATGGGTAGGAGATAGTAAGAAAGAAAAATTCAAGTTGTGGATTTGAAAAAACTGAATCATATAAAGAAAAATATGGAAGGAGAAGGAAAGTGGAAAACAAACATTTTCCTCAGTTTTAGATAAAGTTTATTTAGTCAAAATATGTTTGGAGAGCTTTGAAATGCTTACTTTGCAATGCTCAGAATTCAGCCCTCCGAATCATTGTATAAAACCAGGAATAATAATAAGATTTTAAATCTAAAACTAAACAGATAAACATTGAATAATGAGGACCACTGGTCAGTCTCTCAACTGTACTTAGTGATTTTAAAGCAAGTCAGAGACCCTGTCTCAAAAAAACACAAGAACTCAACAAAGGAACAACGCCCATGTCTTTACTCTGGCCCTCATAAGTATTAACACATAAGTTTCTTTCTAGGTAATCTTATTTTATTACAGACATGCACACACACACATGCACACAAACACACATACACACACACACACAAACACGCACACAAACACAAACACAAACACATATACTAAGTAAGGGTCATATCTCTCCCAAAATTGTTCATAATTTTAAATTTATTTTTATAATGTTGAAAATATTTTTGGTATATTAATAAATTTTTGCAAATAATTTAGGTTTCCCTATTCTGTTCTCCATTCAGATAATGTTTTTATGGGAAATTTGAAATTCTAAAGTCTATGTTCTATGCACCAATCTTTAACAACTATTTTGTATATGCAAATAAGGTGTCATTACTTGTAAAATCTTGTAATGTGTAAGCACATCCATATGTAAGCAATGGACAAAAGTTTAATCCTACAGAAATGTTCATATTTCTCTTATTGTAAATAAACATATGTTCAAATTTCTATTTGTGGGTATGTTATACAATTAAATTAAATATAATGTAATTAAAACTAAGTTAGAACTCTCCTGTGCATTAGACCTCTAATGTTTATGGAAGGGGATAGCAATAACTTGCATGTTCTTAAGAGACTTCATTTTAATGAATAAGAAATAAATTGTAAGAAGATTTGGATTTTGTCAAAGGTGGTTTGGCATCTAATGAAATGATCATGTGTGATTATTTTTAACTTTATTTTTATGGTAGATTATACTTACCAATTTTTCTACGTTGATCCACCACTGCATCTCTGGAATGAAGTCTACATGGTGACGATGTTTTTGATCTGTTCGTGAACTCAATGCGTAAGTATTTAAATGAGTATTTTTACATCTATGTTCATGAGTGAAATTGGTCTGTAATTCTCTATTTGTCGGTGTTTTATGTGGTTTGGGTATCAGGGTAACTGTGTCCTCATAAAGTAATTTTTCAAAGTTCCTTTTTTATTTTGTGAAATAATTTCTTTGAATGTCTGATAGAATTTTGCAATAAAACCATCTAACTGGCTTTGGGACATTTTTTTAAATTGAGACATTTTAATGACTGTTTCTATTTACTTAGGGGTTACAATTCTATTTAAGTTGTTTATCTGATGCTTGTTTAATGTTAGTAAAGGTATATTTCAAAAAAGTTATCTACTTCTTTTAGATTGGCCATTTTGGTGGAGTATATGTTTATAAAATATGTCTTTATGATTCTCTGGATTTCATTAATGTTGTTGTTATGTCCCCCTTTCACCCATTCATTTCTGCTTTTCTTTTTTTAATTATATTTTTAAATTTTTAACTGACACTTTATTATAGATTATTATAGAGATAAATGAATTTATTTCTACTGTATTAAAATATTCTAAAAAGGCAATTAAAGAAAAATATAATCAGAAAATTTACAGAGAACTGGATCAACTTAAATGAATACTATTAACATGTAGAAGTCATTTAATATCTGAAAGGAAAAAAGGACCTGCATGTTCTTCAAAAGTGGGACCTAACCAATAATATATAAGTATATGTGTAACAAATGCATATATGCCTGCATTATATTATTGTTTCATTCTTCTTCTTTTCTTTTCATTTCTCTTATTGGATACTTTATTTATTTACATTTCACATGTTATCCCCTTTCTCAGTTTCCCATCTGGACCCCCTATACAGCCCCCCTTCCCTTTGCTTCTATGAAGGTGCTCCCTCACCCACCCACCCACCCACCCACCCACTCCTGCCTCCCTACCATGGCATTCTCCTACACTGAGGCATCACTCCTTCAAAGGACCAAGGGCCTCTCCTCCCACTGAGGTCCCAGAAGGCTATCCTCTGCTACATATGTGGCTGGAGCCATAGGTCCCTCCATGTGTACTCTTTGATTGGTGGTTTATTCCCTGGGAGCTCTGGGGTATCTAGTTGGTTGATATTGTTTTTCCTCCTATGGGGCTGCAAAATCCTTCACCTCCTTCGGTCCTTTCTCTAACTCCTCCATTGGATATTCTGTGCTCAGTTTAGTGGTTTGCTGTGAGCATTAGCCTTTGTATTTGTCAGGCTCTAGAAGAGCCTCTTAGGAAACAGCCATACCAGGTTCCTGTCAGCAAGCACTTCCTAGTATCTGCAATAGTATCTGGGTTTGGGGTCTGTATATGGGATGGATCTCCAGGTGGGGCTGATCTCTGGATGGCCTTCCCTTCAGTCATTACTCCACACTTTATCTCTGTATCTCCTCTCATGGGTATTTTGTTCTTCCTCCTAAGAAAGACTGAAGTATGCACACTTTGATCTTCCTTCTTCTTGAGCTTCATGTGGTCTGTGAATTGTATATTGGGTATTCTGAGCTTCTGGACTAATAACCACTTATCAGTGAGTACATACCATGTGTGTTCTTTTGTGATTGGGTTACCTCACTCAGGATAATATTTCCTAGATACAACCATTTGCCTAAGAATTTCATGAAGTCATTGTTTTTAATAGCTGTATGGTACTCCATTTTGTAAATGTACCACATTTTCTGTATCCATTCCTCTTTTGAAGGACATCTGGGTTCTTTCCAGCTTCTAGCTATTATAAATAAGGCTGCTATGAACATAGTGGAGCACGTTGTTATATGTTGGAGTATCTTTTGGGTATTTGTCCAGTAGTGGTATAGCTGGGTCCTTAGGTAGTACTATGTCCAATTTTCTGAGGAACCACCAGACTGATTTCCAGAGTGGTTGTACCACCTTGAAATTTCTGATTTTCCTAAATTGGATATCCTGTCTCTATTTTTTAGTTAGTTTAGATATGGTTTTGACTGTTTCCTTGATTTTCTCAAAGAATCAACTCTTTGTTTCTTTGATTCTTTATATTGTTCTCCTGGTTTCTTCTTTTTTTTTATTGATTTCAGCCCTGTTTTTATTTCTTCCTCTTGTTATTACCTAATCCTCTTGGGCATACATACTTCTTTTTGTGTTAGAACTTCCAAGGTATTTGCTAGAGATGCACCCCCTTTCTTTTCAATGTCAGCTATTAGTGCTATGAACTGTTTCTCTTTGCATCACTTTCATTGTGATCCACAAATTTGCTTATATTATGCATTAATTTTCAATGCATTTTCGAGATTATTTAATTTCTTTTTAATTCTCTCTTGACCCATTTCCCATTCCGTTGATAGTTGTTCATTTTTCCATGAGTTTGTAAGCTTTCTTTTGTTTCTGTTCTTCTTGGTATCCAGATTTAAGCCATTGTGGGCTGATATGATGCTGGAGTTAGTTCCATTTTCTTGTATTCATTCATACTTGCTTTATGTCAGAGAATGTTGTCAATTTGGAGAAAGTTCAGTGAAGTGCTGGGATGACAGTATATTCTTTTGTGTTTGGGTGAAATATTTTGTAATTACCTTTTAAGTGCATTTTGTTTGTAAAGTCTGTTAGTTAAAGTATTTCTCTGCTTAGTTTCTTGTGGATTCCCTGTCTGTTGTGAAAATTATGTATTGAAGTCATCCACTATTAGTTTGTGAGGCTCAATATGTGATTTAAGCTGTACAATTATTTTTGTGTTTGTTTGTTTGTTTGTTTGTTTTTTACGTAAGTGGCTGCTCTTGTGTTGGGGGAAAAGAGGTAAATAACTGTCATCAGTACCTCTCCTATACACAAATGAAAAATGTACTGAGAACGACGTCAAAGAAATACTAACCTTTATAAAAGCCTAAATAATATAAAACTTCTTGGCATAACCATTGCCGAATAAGTCAAATACTTGAATGATAAAAACTTTAATGATTTGAAAGAGGAAATTGAAGAAGATATCAGAAAAATCAGATTATCCATGCTCATAGATTCTTAGGACTTAGTAAAAATGGTCATTTTATCAGTAGCAATCCGAGTAGTCAACACAGTCCCCATTGAAATTCCAACACTGTTCTTTACGGACCTTGAAAGGACAATTGTTAACTTCATATAGAAAGAAAGTAATACAGAATTGCCAAACCAACCATGAAAAATAAAATAACTGCTGGAGTTACCACCATCCCTGATTTCAAGTTGTTCTACAAAGCTATAGTTAAAACAACAACACAAAAGCCAACCAACCAAAAGCCAACCAACCAACCAGACAAACAAACAAAAGCTATCACACCTGGCACTAGTCAAACCTGATGTCTGCAAATAAAGAATGCAAATAGATCCATATTTATCACTGTCCAAAAAACAAGTCTACATGTTTTCAAGAGTTCAACATAAAAATAGAGATATTGAACCTGATAGAAAGGTGGTAGGGAATAGCCTTGAATGCATTGGTACAGGAGACAACTTTCTGAATAGAACAATAATACCACAAACTCAAATCAACAATTAATCAATGGGATGCCATGAAAGTAAAAATCTTCTATACTACAAAGGACAGAGTCAATAGGACAAAGCAACAACCTACAGAATGGAAAAAGATGTTTACCAACTCCACATCTGATAGAGGGTTAAAATCCAAACTGCATAAATAGCTTAAGAAACTAGGCATTAAAAAATTAATTAATCCAGTTAAAATTGGGATAGAGATCTAAACTATGAATTGTCAATAAAGGAGTCAGAATCTAAATGACTTGTGAACATATAAAGAATTATTCAACATCCTTAGCCAACAGGGAAATTCAAATAAAAAATACTGTGAGATTCTATTTTACACTTGTCAGAATGATTAACTAATATTAATAACCTGTGTAAAAGGGTCATGCTGCTGAGAATCTGGAACAAGGTGAATACTACTCTATTGCTGGTAGGAGTGCAAACTCATGCAGCTACTAGAGAACTCAATATGGTGTTTCCTCAGAAAACTGGCAATAAATTTACCTCAAAACCCAGCTATAACACTCCTTGGCATTTACCCAAAGGGCACTCTATCCTATCACAAGGACACTTGCACAATCATGCTTATTGCTGATTTATTCATAGTAGGTAGAAACTGGAAACAGAATATGTATGCAATGAATGCACAAAGAAAATATGGTAAATCTAGAAAATGTTACTTGGCTTTTAAAAAAAATGATATCATGAAATTTGCAGGCAAATGGACAGAACTAGAAGAAATCATCCTGGTTGAGTTAGTTCAGGTCTAGAGGGACATATTTGGTACATATTCACTTATAATTCAATATTAGCTGTTAAGATTTAAGATTTAGATAAACAAATATAGCCCAGAGTCCCTAAAAGTTTAAGTGAAGGAGGGCTCTTCTAGGAGGGACACATGTACCTCCATGGGAACTAGAATAGTTTTTGTGTATGTACTGGTGGCAAGTGGGAAAAGAAGCAGAAGGTATAAAGTGATGGGGGTTGATGGATGGAGAGAATGAGGGGAGAGACTCCTGGAATTGGGGGGGTATTTTAGGGTGATGTGGAAACAGTGTAGTGGAAACTTCTTGGAGTCTATGTAGGTGACTCTAGTGAGGACTCCTAGTATGGGAGAATGCAACGTCTTAACCAGCTATTTTAACCAGCCATCTTAACTAGCCATCTCCTGTAGTAAAGCAAATAAAGCAGGGCTACCTGTTGTGGGCCTAGGTTACATTCTGTGAAGTTGTTAGCTTAGCATTTTCTGTGCATATCTATAAAGTTTCCATGCTGATATTAGCATAGAAGCGCTCTCTCTCTCTGTCTCTCTCTTTCTCTCTGTCTCTCTGTCTCTGTCTCTGTCTCTGTCTCTCTCTCTCTCGTCAACAGTGCCTCATGCCAAGGACAACAGTCACACTGCTTGCTGAGCACCAGAAAATAGCACGAGCAAACCAGACCCCAATCTAGCCACAAAAAAATTTCACCTACAGTCTGCAAGATATAGTAGGGCAACTGTGACACAGAATTTGTTGGAGTGACTAACCAATGTCTGATTTTACTTGAGGCCCATGGCAGCAGAGGCATCCCATGCCTGACATTGCCTAAAGGGCCAGAAACCAAAGACTGCATGGCCCAGGAACCTAGGATTGAACCAAACATGACTGACACACACACACACACACACACAAATCAATGAAATGCTTTCTAATAAATTCTGCCATACTCATAGTGTAGTGCCTTATCTAGTTATCATCAGAGAGGTTTCAGGAGCAGATGCAGATCAGCCAGACATTTTGCAGCAAGTGTGTAAATTGGAAATCTCAGTATTTTTCACGTCTTGGAGCACAGAGAAGCTGGCAGAAGTAGGAGAGAAAAGATTGTATGAGTCAGAGGAGTTAGAGGACACTGGTAGAACATGGCTTAGTGAGTCACCTAAGCAGGGCTCAAATGGGCTCACAGAGCCTGAAGCAGCCGTCATGGTGCCTACATGGTTCTTCATCAGGTCTCTGTATGTATTTAGGGCCATGAGTTTGTTTTGTTGGTGGGCTCCTAAAAGTGAGACTGGCTGTCTCTGACTTTTTTTGCATGCTCTTGGGGTTCTTTTCCTTCTGTTGGGTTGTCCAATCCAGCCTCAATGTGAGGGCTTTTTGCTCTGCCTCATTGTATCTTGTTTTGTCAGGTTGAGCTGTTGTCTCCTGGAAGCCTGTTCCTCTCTGAGGGGAACTTCAGGGACAAGATCCAGGGAAGAGGATCAGTGGGGAGAGGGGGTTCTGGGAGGAGTGGAGGGAGAGCAAGCCGTGGCTTAGTATTTTGAGGGAATAATCTATTTTCAATAAAACAATAGAATAAAAACTACTATTTTAATAAAAAGTAAAGTTAAGAAAAACATAAATAATTTTAAAAGATAAAGATTTATCTTTTAACAAAGTTTACTCAGAACTTTTCTCCCATTTAATTTTAATATAGAATCAAGAAATATAAATAAAGTGGAAATACTGCTGTGAGGACTATCACTGTAGTCAGGCAGCCAAAGAGGAAATGGGGGTGGGGGAAGGGAAAGAAATAACTGCTATGCAGAATATCTCAGAAGATAAGGATTAGTATAAAGAAGTTCACAGCACATGTAGAGCCTGCATGACTACAGTTTTCCTGCTTCCAGCTGCTCTTATCTTCTTCTAGCAAGATGTTTGTAGGAATCCATGTTATGTCTATAGAGCTGTGAATCATCTCTCGTCAGATATTGAGAGCTCTAAGAACTAGGAGATAAGATATTAGACAGCCACACATCACACCCTACAAAAGTTAATTAAATGTCCATGTTTTACAATATTTTATCATAATAAATTAGGTGAAATTTCATAAGACTTTATATTAATGTGACAAAATGAGTACTTCTTACTTTGACTGACTTTCTTCTGTAAACATTTACTGTGTTTGACTTACTTTGTGAATATTGATTCTTAAGTCATTTACATTTGAGTTTGGTATTCTACCCAATGGTATTTTTAAATCCAATCTCTTCTTCATTTGCTTTTGAGTTGTTTCCACTGGTTTTTTCTTGTTGTTGTTGTTTAGTTGCTCTATATATTTATTATCTATAATTAATGCAGCAAAAGGGGTTAAAAAACAAGCTTGTAGGCTACACAATTTCAAAAGTTGCATTGCAGGGAAAAAGAAGGGCTGATGTTTATCAGCCATCTCCGAGGCTCCTGGATGTATTCCTGGGGAGGTAGGTCTCTAATTGCTAGGGAAAGGGATTTTATTCCTGGAGGGAACATGCCTACAGGTCTCCATTGAGCAGGGGCAAGGACAATTGGTGGACCCACGGGTGTTTTCATACCAGGTAGAGGAACCACAACTCTAGAAGGTGAGGTTGCTCTGCTGACAGGCAGAGGTGGAACTGCTCCTCCTGGTGAGTATTGGATAGAGACTACTTGCAATGCTGGAAGTAGCAGCAACAGCAATCAACAGCTACTACAGTGCCTCTTCCTGTTGGAGTCATTACCTGCAGAGATGGACCTCCATCTCTTCAAACAGTGCCTTTTAATCCAGCAGGGATTTAGGGAATGGATAAACTAGCTGGTACTCCTCTGGTAGCTGCCTTCTCAACCTGAGGACCACATGCAGCTACAGAAAGTGGAGCATGAACAATGCCAGTATCTTTAGGAGGTAGACCCTCCACCGTCATGGAAACAAAGTTCTCATGATGTAGCAAGACCAGACCCAAAGCCAATTGTTCAGCACATTCTGGGCTGGTTTGCATTATTGGCTTGATCTTCCTGAATGCCTTTTAATTCATATGCTTGTCAAAAGCCTTAAGTGTACCAATGAAGAGTCTTCTGTTTGGCAGTATACATTTAATTCTGTAGTCAATGGGCTACAATCTTGCTACTGTTATACACAGTCATGATTGCTGTTCCACCATAGCTCATCTACAATGTAAAATTTGAAAATCATTAATTCTTGGGAGAGGGCTATAAGCAAAAGTGTGATGTGGGCTCTGAAACACAATATAAGCTTGACTGACGTTTCACAAACAGTAGAAGAGCTTGTTTTTCCTTGCCTTCCCCAACCTTGATGTGCCAGTACTGCCTTAACCACTTCTTGGTGTCTCAGCTAAAAACAACCTTCTCAGTTCTGCCTAGAAAATTATCATAGAAACATGGTACTGCTGAGAACATTGTGGGTACAAGTGACACTCTTGGTTGCTCAGTGATGGTGTTTCTACATCTGACCTGGACCCTCAGGCATTTTCTTCTCAGTTGTTCACAGATATAAGTTATCCCTTGCTCACTTTATCACATTGCAAATCACTCCTCAAAACAACAGACATCACCAGCTCCCTTTCTTCTCCTCCACTGATATTTTAAGCTGAAGGAGATGTTGAAAGACTAAGCTAGACAAATTTTGAGAATACTGCACATTAAACCTGTCTTGATCATAGGTGTGCTTTGATATGTTACTCTGGATGTCAAAGATGCTTATGCACTTTACAAATAACTATACATCAATAAAATAGTCAAGACTGTGTTCAGTCATCTGCATTTAGTTTACATTTTCTTAAAAAGGATTCTGAATTTCTTATTTTGGGGAAAAGTTCTATATATATCCTATCCTAAACAGAACAGCATCAATTTTTATTTTGACATAGTTATTTTTTATTAGTTAAAATGAGAATTATTTTCAAAAATCGGGTGCATTTCTAAGAAAGTGTTGCTAATAATGTTTCAATCACACATGTATCTTTTTTTTGTCTGAGTAGAATACAATTTAATATACAAAATATGCTCAGGCAGCAGTCTTATAAAATACCCAGTTCAGATGTCTCCCCTGTTACATGGTTATCTTCACCTTTCTTCACAAATTTCTAGGAAATTATTTTTCTGCTTTTCCTGGCATGCTATTTAAATTTTCATTCTGAGATAGTAGGAAAAGTGTAAGTGCGTAAGACAGATACTATTAAATTATATTTAAATAATTTTCAAACATAGTGATTTCATCATTTATTTTAGAGAGATGAAAATAATACTGAGATTGAATCAAGTAGTCTTGTATTGAAATAGTTAATTAACACCCTGTGTGTATAACCCGAGGAGCTGATGAACACTTCAGGCTTTAGTTGAGGGCAAATAATAATTCAGTGGGCATTTTCCTGCAGTCAACCTAAGACTATGAGACATGAACCATTTTCAGATACTAATTTTGTGTTATAAAGATAATTTCTATGGTGACTTGCTAGGGGATGCTGCACTAATCAACAATCTCATGGAAATAAATTGTTTGTTTATAATAGTTTTTGAATTGATATCTAAACTGGGGATTAAACATAACAAAAGCTCATTGTAATGCTTTTAAATTTTTACTTTTGTAAGATACAAAAGTAAAGTTGGTAGTTTGTTTATGCTTGGAAATTTTAACATGTTTTATGCAAATTTTAATTTTCAGTCTTCTTACCTATAAAAACAATTGTTTAGCTAATAAACCAAATGTTGTTTGAATATTGTATTTTAGAAACAGAACCATAAAAATTAAAAGAATTTAAAATTAAAAGAATTCATAGTATATTAAAGGAGAAAAATAATTAGATAATAAAGTGCTCTACCAAATGTGAGACTCAAGAAAGACTTGGGAGAAGAAGGTGAGCTAGGCTACATCACTATAGAGTGGCTTATTCATCTACAGAAACAAAGGAACAGAACACTCACTCACCAACCTTATGCCAATGCAAAGAGGTCAAGGCACAGGAAGACATTATAAATTAATTCAAGTCTACACCCAGTCTTCCAGGTGTCTTTAATATAATTATTTGTACCCAAGTAAAGTCTTTTGTTTCTCCTGTTCAATCGGTAGGTATGAGTCATATGTACAGACTAGTTTTCTTTCATCTAGGTTTGTCTGTTCCAAACTCCTTTATCATCTCTATGTTAAGACAAAGGACTAAGGTCAATGCATGTGCTGTTATTACTGGGATGCTTTCATGTTTTCAAGAAAAGGAATATGATCCATTGAAATTTGTATGGTATAGTTAATATTATCTTTCAGTGTGATGAGTATCTCAAGTCAGAAACAAAAAAAATGAAATTAGAAGTTTAAAGGTTAATTTCAACCATAAAAGACTAAAATTAATTAATGTCTCAGGGGGTGTAGTAGCTTGGAGAGATACAGTTTTGAATTTCAAATCAAAGTATGTAGATATGTGTGCTACTGCAAATAAAATGCTGCAGGTAATTTTGAAATTACAATCAAAGACAGGCATCAAAGTTCACAGGATCTATCAGATCTTGACCAAGAGATTTGGATTAGAATGGCAGGGACTAGGGAAATAGTTTTCCCACAGAAGTCCTTAAGATGACTGTTCCTGAGAAAATATACTGCAAAGGACCCTTATTATTTTTCAAAGTAAGTAGGAAAAGAGTGATTTTCCCCATACCTCCCAAAATGAATTCATAACTGCAACACAACTGTATATTCTTACTTTCTAGGTTCATGCATATAAAAATGATTTTTTCTCTTACTGTTTTTTCTTTGTAATCAAGAAAATATTACTATTGGAGAAAATATGAAAGTTATTTCAAATCCAGGACCTTTTACTCTGATGTAAACAAATTCAATTGTTGTTTAATGCACAGGAGAGAGGGAGGCTCAAAGGTATAGGAAAATAGGAGGTAGAAAATGTAGCCATTAAAATAAACACAAAACATAAAAAATGGAATCTAAACATACTCTATTTTGCTTTTATACTTATGCATTTTACTACATGAATGAGTTGCTGAGTTTGCTTGTCTATTCTGTTTCCATCCGGATACAATTGGTGTGGATTTATACAATTGTTTTCAGTGAGCAATAATCAACCGTCAGGCAAAGCTCACTGACTTCCACGTTGCCACTGATCAAAGCTGTCTATTATGGTATAGTACAATATTCATCTTACTGGATCAAAATTCTTTTCTGTATAAAAATAAAATCTAACTTTTATGTAAGATATATTCTTATTCAGATTAGAAACTAAGCTTCTACATAGAAGAGAACAAAGATTCATTAAAATGTATTCACTTTAATTTTTTAAGGAATAGGAATTAGTATTGTCTTTGTATTATACCCAATATTTCTAAAATAATCCTATGGTGGCTGAAATATTTTTCAAGAAATTATTTGTTTATATATTCATATAGCAGTATTCAACATTTTTCACCTAGAAAACTATATCATATTTAAATTGTTAATATTTTAATTTACTTTTCTGCTATTAATTTTCGACATTTAAGTTTTAACATCTCAGTACACTAATGGACATTTCCAATGTCCATTTTTATGGACATGTATATTTTGAGTAATTATAATATTAAATAATATTGTTTTACATGACATACTTTAAGATGTATAAGACTTAAAAAGCAGTAATTTAGTGTTAGTTTCCTGACCTTCTAACGAGTCCTTTTAGTAAAATAGAGACTCAAACAAAGAAAAGTTTTTTTTTCTGACAATTATTTGAAGTATTTTACAAATGGACTAAGATTTAGATATACCAAGAGATTGCCCCCATCACCCTGCCAGGACTCCCCACTTTCTGGGGCCTCAAGTCTCTAAAGGATTAGGTACATCTTCTCCCACTGAGGTCAGACCAGACAGCCATCTGCTGTATATGTGTCAGGGGCCTTGGACCAGCTGGAGTATGCTGCCTGGTTGGTGGCTCAGAGTCTGTGAGATCCCATGGGTCTGGTTAAGTTGAGTTTGCCTGTCTTCCTTTCGGACTGCCCTCCTCCTCTCCTGAGGATCTGTGGGAGACCAGGAGAGGAATAATGACTGGATTGTGTGTGTGTGTGTGTGTGTGTGTGTGTGTGTGTGTGTGTGTGTGTGTGTGTGTGTGTTTGTGTCAAAAGAAAACAACTCTGAGATTCCACCTCATACCAGTCAGAATGGTTAAGATAAAAAACTCAGGTGACAGAAGATGTTGGCCTGGATGTAGATAAAGAGGAACACTTGTCCATTGCTTGTGGGAATGAAAGATAGTATAACCACTCTGGAAATCAGTTTGGCTGGTCCTCAGAAAATTTGACATAGTACTATCTGAGGACCTAGCAATACCACTCTTGGGCATATACCCAGAAGATGCTCTAACATGTAATAAGTACACATGCTCCACTATGTTCATAGCAGCCATATTTATAATAGCCAGACACTGGAAAGAACCCAGATGCCCCTCAACAAAGGAATGAATACAGTAAATATGGTACATTTACACAGTGAAGTACTACACAGCTATTAAAAACAACGACTTCATGAAATTCTTAGGCAAATGTATGGAACTTGAAATTATCATCCTGAGTGAGGTAACCCAATCACAAAAGAACACACATGGTATGCACTCACTGATAAGTGGTTATTAGCCCAGAAGCTTAGAATACCCAAGATACAATTCACAGACCACATGAATCTCAAGAAGAAGGAAGACCTAAATGTGGATACTTCAGTCCTTCTTAGGAGTAAGAGCAAAATTCCCATGGGAGGAGATACAGAGACAAAGTGTGGAGCAAAGATTGAAGGAAAGGCCATCTAGAGACAGACCCACCCAGGGATCCATCTACCTAATAAGAAACACTCACTTTAAGCAATGTATATATTTTTTGTGCCTGTCCATTGTAAGCAAAATACTGTTGAAAGTACAAAGGGATATGGCTAAACAAAAAGATCTAAGTTGGAACCCTCACTATCCATGTAGTGACCACAGTTTTGTGATCTCAGTGATGGACCAACATAGATAAACGTATCTATTGGGGCTTACTGGTCCAGCGATATAGCTAAATTGATGAGATATATAATATTTATGCATGTACAAGCTCATTTCCAAACATACACCAACACATATGAGCACACATCAATTCACAAACATATTTCCACAAAAGTTCATTCAAATATTCTTCAGACTTTTTATAATAGATGCATATAAAGTCTTCTTACACCTAGAGATACATTTTTACCCCAATGTGTGTTTCAATTGTGTGTTTGGCAAAGGTGCTAGTCATAATATGGACATACATCAGATACCTCATATTAATACATAAGTTATTGATTATAGATGGAGCCCTAGCCTGGTTGTTGTAATGAATCATTGAGCACCTTATCTGGAGAAGGGTAACACAGTCACATAGACTGTTGAATTCAGTGGTCAATTAATTGCTCAAATCTATTTCTGTGGTAAAAGAAGAGATTTGTGAATATTTACCTAACAGAAAGAAAGATTAAAGAAAAATTATTTATGAATATTGAAAGAATGAAATAACATGATCACGAAACCTTGAGAATGTAGCAAGAGAAAATAATTAACATGTAACTATAAATACATACACTTAAACATACATGTAACTAAACACACACCTATTGTCAGAAAGCCGGTGCCCCCCAGGCTCCTCAGTGCCAATAGCCACATCATTGCAAACCACCAAATTTAACTCATGTAACCATTAAAAGTCTCTGTCATCAGAACTTGCTCTATCTTTTTAGTTCTCTCTGTGTCTCTCCTCCTTCTCCCCTCCTTCTCCTCTTCTCTACTGATCCTGCCCCAAGGTAGCTTTTTCCTCCCCCGGCAATGCAATAAATCTCTTGTGTCAAATCTGTTGTACAGTGTGTTCTGTGTAGCATTCCTTGGCCTTGATCTGCCAAGGTAATCCTCAGCAGCTAAATCCTAACATTAGTGCTAAAATTTGGTATGATATCCTGGTGGCTGCATGTTCCCCACTTGGGAGTCTAAGGCATAAGGGATGCTATTCCTTATTTTTAGCCCACTTGTAACAAGATTTATTTTCCAGCTCACATACAACAGCAACAATTGGTAAGCTTTGCCTTTGGGCAGAGTAAACCATGTATCAGAGTATGTGGTTGTTGAGAAACTAGTACTGCACTGGTATTCTTGGAGGTAGAGGTACTCCAGCCATGATCTTTAAGATGAAGGTTGACTCTATTCACCAACTCCACTTCTAACCATTTCTCTTGGGTAAGATTTGATTTTTTGAGCTAATTCCTCCCTTTCCTTTCATTAGAAACTTTTGGTACCAGGTGCCGTTTCTTCTCAAGATTTTTAGTCCTGCCCCAGTCCAGTGAGGTGAAGACCCAGTGACAAGCTTATGCGTCCCCTTTTTGGTCCCCCGAGTCCTGGATGTCAGGGCTCTTTGGACATCATTTCTTGAAGTTTCCCTTCTTCCTCACCTATGGGAATCTCATCATCTGTGTCTCCTAGATCTCCTTGAGGATATCTCTAGCATCCAATTTAAGGGCCACTAAATTTGTTCACGTTTGCAGTCAAATCTGGTCTGAATACCCCTTAGATAATCAATCAAAATGTGTGTGTGTGTGTGTGTGTGTGTGTGTGTGTGCATGTGTGTGTATGTACCTTGAATTCAACTCTATGTGCACATGTGAATATAATTCAGATTCAATTCTCATTTAAAAAATAAATCTACTAGGAAAACAGATATTTCTATAAAACAAGCATGTGTTCAATTGGCTGATGACCTGATGCTTAAATTATCAGGATATCATCATGGCTGGCAATCATCTTTATTAAGGTTAAGGAGTACATGGCATGTGGTACACCACCATCTTAAGATGACCACGTGGCATAAAGAAACAATTGTAAATTTTAATTCTAGAGAGCTATCTGATTATCATTGAATTTCACTTTAGATTAAGGAAGTGATAGCATATCTCAAATATTTTGGATTAGTACCAACTATATAATGATAAAAATTTAAGGTTATATTTGCCAGCATACTATATATGTGATTTGTCTTTGGTTTATAATATACTATATATGATGGTAAAATTTTAAGGTGCTAAAGGTCTTCTCAGATTAACAGAAGCTATTTTAAGATGAATGACTATGTCTTTGCTACATGTTGAACACCAAACTGCTATTTAGATAGGTAACAACATATGTTTGAGAAATAAAATAAGATATATTTGATAATCAATATTTATAAATTCCTAAGATCTACTCAGGTTCACAGTAATATTTGCCTTGCTTCCCTGTCTTCACTCACTTTAAGCTTTAACTATTTGAATAAACTAAGTCATATAAAATTGCAATATAGTGAAACATAAAAGGATCAGTAAAGTTGACAATCTCTTTATGGACTACATTTATGTTGAAAAGTTTTATATTGATACTAGAAGAGTTTCCATTTAAAATCATTATTTTTAACACTAAGACTAAGAGGGATGTAATATAAAGTCATAGACTCAGAAAAACTACTAACTGATTGTAAACTGTTAATGGTAATTAGAAATGAAAATTATATGAAATTCCTAGGCAAATGGATGGACCTGGAGGGCATCATCCTGAGTGAAGTAACCCAATCTCAAAGGAACTCGCACAATATGTACTCACTGATAAGTGGATATTAGCCCAGAAACTTATGATACCCAAGATATAAGATACAATTTGCTAAACGCATGAAATTCAAGAAGAACGAAGACCAAAGTGTGGACACTTTGCCCCTTCTTAGAAATGGGAACAAAACACCCATGGAAGAAGTTACAGAGACAAAATTTGGAGCTGTTATGAAAGGATGGACCGTCTATTGATTGCCATATGCAGGTATCCATCCCATAATCAGCTTCCAAACGCTGACACTATTGCATACACTAGCAAGATTTTGCTGAAAGGACCCAGATATAGCTGTCTCTTGTGAGACTATGCCGGGGCCTAGCAAACACAGAAATGGATGATCACAGTCAGCTATTGGATGGATCACAGGGCCCCCAATGGAGGAGCTAGAGAAATTACCCAAAGAGCTAAAGGGAACTGCAACCCTATAGGTGGAACAACAATATGAACTAACCAGTAACCCGGAGCTCTTGTCTCTAGCTGCATATGTATCAAAAGATGGCCTAGTTGGCCATCACTGCAAAGAGAGGCCCATTGGACTTGCACACTTTATATGTCCCAGTACAGGGGAACCCCAGGGCCAAAAAGGCGGAGTGGGTGGGTAGGGGATGGCGGGGTGGGTATGGGGGACTTTTGGGATAGCATTGAAAATGTAAACAAGGAAAATAACTAATAAAAAATAAATAAATAAATAAAAAAGAAAATACAAAAAGCAAAAAGATCCTAACTCAAAGCATCCAGGAAATCCAGGACACAATGAGAAGACCAAACCTACAGATAATAGGAGCTGATGAGAATGAAGATTTTCAACTTAAAGGGCCAGCAAATATCTTCAACAAAATTATAGAAGAAAACTTTCCGAACCTAAAGAATGACATGCCCATGACCATACAAGAAGCCTACAAAACTCGAAATAGACTGGACCAGAAAAGAAATTCTTCCCGACACATAATAATCAGAACAACAAATGCACTAAATAAAGACAGAATATTAAAAGCAATAAGGGAGAAAGGTCAAGTAACATATAAATGCAGGCCTATCAGAATTACACCAGACTTTTCAACAGAGACAACAATCACCCATGGAAGGAGTTACAGAGACAAAGTTTGGAGCTGAGATAAAAGAATGGACCATCTAGAAACTGCCATATCCAGGGATCCATCCCATAATTAGCCTCCAAACGATGACACCATTGCATACACTAGCAAGATTTTGCTGAAAGGACCCTGATATAGCTGTCTCTTGTGAGACTAGGCCAGGGCCTAGCAAACACAGAAGTGGATGCTCACAGTCAGCTTTTGGATGGATCACAGGGCCCCCAATGGAGGAGATAGAGAAAGTATCTAAGGAGCTAAAGAGATGTGCAACCCTGTAGGTGCAACAACATTATGAACTAACCAGTACCCCGGAGCTCTTGACTCTAGCTGCATATGTATCAAAAGATGGCCTAGTTGGCCATCACTGGAAAGAGAGGCCCATTGGACATGCAAACTTTATATGCCCCAGTACAGGGGAACGCCAGGACCAAAAAGTGGGAATGGGTGGGTAGGGCTGTGGGGGGGAGGGCATGGGGGACTTTTGGGATAGCATTGGAAATGTAATTGAGGAAAATATGTAATAAAAATTATTAAAAAAAAAAGAAATGAAAATTAATGGTTACTCATCTTATAAATAATAAAATTCTTAATGTGTTCAGAACTATATTTGCAGTTATACTAATTACTAATTTAATTAATTATAGAAGCAAGTTTATTTAGCCTACTATATATGTTATCAAAGTTAAGCCTAAAAGAAGTAACTAGAAACAAGGACCGTTTGTTTAGTTTAGATATATTTAATAGGTAAATGGTCCTCCAAATTTTTCAGACATCTGCTGACTATGATATTAAGTATTTAATAAAAAAAAGTGTGATAGCTGTAGGAGATCCTGCCCACATCCTTAATCTCCTCCCAAGAAGATGATGTGGAATAGGAATCTGGAGCTTGCTTTAAAAGTGGCAAAGCTACATTTAACAAACTAAGTAAAAACCTAAGTAAAGAACCGTCCTTCACCTTACTCTCCACTATGACGTTGTCCAAACTCTGGGCTAGCAGGACACTGAGATGATGAATGCCCCATTTTGTCTAACCAAGGTAGGCTAGTCCCCCCAAATTCCTCCTCCACAAGAAAGTCTGTTGGCAGATGAAGACTGGTTGTGTCCTGGGACCTCTATGCCGAGTGAACACATGTAAACCCAGGATGCCTGTCCAGGTAGGCAGTAAGTCTTGGATCTCTGATGATATTGATGACTAGGCTTTGGATGGATTTGTCAGTGTAACAGCAGGAACCAAGGCTTCAGCTGCCTTCTCAGTTCTCTTCATGCGTAAAACTCAGTCCTCAGGCCTCACTTTCCTAGAGATACTACTAGGCCTAGACACAGTTTACTTTGTTAGCAGACACTAAAAGGAAAAAAAAAAGCTTATGAGACAGATTTCAAAGTCACTTGTTACTATTCTTTTATTTAAAGGAACTGTGGTTGTCTTCTAAGTATAGGCTTAATAGTGCTTCTGATTGTGCTAAAAATGCTGTTTGATCTATATATGCCCAGTCTTTTGTATAGCAGGAAGACTATTAAAGCTTTTTTAAATATTTTTATTAGATATTTTCCTCATTTACATTTCCAATGCTATCCCAAAAGTCCCCCATACCCCCCCCACTCCCCTACCCACCCACTGCCACTTTGTGGCCCTGGCGTTCCCCTGTACTGGGGCATATAAAGTTTGCATGACCAATGGGCCTCTCTTTCCAGTGATGGCCGACTAGGCCATCTTTTGATACATATGCAGCTAGAGTCAAGAGCTCTGGGGGTACTGGTTAGTTCATAATGTTGTTCCACCTATAGGGTTGCAGACCCCTTTATCTCCTTGGGTACTTTCTCTAGCTCCTCCATTGGGGGCCCTGTGATCCATCCAATAACTGACTGTGAGCATCCACTTCTGTGTTTGCTAGGCCCTGGTATAATCTCATAAGAGACAGCTATATCAGGGTCCTTTCAGCAAAATCTTGCTAGTGTATGCAATGGTGTCAGCGTTTGGAGGCTAATTATGGGATGGATCCCTGGATATGGCAGTCTCTAGATGGTCCATCCTTTTGTCTCAGCTCCAAACTTTGTCTCTGTAACTCCTTCCATGGGTGTTTTGTTCCCAATTCTAAGAAGGAGCAAAGTGTCCACACTTTGTTCTTCGTTCTTGAGTTTCATGTGTTTCGCAAATTGCATCTTATATCTTGGGTATTCTAAGTATCTGGGCTAATATCTACTTATCAGTGAGTACATATCATGTGAGTTCTTTTATGATTGGGTTACCTTACTCAGGATGATGCCCTGCAGGTCCAACCATTTGCCTAGGAATTTCATAAATTCATTCTTTTTAATAGCTGAGTAGTACTCCATTGTGTAAATGTACCACATTTTTTGTATCCATTCCTCTGTTGAGGGGCATCTGGGTTCTTTCCAGCTTCTGGCTATTATAAATAAGGCTGCTATGAACATAGTGGAGCATGTGTCCTTCTTACCGGTTGGAACATCTATCCAACTTCATTTTGAACAATCAAGTACCTACCATTATTCAAAGGTGTGGGTTGTTTTTCTACAAGGTGGATTTCAGTAGAGAGTACAAACAATGGTAGTGTTAACATATATAAAACTTAACTCTTTTGTAAATTTAAAATTTTTTTGTAAACTTTAGGACATTGAATTGCTTCTACCTCTCACAGGCCAAGTGAACTCCAGATAAGTACTGTTGGTCAACATTCTCTTTCCCCACTTGTCTATTCTGCCCATTGCTGAGGGTGGTTTCTATCTCTCCTTTTCTCTTGTTGTGGGACCCCCCCACACACACACACCAAAATACTAGGACCATGGGCATAAACATTTTAAATGTACAAATTTGATAAAGAAAAATAAATTCTTAAAGTCCTTATCTTTTCCTTCTTTCCCTAATCTATCTGCCTCAACAGATTTCAAGTTAGCTTCAGAATCCTCCCGTACCAGCTCAGTTCCTTCAAAATCTGCATTCTGGACAGTTTCAATGCAGCCAGCCCCACATTTATCCAACCCAACAGAGTGCTCCAACTGCGGCCAGCATGTACCTAGACCCAAATGGTTCTGCACAACTGGACAGAGAGTAAAATAGTGTTATTTCCAGACATGGCCAGTGTCCTAGCTTCCTTGGGTCCCCAATGCCTCTAAACAAGAAGCAGTATAACAAGCACTGGACCCCTATTCAAACCTCAATCAACCATCCCTTCATATTTGCTCACCTTTAAAAAAAAAAAAAAACAAATGGGTGAATGTTAGAAACCAGTTGTTCCTCCAGTCTGCCATAGCTCCAGCAGCCTCCAAGTGAGATACGCATACATTTCAAAAGATCCCTGCCTGATGATTAAGGATGTTGAACATTTTTTCAGGTGCTTCTCTGCCATTCAGCATTCCTCAGGTGAGAATTCTTTGTTCAGTTCTGAGCCCCATTTTTAATGGGGTTATTTGATTTTCTGGAGTCCACCTTCTTGAGTTCTTTATATATATTGGATATTAGTCCCTTATCTGATTAGGATAGGTAAAGATCCTTTCCCAATCTGTTGGTGGTTTTTTTTTTGTCTTATTGATGGTGTCTTTTGCCTTGCAGAAGCTTTGCAGTTTCATGAGGTCCCACTTGTCAATTCTTGATCTTACAGCACAAGCCATTGCTGTTCTATTCAAGAATTTTTCCCCTGTACCCATATCTTCAAGGCTTTTCCTCACTTTCTCCTCTATAAGTTTCAGTGTCTCTGGTTTTATGTGAAGTTTCTTGATCCACTTGTTCAACATCCTTAATCATCAGGGAAATGCAAATCCAAACAACTCTGAGATTCCACCTCACACCAGTAAGAATGGCTAAGATCAAAAATTCAGGTGACAGCAGATGCTGGCGAGGATGTGGAGAAAGAGGAACACTCCTCCATTGTTGGTGGGATTGCAAGCTTGTACAACCACTCTGGAAATCAGTCTGGCAGTTCTCAGAAAATTGGACATAGTACTACCGGAGGATCCAGCAATACCTCTCCTGGGCATATATCCAGAAGATGTCCCAACCAGTAAGAAGGACACATGCTCCACTATGTTCATAGCAGCCTTATTTATAATAGCCAGAAGCTGGAAAGAACCCAGATGTCCCCCAGCAGAAGAATGGATACAGAAAATATGGTACTTTTACACAATGGAGTACTACTCAGCTATTAAAAAGAATGAATTTATGAAATTCCTAGCCAAATGGATGGACCTGGAGGGCATCATCTTGTGTGAGGTAACACAATCACAAAGGAACTCATACAATATGTATTCACTGATAAGTGGATATTAGCCCAAAACTTAGGATACCCAAGATATAAGATACAATTTGCTAAACGCATGAAACTCACGAAGAATGAAGTCCAAAGTGTGGACACTATGCCCCTTCTTAGAATTGGGAACAAAACACCCATGGAAGGAGTTACAGAGACAAAGTTTGGAGCTGTGATGAAAGGATGGACCATCTAGAGACTGCCATATCCAGGGATCCATTCCATAATCAGCTTCCAAACGCTGACACCATTGCATACACTAGCAAGATTTTGCTGAAAGGACCCAGATATAGCTGTCTCTTGTGAGACTATGCAGGGGCCTAGCAAACACAGAAGTGGATGCTCACAGTCAGCTATTGGATGGATCACAGGGCTCCCAATGGAGAAGCTAGAGAAAGTACCCAAGGAGTTAAAGGGATCTGCAACCCTATAGGGGGAACAACATGATGAACTAACCAGTACCCCGGAGCTCTTGTCTCTAGCAGCATATGTATCGAAAGATGGCCTAGTCGGCCATCACTGGAAAGAGAGGCCCATTGGACTTGCAAATTTTATATGCCCCAATACAGGGGAATGCCAGGGCCAAAAGAATGGGTTTGGGTGGGTAGGGAAGTGTGTGGGGGGGTATGGGGACTTTTGGGATAGCATTGAAAATGTAATTGAGGAAAATACGTAATAAAAAATATTAAAAATTAAAAAAAAAGGTCCCTGCCAACATGGCTGCCAACATGTACCACATTCTTGTTCTGTCTGTCTTTCTTGTTCTCTCTGTCTCTGTTTCTCTCTCTACTCAAAGGTGAAAAGCCTCACTTCAAGGTGGTCATTTGCTCTACTTCAACAGTAAATTTCTTGCATTAGGTCTGTTGGGTCATATGCTCTCTATATCATGCCTTGGCCCCATCAAATGTACTCCTCTTCAACTAAATCCTAACATCTATACCCTTAAACATATGCCACACATGCTTACACTTGAACAATGCATGTTCTATAGTAACTATTTTATAGATACTGAATTATTCTCCCTAGGCTAATGAGAAAGGTGAGCCATGATTTTTAACAAGTCATTTTTGCTTTTTAAACTGTTTCATCATCCATAAAATGTATTCTTAAACTGAATTCCTCGATAACATGTTTGATTGTAGTTCTGCTGTACCTACATTGTGCTTCATCCAATGAATAGTCTGCTCTCATTAAAATAAGAGCAAGGGAGATAGAGAGACAGAGAGAGGCAGAGAGGCAGTGAGGTAGGGAGGGAGAGGACGATAAGGGAATTCTTATTCAAACTTTTTCATAGTACCTCTGAACAATATGGGTGTTCACATAGGCCACCTCTAAGAGATCTTCTTTTCACAGATTTAATTCTTCCTTTATTCCACTTTGCACTTATATGGAACCTGCCTCTGCACATCTAACAGTAGGCCAGGCAGCCTGTGTATGAAAGTAATGTTCCCCTATTTGCTGGAATTGATTGATTCTGATAGTGACAGCATGTCCTACACAAGTCAATCTCTACAAAAGATTGACATTAAGGGCCCATAGAAAAGTTTGTCAGCGCCTGTCATTTCTTTTGCATCTAAATGACTCAGCCCTCCCAACAAGATGCTGAATTAGATGCAAATGCCAGAGGATTTCAACAGAAATGTGCAGACACTTGCTTAAGTAAACTGACAGACACAGCTTCCTATTTTTCCTCAAGAAAGTGGAGGGCTATGACTCTAGTTAATCTTTTCATGATCATCTTGTCATCAAAGAATACCTCATATGGCAATTAGATCATTGCCGTATTCATACACATCTGAGATTCACTCTACCGGAACTAGCGAATGCTCTCAGGATTGCTGCATTTGGTTATGAGGAAAAATAAATGTGCTTAAGGACATTGGAGGAAAGGCTGATATATTACTCACCTGGTATAGAGAAAAATCATTTTGAATAATTTTCTACACATTTAATTCCTGGTGTTCTTCTATAATAATGCACAAACAATACTAAGCCACTTCACCTTTCCTTCAATCTTAAGTCGGGTTGTATAGCAAGGCATATTTGGTATAAAATAATAAAAATAAAATGTTGATTTTCATTCTCACATATCATTTGGCATTGTGCTTAAGATAAATATAATGCATTCAATCAAAAGAAATTATCACTTAGATTTTTAAGTTTCCTGTTCATATGGGCAGTAGTTTTAACTACACTGGTCTACCTCTCTGTAATAGCTATTGAATCAAATTCTCCACTTGTCACACTTAATTCCCATAGGCATCTTAACATATCGTATTCAATAATTTTAGATTTCAGATAATGTCAAGTACAAATGAAAGTACAAATGAGATGAACCTTGCTTTGAAAAATGTGTTTTAACAATATATCTAAGGGTCTTTTCATACATCTTTCCTTTTTAGTTTTTTTAAATTTCCAAATGCTATCTGTGCTTCTGTGCTTCTTAAAGGACAATGCAAAAATCTAATGATTTTCTCTCCTGGTTAGGTAGCATATCACTTTGAATAGCATCTTTAAGACAGGGCAATTTCCTACTTGATCCTATTTGACTCGACTCAAATGCCGTCTGCTCAAATTTACTTTGCTGCAGATTCTGTTTCAATGAATCATCCCTTTAGAGAGTGTACAAGTTAAAATATTAAGAAAGTATTCTGGTTATTGAGTTTGTAATAGAAAACAAAGGAACAACTGATGGGGCTTGGGGAATTTTTCTTAACCCATACAATTTTATATGCGCAACTTTTATTAAAATATATATAATATACAATGAGGAAACGCATCATAATTTCAATGAATTTTTAAAGAACTATGATATTTATAGACACTATCTCAATTAAATACCTCAAATCTGTCCAGTATTCTTATGGCCTTCACAAGTGTAAATGAACATGCCCTACTTTGTGTATCTTCTGAAAACCAGTTTATTTATAAATGATTTAAAAGTTAGGTATTTTATAACAGAAAGAGCATTACATAGATAAAAAAAAAAAACAGAGGATAGATGGATGCATAGACAGACAGACAGCAGTAGATAGATGATAGATAGATGACAGATAGATAGATAGATAGATAGATAGATAGATAGATGATAGATAGATAGATACATAATAGATAGATGAGTTAACAGTATATTTTTTCATTGTTAATTCCATTTCCTTGGCTCAATATTGTGACTGTCAGATTCATTGACATAATTATCTGTGATAATATCTTGCTGAATTTTCTTGCTGTACAATCTCATTATAGAAATGTATTGCCATTTATTCCTTATTCTTGCTTCATCTGCTTCATTCTTGAAGTATTTTGAATTTATATCAGTTTAGGAATATATGGATTGGAGATACTGTAAATATCCCTAAAGTGTCTTCTGAGACATGATACGCATAAATCCAGCTGGATTAAATATGTGATATATATTCTTAGCATGATTTTTGTAAGGAGTATGATATTATTTATCCTGTAATACATTTTAGTAAATAAATCAATATAAAATCAAATGAAAGTAAATATGGAGAATATTGCCAACTCTGTGATAATTAATGAATGACATGAGAGAGTAGATTAGGATATACTTGAAAAGCGAAATAAAGCACAAATTTTCCTAATATATTCATTAAAGCAAGAAATAACTTTTTGGAGAAAATAGTCTTGTCATTAATTTTAGTTTCTCTTTCAAATATTGTGGAGCAAGAGAACACTGGGTGCTAACTTGAGCTTGAGGAAAAGCCATGCATCAATATGAGCTTGTATAAATAATTTTAGTTTCTCTTTCAAATATTGTGGAGCAAGAGAACACTGGGTGCTAACTTGAGCTTGAGGAAAAGCCATGCATCAATATGAGCTTGTATAAATACCTTGAGTTACAGCTTCCAGAATTTCTGTGTCTCTGTGCACGCCTCACTTTCTATTGTGTACCTTCTTACAAGGCACTAGGGAAAAAAATTACCTGTGGTTTTCATTTTTTTAAAAAAAATGTAATTTTTTATTAGATATTTTCTTCATTTACATTTCAAATGCCATCCCCTTTCCTAGTTTCATCTCCAAAAGTCCCCTATACACTCCCCTGGCCCTGCTCCCCAACCCACTACCTGTGCTTTTCAAAATTTATTTTTCTTGAAGAAAGATTGCCATAAAATGTACTGTTGGTCATATTGGGAAAGGAATTTTACCAGTCTTAAACTTGATAGGGGACTAATATTCAACATATACAAAGAGCTCAAGAAGCTGGACTCCAGAAATTCAAATAACCCCATTAAAAAATGGGGTTCAGAATAAAACAAATAAATCTCAACTGAGGAATACCAAATGACTGAGAAGTACCTGAAAAAATGTTCAACATCCTTAATCATCAGGGAAATGCAAATCAAAACAACTCTGAGATTCCACCTCACACCAGTCAGAATGGTTAAGGTCAAAAATTCAGGTGACAGCAGATGCTGGTGAGGATGTAGAAAAAGAGAAACACTCCTAGTGGGATTTCAAGCTTGTAAACTACTCTGGAAGTCAGTCTGGAGGTTCCTCAGAAAATTGGACATAATACTACCAGAAGATCTAGCAATACCTCTCCTAGGCATATACCCAGAAGAAGTTCCAACTGGTAATAAGAACACATGCCCCACTATGTTCATAGCAGCCTTATTTATAATAGCCAGAAGCTGGAAAGAACCCAGATGTCCCCCAGCAGAAGAATGGATACAGAAAATATGGTGCATTTACACAATGGAGTACTACTCAGCAATTAAAAACAATGGACAAATGTATGTATCTGGATGATATAATCCTCAGTGAGTTAACCCAATCACAAAAGAAATCTTTAGATATGCACTCACTGATAAGTGTATATTAGTCCAGAAACATAGAACAGCCAAGATACAATTTGCAAAACACAAGAAAGTCAAGAAGAGGGAAGACCAATGGGTGGATACTTCATTCCTCCTTAGAATAGGGAACAAAATACCCATGAAAAGAGTTACAGAGACAAAGTTTGGAGGTAAGACGAAAGGATGGACTATCCAGAGACTACCCCACTCAGGGGTCCATCCCACAATCAGTCACCAAACCCAGACATTATTGCACAATGCCAGAAAGATTTTGCTAAAGGGACCCTGGTATAGCTGTCTCGTATGAGGCTATGCCAGTGCCTAGCAAACGCAGAAGTGGATGCTCACAGTCATCTATTGGATGGAACACAGGGCCTGCAATGGAGGAGCTAGAGAAAGTACCCAAGGAGCTGAAGGGGTCTGCAACCCAATAGGTGGAACAACAATATGAACTAACCAGTACCCCCAGAGCTCTTGTCTCTAGCTGCATATATAGCAGAAGATGGCCTAGTTGGCCATCACTGGAAGAGAGGCCCCTTGGTATTGGAAACTTTATATGCTGCAATACAGGAGAATTCCAGGGTTAAGAAGCAGGAGTAGGGGAGCAGGGTGGAGGGAGGGTATAGGGAAATTTCGGGATAGCATTTGAAATGTATATAAATAAAATATCAAATAAATAAATAAATAAATAAATAAATAAATAAATAAATAATGTACTGTTTGTGCCTCAAAAATTTTACTTGGGCTTTCACTCTTGTCACAAGCTAATTCAAATCTAACTTGATATTTGTTACTTCAAATTAGGTGTGAAAAATGAAAACTCTATTTTAAATGTAAATCATGAATGTGTCATAGTGACACAAGTTTGCCTAACCATAATACATTCTGATTATTATTAAACACATATATTTTCAATACTGGGTTCTCTATAAATTATGCAAATTAAATTGGGTGTACTGCTATAAAGTATACTTGAGAAAAAACTTTAAGTTTCAGCATTAAAAAAAAATCCTTATATATACTAAAATAGTTGTCAGTGCAAGAAAAACAAAATATAAGAAAGAAAACCATTGCAAACATGGATGTGCTTGAGCAGGAAAGTGCTGTGTCATCTAGCTTGCTGTAAGAGATGTAGTAAGCCCTGCCTCTTATTCAATCTTATTTACTCTTGTATTACTATAGGCTGTTGTCCTTTTCATCCTTTGCATCTATTACCTTGAAGGTCATCAAAAAGTCCTATTTGCCAAAATCTGGGTCATTTTAACCCAAATAATTCATACTGTCTTTTCTTTGTTCTTTTAGTCTGAGTGTCAGACTTAGATGCTTCCCAGTAACCAAGTTCCCTTTGTTAAGCTGATTTCTCTTAACATACAGTGCCAAACAATCAGTGTGTCTTTCCAGCCAGAGCATTTGGTAAGACCATAGCTTTTTCTTCTATGACCCAATACTTTATGTCAACAACAGAACAGCCCATTTTGAAAGCTTCAAAAAGATCTCCTTGTAATTTTCAGAATTCTGCTATTTGATATTTCTGAGCTCCACCAAGTCTAAAACAGCCCTATTTTTAACAGGAGGAATCACTATTGTATATATATATATATATATATATATATATATATATATATATATATATATATATATTTCAGTATTATAATTTCAGACTTTGAAATTGGAACACCTGTGTTCAAATCCAATGTTTTCCAAAAGTAGCTATTGCAATTTAAGCAATTAATTCTCAATACTCTGATCATTCTTTCTCTAACTTTATGTTGCTATTAATAACCAAACTCGTAGAGTTTTATAACAAACAACTAAGACAATAGTTATAAATGTCTTATACATGTTAAACTTCAAACATCAATTATTATTTTGTTACTGAATTAAAAATTAAAAAGAAAGAACAGGAGTATATTTTATAAGTTAACCATATACAATAGTTCCATTGAGAATAGGGACAGATTAGACATACTGGATGTTTAAATACACATATATAGATAAATTTCCTAGTATATTTTCTCTAATATTGATTCTTTTACTTTAAATATAGAAATTTTTTAATTTTTAATATTTTTTATTACGTATTTTCCTCAATTACATTTCCAATGGTATCCCAAAAGTCCCCCATACCCCCCCACTTCCCTACCCACCCATTCCCATTCTTTTGGCCCTGGCATTCCCCTGTATTGGGGCATATAAAGTTTGCAAGTCCAATGGTCCTCTCTTTCCAGTGATGGCCGACTAGGCCATCTTTCGATACATATGCAGCTAGAGATAAGAGCTCCGGGGTACTGGTTAGTTCATCATGTTGTTCCCCCTATAGGGTTGCAGATCCCTTTAACTCCTTGGGTACTTTCTCTAGCTTCTCCATTGGGAGCCCTGTGATCCATCCAATAGCTGACTGTGAGCATCCACTTCTGTGTTTGCTAGGCCCCGGCATCGTCTCACAAGAGACAGCTATATCTGGGTCCTTTCAGCAAAATCTTGCTAGTGTATGCAATGGTGTCAGCGTTTGTAAGCTGATTATGGGATGGATCCCTGGATATGGCAGTCTCTAGATGGTCCATCCTTTCATCACAGCTCCAAACTTTGTCTCTGTAACTCCTTCCATGGGTGTTTTGTTCCCAATTCTAAGAAGGGACATAGTGTCCACACTTTGGTCTTCATTCTTCTTGAGTTTCATGCGTTTAGCAAATTGTATCTTATATCTTGGGTATCCTAAGTTTTGGGCTAATATCCACTTATCAGTGAATACATATTGTGTGAGTTCCTTTGTGATTGTGTTACCTCACGCAAGATGATGCCCTCCAGGTCCATCCATTTGGCTAGGAATTTCATAAATTCATTCTTTTTAATAGCTGAGTAGTACTCCATTGTGTAAATGTACCATAATTTCTGTATCCATTCCTCTGTTGAGGGGCATCTGGGTTCTTTCCAGCTTCTGACTATTATAAATAAGGCTGCTATGAACATAGTGGAGCATGTGTCCTTCTTACTGGTTGGGACATCTTCTGGATATATGCCCAGGAGAGGTATTGCTGGATCCTCCGGTAGTACTATGTCCAATTTTCTGAGGAACTGCCAGACTGATTTCCAGAGTGGTTGTACAAGCTTGCAATCCCACCAACAATGGAGGAGTGTTCCTCTTTCTCCACATCCTTGCCAGCATCTGCTGTCACCTGAATTTTTGATCTTAGCCATTGTGATTGGTGTGAGGTGGAATCTCAGGGTTGTTTTGATTTGCATTTCCCTGATGATTAAGGATGTTGAACATTTTTTTCAGGTGCTTCTCTGAAATATGGCAAATTTTTATTTGTTAAAAATTTTCTGAACAAAATAAAAGAAACCAATGAGGTGTTTCTCTTTGGTCTGAGAAATGAAAGGTGACCGGCAAGATTTTAAGCAGAGCAAGGATTGTTGAAAGGATGGAATGTAATCCACTTGCAGAGGACTGTTGCTGATGGACATGATTGGAGGGGACACTTGTAGAAGACCAAAAATAGCCATGTTGCTACTGCTATATCTGCCTCCGATGAAGCACATGGATTAACACGACTATACAGCTCAGAGAAAGGCTCTCAGGAGAGCAAGAAGGACAAAGCTTTTCCCTCACGGAGACACTGTGTTCTAAGGCTCTATTATGAAAAGCTCAAGAATCCTTCTACCTAGAATATTACATTTTTAATCATATTTCAATTCAACATGAGATATGATATAAAAAGCATAGCATGATGTACATTTCAAAAATTTCAAAGAAAATATTTTGAAATGTTAAACCTTATAGACATATGTGCATTTAACTTGATTGAAAATTATTTAATGAAATATACATGTATTGAAATATAATCATATTTCTTCAATTTTCCTTTTTATTTATTTATAAGAGGGGGATAGGCTCTTACTTTGTATTTCAGGTCAGCCTGGAACTCATCTCAATCTTTCTATCTCAGCCTTCCAACCTCTGGGATTACAGGTGGATGACATCTCTCACAATTAATAAAAGATTTTTTTAAAAAACATAAACAATATAAACATGAAAGGCATTACAATAAACTTCACAAATAAAGTTTTTAAACCTTCATATTAAGGTCAATTATTATAATACTTTCCAAATAACCATTGCAAATATTTGCTTATGTTGGTTCTTTTGTACAGACAGAACACTGAAGTATGTATGCTTGAAATGCAATAAACGTTGCTCTCTCTTTTTGTTCAGAGGTCTTTGAAACTTTTGACAAAATTACTCCCAACTTATCTCTTATAATCTGACCTTCTGGCTTAAAGGTAACTTTTTTCCCCTTTGTAAGCCATACTACCTGAAGTATAGATGAAAGGAAGCTGATTCTAAAACATCACCCTTTGCGGACATTAGCTGCTGAACCCCATTTACCCTTTGACCCATAATATTTTACAGTTATCCAATCTATTTATGAAAGCTATACTTAATCTTATGATCAACTTTAGTTGTACATTTTATTGACCAACAAGATACAAGTTTAAAATAAAGGAGCAATTTCTATGAAAAAAGTGGGAAAATACACAAAGAGATGTTACCTAATTAGTTAGGAAGACCATAACATTAAAAAATGTAGAAAAAACAACTCTAAAATATGAGACATCTATATTATCTTGCATACTAATTGGGTTTCATTCTACTATTGTTCTTATTTGGAAAGAACCTACACAGAAAATTTTGGAGGATGATATGGTGGTTTGAATAGGACTGGCTTCCATAGACTAATGTGTTTGAAATCTTGGTGCCCATAGAGAATGGCACTATTAGGAAGTATGGCATTGCTGGAGTAGGTATAGTCTTGTTGGAGTAAGTGGTCACTGTAGAGTCAGGCTTTGAGTTCATATATGCTAAAGCTATGCAAAGTGTGGTACACAGTATCCTCCTGCTGCATGAATATAAAGATGTAGAACTCTTATCTCCTTCTCCAGAACCATGTCTGGCTGCACACTGTCACATTTCTTGTAATGGCAATAATGGACTAAACCTTTGAAACTGTAATCCAGTCCCAACTGATTGTTTTTCTTCATATAAATTGCCATGGTCATGGTGTCTATTCACAGCAATAAACACCCTAATACAGATGGATAAGCAGATTTTGTGTACAGAAGGATATGTAATTTCACCCAAATGAGAATATTTTCTGGTTATAAATATATATTATTGTGTTGTTGATTTATATTTTCTTTTTTTAATTAGATATTTTCTTCATTTACATTTCAAATGCTATCTCAAAAGTCCCCTATACCCTCCCTCTGCCCTGCTCCCCTACCCACTAACTCCCACTTCTTGGCCCTGACGTTCCCCTGTACTGGGGCATATAAAGTTTGCTAGACCAAGGGGTCTCTCTTCCCAATGATGGCTGGCTAGGCCATCTTCTGATACATATGCAGTTAGATACACAAGCTCTCAGGGTACTGATTAGTTCATATTGTTGTTCCACCTATAGGGTGGCAGACCCCTTCAGCTCTTGGGTACTTTCTCTACCTCCTATATTGAGGGCCCTGTGTTCCATCCTATAGATGACTGTGAGCATCCACTTCTGTATTTGCCAGGAACTGGCAAAGTCTCACAGGAGACAGCTATATCAGGGTCCCTTCAGCAAAATCTTGCTGGCATATGCAGTAGTGTCTGGGTTTGGTGGCTGATTATGGGATGGACCCCCGGGGGGGCAGTCTCTGGATGGTTCATCCTTTCGTCTTAGCTCCAAACTTTGTCTCTGCAACTCCTTCCATGGATTTTTTTATTCTGTACTCTAGGGAGGAATGAAGTATCCACGCATTGTTTTTCCTTCTTAATTTTCTTGTGCTTTGGAAATTGTATCTTGGGTATTCTAGGTTTCTGGGCTAATATCCACTTATCAGTGAGTGCATATCAAGTGACTTCTTTTGTGATTGGGTTACCTCACTCAGGATGATATCCTCCAGATACATCCATTTGCCCAAGAATTTCATAAATTCATTGTTTTTAAAAGCTGAGTAGTACTCCATTATGTAAATGTACCACATTTTCTGTATCCATTCCTCTGTTGAGGAACATCTTAGTTCTTTCCAGCTTCTGGCTATTATAAATAGGGCTGCTACGAACATAGTGGTGCATGTATCCTTATTATCAGTTGGAACATCTTCTGGGTATATTTCCAGGAGAGGTATTCCTGGATCTTCTCGTAGTACTATGTCCAGTTTTCTGAGGAACCGCCAGACTGATTTCCAGAGTGGTTGTACCAGCTTGCAATCCCACCAGCAATGGAGGAGTGTTCCTCTTTCTCCACATCCTCACCAACATCTGTTGCCACCTGAATTTTTGATCTTAGCCATTCTGACTGGTGTGAGGTGGAATCTCAGGGTTGTTTTGATTTGCATTTCCCTGATGATTAAGGATGTTGAACATTTTTTTTTTCAAGTACTTCTCAGCCCTTCAGTATTCCTCAGCTGAGAATTCTTTGTTTAGCTCTGTACCCCATTTTTAATGGGGTATTTGAATTTCTGGAGTTCAGCTTCTTGAGCTCTTTGTACATATTGGATATTACTACCTTATCATATTTTCTTAATAGGAGTTACTACTTAAAAATCAGCTTATGATAATTAGTACAGAAATGATATCAAGACTACTGAGAAGGAAATAAAACAAAAACTACTTATCCTGGGAAAGGAATTTTTGTGGTAGTCTGAGTCCATCTTTGTTAACAATAAAGTCAGTTTCCATAATCATCTTTTTGAATAGGAAGTTTAAATAAATATGTTTGCTTCTGGAAGGTAATCTCAATGCACTGCTTTTGAATGTTATTATTATGTCTATATGTTAATGGCTATTTTATTTTATTATTACTGCTAGAAAATGTCTTTTGTGGTTTCTTAGTTTAATTTAAGATGTAGTAAAAGACAAGTCTACTTAAAACAATCAAAAAGTTTATGACACTTTATTTAGTTTAATGATTACCATTTGGAATTCTCGTTTCTGTTTTGTTTAGTTACAATGCCACAATTTGCAGTACTACCTCAGCTGTGGTATGAAGAGTTCAATGTACTAGGAATTTTCCTTTATTCTCCTCATAAAAGTCATTCCTTAATTCTGGCAACATTTATACCAATTGTTAATTCTTTTTAAAGGGCTCTTTAAGCAAGGAAAGCTTGAATATGCTATAAATTCTTTTGTTCAGAAAGAGTTGCTTTGTTCACTTAATTATTGCTGTATAAGTCCAGTCACTCCTTGATGTATAAAAACTCATTTATTATTCAAATCATAATACACAAAATTTATATTCTGTAAAATAATTAACACTAAACAGTGCAACTTGAAAACACTGTGAAAATCAAGAGAGTATAATTCTAGTCTGAGTTTTTTTCCTCAGAATTATGCAATCTAAATTGTTTTTGAATATAAAATAGCTTTTAGTAGTAGGAAAGACTGTTATATGTAAATATAATGTAATTAGTGACTATTAAGGAATAAATTTAAGTGCTTTATAAAACCTGCAAACCAATTTTGACTGCAGATACAGGAGATGTTTTGCACTACATCAACACTGGGTGAATTCCATTTGAAGCTCTTGTCTCCCTTCTAATAGCATCTCATAATATTGACTTGTTCAATTTACTACATGTCAGAGTTCCCTAGAGTTGCTGGTTCTCTTTGACTCTGGGTTATGTGACTTCAGCTATCATAGTCCCTCACAGTCTCACTCTTCAAACAGATCTTATGTGTGAAGTTAAGAAATCTTTGCAGAGTATAGCAAGAAAATTGAACCAGCATTTCCAAACCATTTAGCTTCACAGAACTTCCTTCCAGATTACATACCCTGCCTGTAAACAACCAGAAAATGAAAAGGACATAAATGTTTGCTATGTGCTTCCTTAATTTTACTTTGTTAAATACATTTGATGCCAAATAGTGAATACAGAAAAGCTTATGGGCATTGGTGATTAATTCCTAATTTTATGATAGCGTCTAATGAAATATATATATATATATATATATATATATATATATATATATATATATATATATGGTTGTTTGTCTTTGAATTCAAATAATGTCTCTGAAAGGGAATACTCTAGAAATTTTGGAAATCATATGAACAAAATTTAAAGACAATTCAGTTTAATATTGGTAAACATAAAATGGGAAATTTAAAAAAAATCTTTAAAGATATGCTGTGAAGAGTTACTGGCATCATCTACCAAGGAGGACAAGTCCAACCGTTATTTGTGCTCTTTAACACTGTAATGAATACATTGGAACAAATTAGATAAACTCTCCTGTATCTCTTGAGATGCTTACATTTTGGTGTCTTGTATGAGAGACAGGATTCTCTGTTGTTCTGCTTACTTTATGAAACACCAAAGTGTATTTACATACAGCATTTCCCAAATTTTAAAGTATCTTCCTTAAAATAAGAAAGTGCCTGGAAGCCACATATATTCTATGTACCATTGCAACTGTCACAGCTCAGTGTTTCTCAAAGTCACATACTTTTATGGTGGCGAAAGACAAAAGGTAAAATAAAATACAACAACATTTTTACTTAAGCTTAGGCTTTGTTGTTATACAAATCATATATATATGAGCACCAATGAGTGGAATATTTGATATTACTTGAACTTATTTGATATACAATAAGTATTTTGACTAATGCTTCAATAGGCCTTAAAACTACTTGTGACTATATTATTTGAATGATATAATACTGCTGTAAATATATTTTCAAACTAGATAAATATAAAAGTGATTATTATTTATGTACAAGAATCCCCTAAAATTTGTCAATATTATTGAGAAGGAGTAGGAAAAGGAAGAGAGGAAAGAGTGAAAGACATGAGAAAAAGCAGAAAACAGAAAAGGTAAGCAAAGAAAGATACATGACCAAAGCAAATAGAACTATTTGGTTGACAGGTAATGTATGGGCACAGACTTGTTATCTCTCTTCATTGCTGGCACACATGGGAATGACTTGTAAATTAGGTGCAGGTTCAGCCTTATGCTGCCTATGTCTCCTAACTCAAACTGCCTCTTTATTATCCATAAAGAGATCTTTGGTGTTCAACTGACAAGCAATATTTCAGTTATAGCTACTTGTGTTTAGTAACACTTATTATTGATGTAAATCAAATTAAAAGAAAGGCTACTAGTAAATGAGAGTCCATGTGGGTTGCAATCTGTCTGCTATTTTCAATATACATATTATAACCTAGTACATCTGGAACATTTAATGTTTTCTTTGTCTTGGATATAAAATCAGAAGCAAAACAAAAAACTACTCCAGACTACTCCAAGAAAGAAGGGAAAGAAAAATAACTGAAAAAACAGACTTTTTATATAAAATTGACATGTACTTACCAATATAATTTTTTAACACACTATTTCTCCCAGTGATCATCTCTGGTTCTCACTATCAAATGGTAATGAAATGATAATTTCGTTTCTAGTTCATATTAGTCTAGTTTTGGCAATCATATCAAACTTTTTATCCTGTGGTATCTTTCCTTATGCTTAACCTGTATACCTTGAACAATAAATCAGGCTTGGTAGTGCCTCTCCTATCACAGTCCACCATGTCACACCAATGAAATTTGACATGCTCAGGGATGTGTGATGAATCACACCTTAGAGAATATTTTTAAATGGCACAGTTCAGTGAATTCTAAGCCTAGTATACTTCCCAGTTTTTGAACTGACTCTGGAAAACATAAAACTTTTTAGACAAGAAGATATCAATAAGTTACTGCAGCACAAAAATAAACTCATATTTAAGCTTATCAGTTGTCACTAACAGAAGATTACATAGGTAATGTACCTTTTATTTTATTTTATTTTTTATTTTTTTGGTTTTTTGAAACAGGGTTTCTCTGTATAGCCCTGGCTGTCCTGGAACTCACTCTGTAGACCAGGCTGGCCTCGAACTCAGAAATCCACCTGCCTCTGCCTCCCAAGTGCTGGGATTAAAGGCATGCACCACCACACCCGGCTTATAAATTATTTTTTAAAAATATGATTTATTTTATATGAATGGAAAGATTGAAGTTACTAGCCAAGAAGAAGAAATGCATTGATTAGGATCAACACAATAATCTGTTTGAATTTTATCATAGTTGACTATTATTTCTTTCCTCCTAAAACATTCACTGTTTGCAGACATACAAGTCAAGTTCTCAACTTAATACCTTTTCTATGTTAAGCAGATCTTATTGTGTAGTGAGTGCTATCATTAGTGCCATTATTTTAACTTATTAAGCATTTGTCTACACTGAAGCTAATGGAGTGGAATTACCATGCTCATAGTCACAATCAAGCTAATACATTGCAGAGATAAGGCTAAGATCTGGTCATTACAGGCAGAGTCCAGACAATACTTTTTAAAGATCTCATTCATTTGTTCTCTCTAGCAGAGGTGACTATCTGGCCAGTACATCAGACAGAGTGCCATTCTAACTATTTTTTTTTTGGGGGGGGGTGATGAGGAAAGGCCATAATGGATATGGGCTAGGATTCTGTTCTAGAACTAGAAACAAAAATATTTCATTACCATTTGATAGCTTATTTATGAAATGTTTTTATAATGCATCATCCTAAATGGTACAGTCTTCCCTGGTATTACTATTCTTTTAAAAGATTAAAACAAAACAATGAGCACAGGTGAATGTGGCAGGGTTTTCCCTGTCCAGTTAATTTAAATATTAGTGCAGCAGGAGACCTGTGATTGGACAGAGAAAAGGGAGGCAGTGCTAAGAGTTGCAGAGAAGGAGACAGGAGACAGGGAGGGTGGAAGCAATATGGAGGACAGACAGGATGATTCATATTCAGTGTGGCTTTAAATAGCCACAGATAGATATATTATCATATAGGAATAGAATAATTGGGGTCACTTGTCTAATCTAGGTGGGCAGCTTGTATCATTACAAACTGGCTCTGAAATTATTGTGTGGGCATCTTGTGAATTGAAAAGTTATTACTATGTAAATCTGACAGGTTAATTATAAGCTTCAAGAGTTTTGATTTTACTGGGTTACTGGGTATTGTGATGTCTAACCACAAGGTGGGTTGTCATTGAATGGGGCTGGCGTGGCAATGACCTGCCAAGGAAAATTAGGGAGTCTGGTGGAGACATCTCAGGAAGCCTGAGTCAGAGAGTCTGTAGAGATGAGATCAGCTGTCTGGAGCCATTTGGCCCACTGGTGCCCAGTGTACTGCAGGAACTTTCTCATCTTTTTAATATTTCTCACAACAGGTGAATACCGCATAACTATTGTTTAAGGTAAGGTAGATATGTCATTATACCACATATTAGTATGATTGGAATCCTCTTTCTTGGGAGAACTCAAAACTATTTCAGTATGAAGAGTTGATGCTGGAAAAAGTTACCAAATATATTCTCTTTCCCTAAACTGGCCATTAGTCTTCATCCCTCCTTATGTTAACACAGGATTCTGAAGTGTAGATAGAGAATGTCTGTGTTAGCCCCAGTGATATCTTAAATGTCAACTGAGAAGGCACGTAGATATTTTAGGTCTGGCAAAATCCCATGCCTCCAAAGGAAACTCAAGAAGAACAAAGATCAAAGTGTGGACACTTTGCACCTTCTTAGAATTGGGAACAAAACACCCATGGAAGGAGTTACAGAGACAAAGTTTGGAGCTGAGAAAAAAGGATGGACCATCTAGAGACTTCCATACCCAGGGATCCATCCCATAATCAGCCTCCAAACGCTGACACCATTGCATACACTAGCAAGATTTTGCTGAAAGGACCCTGATATACCTGTCTCTTGTGAGGCTATTCTTGGGACTAGCAAACACAGAAGTGGATGCTCACAGTCAGCTATTGGATGGATCACAGGGTCCCCAATCGAGGAGCTAGAGAAAGTACCCAAGGAGCTAAAGGGATCTGCAACCCTATAGGTGGAACAACAATATGAACTAACCAGTACCCCCCAGAGCTCGTGTCTCTAGTTGCATATGTATCAGAAGATGGCCTAGTCGGCCATCAGTGGAAAGAAAGGCCCATTGTTCTTGCAAATTTTATATGCCCCAGTACAGGGGAACGCCAGGGCCAAGAAGTGGGAGTGGGTGGGTAGGGGAGTGCGGGGTTGGGGAGCATGGGGAACTTTTGGAATAGCACTGGAAATGTAAATGAAGAAAATACCTCATTAAAAAAAGTACTAGATGTTGTCACATGAGGTTTGAGATCAATGAAGGCTTGATGTGGATAAAGTCCCTATCTAATATATAACTACTCTCTATTTAAAATCTACCATATGTTTAATTGTTTCAAATATTTGTGACAGAAAGCCAACTTAAGTTAGGTAAGCTGAACCAGATGACATTGATGGGAAATGATTAAAAAATAAGTATAAGAAAAATTTATCCACCTGAAAAAGAAAAAACCTTGAAAATTGTGGAGTATTTTTTGTGAATCAGTAGGATTCCCAATGTTCACCTTTCAGTTATAGTATGTATTTTCTCAAGAAAGTTCTAGAATTAGGTTGGGGATTCAGGCAAAATTTTCCTGTGGATTTAAATTGAAAATGAGTGATTAAGAGAATATATGTTTCATTCTAAATTTTATTCTAGGTTGTATGTGCTGGGAAAAGAGATAAATATAGAGCTTGGCTCCAGAAATAGGTTTTACTATATTATAAGTGAATATATTATAAGGATATAAACCATAGTCTTTGTGAAATAAATAGAAAAATTTACAAGAAAGACAATGTATATACTCTATACAATAATTGTAAATTTTTTTTTTAGAGTGGGTAAGGCTGGAGCAAGGATTACAAGGTAGTGGAAATGATCAACTGAGAGATGGCAACATAACACAATGACCTGAGAATTCCAATGAAAATACTAATTCTAGATATATTTCAGACTAAACTTGTGACAGGATTTTGAGGATTGTTAAGAGGAATAGAGAAATACATGGTGACTATAGGATTTTCAGTTGTGAAGATGACATGGGGGTAATAACATTCACATAAAGAGAGTATAGTATATTTTGGTCTAGAGAGACGACAACTTCAAGGCCAAAAAGTTTTAATTTGAAAGCTCAAACTCAGTTAAAAGTCAAGTTTCCAGACTATGCTGTTTTGGTAATGCGGCCACTGTAGGATTTTCAAAAAGAGTCATGGCTTCACCATCTTTGGGTAGTTGTCTAGGATTTCAATACCATTAGTTCACTCTTGCTGAGAGAGTTTTAAATCCAATTAGAGAGGGACATTGATTTCCATCAAGGTATGCATACCACTAATGCACCCTTAAGGTTATTGTGCCATTCTGGTCACTGATAAAGTTCATAGGAGTCATAGATGATTAGAACGATTTATTAGTACATTCTTTGGAAGCATGCATAATGCCTAATGTTACTATGAATGCTAATGTCCAGGGATTACAGCTGGAGGGCCTCCTCTGGGCTGAAGTGTCTAGAGGAGTGCATGGTGTCTTTAGCAATAGGAACTTATTTTCTATTATGGTGTATACCCAATGATATGACTAACATCTATTCATCAGGGACACTTATCTCTGCAACAGATTGAGATTACATCTACAAACTAAGAAACATTGTAGAAGAGTGGACAGAAAGATTTCTAGAACAGAAGAATCAGGGTGTCTGATGTGGGATTATGCTTTCTAAAAATATCAGAAGCTACACTCATAACATCTTATCAGAACAACTGCCTAAATATATCTGAGCAAGTACAGCAGCAAGAAAAATAGCAAAGTGGATGAAGAAAGACCATGCGGCCTAGATCCTAGGCAAAGTTTACAGGCAACTAACAGATGCTGAAAGTGGGAGGGAGAGCCTTCTCAGAAAAGAGCTCCCCAACTGGTTAAACAAAATAGTCATCTGAGCATTATACAGATTGAGCAAGTTGTATTTAGGAATATATATTTAAGCATATATTTATTCCATACATCTGTATACACACACACACCTAACAAATAAAGAAGCCATGAATTTGGAGTATATGGAAGAGTATATGAGAAGGTTTGGAGGGAAGAAAGGGAAGTGGAATATTATATAACTAATGTAATATCAAAAAAGATTAAAGATAATGTTTTGCATGAACTAAAAATTTTGAATCAAAGTGAAGAGTTGGAGAATGAATTAGCGCCAAGATCCAAGAACGAATTCAGCACACATCACATTGTGAGTTTGTTTAGATATACCTCTTTGTTATCACACATTAACTCATCAAAGTGGATTTCCTGCCATAGAAGAAAGAAAAGGAAAAAAAAAAAACATTGTGAAACTTTGTGAACTTATCATACATTTTGAGGCAGAAAATATAAGCTAATTATTGTCAGTGTTCTATTTAATTTGAGCAAGAAAATATTCTTGTAGCTCAGAACATTGCTGAATGTTTTCCACTCCAGTTTCAATGAATTATTTCAGCTCCTTTTGTAAGGAATTCGTAAATCAGCTCTCCTCACTGGCACAGTTAAATCACACCTCCATATATATATATTTTTAATTCTCACTGTACACATGAAAGGAAAATAGAGGATTTGGAGATGTGTGTCTCCTCTCTACTTATGTTATGAATCATTTTCATGATGAATGCTACACAGCTGAGCAAAGCTCAGAACGGTTAAAGCTAAGGCTCTGTGATGCTCATATGTGCATGGCTATTAAACATCACTTTATAACATGCTCATATTGATGGGTCAACGTCATTTAGTAGTATATTCAGAATTCCACTTTCACAGAGCTAATGTACTAGAGGACTGTGCTTATTTCACTACACAATGCTATTTCTTTGTGCTAAAAAAAAATAAAAATAAATGCTTTCTTCCGTGAATGTTCCAGGTATTCATCTTAACTCTATTATAAAATTTATCTTAGACTGGCTTTTCAGAAGGAAAGAAAGATGATTGCAGAGATAACTGTACCACTATGATTAGTGAGTCCTTTCAGGATTGTTGATCTAGACTGGAAATCTGATCATTTTTAAGAAATCAAAGAGTCCTATTATCAAAGGACTTTATTCTTTATCTCATTGTGGAAAATAGAGTGAAATATCCCATTACTTGAGTAAGTTACAATATTTGCATCAATGATGTATATCAGTACATGTGTTACAGCTACTAGGAGAAAAATGATAACTTCAAGAATCAAAAACTTTCTCTTGAATCTATATAAAAAGTGATGGTTGGGAAAGCTGCTTAATTAATTATCAAAGAAGATTTTGACATTTCCTTTTCATTAATAGGATGTGTTAATTGATTTGTATTCATATGATAATGTAATTATAATTTAAAATAACTTGAGAGAATAAGAAAAAATTAGACTTAATCATATCCAACCTAAATATATTTCATATTTACAGGTACTTTGTTTTACATGCACCTTATCCATCACTTTAATGTGAAAAGTATCAGCACGGTATGCCCTGCCGCTCCTCCTGCATCTCTGCTGCTCTCAAATACATGATGATAGACAGATCATTGAGGTCTATAAGAAAAGAGAAAGAGAAGATGGCAATTTCCACATGAGAATCTCAACCATACCTCTTCTCTCAGTTTGTCAGATTTGAATAATTATTCATTCATCAGTTAATGCTCAATAATTGTTATCTATCTTTGGAGAAAAAATGTAAGATAAATTACTTGTACTTCTTTCATTCTTGGCAGGTGTACTACTTTAGATACTGTGTTTACAGATATCTCTATTTAAAACTCTGTTCCATCAGAGACACTGGGAAATGTGTGTGTGTGTGTGTATTGCTGGGCTAAGAGAACTGGTGCTAAACAATCATTTATTTAGAGATACTACCAATCATAAAAATGTTGCTGGAAGAGATAGGCTTCTGTAGACACAAAGAAGAGAGATATACCTTCTAAGCACTAACCATACTCCAATTTCTTGTATTTCTGTTTGGTTTTGCTTATGTAAAATTTCACAATTCTGCCAACTGTTTCCACTCTATAGTTCTGAATAGGTTTATCAATATGATTTTTCACATTGCAATTATATTCAGGTGGCATTTGCAGCAGGATTTCTGCTTCCCAATAACATCATTTCATTTTACAATAGCCATATTCCATATATTCTCTTTGTATTCTTATTTACTTTATATGACAACATTGTTAAAATTATTTTTCAGTTGAATGTTTGTCATGAAGACATGATCACTGTTAGCAAAATGTATTTTAATTTAGTAATGAGGTGGAGGGCAAAAGGCAATGTAAATGTCATGATGGAAGTACATTTGAGGAGCAACATGAGAACACCCACTGAAGAAACATGGGAACAGAAAGTAAAAGAACTGTTCACAAACATCAGAAATCAGGGATGGTGGGCACAATCACAATGACAAGTTATTCTAAGTGAAGCAGGGAAGAAAAACCTTATCAGAACAGATATTTACATTCCACAAACTAAGGGGTTCAGAAGTTGCAGAAGAAACTTTGCAGAGGAGCACAGGAAAAAGCTATGGGGTACAATATAACAGATTGATAGAATTTATAAAAATCACTGCCTATTTAAATATGCAGCATTTAGGAAAGAGAAAAATCTAGGCTAATATCTGCTTACTGGTTAGATGATTAAACCAAGTTTCAAGTTTACCCACAGTAAAGTTCCATGAATCAAGTAATCAGATTAACAAATCAACTAAAGAGCTAGTAGGGGTGGTAGGTAGTAGAGAGCACAGTTAAAACCCTGGGTCAAATCCTTATTGCTAACAAATGAAGAAACCCTACTGGATATGAGCTTTAACTCTGGAGAGAAAGCTAAAACAATCCAACTGTAAATGGGATGCTTGAAGCCATTGAGATACAATGAATGATTCTGGAGAAAACATAGACTATCAAAGAAATGATTTAATGTATAGAAGAGTTTTAAAAAACATTAGAAAGGCTACATAATGTTAACAAAAAAAATAATCAAAATCTTCTTCCTGGAAATAATTAAGAGCGTGTCATAGCACCTACAGAGAACATTTCATCCCATCCTTTGTACTTGAAGGCTCATTGTGCAGTGAACAGTAGCCTATTGTTCCAACAGTCTATGTACAAAGAACCCAACTACCAGAGGTAATAACGTTAGAATTTATTGTCAAATCTCAAAACACTGAGTTGAAGATAGTTGGTGATACTGAAAAGAATAAAACATGCAATCAGATCTTTTAATTTAAAGTAAACAAAGTATAAAAGAAGAGTATAAATGAAGAAACTGCTCAACGGCAGTCAAAAATACCTGTTTTTCAATAGTATCTATGAGTTCCAATAACATTTATGAGCTCTTTCAATATTTGTATGAAAAAAATGAAAATTTTAGAATAGCAAATAGCTAATACAGAAAACTATGCTGTAGGAACATCTTTGTTTGAAAGCATTGCTACTTAGATAAAGAAGCTGTGGTGCTATGACCTTACATAAACTATAAAATTAAAAATAAATTATTGTGAGCCAAATCCACATGGACAGTGGTGCTGATCATGCATATTGTCTGTTATATTAATGCTAAATAATTCCATGGTAGTTTAATATTGGCTTTCATACCAATGTCATTCATATATTGAGTGAGAAAGGAAGAGGAAAGGAGGGAAAATTATATGCTATTATAAAGATCAATGCAATCCTAAAACCCACCAGCCAATCCACACAGGTTTCCTTAGGTATGAACTTTAGACTATCTCCCTGTGGCAGACTATAGTCTGTGAGTATAGAATCTTGACAAAAATAATTTATCCTGCCTTGTTATTGCACTAACCAAAGCTCTTTGTACAAGACTTTACAATGAGTGTCTTACTATTTTTATCATTATCATCACTACAAGTAGTAGTATTTTTCAGAGGATAAAGATATCTAAAGACACACATTTTCCAATAGATTTACTACATTTCACCAAATTTTGAAAATTCATATATTTAACATTAAATAATAAACCTGTTTATCATTTTGTAGCAAGAAACACAAATAAATGATACTATTTAGCAATAACCATGAAAAGCATCTATGTTCTCTTCTCTATGTAAAGTAGTCTACTCTCTGGATTCAATTATATACTAATAATTAATTGTTTTTGAGATAAGAGATCACTGGTACCTTCTATTGTATGGCACTATTGCTGTATCATACCAAATGCCTTATAATCAGGTGAGGATGGAGGGATAATGGTATCCATGATGAATGATATTAAGTAAATTCATAAGATGATTTTCAAAAGGAAGTCTCTGTCAAACTATTATCAAAATATGCTCATCACAAATGAAGAAGAATCTCTCAGAGCAAAAATGCTAATTTTGTTCCCCTCCAATTGTGAGAACATCATTTTCAACATGCATATTTCATATTTAGTGTAGTTGAAAATATGTTTAATTGTAAGTTCTACCTTTGAACTTTGGAAAATGAGTCAAAATAGGCTCTTATATGATTAAAATATCTAGCTCATTGCATCATTTATAGTTAACTTTTTGCTCCATCTCCAGCATTTACTACTATATAGTAGTAGGTATTTTATTTTCAGTGTATTAATTTCATATCTTTAATAATCTGTTCTTCTGTAACAAAACCACAAAATACTATGATTTGTAGCTACAGTATCTCCATAATGCTCTCCTGTAAAAGGCTTGGTGATTGCTTGGCTGTGCAGAGAAGTGTGAGAAATCTAAAGAGGTTGATATCTAGAAGGTCTCCCAGTCATCAAAAGTGTATGCTTTATGATAATGAGACACATCACTGTCTCTTAGCTCTGGAATGAGGTATTAAGCTTTGGTGTACATGTGTTTCTGCCTGGATGTGTTGCTCCAAACCACTGATCTAGTTGACAATCTCATAGCAGCCTGACCCTTGTAAAAAAAAAAAAAAAAAAAAAAAACATATTTGACTTGATAATATCAAGTCTTCAAAAAATCTTAGAAGTTTAAGAACTTAAGGACTTTCCCAATCAGGAAACTCTTGACTTCCCACCCGTCTGCCTGTTGTGCAGCAAAACCCTAATATTTAAAGACATGGAAGACATACGGAAGTGATTTATGATATCAATAAAACTTGGCTTTAAAGCACTCTGAAGCCTCTCATTTACAGGTAAAGAAGAACATAGATACTAGATCATTCGAAATAGAACTACAGTTAAGAATAAGATATATTGAGAAGCCAATCATATGGATGGATGGATGGATAGATAGAAAGCAAGAGAGAAGGAAGAAAAGAACAAGAAAGAAAGAAAGAAAGAAAGAAAGAAAGAAAGAAAGAAAGAAAGAGAGAGAGAGAGAGAGAGAGAGAGAGAGAGAGAGGGAGGGAGGGAGAGAGGGAGGGAGGGAGGGAGGGAGGGAGGGAGGGAGGGAGGGAGGGAGGGAGGGAGGGAGGGAGGGAGGGAGGGAGGGAGGGAGGGAGGGAGGGAGGGAGGGAGGGAGGAAGGAAGGAAGGAAGGAAGGAAGGAAGGAAGGAAGGAAGGAAGGAAGGAAGGAAGGAAGAGGGAGGGAAGGGAAGGGAAGGGAAGGGAAGGGAAGGGAAGGGAAGGGAAGGGAAGGGAAGGGAAGGCAAGGGAAGGGAAGGGAAGGGAAGGGAAGGGAAGGGAAGGGAAGGGAAGGGAAGGGAAGGGAAGGGAAGGGAAGGGAAGGCAAGGGAAGGGAAGGGAAGGGAAGGCAAGGGAAGGGAAGGGAAGGGAAGGCAAGGGAAGGCAAGGGAAGGCAAGGGAAGGCAAGGGAAGGCAAGGGAAGGCAAGGGAAGGCAAGGGAAGGCAAGGGAGGGAAGGGAAGGCAAGGGAGGGAAGGGAAGGGAAGGGAAGGGAAGGGAAGGGAAGGGAAGGGAAGGGAAGGGAAGGGAAGGGAAGGGAAGGGAAGGGAAGGGAAGGGAAGGGAAGGGAAGGGAAGGGAAGGGAAGGGAAGGGAAGGCAAGGGAAGGGAAGGGAAGGCAAGGGAAGGCAAGGGAAGGCAAGGGAAGGCAAGGGAAGGCAAGGGAAGGCAAGGGAAGGCAAGGGAAGGCAAGGGAAGGCAAGGGAGGGAAGGGAAGGGAAGGGAGGGAAGGGAAGGGAAGGGAAGGGAAGGGAAGGGAAGGGAAGGGAAGGGAAGGGAAGGGAAGGGAAGGGAAGGGAAGGGAAGGGAAGGGAAGGGAAGGGAAGGGAAGGGAAGGGAAGGGAAGGGAAGGGAAGGGAAGGGAAGGGAAGGGAAGGGAAGGGAAGGGAAGGGAGAAAAAGAGTTTTTCCTCCAAGTCTGTTCACTGGATCATCTGAATGAGATTCATCAGATATATTTATACTGCTATATTCCCTGTCAGCTCCCATGTTCAAAACAGAATCAAGCTTTCCAGTGGTGGTGGTTGGGGGAAATCTGTTTGCTAAATATTTGCTCATCACTATGGCACAAATAAGAGACTACTAATGTAAAATCAAGTATATTTTCTAAAGGATATTAGTTGTTGAGAGGGATGTATGGAATTGGTACTGACTAAGCAAATATAAGTAATGACTGTAAATATTTTGAGGATCTCTATCCTAGTCACTTTCTCCTACTAGTGTTCTTACCCAGGTGAGAGTCGTTCTGTTGCTTCTTTGTCCCAGGATAGCAAGGTTTAGTTAGAACTTTAGGGATTAAGTACTTACAATTAATATAAGATAGATAAGAATAAGTAAATGTATCATTTTTAAATAATAATGTGTTGAACTTTAATATGGAAAACATACCCTCAGGGTTCATAAGGAAATATAGTCACTTTTGCCTTTTGACATTAAGTTGGTAGGGAGAAGCAGAGAAGAGGACCTGTGAGGAGTGGGAGTGGGAGGTGAGGGGTCGGAGTGATGATACTTAGTTTCCATGTATGAAAATTTCAATGAATAATTAAGAATTAAAATTAAATAGTAGCAAAATAATAACTCCATTGGCAGTATTAATTTACTATTAATTTAATGCAAATATTTGCAAATAACTAGTAAATGCTAACAAAATTTAGACAAAATTAATCTTAAGAAATTGACAGACTTGTGACTTTGTGTTAGGTTTAAATTTTTGACCAACCGATATTTTCAGTGAAGAATGGATTCAACATTAAATGGAATTCAAAAATTTGTGACATTCAGCACAAAATCTATTCTTTTGGGCTTGTTTCATAAAATACCCTTGAAAAAGTGACTCAAAATATAGAGTGGGAATTTAAACAGTAGACACCAAAAATTTACAGTGGACAAATATGATGTGGCACAGCCCACAAAACAAAATGTATAGTTCTTACATCAGTGTCAATAGGTCTGACTTCAATTTCAGCATGGGGTAACTTTGTGATACCTTCTTCCAAAGAAAGACTAAAAGATGAGCAGGAAATAGACCAGCTCTGGTTTTCAGGGCTAGAGCTCTGCAACGATCCTAAATAATCCTGGCACAGGAAGACAGGAGCTCTGAGAGCACCCCAAGGGTCTCTGAGAGCATCCCAAAGAGTCCTGGCACAGGAGCACGGGAATGTTAGAGCAAGTTTCTTTACAGAGGTGTCAGAAAGAGTACAGAGGAAAATTGAATCTTTATTTTTGAATTACAAATACATTAAATTGATAATTAAAAACTTGAAGTAAATTCACATAAAGTATTGAATAGATGTATTCAACACATCCTAATTTGCCATTACATTCATCTAGGTATTGTTCCTCCGACATGATGGTTTATGGAAGATGATTATAAAAATTTCTATTCAGAAACTTGTGACTGCTTTTCAACAACAGGTTTTCTGCATAAATCACATCCCTCTGATGTCTTTAGAGAGAAATCGATTATAATTTTCAAATTAGTTTATTTTATTCCTCTAAATACTTATATGAATATTTTAAAAACACATAACATCATTTTGAAAAGCCATTTCCCTGTATCTACATTTATCACAGGGAATCAAAGTAAAAGGCAAATAGAATAAGATACTGAATTTCCATAAGAATAAACTCTTTCTCTACTTTTGTTCCTTGCTTCTCCATAAAAGTTGTGCTATTGGTATTCTAGAAGTAGCTAACCATCACAGTAGACTTAATTACAACCACATAGCAGAAACTCTTTGTCCGTTAACTTGCATGGATGAATAATAATAACAATGGTTGTTTTAGAAAAATGCCATATATGATGGACTCCGCTAAATACTTTACAGAAGTGACATAGCTATTCATAACTGTTCTGACATAGACGTTGCATAACAACTGCGAAGACAGGGAATTTAAATATAGAGAGGTGGTGTGACCTGTCTATGACTGCAAGGATGAAAAAGCAGGAAAGCTCTTTGTCAGATAAAAAAGCCTTTATCACATGGACTGCTGAGCCCACCCTCTCATTCCATGTATTCTCTTTTGATAGGAGTACAAAATAATGGAATAGTTCATGGTTGTATATTTAAAATTTTTTAAAGGAAAATTTAAATTCAATAAGAAAATAAAAGATTCTGTTTAACTTTAAATCACTTTTTAAAAATAGTGTTTGCTAATACTTGCTGCTAGAAAAGCAAATGCAGAGAAATTGTAAAGGCTCTAACTTAATTAAAATTGAATGAAATTTGTCATTTTTCAACAGCTTACAATGACTTGTTCCAAATGAACACACACCTATTCAGTTTCAGCTACCTTTACTATTTTGATTTTCTTCATTTCAAAGTGTAGGAAGGTAATTTTTATAATTGCTCTTTTTTATGGGAGACTTTGGGAAGAAACTATTTTCAAATAATATCTGAATTGCTTTATTTTGTTCTCAAATATCCAAGGGAATACTACAGTAAGAACACCCTGACTTGTCAATTACCTCCACTGCTGGATTTTACTTTATTGTGTTTACATGGCTCATGATTTCCATATGTCACCTTTATAAAATCTTAAGTGAATATCTCTATTCACATGTTTCTTATCCTCACATTTATATTAATGTCACATCCTGAGACTGCATGTTACTCTATAGTACACAGTATGCTACTTCAGTCTAACAAAATGCTCCTGAGTTGTAAAATGCCTCAATTGGCCAGAACATATCTGACCAGATACTGCTGTTTACAGATGTTCTGTGGTTAATGCTTCTAGGACATAAAGATTTAATGCTTTGTTTTTGGAGAGGACTGAATTGAACCATAATTTGGAGGCTCAAAGATTGCTTTATTTAGAGACTGATTTGGATCATGCTTTGATTTGATTTAATTTTTGTATCATGCTAGAAACTTCTGAAAACATCCAATTAGTCAAGAAGTAAATGGTGAACATGTCTGCTTGCCTTTAAATTTAAAGATTAGGGAAATAATTGCATTTATTTAAGTTCCCTAGTCAGAATGCTACTGAACTGAATGATTTTTTAAATAAAATGTATCCTCCGGATTAGTGCACTGATCCAGAATCAATTACATAGAATGTCTACCAGAGACCTTGGGGAGAAAATACATTCTAGTCATGATCTCTCTGAGTTTGCAGTTTGGGGTTTAGTTCAGAGTGGTAATTCAGAATAAAATATCAGAATGGCTAAAAGAAGGTATTAAATAAACTTTAATGTGATTTTAAGATTACAGTTAGGGATGCATTGTCTCCGTTACCACTGCATGCCATCAGCATGCAAGAAGCAAGTTTATCACTAATATGGTTTGAATCACTGCCAAGGTTTAAAAAAATAATTCTGACCACAGTTGTTTTTAATATTCCTTAATTTTCTCTCCACTTTAATCTGATATGTATACAAAAGATATGAATCAAGAGCTTCATAACCCTGCCAATGTTATCAGAGTGTATAGAACACATCAAAGTCACTCATCTTGTCTCATGTGGTAAAAACATCAAACAAGCAAAAGGTCTATTTATGCTTGCTTTAATATACAAGAAGAAATAAATGGATTTCAAATTTAGATAGAAAGATAGAATATGTCTTTCATATTTCAAACATATTAAAAATCACATACAGTATAATAAAATGATAAAGAACTAATAAAAAGCCCTTCTGCTATTCTGTCAATCAGACCTGGCACTTGCTTATGTAAAGAGAAAAAATGAACAATATCTACACAGTGATGTTTTGTATTGGGAAAGTAGGTGCAAACTGACAGACATGTAACATTAATTAGGACTGGAAATTGCTATAAGAGCCAAAGAAATTGGCATGAAATTATAAGAATAAAAATAAACGTAAGAAGCTACTAGGCATACTAATTGAAAAAATAATTATTTTCTTTTTCACAGTAAAAACCTTGACTGGGAATATGTGGCATGTAGGAGTAAGTAAACAGATACATATAGTGAGAAAAAAGGTCCTTATACATACATCTAAGCAAGACTTAGGTGATATAAAAGATTAGTGAGTGTTGAGACAACTTAGTGGACTTCTATATGACTCCACAACACATATGAGAGTATGCGTTCCCACTTCTCATGTCATGGGCAGTTTAATTTCCTTGCTTATCACAAATCAGAGAAATTACCTCTGAGATTAACATCTGATGATGACATTTGAAAGTCAATAGAATTAAAAATGTATAGAGGCCATAGGAAGGATGCTCCTTCAAAAGCTTATTAAAATGCATATTAGATATATAGTTTAAATAAAGTTATACCACACAAGGGGACAATACTCACTCCCCACAAGAGCTGTGAACTAAAAGACTAGTGCTAGGCATTAGACATTTCCTTTGAGTTGTTGGTTGGGGATTCAGAAAGACTCCCTAACCAGTATAGGGTATTGCCATTAGTTTTCCCCGCCCCTGGGACTCTAACGCTGAGGACATCATATAGTTTGGACACAGTACTTGGAGAAATCATACTGGAATGGACCTGTGACCCTACTCCATGAAGGCTCGCTTCCATAATATTAGAAGAGGTTATGCAAGCTACCAAAGGAGAAGAGCAACCTCTTGTCTTAATAGCTGCAAAATCTGTGAACTATCCCAGTGACCATCTTGGCAAAAAAATACAGTGGTGGATTAGTGAAATTTTTAATTGTGTCTAACCAACAACTGTGTGGTTGGACATAGTTGTGCTCAAAGGAAAGAAACCGGGCCCATGGCTTGAATGGTCATGACCCTAGTGCACAGCCTCTCCTGTTGCCATTTTCCTAAACAAATAAATTTTATAACTGTGTCCTAAATACTTATAACCACAGGTAATTATATCTCTCATACCACATCAAAGAATCATCTTTAGCAGATCTTTAACAGAAGGAGGCCATTCTAGAAAGTACCAATTGGTCAGAAGTTTAAGAATATATGACTATGTGGCCCACAGTCCCATTAAGTGTATGCACAACACAATTTCTATTCCAGGGCTTAGGGAACATTTTGGAATAAGAGACAGAAAAATTGTAAGAACCAGAGAACCAGGATGTCTGCTGCCAGATATTCTGAGCTGGATAAGAAAGTGAGATTAGCATGAGACAGAGGGCAATCCAGTAAGCAATGTTTCTCCTTGGATTCTGCTACTAGATTTCCAATGCTATCCCAAAAGTCCTCCACCCACTCCCCCACCCAACTCCCCCACTCACCCACTCCCACTTCTTGGCCCTGGCGTTCCCCTGTACTGAGGCAGATAAAGTTTGCATGACCAATGGGCCTCTCTTTCCAGTGATGGCCGACTAGGCCATCTTTGATACATATGCAGCTAGAGATATGAGCTCTGGGGGGTACCAGGTAGTTCATATTGTTGTTCCACCTATAGTTAGTTCACTTTTATTGTGGACTTTAAATTTTTTTCCATTAAAGATGAGGAATTGACTTTTAAGAAAATCAACCAATCTACAGCATTTTCTGTGAAAGTAAACTATCTATTTCTATGTACTGACAATCTAGTAAATTCCCAGGTGTAGCTTCTTATATCCAAATTGGAGAAAACTATACTTTTGCATATTTCTCATAGGTACCCCAGCTAGTAATGAAGCATCTCTGTAGAGAGCTTGGAATTGCCCCAGGAGAGGCATAAAATAAACTCCAATTACAGCTCTATCATGATTTTTTTCTTTTCCTTAGCTAAACAGTTTACTCCTGGCAACATTTTCCATTTTGAAACCTTTTACAGCTGAAGTGCACTAACCATGATATTTATTTCAAGTGCTTGCTCATAAAGTGTCTAAAGCTACATAGTGTAGAAATCTCTATGGCATTAGGCACAGCCATTGTCTTCCCGGAATGTTTTGTCCTCTTTTAAGTGATTGCTGTTTAACAAGCAGCTAAGAACATATAAGCAAGAGCTCTAATGGGACAGGAGAAATGCAGCATATAATACTAGAAAATTAATTCACTGAATTCTTGAATGCAAGATGGAATCTCATAGCAATCTATAAAAACAATACAGACAATCAGACCACTCTCTCAGACTTGGCTTCATGTAAGAGCATCTCATGGTCCTTTTCTCTGTGACACTCCTTGGAAATGTCCCCTTTCTAGTCATGTGGGCTCCATATATGATACTTGATCACTGAGCTATTACATCCAGGATTCCCCAAAAGTATTGTCCATGTCTGAGGATCAAATCCTGGGCCTTGTTTGAAACTTCTTAGGTCTCTCTGCCGCAATCCTCAATCTTCAACACAAAACCTGTCTGTTGCAGCATTCCTACAGACTTCCAGCTCACTTTCACCAGGCTAGGTTCCCTGAATTTGTGCTTCACCGTCTTCAAATTCACCCAGCAAAATTGTTTCTGAGATAGAATCTGTTTCCTTGTTAGGGCAAGCAAGACACTGTGGAGTGTCTCTAACAACATGGAAATGAAGGCCAAATCCTGGGGCTTCAAATCAGTGTTCCTTACTTCTTTGAGGGGAGGGAGTTGAGAAAAAAAAGCTTCCTGAGGTCTCACTTTCATTAACTTGAAAATAAAACAAACTACTTTTCTCTCAGGATTTTTGAGAATGTAAGAGGATCTGTAGACAAAGTTAGCAGACAGTGTCTGTGAAGTAATTGATATAGTTACATATTTTGGCTTCTTTTAGCCATGAAAATATATCTATTTGTGCAAAACAGGAATGATAGAAGCTGTTGTTTGCTTACTGCTTTTAAGATTCTGAGTTGTAGGGGAAAAAAAGAATTTGCATGTTAACACATTGGTTCTATAAAACCATTTCATAAAAACAGATAAGAAAATAAATACTCATTATATAGATGTCAGATGTGAGGAACTGAGAAATTATATGTCACCAGTAAATGAGGCTTAAATTTAGGCAAATCCAGCCCTAACACTGTGTTTGAAGCCACTCCACTTGGCTGATGTCTCGGTCCAATTTTCTCATCAACCTTGGACTCAGATCGGTGGGATTCTAATTCTCTTGCTTCATATTTCATTTCTTTCAACCTCTCATTCATTTCCCAAGATTTTGTGATATCTATTTTCCAAAAAAATAAAAAATTCCACAATCTATCAGTTTTTTTGTCTTGAACGTCTGTAAGTGAAAGTTGCATAAGGAAGAGTATCAACACTCTCTACTTTTATGTGCATGTAGCTTGTGGGTGTTCTTCTTCTTCAGAACCTTTTAGTACCCTGAACACTAGAACTCCCTTATCCCTCCCACAAAGAACCAGTAGTGAGTTCATCTCTAGATCCCCTGTTAATAAGCAGACACTGTTATTACAGACTATTTACATACACAAAATCACCTTATCTATATAGTGTTTTACTACGTATTTTATAAGTGCCATTTATTTAGAAATTGCCTGTAATGCATTTATAAGATTACCCCATCATGTTTTGGTTGAAAGCCATTGAATATGCCCCTGAACCACTTTAACTATACTTGGACCACTCTTGAAGAAAATGAACAACCATGGAAGGTGAAAACATAAAGCTGATCTATAAGATACTTAGATTTGTCCATTTCTATTTAGTGCATTTGTGAGAGCTTACAATTTTCTAAGGAGACAATTTCCTTAAGAGCCATACATAAGTACAGCTCTTACTATCAAGCAATTCTCTGACATTTTCTGTAAATTCTCCAAGCTTTTCTTCCTCATCAGAAATTGCTCACTTCAGCTATTTGTATCTGCTAAGGACTTCCTTCACCTATTCTCGGTAATTACAAGTTTTAAACATGGGCAAGGCAAGCTGGCAAGAGTTCTGCCAGTTAATCAATGCATGTCCATGCTAAGCGCACTGAATCTGCTCTTATTTAATTTTTAATAGTTCCCATGAATTGCCCATGAAAGAGTAGATATTTTATCATTTGTTATTACTCTGTCCTCTAAAATAAAAAAAATGATGTATCACTAAATATCCTTTCTTGTTCTTAGATCGTGCCTACCATATTGATGATACTTTTTTCATTTTATTTTATTTTTTAAACAATTTTTATTAAATATTTTCTTCATTTACATTTCAAATGCTACCCCGAAAGTCCAGTATACCCTCCCCCTGCTCTGCTCCGGAACCCACCCACTCCCTCTTCCTGGCCCTGGCATTCCCCTGTACTGGGCATATAATCTTTGCAAGACCAAGGGTCTCTCCTCCCAATGATGGCCAACTAGGCCATCTTCTGCTACATATGCAGCTAGAGATATGAGCTCTGGGGATACTGGTTAGTTCATATTGTTGTTCCTACTATAGGGTTGCAGACCCCTTTAGCTCCTTGGGTACTTTCTCTAGCCTCCCCATTTGGAGTCCTGTGTTCCATCCAATAGATGACTGTGAGCATCCACTTCTGTATTTGTCAGGCACTGGCATAGCCTCACAAGAGACAGCTATATCAGGGTCATGTCAGCAAAATCTTGCTGGCATATGCAATAGTATCTGCATTTGGTGGCTGATTATGGTATGGATTCCCATGTGGTGTAGTCTCTGGATGGTCCTTCCTTCTGTCTCAGCTTCAAACTTTTTCTCTGTAACTCCTCCCATGGGTATTTTGTTCCCCATTCACCTCTCCTTGGCATATACCTAGAAGATGTTCCAACTGGTAATAAGGACACATGCTCCACTATGTTCATAGCAGCCTTATTTATAACAGCCAGAAGCTTGATGGTACTTTTCATCTTTTAAATTAAAATAGATTATATTTAGAAACTAAGTAAACACACAAAAATAAAAATTAAACTTTGTTCTCTAAAAAGTGTTAGACAAAGCCAATTTCCATTTCATATTCTTGCAAATAAAACACCACGACAGATATATAATTTTGTCTTTATCTTTTATAAGGGGAGTAGAAATAATTCCCAAGAAGCAGCTTATAAAAGCAACTTAGTCTATAATAATAATAATAATAATAATAATAATAATAATAATAATAATGAAAAAACATGAGTTTGAGTAAATATAGTTTATCAAGATTGTAAATCATATCTTAGTGTTTCACATGGCCTAATCAATGTAACATACCAATTGTGTTTCTGATGCAAAGGAAAGGGCATAGCACCATTGCTCAGGTGGTTGTCTCTGTAGTACTCTTTTTTTTTTTTATTTTGAGACAGGGTTTCTCTGTGTATCCCTGGCTGTCCTGGAACTCACTCTGTAGATCAGGCTGGCCTTGAACTCAGAAATCCGCCTGCCTCTGCCTCCCAAGTGCTGATATTAAAGGTGTGTGCCACCACTGCCCAGCTCTGTAGTACTCTTTAAAAAGAAAGACAAATGGTTTTGGATGTGGCTGTGTTCAAATGGAAGTGACATGCATGATTCATATACTTTGTCTGGTATATTCTTCCATTCAGAGGTTGCAGCATGTTCCACCCATTGGTGAATGAGGTGATAAGCTCTTTTAATGGTGTCATAGGAGTAACCATTGCTATCAAGGGGACTTTTAGCTTAAAGTTTTGAAGAATACATAATTTCAGTGCTGTTAAATATAACTCTTATGTGAACAAAAAAGTTGTTCTGCTTCTCAAAGAATGTGTAGCAATGTTTCATAAATTTCATGTGTGCAGTAAAATTCAATATAGCTCTGCACTTAAATATTTAGGAAAGTAAGCTGGAGAAACAGGTTTTTTTAGTTATGAGTATTTTATCTGTTTGCATGTATGTATATATATGTATGCATGTACATCACATGCATATCTGGTACTTTCAGGGAACAGAAGAGAGACGCTCAGATTCTATGATCTGGAGTTGGATGATTGTGGCTTTCCGTGTGAGCTCGGATCCAAACCAGGGCTCTCTTCAAGAGCAGCAAGTTCTTTTAAATGCTGAACCATGTCTCCACATCACAAACAATTGTGAAGTACAATGATAATACTTTAGTGAATTTCAGCAGTTTTGTGTTAAGGAAAAAATCGAATCAACTTAAAATATCCAATAATAGAAATTGGTTAAAAATTATAACATTTGTTAAAGTGAGATACCATGGATGTGTTAAATGTAATGCTACATAATAATGATGTATGCAAAAATACAAAAGCAGTTAAGTGACAAAAGGAATATCAAATATGTATAACGCAAATCCCTTTCTCTTAAGGTATACTGGTCAGATTTGATAGAAACATACCTTGAGGTTTTTACAACTTTTTTTAATAAATAATCTCTAAGAAAGTAAAATTAGAATTTAGGTATATTATTTTCTATTAACACCATCTTTTTTGTTTAACTTTATTATCAGAAAATATGTGGTGTATTTTATAAAATGCAACACTCCATAGTTCTTTTTATAGATAGTGCATGTGTTACATGAAAGGTGTACAGTATGTCAAATATTTCTCAGTCACAAGACACTATGCCTTTCTTTTGGGACCAAAAAGATTTGTGTTGTGTGGCTTTACATTTTCTATTCCTAACGACTTTCTTAGACATCCAACTGTTGTAGCAGCATCTGGGATTTATATAAAAATCAAAACTGAGTGCAAAGACATATTCTGACCTGCATTTGAAGAATACTCTCTAGGTTTCCCAAGATGGGAGGCTCTGTTCGCTGAGGTACTTTCAGAACATTTTCTTCACTCCTCAGAGGTTTCATTTAAAATAACTCTACCTTGAAAAATGTAATAACTTTAAGAAATACTGTTTGGGGATATATGCTCTTATGATGTCATAAAAAGCAAAATAGTAGAAAAGAAGCCAAAAACAAGAACAAAAGAATCTGAGCTCTCAATGATTTTTACTTTTATTATTTTTAAAGGACTGATATCTAACGTTTTACAAGGCCTCTGAAAATCATATCTATATTTATTTACCTGCTTTTGTGCCTTCACAAAAAGAATGATGTAATGAGCTACACAGTTGTTTTGACACAGTTGGTATATGAGCAGAAGGAAGTATTGCCTTGTTTAACTTATAAATCTCTTTTCCAGAATGATCAAGTGCACAGGAGTCCCAATCACCATAGTTATTGAAACCCCTTGTCTTTGTAGGTTGCTTTGCAATTTACCAAACCACTTTCATATAGGCTGCTTTGATTTCATTTTTTTTACCTCCTGACATCCTTCTGAGATAGTCAGAACAGGTATCATTTTCTTAGGAGAAACCTGAGTTATATAAGTTAAAGCTCTTTGTGTGAATTCTATTCATCATGCTACTATCTCAGCACACCAACAGTGGTTTACAGCCTCCCTGCAGGATTGCATAGTCTGTGATTTACAAAAACAAAGAACTTAGCTTCAGAAATTGTTGTTAGTAAAGAATCCCTGAGCTCATGAACTGTAGAAGGATTACATAAGTGGGTCTTCAGCCTGTTAAATACTAGAATACTACTGCCTAAAATCCCAGTATAGAAACTTACGCAATAGCGTTTCATTCAATAAGGTCAGAATATTGTGTATAAATTAATTGTATAATATTAAATATTAACTGTCCAGAGTTTCCTAACTCGCCCCCAATCCATTCATTTTTACTTTTGCTTCTTGAGTAGGAACCTTGCACAGGAAAGACAATCCTTTTAACACGGAGAACATAAACAAGTGTTAATATTTCATAGAACCAGAATACAAACACGTAAGTTACATGAGTCTTTAATCCAAACCTTCAAGCCACTATTGAAATCATTTAAATATCTGTTATATAATATTTTTTATTTCTTAAAATATATATTAATCATTTTGTTTTTTTAAATCTGGCAGCTTCACCACACTGCTCTAAAGTTAGCAACTATGTGGTACCTTGGAATCAAAGGACCCAGCCTGTGAGTACTCAGTTCTGTTATACACTTAAGATACATGGGATTGAGTATAATAATATAGCTTGTAAGTTTTCAGAAGTATTTAATTCCGTTTTAAATATTAGATTTTTAATAAAGAAAAGCAATTTCTGGTTAAGATTCATTTCTCTTTAGTTGATATAAGTAGTACTAGCCAACAAAGACTTGATTTATCTCAGCAGAAATTGTTTCTTTATAAAAATGAGGAAGATCTCAAGGACAAAATTGTGAAGTTCGTTGAAGAATCACAGACTGATCGTTTCAGATGAGCTTATCAACTATATATACAGAATGTATACAATACACATACCTATACAACTTCCCTGTATTTATATAAATACCTAAATACACATGACATGGCATGCTATAGCCACGCAGCTACATCAAGAAACTGATTACTCACAAGTACAGTAATTTTAGTACTGTACCTTTAAGGTCTAAAAATCTCCCTCAGTTCTACTCACAAGAGGGACAGTCTGCTCTTGTAAGAATCAGGGTTTCTGCCACATATACTTTAAGCCAAAGGAATTAAGAAAGAAGCCAAGATATTAACTGGAAATCTGTCATATTGACACATAAAAGCTGAGTACATCAGGAAAGCACTCAGAAGCCTTGGCTCTCACATTGTCTACCTGAGGACTTTGAAGGTCAGTCATGATACAAGTGTTGGTGCACAGGCTAGAATATAACGATCACAGCAGCATCTAGCTGGTTCCCAGTAGCAGAGTTTCTTGCATAGTTAGATAAGTAAAGGAAGGTTCTGTTTACACTGAAGTTCATCTCAATGTTTTTTCAACAAAAATTGGGAGGAGAATAATAGAAGTTGATTAGAATGATCTAGTGGATCCTTCTGTGTCATAAACAAATATACAAACCTCTGCTGGCTTTTACCTGAAATTAGTTTTACCTGCACCCACAAACAATATTATAAAATTAATATCTGAGAATGCTACTGTATCTAAATTTTGAAGAATTACGTTTTTCAGTAACCCTGTTTTCTCATCTATAAATGATTTATTATTTTGTAGGTTTCTTGTGTGGATAAAGATTATGTATGTGGCACACTTAACACAATTACTGACAAAGAGTAAGTACTTGAGATAATTAATGGCATTCTAATTCATATTTCAAGTCTGTTCTTTTCCCAAATGGAGGGCTAAGAAAACACTGCCCATGGATCATCAAAATATTTCTCCTGTACTTTTTACTCAACCATTTACCATCATAGCCCATTTTATCCATCACTTTGAGAAATTCTTCTTTGTAAGATTGAGATAACTTACAACTGTCCAGGGCATTTATATACTCACTTCTGAAGTTTCCCGAATGCTTTGCCTTTCAAGATAAGAGTCTTAATATTAAGGATGTGCCTTAAAAATGCTAATATCTATTGGATGGATCACAGGACCCACAGTGGAGGAGCTAGAGAAAGTACCCAAGGAGCTAAAGGGACCTGCAACCCTATAGGTGGTACAACATGATGAACTAACCAGTACCCCGGAGCTCTTGTCTCTAGCTGCATATGTATCAAAAGATGGCCTAATCGGCCATCACTGGAAAGAGAGGCCCATTGGTCGTGCAAACTTTATATGCCTCAGTACAGGGGAACACCAGGGCCAAGAAGTGGGAGTGGGTGGGTGGGGGAGTGGGTGGGGGAGTGTGTGAGGGACTTTTGGGATAGCATTGGAAATGTAAATGAAATAAATACCTAATTAAAAAAAAAAAAGCTAATACTTCTCAGAAGCAGTCTGTTTTCTGATGCCCTTCACCAGAAATAACATCTTAGAGTTGATTAGTGGCCAGGGAACCATGGTGTATCCTACAGACCACTTCTACTTTGAGTTTAAATGCTGTGAATATTTTTGGGAGTTCTTAGGGATTCAATCTAGTGGCTCATCTGTGCCTCTGTGTGAGAATAAGTACCTGAACTGAGTTTTCCTGAGTCTCTGTCTCAGATCCTTAATACTTGTTTGTATTCCCATTCCTTTGTCAATGTATTTCATTAAAATAAAAGCCTTTTATGAATGTGTTCTGTGCAATTTAATGAGTCATTAGTGGGTCTCCCAAATTCCCAGCTTACCAAGGCATGTTCCAGTGTGAACTATAATGATTTGTGTGATTTTTAACAATTCAATTATACTGTTTTGTTTTGCCACCAGAAAATTGGTAAAAAAATACTCATAGCAAATCTGTAAGGATAATTCAATAAAAAGTATATAAGGCACTTTAACACTGGAATATTATAAATAATAAATTAATATTAACTGTATTATCATAATTAATATTACCTTTTGTGACTTGTTACTAACAGAATTTACCTCTAAGTGAAGTCAAATATGCTAGTTATACATCCTTTGGTCTCTGCCCAATACTTGATACAAAGCTAAGTTCATTTTCATATTTTCTCATGTTGAACTAAATAGCATCCCGAACAACTCAATAATAGTGACAAAGATTTATCATTCATGCATCTGTAATAGATCTCAGCATTGAGATCTTGACAAAGATAGACTATAGTAACATCTACTTTGTTTTTAATTTTAAAATTATACATTTTTGTTAAAATATAATTAAATTTCTTTACCCCTCATTTCATCCCAGTTTCTTTGTCTACAACCCCTCACAAGTGTGTCCAACTTTATATCCTGACTCAACTCACAACTAGGATATAAAAAAAGTATTAAGATTTCTTCTATTTCTTCTATTCTCTTACTTACAAATCACCAAATAAATAGAAATTAAACTGTGTCTTAAAAACTCTAAACTGAGTAAAACATTATTCATATCTTCCAAGAATTCACATTCCCCTGAATATAAGATAAGGACATCTACCCTTTTTTTTATGATTCTAATTTTTGTTTGGGTAGGTTATATTTTACTGTTCCATTATATTCTAAACATTATTATGATAAATGATTGCATGGTAATTATCGAAATTTTTGTAATAAAATGCAATGTTAAACTGATATTTGACAAAATATACTAGACCCAGTTTCTTAGTAGAAACATTTTAAGAATTCCCATAGAGTTTGTACGTTGTTCTTTCTAAGTTAAAATAAATAAAAGCTATAATGGATTGGATTTATACATAATTCCAGTGTAACATAAATCAAAGAGGCTTTCTTGTTTCAAAATAAATTAACACATTGTTTTCCTTATATACAAATTGTTCTTCCATTGGCATTTTAGAGTCCAGGGAACAGTGGCCATAGTCAGTTTGGGGCACAACATGCATCCCAGATGCACATCTTGGCATTGCTAAATTTCATGCAAGTTAGTTAGCTCTTTCAAATTAAAAAACAGAACAAAACAAAACAAAATAACCTAACACCTACACCAAATCTCTTGAAATATTTAGGTACGTTTTTATAAGTTGTCACTTAGGTTAGGAGATAATAATTTCCACATTTTAAATGAGTTTTCTTGGTTTAAAACCTGTGCCTGAGAGCAGAGTTTGTGATTGAACCACAACCAGACAATCCCTACCCAGAGATAGCTTGAACTCCAGGAGTTCTGACACACTCAGGATCATAGATGAGGTCCCAAAACCCACTCCAATACCTGTCCTAAGTTGGACAACCCTCTGGAGATCAAGGAACTCAGTAACTCCTGCCAAGCCAGAGACACACATTCTACCTGGTTCACACCTGCACCCAGGACCAGGTCTTGTGCTCACACCCTTTTCCCACCCTGCCCACACCCAGAGACAGCTTGACACTAATGAGATCTGACACATCCAGGCTCACAGAAGAGGCTCTCTAGATCCCTTCCCATACAGAGAGTCTGACCCAATGAGGCTCAACATAACCAGGCTCACAGGAGAAACAGGCTTCAGTCAGAGAGAACATAAGCAACAGAAACCAATACTACTTGGCAACATCAAATCCTAGTTCTTCTACTACACCAAGCCCTGGATACCCCAACATACCTGGAAAGCAAGATTCAGAAATAAAATTTCATCTTATGAATATGTTAGAGGACTTTAAGAAGGACATAAATAACTCCCTTAAAGAAATATGGGCAAACACAGGTAAACAAATAGAAGACCTTAAAGAGGAAACACATAAACCTCTTAAAGAAATACAGGAAAACTCAATCAAACAGGTGAAGGAATCAAACAAAACTGTCAAGGATCTAAAAATGGAAATAGAAACATTAAAGAAATCAAAAGGGGAGACAACCCTGGAGATGGAAAACCTTGGAAAGAGACCAGGAGTCAAAGATGCAAGCATCACCAACACAATGCAAGAGATGGAAAAAAGAATCTCATACATAGAAGATACCATAGAAAATACGGATGTAACAGTCAAAGAAAATACAAAAAAGCTAAAAGCTCCTAACTCAAATCATCGATGAAATCCCAGACACAGTAAAAAGACCAAACTTAAGAATAATAGGTGACGGGCATGGTGGCGCACACCTTTAATCCCAGCACTCAGGAGGCAGAGGCAGGTGGATTTCTTAGTAAGAGGCCAGCCTGGTCTACAAAGTGAGTTCCAGGACAGCCAGGGCTATACAGAGAAACCCTGTCTCAAAAAACCAAAAGTAAAATAAAATAAAAAATAAAAGAATAATAGGTATAGAAGAGAGCAAACATTCCCAACACAAAGGGCCAGTAAACATCAACAAAATTATAGAAGAAAACTTCCCTAACCTAAAGAAAGAGATGTCTGTAAACATACAAGAAGCCTACAGAACACCAAATAGATTTGACCAGAAAAGAAATTCTTCCCTTCACATAATAATAATAACACCAAATGCACAGAACAAAGAAAGAATATTAAAATCAGTAAGGAAAAAAGGTTAAGTAACATAGAAAGGCAGACCTATGAGAATTATAAGACACTTCTCAACAGAGACTCTAAAAGCCAGAGGATTTTGTCATACAGACCCTAAAAGAACCGAAATGCCAGCCAAGGCTACTATACCCAGCAAAACTCTCAATTGCCATAGATGGAGAAGCCAAGATATTCCATGACAAAACCAAATTTAAACAATATATTTCCACTAATACAGCCCTACAGAGAATAACAGTAGGAAAGTTCCAACACAAGGAAGAAAACTGCATCCAAGAAAAAGCAAGAAATTAATCATCTCACAGCAAACAAAAAAGAAGTAAATCATAGAAACGTAATTCCACATCTAACAACAAAAGTAATAGGAAGCAACAATCATTGGTTCTTAATATTTCTCAACATCAATGGACTCAATTACCCAATAAAAAGACATAGACTAACAGACTGGTTACATAATCAGGACCCAATATTTAGTTGCATACACACACACACACACACACATCTCAGTGACAAAGACAGACACTACTTCAGAGTAAAAGTCTGGAAAAAAAAATTCCAAGCCATAGATCCCAAGTAGACATTCAAATATCTGATAAATTAGACTTTCAACCAAAAGTTATTTAAAAAGATGGAGAAGCCCACATAGTCCTCAAAATTAAAATTCACCAAGATGAACTCTCAGTCCTGAATATCTATGCACCAAATCCAAGGCACCCACACTTGTAAAAGAAAAGTTATAAAGGCTCAATACATACATTGAAACTCACACCATAATAACAGGAGACTTCCATACCCTACTATCACCAAGGACAGATCATGAAAACAAAAGTTAAACAGAGACATAGTGAACCTAACAGAAGCTGTGAACCCAATTGATTTAAGAGATGTCTACAGAACAGCCTAAACAAAAGGCTATACCTTCTTCTCAGCACCTCATGTGCCTTCTCCAAAACTGACCACATAATCGAACACAAGGCAAGCCTCATCAGATACAAGAAGACTGAATTTATCCCATGCTTTCTATCAAACCACCACAGACTAAGGCTTGTCTTCAATAACAACAAAAACAACAGATAGCACACATAAACATGGAAGATGAACAAATCTCTAGTCAATGATAACTTGGTCAGGGAAGTAATAAAGAAAAAATTAAAATCTTTTTAGAATTTAATAAAAATGAAGGTACAACATACCCAAATTAATAGATCACAATGAAAGCAATCCTAAGAGGAAAACTCATAGCTCTAATTGCCTCCAAAAAGAAACTGGAGAGAGCATACACTAGCCATTTGACAGCACACTTGAAAGCTCTAGAATAAAAAAACAAAAAGCAAGCATACCCTAGAGGAGTGGATGGCAGGAAATAATCAAACTCAGGGCTGAAATCAACCAAGTAGAAACAAAAAGAACGATACAAAGAATCAAAAAACCAGGAGGTGGTTCTTTTGAGAAAATCAATAAGATAAATCCTTAGCTAAACTAGCAAGAGGGCATACAGACAGTATCCAAATTAACAAAATCAAAAATGGAAAGGAAGATATAACAACAGAAACTAAGAAAACAAAACAAACAAACAAAAAATCAGATCCTACTACAAAAAAAAAAAAAAAAAAAACTATACTAAGCAAAACTAGAAATCATATGCCCCAGTACAGGGGAATGCCAGGGCCAGGAAGCAGGGTCGGTGGGTTGGGGAGCAGGGCAGAGCGAGAGTATAAGGGGCTTTGGGGATAGCATTTGAAATGTAAATGAAGAAAATATGTAATCACACACACACACACACACACACACACACACACACACACGGAAGTCTTAGAGGCCAGGGAAATGAGAGGTTCCCAGGACCCAATGGGATGACTTTAGCAGTAATGCCCAATGAAGCAGAGAAAGAACCAACAGAGACCACCTCCAGTAGATAGGCACGGTTCCCAGTAGAGATGAGGCCATCCATCCATCTCAAAAATTTTAACCTAGAATTGTTCTTGTCTAAAGGAAAGACAGGGACAAAAATGGAACAGAGACTGAAGGAAAAACCATCCAGAGACTACTCCACCTAGGGATCCATCCCATCTGCAGACACCAAACCCTTACAATATTGCTGATGCCAAGAAGATCTCACTGGAAGGAGCCTGGTTGGCTGTTTCCCGAGAGCTTCTACAGCACCTGAATAACATAGATGCAGATAATCACAGCCAACTATTAAACTGAGCCTGGGAACCCAGCTAGGGGGAAGGTCTGAAGGAGCTAAAGGAGATTTTAACCCCATAGGAAGAACATTATCAGCTATTGGGACCACCCAGAACACCCAGAGACTAAACCACCAACCCAAAAAGTATACATGGAGGTGTCCATAGCTCCTGATACATAAGTAGCAGAGTCTGGCTTTATCTTGCATCAGTGGGAGGGGAGGCCTGTGGTCCTGTGGAGGCTGGATGCCCCAGCAAAGGGCAATGCTAGGGTGGTGAGGTGGGTGTGGGTAAGTGGACAGAGGAGCACCCTCATAGAGGCAAATGGGAGGAGGGAAAGGGGGGATGGATGAGAGTTTTTTTGGAGAGGAAACCAGGAAGGTGGTGTCATTTGAAATGTAAATGAATAAAATAATTAATAAAAATGTTTCTCCTGGGCATTAGAAAGAAAAGAAAAACACTGTAATACTGTAGATTCCAGTGATCCTGCAAGGTCACATATACTAGTCCAGCGCCTACAATATAAAAATATTCAAAATGCTTATAGCTTTACTTTTTTGTTCATACAAGCTTCCAATTTTAAATTAACTGAAATAAGATTGCTTCTAAAATATATTAAGAAAAAAATGCAGATGAAAGAAACCACTGACCCATCAGTGACAGGAAACGTGACAGAATTCCCACAACTGAGTTGTCATTAACACCAGATTTTCAGTGTTCGCTCTCCTTGCTCTAAACACTGGCACTGTTGAATCTCTACAGACTTCTTCAAGTAGAAAAGTTGAGACAGTCTAAAAGGGGATGGAAACAATTTTGCAGTCTTCATGAGAAGCTGATGCTAACCACTTCCTACAACAACTATGGAATAGTCCTACATTTTGGAGAGTAGCTGAAATCATCAAATGGATGGAATTTGCAAGGTAAGATCCAAAGTAGCCTACCTTGATAACATTTAAACAAGAAAAGTCCTGAGGCCAATAGTGCCCCATGACTGTATTACACTTTGTGAGAAAATCATTATGCTGCATTTTAAAAGTTGGAGATAGCAATATATTTGTTAACTCTGTGATGTTTCAATGTTTGCTGTACTACATTTGTTCCCTTGTAATCTTGAAAGAAGAATGAATGCAAGATACAAGTATTTAAGTCTTTGTGTGGCTACCTAATGAAAAATAAAGACAATATTAATTGTAAGCTGAAAAACAGGGCAGACCTAGTTTCTGATCCTTACTTAGCTCTCAAAAATATTAACTTCTCTCAAACTTCCATATTAGAACTGCAAGATGAAAATATAAATAGCAACCATAAGGTTGTGGGACTCAGAGCTAAAGTCCCTGAAACTCACACACACACACACACACACACACACACACACACACTCACACACTTCAGTGATATAGTCCACACATGTTTATTTGGAATGGGGCTGGCAAATGTGGAACAAAAATAAGGAAAGCTATAGTGATGAATTAACCAAACACATAAGTGAAATTGTCTCATAAACTTATTAATAAAAAATTCATCCTCCTAGTTCTTACCCTTACATTTTGTTCTGAAAATAAGGGGGAAATGCTGGCAAATAAGTCAGCCTGAAGACCATGAATATACATTACCAACTGATGCAATCACATCTCCATAAACCATTCTAATTGTGAGAAAATGTTTATTATTCATAGAAATGAAGTTTAATAATGGCTTCACATGATAAAATTCGGATCCAACTTGTTTCTTTTTTTGTCAAAGATATGAAAGAAACAATAAGATAACAAATACTCAAATTTCACTTTCTGACTACTATAAACCAAACATTGAATGAGTTGGGGTGTTTTTGCATTTAGAAGAGGGTTAGAAGGCTCAGTTATAATGAAATGACCTATATTCTCCCAGTGATTCAAGAAAGACTATAACACAAGATCTTTATAAATAAATATATCTGTCATAAATCATAAATTTTAGATAAACACCTTACTAAGTAATTATGACCTTTATGCTTCTGAATAAAAGACATTTCTCTAAATTTTAACCTTTTAATAAATATTTAAGTAATGTTTACTAAAAATTAAATATTTTCTAATTTTTTAAAAAATTACTATAAATCTCATAAGCTAAAGGTTTCAGTATTTCTTAAGGAACTGAACAGATTTGCGACAAAACAACTCTGCAAGGGACTGTCATTATGTAATTAAGATCACAGCATGATATTCTTCGTGCTTTATCATTGTGCAGTGCCCTCAGGCAGTCAAATGTCTTTTAATTAAAGAGTTATGGGGAAACTCAAGAAAAATTTACAATCATATTCTATTATTTGTCAATCATTTAAAATGTATTAGAACTGATGAATAAGTAGCCTACAGCCCAACTACTCTACCCCTAGTCTTAGCCTCACAGAACTTTGCATTTTCCTGTGGACACACTTGCGTATCTATATCACTGCTGCTTTATTCATCAGAGCTAGGAAATGGAATCTTCTTAGACATCATTCACTCATGATTTGCAGAGGAGGATTATACTCAGATATTAAGAAAAAATAAAAATTATCAAATTCTCAGGAAAAAAGTAAACCTGGAAAAATTATGAGTGATGTACAGCAGGCCCAGACAGACAAACAGCATATGTTCTATTTATTTTTCATATGAGGAGCACATCTGACTCTTTAGTTTGTGTATTTAACATGAAGTTATCACTTGGTGTGGTGGTTTGCTTTAAGGAAAGGGTAAAGTAGAAAACAGGCAAAATAAAATCTATTGGATATTGGGGATCTTTAAGGGAGAGGAGGTAGGGAATGTAAGAAATGAATGTGCAGAGAGAAGGTTAACCAAAACCTAGGATGTACAAAGAAGCCACGTGAAAACTTATTGTCATGTTACCCAATTAAAATATAAAAGACAATTTGAAGGAAGATATCCTGAATGACTGGGTAATCCAGTCTTAGAAGCAATGAATCACTAAACAAAATTAGGGCCAGGTATGGAATGATTCCACTAGAGGTTTTGGACAGAGAGGAGCCAGAATGCCCCCAAACAATACTGACTCATGACATATTCTTGGTTTTCTACCAGAACTAGAATATAAGATTTTATCCTGAAATTGCCAAATAACTTAGTTATAAACTATAAGGAAATCAAGATGGAGATGAGTTGTGCACATCCTCCCTGTTGGATTGATTTCATAGTCCTGCAAGATGCTACTTGGTATTCTTGGGAAAGAAGGCGTCATTAAGGTGATCAAGTGAGCCCTCCACAGACAGGCCATAGGCCAACTTCACTTATGCAATATTGATCTTAGAATCTCTTCCAAAAATTCTGTATTTTGTCAAATTGATATTTAAAACTGCTAATTAAACTCTCATTTGTGGAGAAAAAAAAACATTAAAACTGCTGAAAATTTTACAGAAAGTAAATTTATCTATGAACATAGCCAAACTAGGTGAAAAATGGCAATATTTTTAAAGTTGGGAAAGTATTTCCTCATTTTAGAAAAGCCATATAAATTTAGCTCTGCACAGCACAGGAAGAGGTGAAGCACAGAGAGGTTAATATAGAAATGGTTTAGTGTATTTTTTCCTGAGAATTTTCTAGCATTAGACAATATTCATGGTTGGTCCCCATTTACTTTGTGTGTATTGCACTATAATACATAAACGTATTGGGGCAAATGGTTCTAAAATAAATTATAAGCTTATATCTTTCAGGCCATTTAATTTTTATTTGCCATGACTTCTATAAACTTATTTTTAAATATTATAAAATAGCTTAATCATTTTTATATCTACAGTATGACTTATTTTCTCAAATAAAAAACATGTTATGGTTGTTTGAGGTTTTATGAAGCAGAATAATGCTATTTGGGAAGACAATGTGAAATATAAATATTCATCTCATTCTCCCATAAAATATATGTGAAAAAATAAAGATTTTTGAATAACATGTTTATTGTTGCTAGACCATTCATCTATTTAATATATGGTATTTAAATTTCAATGAATACTCAAATATACAAAGAAACACCTTTTGAACCTCATATAAAAACATTATTTTATATAGATTATTCATAAATTTTAATATTATTTTAATTAAAATAGAACTATGTCATTTTCCTGCATCCATTTTATTTATCCAGTACCTCCCAGATACTCTCAAACTCTCAAGTTCATAGCATTCTCTTTTCATTTGTTATTACTAGTGAGTTTATGGAGAATGGGCATTAAGATAAGACCAAAAAATCTCCTGTTTCTAGACTCGTGCCTAGAATGAGGACATGTGATTTAAACAGGGGAATTAGAAAATGTGAAATCATTAAAGAACGTAAGACAGAAATGTGAAGGAGTGTCAGGAATGGTCTATGTGATGGTTTGGAGGGAGGAAAGGGAAGGGAAAAACGTTGGGAGTGTGTGAAGGTCAACTGTCCAGGAACAAGAACGAGTGTGAGGTGTGTGCAAAACTCTGAATATCGCATCCCGAGACCTGCAATAAGGATGGCTCACTCTTTTCTGGGCTTGAATGCTCCTGGGCACATAGACTTATGACCCCCACATCTACCACCATTGAGGTAGTCACAGTAGCCTACTGATCAAATTACAGGTTTAACTTCCTCTCTCTCAAGAAGGACATTTCCTGCAGTCACTCTTCATGTAAAGGAAGCATGTCCAGCACCTGAGCCCAGGCAATGATGTACACTTGACCCAAAACCATACCCACGGTTTATATAACTTTCATTAGGTATCATTGCCCCAAATAGAGTTGTCACCCTGAAAACACCTTTCAAGAGAAATCTTCCCTACCCCGTATCCCACACCCATAACACCTCATCCCACCTGCAAAACACACACTCAAGACAATAGAATTCTGGCAGACTCCCACCTCCAAAACACACACTCAAGACAATAGAATTCTGGCAGACTCCCACCTCCAAAACACACACTCAAGACAATAGAATTCTGGCAGACTCCCACCTCCAAAACACACACTCAAGACAATAGAATTCTGGCAGACTCCCACCTCCAAAACACACACTCAAGACAATAGAATTCTGGCAGACTCCCACCTCCAAAACACACACTCAAGACAATAGAATTCTGGCAGACTCCCACCTCCAAAACACACACTCAAGACAATAGAATTCTGGCAGACTCCCACCTCCAAAACACACACTCAAGACAATAGAATTCTGGCAGACTCCCACCTCCAAAACACACACTCAAGACAATAGAATTCTGGCAGACTCCCACCTCCAAAACACACACTCAAGACAATAGAATTCTGGCAGACTCCCACCTCCAAAACACACACTCAAGACAATAGAATTCTGGCAGACTCCCACCTCCAAAACACACACTCAAGACAATAGAATTCTGGCAGACTCCCACCTCCAAAACACACACTCAAGACAATAGAATTCTGGCAGACTCCCACCTCCAAAACACACACTCAAGACAATAGAATTCTGGCAGACTCCCACCTCCAAAACACACACTCAAGACAATAGAATTCTGGCAGACTCCCACCTCCAAAACACACACTCAAGACAATAGAATTCTGGCAGACTCCCACCTCCAAAACACACACTCAAGACAATAGAATTCTGGCAGACTCCCACCTCCAAAACACACACTCAAGACAATAGAATTCTGGCAGACTCCCACCTCCAAAACACACACTCAAGACAATAGAATTCTGGCAGACTCCCACCTCCAAAACACACACTCAAGACAATAGAATTCTGGCAGACTCCCACCTCCAAAACACACACTCAAGACAATAGAATTCTGGCAGACTCCCACCTCCAAAACACACACTCAAGACAATAGAATTCTGGCAGACTCGCCATATCTAGAAAAGCTTCCATTTTGGCCTGACATGAAACAGTGTCTTAAAAAAATAAAGAACGAAAGAAGCAGAGCTGGGCCTGCACATAATTATATTTTATTATATTTTATAATATATTATAATATATTAAATATGATATATTATAATTATATAATTCTAAATCAAATTATAGTCTTTAAACATGTAAAAAAAGGAGTTGGAGGCAAGTGGCTTGAAATGGAGGGACTATAGTGAGGGAAGGGAAGGAGAATGTCATATAAGTATTAAATAAAATGAATAAATATAAAATTCAGTAAAAAATTAAATGTGTATTACCAAATGTACATGTAGTATATTGTATTTTCCCATTTAATACACCTCTGAATTTTTTATGATAGTTTCTTACTAAGCAACTGTCCCTAATTCTACACTTCCCTTTTTAAATCTTTCTGAGAGCATTATATCATTTCATATCGGTGTTTTTAAATAACAATATCATGAATACTCAGTGATTTAATTATATCTGTGTTGAAAATGTTCATATCTGTGTATTCAGCTGAGATATTTATATGCCATATCCCATTAATCAGTTTCATAGTGATTGATTTACCAACTTGTCTTGGGGCAATTCACATTTTAAATATCCAAAACCTAATTTATCATCATCCCTTTAAGACGGGTAAACCTCCCGTCCTCTCCAACGTGTAGACAAAAGCCATCTGCTTGTCCTAATTTGAGAAATAGAAGTGCTACCTTTATCCTTTACCCTTTACTCAAAAGAGACACCAAACAAACATTTCTTATATTTGTCTATAGTTTTAGCAAAACCCTAATAAATATTCTGGCATATTACCATGTGTATGATGACAAGCATGTTTTAGGTTTATGTAGAAAGGCAAAAACCCCAAAATAAACAAAAAACTAAGGTAAAGAAAAAAATTAGAGGACACACAATATCTACAAGTCAAGGTCTAATACAAAGTTGCTTTAATCATAGAAGTGTTGCATTGTCAAATTATAGACAACTAAATAAAACAAAGAACTCATATATGTAACTATAAAAATGCAGGCAATACATGTTTGACAGTGTAGCAAAGGTTAATTCAATAGAGAAGGACTGACTTTTCCAAAAATAGTACATGGACATGCAGATGTTCATATGAACAAATGAACTAGCCTCTGACCTCTCCCTTCCAAAAATTAATACAAACTGAATTAGGACATAAATTGAAACTGTGAAACCAAAAACCCAGCATGAAATAAAATAAGAGTAATGTTCAATTTGGCAATAAGATTTTGAATCTGTGCGGTAGATAAGTCTTACTTTATTTTTATATATAATAATATATATATTTTGACACCATTAAATATATCCATATTTTTGTGCGAGCAAAGATTTTGTAGGTACAGTACTAGGAGACAAGTCGATGAAAGAAAAAAAAAAACTTTTCCTTAAAATGAGAAACCAACACCAATATATATATATATATAATTAAAAGAATATATATACTATTAAAAGAATCCAAGGGCTAAGGCAAGCTACAAACTATGAAAAAACTTGTAAAACACATGTTTGATGAAAATATCTTTTCATTAAATATGTAGGTTATCCTTAAAAGTAAAAATGAAAACTGATCTAATAACTGTAGATAAACTGATATTTTAAAAGTCACTTATATTTTAGTGCAAAACATGCAGGGAAAATATGTTCAGCTTTATATACTGTTATGGAATTTTCAAACTGAAAAAAAGAAAATAATACTACCATAAACTTCAATAGCTGGAATCATGCACTCTGACAAACAGCCTAGCCAGGTGATATTAGTGAATAATAAAAACTATCACTTGTTAGGAATGCAACATTGGTATCACCTCCTTGAAGGACAGTTTCAATGTGCTTCATGATGCTAAATATACCCTTATCAAGTGATCAAACATTCATGTTACTTAATTTGTCCTAATGGCAAATAGTTTTTTAAAACCATTTAATAAATTTGACATAAATGACCATACAAGTATTTCTCTTTTATTAGATATTTTTTAATTTACATTTCAAATGTTATCCCCTTTCCCTGTTTCCCCTCCAAAAGTCCCCTCTCTCATCCCCCTTTCCCCTGCTCACCAACTCACCCACTCTTGCTTCCCTGTCCTGGAGACTGAAGGAAAGACCATCCAGAGACTGCATCACCCGGGGATCCATTCCATATACAGTCACCAAATCCAGATACTATTGTGAATGCCAACAAGCTTGCTGACAGGAGTCTGATATAGCTGTCTCCTGAGAGGCTCTTCCAGTGCCTGACATACTCAGAGATGGAGGCTTTCAGCCAACCATTGGACTGAACACAAGGTTCCCAATGGAGGAGTTAGAGAAGGGGTTTGCAGCCCCATAGGAGGCACAACAATATGAACCAATCAGTACTCCCAGAGCTTCCAGGGACTAAATCACCAACCAAAAAGTACACATGGAGAGACCCATGGCTTCAACTGCATATGTAGCAAAAGATGACCTTCTTGGTCCTTACACGTATTTCTAATGCGTGTGTGTAGGTGCGTGTGTGTGTGTGTGTGTTATGTCCAGACAATATACTTTTTCTTCAAGAACTGAAAGAAATAACCTATCAAGGCATGTGAACTTAAGGAGGAATCTTTAATAGATACAATCAAATAAAAGAGGGAGGATAGGAATCTATATACTACATTATTCCAAATATATAGTACTCTGAAAATAGCAGGTACAAGGGAAAGAACAGATGGATGCTTGACATTATTTTGAAGGGGGATGTGATGGGCTAGGCAAGAAAGGAAGCTAGCAGCCACTGTAGATATTTAGGACAGGGGAGTTATTCCTCAAGATAAGTCAGACCACATTGTGTACTGTTGTTTCACAACCCTTAAAGGCGACAAGCCTTGAAAAATACTGGCAGTAATAAAAGATGAGTCAAATTTGGATCATCAGTTGTAGCAAGTGCACAAAATTAATGTAAGAGGTCAACTATAGTTAAAACATGGTTATGGTTGGTTGGCAGGTGGTTAAAGTACATAGAACCCTTTAGAATTGCATATGCACACACACACACACACACACACATGATAAAGCATTGCACTATTTCCTGAATTTTTACAGATAAACTCTGAACTCCCTTTGTCATAACATACATAATTATTTAACTATGCAGTTGTGACAGAGCCCAATTATGCTAACTTATTTTTATTCTATTATTTCAGATCCACACACCCCATTGTTCCTAAGTTGTGGTATTTATTATTTCAGTTTCTTGTGTGAAACCTTTCATGAGTTTCCCTCAGCACTTGATAATGTGTATGCTTTATCATGGCAGTTGACTTCACTGATCTTCTGTCTGCATGGTCGTGTGTGAGAGTGGGTTGTGCCATTTTACTGGCTTTAGGCACCTTTAATCAACTTCATTTTCCATCTGAAGCTCACTTACCACTTAAATTTTAATAAAGCATTAATGTATCCTCTTTTGTTTTCTTAATTTCTTTTTAATTTTATTGTACAATCATTTATGTCCTTTTCTGTTTATGACAGCAAGCTGGAACCCCTCAAGCTCATATGCCCTATATTTTCTGGTCATTTATCCCTGATTGCATCTTGATTTTTCCTATTACTACTAATTGGTGCAAAAGGTCATATACTTCAATTTAATGTATAAATAACATAACATAAGGGTACCACAGTGAGACACTAGGCAACCCTAGCAGAAACCTTAGAAATTGTAATTTCTCAGTAGAAGGAAAATATAAAATATATATACTCTTTCATCTGCTAGAAGACAAAGTAAACCAGAGGAAATAAAAGCCAATGAATAAGAAGTTAAAATGAGCTAATGAATTTTGAAAATGAGAGTTAAATGATTATAGATGTACTTTAAAAAGATCAACTAGTCCCTTGAACAAGGGAGACAGTAGAAAAATTGATGGTGAAAATTAATTTCTAGACCTTAGCAACAATTCAGAACCTATGGAAGTAATAGTGTGGGGAATGGAAGTGACCACAGTAATGAAATCTAAAAGCCAAGCATTTGTTATGGTGTTGTACTCCAGCTCTCCCTGAGAGACAAACAGCAGGGTTGGAGGTATGGAGGCATTGACCCATAGCAAAGCTTGCACAGAAAGCTGTTCTCATTAGAAAACCAATAGTTTGACTTAAAAAGAGTTTACATCATTATACAAAATTTAATGTTAACCTAAGACATTTGCCTATTTCCACATCTCTTCAGATCCAGCAGCTCTCTTTCTTCACAAGTCCCTTTACCTCAATAACTAAGGGACAAGAAAACACGTTAGAACCATCAAGATTTCATTTGAAATAAGGGCATTAAATAAAAGTATGTTGTTGATTCATGTGCTGTGATTCAAGTGTTTTCCAATAACTATACCTAACACATGATTTATTCTAGCACTATTAGTAGATTAAAAATATTTTTCTCTTTTATTGATTCTCTCTTCCTAATTATACCCAAACATGATTTACTTCATGCTTACGAATAGAGTATTACTATTAGTTGGACATTTTCTCCAATACTAATGACACAACTCTGTATGAAAACATTTATTAAATATATCTGCAATTTAAATGTATTGGTATTCATGAACTCATATTCTCCTTTCCTTCCAGGATTTCTAAGCAGTAGATCTCATCTCTTTAGCCTGCAGTTTTCATAGGTTAACCTTTTTAACTCTCGCCCTTTCACCAGCTATTTTTATGGGCAGTATTTCTTGCTCTTATTTTTAATCTTCTTTCTCATTTATTTCTTACTTAACCTCTTGCAATTTGTCTTCTGCAGGTTTTCCCACAGAAATGTTTCTCTAAAAGGTCATCATTGACCTAGATCTTGCCTTCTCCAATAAAATTTGTCTCCTTTGCATTGTTTATCCCCAGACAGACCATTAAAACTGCCACAGGAAACTGTAGAGAGCTCAGTGACTTTACTTGCTTCACAAGCCTAAAGAACAGAATTCATATCGCAGCTTCCCTGTTCAGAATCTGAGAGTATCTGCACAATTGCTTGTGAGCTCAGGTCTGTGGGAGGTATAGAAAGTGCAGTGAATGGGACTTTATTGTAGTCTGTCTACTTCCAGGCTCAGTGAGAGTTCTGTATAAAGAGCACAAAGGAGAGATTCATAAAACAGGATCACATCATAGTCTATTCTGGTGATCATGCATACAGGACTGTGTGTGTCATAGGCCTGCTCATAAACCAAACTGATGTGTGCGCCACACTCTCTGTCCTACCAGTATATACAGAGACAATAGCAGTGACGATGATGATGATAATGATGATGATGTATCTCTGCTATTGCTAGTGCATCTCAAATCAAAATTTTTTCAGAGGTTATTGTGAGATTGGTTAAAGAGAATGAATGCTTTCTAGATCATTGAAGTTCCTCCATCTTGAGGTCCTATTAATATAGACCCTAAAATTGACTAAGTACTGCATTGAATGAGTAGGAATAAGGAGTCTGGTGAGGTGCTGAGTGGGAGGATCATGGATGAGAGGTAAAGAAGACAGGAATGTAGAACACAGAAATAATTGCAGGAACTGTGAAGTCTTACATAAGCTGATGAGTTAAGCAAGTTTCTTAACAAGTAGAGCATGATATATATTGTTATGTGGGGGTAAATTGCCAAAGCCATCAGGGATTTATGTCAGAAAATGTTTGCAAGGAGAATGTGGGATACCTCAGAAAAATCCGCAGGAGGACTGATAACCACAGTCCAAGGAAGAAGGTCGGGTTCCCGGAAGCAGCAGGCTTGACTCCTCTGAGGAGGCCCAGGCTCCAGTCCTAGATTGGCATTGCAATACCAACTGGCAAGGACATAGAAATAAAGTTTCCTTTGTCCTTTAATCAGGGCCTCTGACAAAGTCTTGAGTTACTTAGTATATTAAAAATTATTTTTCCCTCATGTAGATGAAGAATAAGGCCATGGCTTGTACATTTTAGGAAGTTACTGGCTCCACTATTTTTTTTTTCATGTCTCCTCACTTACCTGGGTAACCCTATGAGGATCCTTGATGAAGCACAATTGAGCTTGTGCCCTGTCTTTTCCATCTGAGATACAAGACACCTATTCTACATCTCTAGAGAAACATAGAAAAAATACAACTAATTAGAAATGATAACATATATAGATAGATGGAAGAAGAAATTTTTCTTCTTTATAGTTCCAAAATTATTATGTCAGTGCTTTCTGTCACTGATAAAGTGGCCTTGCTTTCTGCTAGGCCTGCTGGAGCAGCCATGTTATGACAGGCTCCTCTGCCTTCTGCTAGCTCAACCTCTACTGAATGTGTCTGTGTAGACACAGGACAGGCATCTCTTCCTCATCTGGCTGCTGACCTATCCAAACTTTGTTGTTCAGCTTCTCACTGCAGTATGGGAACTTTAGAAGATACCTAATATTTTATCCACACACCCAAGCCACATATAATGCAAATGAATTTATACATACTGGGAAGATTCTGCAAACTGTTCCTGGGGTTCTCTACCATTCAGTGTGTGTGGCTATGGCTGAGACCTGGGACCCCACTCTGCTCTTCTCTCTCATTTCACAGGAAATCAGACAAGTTCTAGCCAAGCAGCTTCTTGGGATGAAGAATGAAATGCGATTGCTTCACTTTGAAACTTTCTTCTCCAAAACTATATATGCAATTCCCTGCTTTTCTCCAGCTTAAACCCTCACTGATCTTATCTGAGAGCAAGGTGAATCCACTATTGTCTGACTATTTACAAGTCCTGCACAATTTGTAAGTACAGGCTTTTAGAGTTAGAATCACAAAGATGTAATGCAGTTTCTGTCTACTATGAGTAACCTCAAAGGCACTATGGAATTTCAAAAGAGGTGTTAGGAGAAAAGTGTCAGTAATTGAAACTGATAGACTGGAAAGGGCTAAATTATGACTGATATGAACCGGTGTGTGTGTGTGTGTGAGAGAGAGAGAGAGAGAGAGAGAGAGAGAGAGCATGTGTGTGTGTGTGTGAGAGAGAGAGCATGTGAGTGTGTGTGTGACCCAATAAGCTTACACTTTGCTAGTTCATTCTCATATCACCACACAATTAAAAGAATAAGTTTCTTCTTGCATAAAATTAAAAGAGCATTCTTATCACAGGTATTTAAACCACTAGAAAAGTAAAATCTAAGACTCACAGCATTAACTGTAAGTAAAAGTGTTTTACTTATTAAACATATTTTAAACCTCCTGGCTAAATTTCCTTTCAAATGTAATTTTAAAGAAATTATCCTTTTTTTTTTCATTTTCTTTCTCTCAAAGACTGTTCTTTCAACACCTTAGTTCCATCTCCAGATGGTTGTTTATCTGGGCTCCAGTGTTGTGTTTACAAGTCCTGCTGAAGAGTTTTCCAAGTCACACAAAGCCTCCAACTTTATGCAACTTTAAAATCAACTTAATTACCTTACTTTCTCAGAACTCCTTGTGTTCTCAGCATATGAGATGGTATAAACTATTTCTCATTTAAAAACAAGATATGCATGCTAGTATAATAGTGTTTTGAATGTCATGGGAATAAATGACCCCTCTGATTTATGCTAAGGCCTGCTGCATAAGATGGAATCCATTCCTAGCACTGTTAACTCAGGCAAAATCTGTGTCTAGATAGTTCATAGACTCTAAAGGGAACCTAATATTATTATTCCTTTAAATGGACATACTATTAAAATGATTCATAATTATCTATTGTTTATTCATAGATCAGTGTTTCTTTTACCAATCATCAGAAAAGCTTCCTCTTGCAATGGATGGGGATTAACATAGGAACCCACAACTGACCATATGCAGAGGATAAGTGACTCCATAGTCCTCAAACTTAAATGGAAAACCCATGTAGCAACCCTCCCTGCTAAGGCTCAGGGAACTTCACAGAAGAGGCTGAGGAAGGATTTAAAAGCCAGTTATATATGATAACATAGAGAAAAACATTGTTTTTAGGATACAACAGGACAGGTGCACTTATAAACTTAACAACTGTTACACCTTGATCAGGACCAGCACAAGCTCAAAATAGACAAAAACCCCAATGTGGAGGGTGATGATATGCACAAAATCCCACTCTAGCTGATGAATTGTTGGTAGGAAGACATAGAATCAACTTTCTTTAATGAAGCATTCCCTAAGATATGAACAACATAAAACTCTCAAACAGTCAATAGTACTCTATGAGTTTTATTAAAATACCAATCATCATCCTAAAATAATATATCTGATAATTATGGATAGTACTCAGTCCTTCTATGTCTGTTTGAGTTGTTTCCCTTTGGATTTCTTCATTGTTTCTATTTCTACTTTTAGATCCTGGAAGTTTTTGTCCAATTCCTTTATCTGTTTGATTGTGTTTTCCTGTAATTGTTTAAGGAATATGTGTGTGTGTGTGTGTGTGTGTGTGTGTGTGTGTGTGTTTACTCTTTAAGGGCTTCTATCTGCTTACCTGTGTGCTCCTGTATTTCTTTAAGGGAGTTATTTATGTCCTACTTAAAGTCGTCTATCCTCATTATGAGATGTGATTTTAAATAAGAGTCTTCCTTTTCTGGTGAGTTGGGGCATCCAGCGCTTGCTGTTTTGGGAGAATTGGGTTCTGATAATGTCTAGTAGCCTTGCTTTCTGTTGCTTATGTTCTTGCCCTTGCCTCTTGCCATCTGGTTATCTCTGGTTTTAGCTGGTCTTGCTGTGGCTTGTCCCTCTTGTGCTCACAGGTGTGTCGGCACTCCTGAGAGATCAGCTCTTTCCTGAAGATATTTGCACATATAGGGCTGTGGCATGGACACTGGTCTGGACACTGTGGCACTGGATCAGCTTTGGGTGCAGAGGGAAACTGGATGGCTCCTGTCCCAGGCTGCTCCTCAGTTCCTGTGTCCTTAGGGTTTCAAGCAGGTCCCTCTGAGCAGAAGTGGTGATCTTAACTGTGCTTACAGGCTTTTCTGCTCTCTTGGGAGGCTAGCTCTCTGGCAGTATTTGGGTACAGAAAGCTGAGGCACAGGATCAGCTCTGGGACATTTGAGGGCTTAATATTGGAATGAAGGAAATATTTATTACTTATTCATGTGTGTTTATAAGTATGTGTGGAATAGAATCTTTTAAACCCCCTTGGTAATATGATTCTTGTTGCTATTTTTTCCCAAGAGAAGAATTTGTTAACAAAAAAATGTGTTTGCAACACTGATTTAGTTGATATGAAGCTATATAAATGCACATTGTTATTTTCTCCCTGCGTCCTGGGCTTCAAGATTTGCATACTTTTCTATATGATCCCAAACCTAAGGATTGAATTCCACTCCCTGAATGTACTTCAGTCTTGATCTCATTGCCTCCCATGTGTCTGTGTATTTAAACCAAAAATTTTCCTCATTTTTGAAAGTTAATCTGTGTGAGACTGTATCTTACTCTAGATCGCAGCTCAAGTTTTTCCTGGATACTTCCCCTACAAATGGATTTTTCACAAATTCTCTAATTGCATGTCTATTGAATGTTTAATCACTATGTACCCTTGCCTTATGTAAAGATAACTTTTATTCTCCAGATGTAATTGTTGTCTCAGGGGTTTACATATGTATAAGCTCACCATATGTATAAGTTCTTACTATTTCTGAACTCTGGCTGGCTTTTCAACTCAGTAGTACTGACTCAAACTCTTCGCCAAACTGAGTAATTCAAATTAGCGTCTTGAAGCTTCTAACTGTATTGTTCTCCTTGACCTCAAACTAACTCTGGTAGTCTATTCTAATATTCTGGCTTCTTCTCATTCTCTGCCTTGTTCTGTCTTCACCTGAACCTGCCTCTATAAAAATATCCTTTTAAAACAACCCTCCAATTTCTCCCTCTCCCTCTCCCTTTCTCCCCACCCCCCTCTGTCACCCTTATAGCCTGTCTGTTCTTGTGAGAGTTGAGTGTATCCTATCTCTGATTCCTTCTGTCAAATCTTTCTCTGATTCTTGAATTGCTTTCTCCTCAATTACACATCACTTTCATACATGTTTGTTTCCTTCTACAAGCTAACTCCATCTGCATTATTTGTGATTAAAGCTCTATTCTAAGGGCATGACTGTATTTTAGTCACATCACACAGACTCAGGTCTTTGGATGTGATCCCTTGCCAGAGCAGACATGTCAGAATTAAAATTGCTATATAATCATAGTTATTTTTCTATTGTTAGGATAAAACACCACAAGTAAGGCAACTGATGGAAGAGAGGAGTCGGTCTGTGGTTCCAGAGGAACAATGATTTTTCGTGTTATAGAAATGTAGCAGCTCACTCAGGATGATGCCCTCCAGATCCATCCATTTGGCTAGGAATTTCATAAATTCATTGTTTTTAATAGCTGAGTAGTACTACATGTGTAAATGTACCACATTTTCTGTATCCATTCCTCTGTTGAGGGGCATCTGGGTTCTTTCCAGCTTCTGGCTATTATAAATAAGATTGCTATGAACATAGTGGAGCATGTGTCCTTCTTACCGGTTGGGACATCTTCTGGATATATGCCCAGGAGAGGTATTGAGGGATCCTCCGGTAGTACTAAGTCCAATTTTCTGAGGAACTGCCAGACTGATTTCCAGAGTGGTTGTACCAGCTTGCAATCCCACCAACAATGGAGGAGTGTTCCTCTTTCTCCACATCCTTGCCAGCATCTACTATCACCTGAATTTTTGATCTTAGCCATTCTGGCTGGTGTGAGGTGGAATCTCAGGGTTGTTTTGATTTGCATTTCCCTAATGATTAAGGATGTTGAACATTTTTTTCAGGTGCTTCTCTGCCATTCGGTATTCCTTGGGTGAGAATTCTTTGTTCAGTTCTGAGCTCCATTTTTTAATGGGGTTATTTGATTTTCTGGAGTCCACCTTCTTGAGTTCTTTATATATATTGGATATTAGTCCCCTATCTGATTTAGGATAGGTAAAGATCCTTTCCCAATCTGTTGGTGGTCTTTTTGTCTTATTGACAGTGTCTTTTGCCTTGCAGAAGCTTTGCAGTTTCATGAGGGCATCATCCTGAGTGAGGTAACCCAATCACAAAGGAACTCACACAATATGTACTCACTGATAAGTGGATATTAGCCCAGCAACTTAGGATACCCAAGACATAAGATACAATTTGCTAAACTCATGAAACTCAAGAAGAATGAAGACCAAAGTGTGGACACTGTGCCCCTTCTTAGAATTGGGAACAAAACACCCAGGGAAGGAGTTACAGAGACAAAGTTTGGAGCTGTGATGAAAGGATGGACCATCTAGAGACTGCCATATCCAGGGATTCACCCCATAATCAGCTTCCAACCGCTGACACCATTGCATACACTAGCAAGATTTTGCTGAAAGGACCCAGTTATAGCTGTCTCTTGTGAGACTATGCCGGGACCTAGCAAACACAGAAGTGGATGCTCACAGTCAGCTAGTGGATGGAGGAGCTAGAGAAAGTACCCAAGGAGCTAAAGGGATCTGCAACCCTATAGGTGGAACAACATTATGAACTAACCAGTACCCCCAGAGCTCTTGACTCTAGCTGCATATGAATCAAAAGATGGCCTAGTCGGCCATCACTAGAAAGAGAGGCCCATTGGACACACCAACTTTATATGCCCCAGTACAGGGGAATGCCAGGGCCAAAAAAATGGGAATGGGTGAGTAGGGAAGTGGTGGGGGAGGGTATGGGGGACTTTTGGCATAGCATTGGAAAAGTAATTGAGGAAAATACGTAATAAAAAATTTAAAAAAAAAAGAAGAAATGTAGCAGCAAGCAGCAGACATGACAAGTGGAGCAGAAGCAGAGAGATAGCATCTTGAGCTGCTAGCACCAAGAAGAGAGTGATCTAGGAATGGTGTGCTACTTTTAAAACCTCAAAGCCAGGCCCAAAGTGACATGAATCCTCCATGAAGGTCATACCTCCTAAACCAACACAAACAGCATCAGGAGATGGAGACCAAGCATTCAAACACCAGAAGCCATCAGGGGCATCCCAATTCAAATCAAGAACATCTCTATTCAAATCAGAAACATCCTTATTATATCAGGGATATCTTATTCAAATCAGTGACATCCTGGTCTCCTGGAAACATAATGTCAGCAGCTTTTGTTTTCTGTTCTTTATCAGAGCATTAAACTACTCAGGTATTTTCTTTCATAAATTGTAATCTTAGGCTTTTCTTTAATCTCAGCACAAGCCATGGCTGTCATATTAACTTTCCTGTGACTTTTTAAAATTAAACTGTATGTTATATATTCCTTTTTCTAGACCTGAATGTGAGTATCTACTAATAACCATGCAACAGGTCACTATTAGGATGCATCTAAATCTTCTCTGCCAGGCTAACAACCCCATTACTTTTCAGTTTAGCATCTGTCTTGTTCTTTGGGCACAGTCAGAAATCAGCCACATTTTATTTTCTAAAATATCACAGAAGCAGTCTCTATTTCAGTAGCTAATTTTGTTCCCCTCTGAAACCTCTAGAGCTTGGCCTCTAGAGTCCACATATCTTTCAGAACTACTGTCTTCTAAGCTTCTACTAGGTTGGCACACTAAGTTCTTCTGTCAGTATTAAACTGCTTTTCTAGTCTAAGTTCCAAGGCCTTTTGAATTCCTCTGCCACAGCAATACTCTACTCCCAGTTTCAACTTCTACTGGGTTACACTTTTGTTACTGTGATAAAGCTCTATGTATAAGGCAACTTATAGAAGGTATACTTTATTTTGGCTTATGATTCCAGAGTGACAAGGGTTCATCATGACAGCAAAGCCTGGCAACAAACTGTTGACATGGCATTCAGAGCAGAAGCTGAGGGCTCACTATGTGGACCACAGTAGGAAGCGGTGAGAAGACTGAGAATGGCTTAGAGCTTTTAAAACATCAAAGCCAGCCACTAATAGGCACTTCCTTTAGCAAGGACCACATCTCATCATACCAATTCAGCATCAACAAATATTCAAAATGTATGAGGGACATTCTCACTAAAGTTATAAGATGCATTAATCACAGCATTTCTGATGTGATGATTGATATGCATGGACCCACCAAACTGAGAACTCTAGATGCCACTTCATTTCCATGCTATGAGATCTCCATGCAATTCTTAGACGTAGATTTACTTCCTAATGAATGCCAAGTAAGTAAGTTTCAACTAAGGTCTCCAAATTTATAAGGCATGAATTTCCCTAGTTTCAAAAATAAGTATTGTTACACCCCTTATCATTCATTTGATGTTTCAGTTTATTCAGAAACTTGGAAATCTTCAGGTCATTACATCAAAAATGGGAGTGGTATCTCTAGGTCTGCAACTATGATATGGTACATCTGGACTGTGACAAACCATAGCTGTATAGTCTTGCTTACTAGTGCTGTCCACAAAGATGAATGGCCATAACAAAACAGAGCTTCTTAATTCCCATCCTCATTTTTCTTAAACAGCATTCCATATGTCATCTTTAATAGTTATTGATAGCAAATATTGAAATGCATTACATATACTGAACTGTTGAACTATACTTTAACTTCACTAATTAAACCATCAGAACTTAAGTTTTAGTGTGAAGTTTTCATGCTAGATTCAAAGCCACATTTGGTCATTTTGTCCTTCATGCATTTCTGAAAAAAAATACTCAGTATAAAAATATTTTTGTGAATGTACTGGCTATTTGTTAAAAAAAATATCTCAGCCACAATTTTCTCTCACAGGTTTGTAAATGTATAAGTAACTGGCTAATACTTAAACTATCTTTCTTGGGAGAATATTAGATACATCAATATTTTACTGTTAAAATTAATAAATTTACATATAATAAAAGTTTTGAGGGAGATTGACTAACCAATGTTCATTATGAATAAATGTAAAATGGACAGAGACAAAATTTAGTGGAGTGTCAGTCAGCAGACACCTGTCCTAGTAAGCACATAAATCTCTGATTTTTTACCCTTGCATATTAGAGTCTAGCTTGCTTCCCCATTCTGATTTTCAGATAAAGACAAAAAGGAATACCATATTTTATGTCAGAGGGTCACAGACTTTGATATTAGACTAAACTTTGAACCTGTATCTCTCTCTCTCTCTCTCTCTCTCTCTCTCTCTCTCTCTCTCTCTCTCTCTCTCTCTCTCTCTCTTTCTCTCTCAGTGTGTGTGTGTGTGTGTGTGTGTGTGTGTTTGTATTTAAGACAGAGTCTTTAACTCAAGAGGATTTGGCACCCTCTATGTATCTGATAGTGGCTATGACCTTCTGATACTACTGCTTCTACCTTCCAAGTGACTGAATTGCAGGCATGAACCACCAAGCCTGGCTTATGTAGTTTTGAGAATCAGACCCAGAGCCTCTGGCATGATAGATAAAATGCTTCTCATACGTGCAACATAAAAATGGTAGGTACCACACCCAACAGTAGATGAACAACACTGCTCAAACTCAGCCCACAGGTTGAGGGCCACTGTCTTTGTACCGTGCTGCATCTTAGAGTATCTGCTTCTGTAGACTACAGAGTGAATTCAATTATCATTAGCACCTATAGTCCCTTCCCTCTCATAGTTACTGTTTTTTGTTGTTGTTATTTTGCTATGCTACAAAAGGGCATTTTTTTAACTTTAAAGTTCTACTGCATATGAATTATGGTTTCCAGTTTTGTGTTTTTAATAGAATTTTGTACATGTGAACACGTGTATCTGTTTCTATAAGTATGTCTCCTGCTCTCTTTGTTTATTTTTGCATCTTTTCCTTTGTTTTGTGTTATCTTATTTTATATTGTATTTTTTGTATCTTTTCATTTTCTAATCATAGACAGAAAGGGTGTGGATTTGCATGGACTGAGGGGAGCTTGGGAGGAGAAACCATAACCAGAATACATTTTACTAAAAAAAAAAAAAAAAAAAAAAAAAAAAAAAACTATTTACAATTAAAGAAAAACAGGGGGAAGAAAGCTGATCTCAGAAGTATCCATTTTACTGAAGAATTTTGTACTTATGTGTTATTACATTATATATTTTATACATTTTTATATTGTGCTACAATCACACACACACACACACACACAATTACTGATTAAGGTCGGCTGGCTCCATTAGGGATGAACCTCCTCTTATATTTCCATGTCTGTTTCCTGAATCAATAATGAAGTAACACTTGGTGTTGAAACCAGGAACTGGATTTTGGGTGTGAACTCCCTAGCCCCCTCTTCTTGACAACCTTTCCTCTCTCTGTTTACCTGTCTACTTCTCTTTTTCTGACACCCATGCCATCAAGAGGTTACTATAGCCTCCAGTTACAGGCTGAAACCTCTGGATTTTTTTTCAGCCTTTGTCCACATCCTTGGTACAAACCCTGGTTTGGGGCTTTATTGGCATGCCATGTAAACTCAGTTTGGTCCCTTTTCCTCATCTGCCTTTTTTTCCTTTACACTCTTCCCACCTCAAGATCAGGGCATTTTTCAGAATTTAACACAGCAGCTATTCCAACATCCAAATCAAACATTACCCATTGTGGCAATCCCAATTCAGTAAAGGTGTATACAAATGTTTTTAAAAATGACCTTTTCAAGGGTGATAAAGCAAAGTCCTGTGTTACAGTTTTAATTGTTTTGTTGTTGTTGTTGTTGTTTTGTTTTGTATTTTTCAAAAAAGGATCTCACTGTGAACCCCTGTTGTCCTGGAGCACACCATGAAGACAAGACTGGCTTCACACTCACACACAGCCACTGCCTCTGCTTCCTAAGTGCTGCGATTAAATCTGTGGACCACTACTCTTGCCTTTACTTTTTCATTACAATTTTTAAATAATTTTTGTGAGGCCCTTTCAAGTATGTATATTATTAGATTTCTATTACTTCTTTCCAGTTTTATTAGATTATTTTTCAATTTAAAAAAATAATTTTCAAGCCACACAGTCATCAAACTACCAATTAATTATTAACTATTGGCAGATAAGTAAGAGGTTGCTTTGGTTCAGTGCTCATTATGTATATATCTTAAAACTTATTTATTTTTTTGTTGGTTAGCATTGCATTCCTGTTTCTTTCTTGGATCTGTTTTCATTGCCCTTCAGTATTTTCCCTGTTTCTAATTCCAGCTTAATTTACAGATTCATTCACTTGCTGTGGATAACTCCTCAATACTCATCTATGCGTATTACAAGCATGCATCCTACTGAACTTGATCTGTGATCCAAGCACAAGAAAATGCAGCCTTTGAGGAAAATCTGCCAATATAATGTCTCTGAAATATAATATAATGTCTCTGAAAAGGTGTTCACTCTGATCACAAGCAAACAACAGCCCAAATGTGCTTAGACAAGTAGAAGAGATTGCAGCAGTAAATGAAGGTGAGGTCTGCCTGGAGAATGCAACTGCACATTTCCCAGTAATGTTGCTGAGGGACTCGCATAAAGTGGCATTTGGGATTTAGCCTAAAGCAGTCTGTGTGACTCCTTAGTAAGTGGGCCTTGCAAATGAAATGAGTTTCATGATATGCACAGATTAAAGATCAGCAGTGCTAAGGATGAAATCCATGAAGGGAATAATGCAACTTATGAGGATGATCGAGGAAGGTCTATAGATGACCACTGTCAATTTTATTGCATAATTTCAACTTTATTTCATTTCATACATAAGTAGTTGCTGAAAAGTGCTTTGAAGAAAAATCAATGAATATGTATCAAATAAGGAAACATTACAATAAAAGTTCAGTAGAAAGCATGTGTTCAAAAACATCAATGGGATAAGAAATAGCTTCTTAAAGACTGTGGGAAAGAACAAATTCTCTGAAATGTTGTGCTTATATTATGTATGTTGCACTAGATTATGTTTGAGTGAATAACTGAGAAAATTAATGATCCAAACAACACATCAGGCATAGTGACTATAAATGTGTGGCTTCTCATACCACATGGTAAGGGCAAAGATAGGCCAATTTGGGGGTCAAAATAGATTAATTAAAGCCATCAATATAGAAGTGGTTGATGACATTCAGTAGACTTCTCTTAAGATTAACTTTTCTATATCTTTGGATAGTTATCATCTTTGTAGCAATTATCTGATTACTGTTTCTTTAAATCATTCTTCTCTAACAGCTGTATGATTTTATATAACCCCAAATATCATATACCTGAGTGGTAAATTCTCTTGACTCTTAAACTATATTTATTGTTCATTCTCCCTCTTGATTTTCAATGGGAACTTGTTTGTCTGATGAAGCCTCATCAGTGTTCCATTTCTGTGAATTTCCTGACCATGACAACTTTTGTAAAGGGAAGTCTCTAGTCAGTGTTGCGTTCCAGTTCAGAGGTTTAGTCCACTGTCACAGTACCAGGAAGCACAACAGTACACAGACAGACATAGTACAGGAGAGGTAGCTCAGAGTTCTACATCTCAGGTACTAATAAATCAGTATAACAGCGAGCCTGGCATGAGCTTCTGAAACCTCTTTGTTCAACCTCAGTGACACATTTCCTCTTACAAAGCCACACTCTCATGAGGCCACATATCCTAATAGTGTCACTCCCTATGAGCCTATGGGGGTCATTTTTATTCAAACCTCCACAGAAACTTATATACAATTTCTGAAATATTTATTTCCAACTGAGTTGTACAGAGGTGTACTGATGATTGGTACGGTTGTAAGGATGCTAAAATGGCTAACTGAATGACATTTTATTACTTTTTTTAAATTGAGACCAACAAACAGAGTAATTCATGTCTATAATTCCAGCATTCAGGAACCTTAGGCAGATGGATTTCCTCCCTTTGAAGACCAGCCACATATACAAATGCGACCCCTTCTCAAACAAAGAATTAAAAACTTTAAAGGAAAATTTGTAATTATAAGTACTTTGCCTACTCACTGAAATTCTCACCTAATAACTTTTGAACTTAACTTACAATGCAGTAGAAATTTAAATTTATAACTGTTTTACCTATATTTCCTTGAGTATATTCAGCTTTTAATATTATATTATTTTTCTCTTTTATTGAAAAATTTATTTAATATATTCTGATCAGTTTTCTTTCCTACAGCTTTTCCCAGATGCTTAACCAAATCAATTCTTTCCTCCCCAAGTTGCTTTTGGTTATGGTCTTTCTTCTCAGCAATAGTGACTATGCTAAGACAGGGTCTTACCCCTCTCAAAGTAGCTACCTGCATTGACACCCAATTACAAAGGAAAAATCATTTACTCCAATGGAGTCTAACTGGACAGAATTATTATTAAGACTTATCGCTTACACTGTTTTTTTTTTTCTTTTCCTCACACTCATGCATACCTATATAGCTATTAATATTAACTCCCGGTAAAGTGTGGAAATATCTTTTCAACATATACTTGCACTGTGATACAATTATGTAAAATTATACATTATTTAAGTGTGCCTATGCTCCTGAAACAAAGTACTAAAGACTGGAAATAATTTTCAGAATCAAGGGTCTCATCTCATTTATAGACTGGAAAGGTCAAGGTCAAAGTCCAGACAGGTTTGCTGTCTAATGAAAGCTGTTGTTAGTCTTTAAGATGGTCCTTTCTTCCTGTATCCTGCACAGAGAGCTGCAAACTTCATGATATAATGTGCAAGAAAGGTGAACTAGTAACATCATGTCTTCTAAATAGAAGGGCACCAAATTCTATACATAGCTGCACAGACTTCATTTCTTAAACACCTTCCAGAATTTACCATTTCCAATAGAATCGCTTTAGTAATCAAGTACAACATAAATTTAACAGGTGAAAAAAAAAAAAACATTTAAACCATAGTAAACACATTGCATCACAATAAACAACTAGTGTTTATCCCTAATGCCTTTAAAATATCTTAATTGAAATATATTATATGGTCTGTTATAGTATATTGCTATTTTCAATGTTATAAATAAGCAATGATAAATAGGAATATAATTGATATAGAAATGTTCTAAGTCTTACTAATTACATGAGGTTTCAGAGCCTTGTAAGCATCCTCTGTATCCTGAATCACGCCAGCTTTCCTCCCAAGTCATATAGGGAAGGATTAATTTAGAGGGAATATCTGCACTGTTCAACTTGCAACTCTTAGCCAGGGCTGCTCTGCAAAGAGTAAAATGTCCTTCAATAAGATGTGGAGGCTGCTACATCTCAGCAACTCATATACTGGAATTCTGATCTTCTTAAATAAAAATATCTCGATGTATTAAACATTTCTACAAACATTATAATGCATATAATAATCTCTTGTGACAATAAAAGACACTGAGCAAGGATGAGAAAGGTGAAGCTAGGAAAACATCAAGATGAATAATGAAAAGAGATGAAATGACTTTGTAATTGAGAAAAGACTATGTAAGCTGCCAGTTGATTTTAAAGCCATTGGTCATAGAGGCCATGCAGCAAAGCAGTCTACCTTCACTTTCTCACTGGTTTTGTTATAAATAACATCTCTAACTAGCACACTCTAACCAAGAACCACTCTTTTGAGCAGCTTTCTTTTTCACCACAGCTCTGCAGCTGTGACTCACAGCTGTAATCAGATCTGGGAAAGGAGACATAGTTGTGAGACTTCTGATTAGTATCTTTCTTTAGGCTTTTAGAGCTCTTCAAGTTGGTAACCTTCAACTACAGCATCTTGTATGTCAGGAGAGCAGTCAGTTATAAAAGATTGAAGTAATTTGGTTGCCTACACAGTGGAGCAAACCTTTACCTGCTATACATATGACAGGGTGAGTGGTAAAATATGTAAATGCAAAAAAAAATCTAAGCACCAGGAAAACAAACAACCCAATTAAAATTTAAGAATGGGATTAAATAGAGAGTTCTCAGATGAAAAGTGCAAATGGCTAAGATTTGTTTTTTCTTGATGTTCAACATATTTAATCATAGAGGAAATACAAATGGAAGTATGTTGAGATTTAATACAACCCAATAAATATGGCTAAGATTAAAAAAAAAAAGTGGCAATACGTAAGAGCAAGAATGGGGAGCCAAGCTAAGACTATTAGTGAGAGTGCAAGAGTGCAAGCTGCTACAGACACGTGAAACCACTGTGGAGATTCCTTAAAACTATGTCTGCCATTTTATCTGGCTATATTATTCTTGAGCATGTTCCCAAAGGCTTTCCACTTTACATAGATATGACTACTTGTCTTTCTTTGCTGCTGGTCTAATGACAACAGCCATGGCTTGAAAATAGTCTAGCATCAAACAATGAATACACAATTAAAAGGAGATACATACACCCAAGGAAATGCTTCGTTCTGAAAAAAAAATGAAATTTAGAAATCCGCAGGTAAACGGACAGGGCTTTACATAGTCTGAGTAAAATATCCCAAATACAGAAAGATAAATAAACACCACATGGTCTTTCTGATATGGGGATGCTAGGTCTAAATCTTCAGATAAGTATGTTTAAATTGAAGCAGTAATAGAAGTTAAGAGTAGTATTGAGCCAGGGGATGGATTTTTCTTGAAGTGTGTGTGTGTGTGTGGGGGGACTGAAAACAAGTGATATTAAGGAGGAATGGTAAATAATGAAGCCGAAAGTTTAATTGTAGGGGTGTGGCAGGGTGGATCAGTGGTATGTATGTACATACATACACATATACATATATTCCCGCATCTACACAATACACATATACATATCTACACACATAAACATGCATAAACAAAGCATATTTACATTCATACATACATACATACATACATACATACATACATATGTGAGTCTGTGAGTGGAGAGAGAGAGGGAAAGAGAGTTAGGAAGATAGAGACACACCAAAATAATTTAAATGTAATTGCCCTTTAATAAAGGCATAATGTCACTCCAGGACAACACAGGCCATCAAATAAAAACTTATTGCTGGGTGTGTGGTACAATTTTTCACCTGTTTATTATTAGGGTCCCTCATCACAGACTTTTCTTTTTACAGTAGGAGGAGATTGATAGAAAACACCACAAATAGACAATATGCAGAGAATAAGAATCTAGAATGTTCAGACTTGATAGAATATCACCCTCTCTCGCCAGGTTTGAGCTCATTGCAGAAGGCACAGAAAGAATGTGAGTGCCAGAGGAGGTGGCTGCAGTGAGAGACTGTTTTCTGGATGTGTCAAGCTCTTGCATCTATGAATCCACATTGGCTGTGACTATGGGCACAAGTCAAGCAAGACAAAAAAATCAAGCATGGAAGAGGAGAGGAGTCATGAAGTCCTAGATGCAGTTGATGAATGTTTGATTGCTGCAGGGAAAAAGGGAATCAGTTTACTTCAAACTTGCTGATTTTGAGAGTCTACCCATGCTCCAGTAGGTGGCGCTGTACCCAGGAAACAATCGGTAACACTGAGTAGACTCTGGGTTTGAGAAGAAAAGGTTGGAAGGAACTAGTGGGCAGGTGGCTAGAGAAGACTTTGGCGTTTGTGGGGAAAGTAAACTGAGGCAGAAAGCTGTTTGGGGTCAGTGCTTAAAGCTGCTGTTGAGCTGCTGCCAGTGGCAGTCAGTGATTAGAGAAATTACTTAGCAGATTTTTCTCTGAGTGGACAAAGCTCAATTTAGTGGGGATAGCACTCCCAGTGATCTGCAAAAATTTATCAGCTTGTTTAACTACTTGGGGCAGGTGAGAAAGAGAAGGAGAGAGAAAATTCACACACACACACATGCTCGTGTGTGGGCGTGCAATGTGGAGGAAACAAAAAAAAGGCAGGGTCCAATAACTTCACACATATATACATGCATAAATATAGACATACATACATACAAATATACACACATTCACACATAGAATGGATGGAACAAAGCTCCAGCAAGCAGGCTTCAAGCATTTTACACACACATATATACATATACACATATACACATAAACACAATATTTTCAGGGTAGAAGGAACAAAGTCCAATCATCTTCTTACACTAACTTTATATATATTCATACATACATATAGTTGATGGATGGAAGGAGCTATTCCAACCCCACACTTTATTTTTTCTTCCCTAGTTTATATATAGGAGCAAAGGTTTCTAAGCAGTATAAAATTACAATGTGATTACATTTTAGTTTTGTTCTAATGAGTGACTGAAAAAACATTATGTTCCCCAATACCTTTACAAGAAATGGCATTATGTTATACAGATAAACAAAAGAAATTATTCCCAAGGAACTATGTACATTCATAACTAAGCAAATTGTTATAGATGAATAAAGTGTAAGCAAGCAATATAGTTTCTCTAGCCAGTTTCTTATATTGGCAGGCAGCAATGTGCATTACAAAGAAGGGATTAATTAGTTATTTTCTATCTTTAAAATAATCTTATAGGAATCTTAAAGTTATCATAAATATTAACTTTTACATATAAATCAGTCGTATCTGCTTTAAATCCTTAGAATGAATATCTATTCATCAGCAGTGCTTACTAAACCATATCAGGAAGCAAAAAATGGGTATAAGGAATCAATCGTCACCAGTCCAGCCTCAGTGAGAGTCGCTGATCAAATTCTTCCCTAAGATTTTCTACATCAGAGGCAGTAGCAGAAGCATCTCAATCTAGCTTCACTAACAATTTTATTTTTCCAAATGCTTTCTAAAGGTGGTGGTCATTGCTGACAATCAATGTCTCTATGGTTTTCCCTCTAGGGTGGTGATTAAATCATAAATCTGTTCCAGCAGCAATGCCTGAAAGAGATCAAACATTATTATAATGAGAGCCAGAGATAGACACTGCCCGTGAGGGGCTGGAAGCCCCCTGAGAGCCAGAGACACTGCCCGTGAGGGGCTGGAAGCCCCCTGAGAACCAGAGACACTGCCGGTGAGGGGCTGGAAGCCCCCTGAGAGCCAGAGACACTGCCGGTGAGGGGCTGGAAGCCCCCTGAGAGCCAGAGACACTGCCGGTGAGGGGCTGGAAGCCCCCTGAGAGCCAGAGACACTGCCCAGTGAGGGGCTGGAAGCCCCCTGAGAGCCAGAGACACTGCCCAGTGAGGGGCTGGAAGCCCCCTGAGAACCAGAGACACTGCCCAGTGAGGGGCTGGAAGCCCCCTGAGAGCCAGAGACACTGCCCAGTGAGGGGCTGGAAGCCCCCTGAGAGCCAGAGACACTGCCCAGTGAGGGGCTGGAAGCCCCCTGAGAGCCAGAGACACTGCCGGTGAGGGGCTGGAAGCCCCCTGAGAGCCAGAGATAGACACTGCCCGTGAGGGGCTGGAAGCCCCCTGAGAACCAGAGACACTGCCGGTGAGGGGCTGGAAGCCCCCTGAGAGCCAGAGACACTGCCGGTGAGGGGCTGGAAGCCCCCTGAGAACCAGAGACACTGCCCGTGAGGAGCTGGAAGCCCCCTGAGAGCCAGAGACACTGCCGGTGAGGGGCTGGAAGCCCCCTGAGAGCCAGAGACACTGCCCGTGAGGAGCTGGAAGCCCCCTGAGAGCCAGAGACACTGCCCGTGAGGAGCTGGAAGCCCCCTGAGAACCAGAGACACTGCCCGTGAGGGGCTGGAAGCCCCCTGAGAGTTTTCATGCTACTCTTAGACTAGGAGGGATGTGAGAGCAGAACTCCATAATAGCAGGAAGTCCTCAGGACACATAGTCCTCAGGGCCATGACTCAACCGAGGCTCACCCATGTGTCTGTGGTAACCTGTAGACTGCATTCCATGAGCTCTACAGCCGTTTGTTCTCTTGCATGGCCCTCAACAGGAGACATTAGAAAGAATTGACATGGCTGGTGAATTTGATAATTAAATTTTACAGATATTGAAATTAAAAATCAGACTGTAGCATTTTCTATTGTTTAAGAGCCCTTGCTGATCTTGCAGAGTTCTTGAGAATGGTCACAAGTATTCACATCTGACAGCTCACAATTGCCTATAATTCCAGGTACAGAAGATTTGACTACTGTGTCTGGCCTCGCCGGCACCACAGTCTGGTGTGCATTCACACATAACCGTATAAGAGTCAGTACTGTGATTAAGAGCAATGTCTACTCTTGTAGTGGACCTGGGCTCTTCACCTATGTGGTAACTCACAACTACCTGTAACATGAGATGCCATTAGATGTCCTCGTCTGAATTCAAGAAGCACCAGTTAAACACGTTTAAACACACAAACATGCAGGCAAAATGCTCTCACACAAAAATTAATAAATACTGAATCATGATGAAGTTATTTCCACACAGACTCAAAAAGCATTTATAAAATCACTGTGTGAACCAGTTAAAACATAAGTAAGTGAACAGATGATATTTAGCACGAATTTCTTTGGAGTTTGTGTAAGAAAACCAGATAAAGAAAGAAAGATAATTAGAATGATTGCCTATGAAGTATAAAGGAGTTAGAAGTAAATGAACAGTTATAATATAAATAATATAATATAAAGAAACAAATAGATATAGAAAGACATTAATTTTTTATCTTTTCATCTAAAATGGCCTAGAAGCAATGTTACTTCTGTAGCAATTCATACATTTACAACATACAGATTTTGATGTCTGGTGCAATTTGCTAGCAAAATTATTAAAAAACCTTCTGAAAATATGTAAGATAAAATGAGCTACCATGCAGTATAAGCAAACACAAAGTGATAAAAACAATAAGTAATTATAAAGAGGGGACTTTGCCATAGGAACCCAGGGAACAACTGAAACTTCCTCAGTGCTTAATTTGAAAGTATCTAAGATACCTGTCAGGGTTTCTAATCCCTGCACAAAACATCATATCCAAGAAGCAAGTTGGGAGGAAAGGGTTTATTGAGCTTACACTTTCACACTGCTGTTCATCTCCAAAGGAAGTCAGGACAGGAACTCACACAGGGCAGGAACTTGGAGGCAGGAGTTAACGCAGAGACCATAGAGGGACCATGGACCATAGGTGCTGCTTACTGGATTGCTTTCTCTGACTTGCTCAGCTTGCTTTCTTATACAACCTAGGACTAACATTCAAGGCATGGCACCACCCACAGTGGGCCCTCCCCACCCTTGATCACTAATTGGGAAAATGCCTTACAGCTGGATCTCAGGGAGGCATTTCCTCAACTGAAGCTCCTTTCTCTGTGATAACTCCAGCTTGTGTCAAGTTGACACACAAAACCAGCCAGTACAATAACTAGATGAATACTGAAGTATGTTCCAGAGGACAGTTGACTATCCAGGACATCCTTTAGGGTATCTTACCATGCTGGTCATTGCTGTTATTCATTTTTACTGCAGCTAGACTATTAATTGCTTTCTTTCTTTTGCAAGTTACTCAGCATTTTCTGGTACTGAGAGAAGTATATTATAGGAAGAAAGATTTTAGAGTAGATCCACTTAGAATCATTTGTAGGTTTTTTTTCTTTTTTTGAAAGAATATGTTCAAACCCACAGACATTCACTGCTACTTAACACCCTTTGATTTCAATGTAATCCCATGCTTTTACTATGTTTTATATAAAGTTCAATTCTGACTGGTGGCTGCTTCTTTACTGAGAAAAACTCTTTGAAATCCTGTAGTCAAAGCTTGAACTAAGCCAGGCTAAGAAACTGAGGCAAATCTTGTCAGGGAACATTATACGACGATAAACTATTTTCCTGTTATAGTTCAACTGACATCTGTTTTTATGCATTTGTTTTTGCTAGTGTTCAGCTAGCTGTATCAGTGTTTGAAAAGAAATCGTCTCTTTTTATAATGATGTGTGATTTACATATAATTTACATCTGAGCTGCTTAATTTGAAAGACTTTAATTACTTTTTTACTCTAGCCAACATTATCCTGAGGTGATTAGCATCCTTAAAGGCAAGTGTTTCCAGATATGATATCCATAGCTAAAGCCAATATTTTGTGAAATGAAATAAAATCTATTATAAAATCCAATGAAAAAAAATTCATCACATTATTCCATTAAACATGAACTGAGTTACAAAAGAAGAAAAGAAGGGAGAAAGGAGAATTAGAGAAAACCATATGGGAACTCAGCTCTTTTCCAACCTCAATATATGTCTAAATTTTCTCCACAATGTGTATGAATTGTCCACTTTTGATCACCACTTTAACTTGAAGTACTTGTCTAAGGATTTATTTTTTCCCAATTTCGCTGAGTTTGTAATCTTCTGTCTTTATTTTCTTATGGGTTTTAATATTTTCCATACTCTTCTCCCGTGTGTATCTGCACTTGTTTCCATGCCTACAGGTTTGTGTTCTGCTTAACAAATTACAGCATCCTTAAAGGCCAGAATGATACAGTTGACGTAAATGGCATAAAGGATGAAAGAAATATACAAAAAATATCTTTCAAAAATTACATACCTGTGTTACTGGAGGCTAGGATGTTGAAAATATTCAAACTCCCAGGCAGGGATTGGTTTCTCAACAAAGTTGATCATCAGTGAGGGGAAATTTTATATTTTAAATCTTATTCTAATAATAAACATGAACGTTCATCAAATATTTAAAAGCTACTAAGAAACTCTTATTATACCTATAATATGTTTTACACTTTTGTTGCCATGGAAAAATATATGAGAGAAAACATCTCAAAAAAGTAAAGATTTTTGGTTGTGAGCCTAGCCTTTAAAGACTGAGCTAGCAGAGGAGAATTAGAGGTGAGAATTGGAGGAGAGGAAGGGGGTAGGCACTGCACTCCAGATGTAAAGTGACTAGATAGATAGATAGGTAGATAAAAATAAATAAATAAATAAATAAATAAATAAATAAATAAATAAATAGGAAAAATAAAATTTTCATCTTGGCTTATTCTTTTAGAAAATTTAATTAGAGGCCGCTTTCCCCCATTTACGTGGACTTGTGTAGAGGCAGAATATCATAGGTGGAAATACATTTTAGAGCAAAGCTGCTTGCATCATAGCATGTGGAAATCAGAATGATAGTCAGGGACAAGCCATCCCTTCACAGGCTTGTCTGAGGCCTTCATCCTTTGACTTGTTCACACCTCTTAATAACCAGTCAGCTCTGCAAGTTCTAAGTAAAGTAATTCATTGCTGAGTTAGGACTCCCACAATCCAATAATGCCTCCTAGGTCAATCGCCTGGCAACCAAGTAAGCCCTCAGCAGCTGAGAGTTGGTAGGACTTTGTATATCCAAACTATATCTTTATAAATCCTTTGTAACAAATTTGGTATTTGGAATAAATTTGCAAACTGTTTTCATTTGTGGTAAATGTTATTCTTGTAGAGAAATTCTAATCCAGCAAGATGGCTGCTCTGGCAAGAGATCACATCAAAACAACTTGTAGGCCTGTACAATCTGGCTGGAATACAGACATACAGATATACCTTTAATCTCAGGACATTAAGGCAAACAAGCCTTTAAACTCAACACTCAGTAGACAGAGGCAAGCCAATCTCTGACTTTGAGTTAATCAATTTTGTTGAGTCAGTGAGTTGAGAAGCAATGGAATGAAATGGATTCATTGTGGTACAGTCATGGAGTTTGGAGGCAGTTTATCAGGGACTATATTACAGACAAGTTTCAGGGGAAGACAGAATTAGTCAGAGAATGAAAAGGATTAGAAGATTAGAACAGATTGCCAGAATCATTTGAATTTTATTTTAATTCCATGTGTTATTCTAATTATAATTTGTTTGATGGTGTTTCTGTATTTGTGATGAGTAACTGTTCAGGTATGTTTGCATGTATGTTGATATGTGTCTGATCAAACATGGAAAAGTTACTCTGTTTCTTTTAAAGTTAGATAAACCTAAGTACTTGCTTTAGATTGGCAATAATATCTATTTTTTTTTTTTTTGCTAGGAGTATATTGACTAAAAGACATTATATACTGATAAATGTGAGTATATTCCTATGCAGAAAAAAAAATGTTTCCCAATGTATACCTATGTATACCTAATACTTTTTAGGAATTATATAGAGCACAATGAAATGTCATATTATATCAAGACATTCATTTCTGCATGTAGAATTCTCCGTTCAAGAATAACATTGAGGTAAAAATATGTTATATTGTTGCTCCCACCTCATCCAGCAAGGAAGACACAACACGGTTGGATTCTTCTCAACAGCTTTATTGCAGGAACGCCTCGATGCTGCTACAGGAACCCCAGGAACCCAGGGAGGACTCCTTATACACACCCTAGCACAGGGAAAAGCTTTGTGTCCTCCTGGGATTGGTCAGTCTGCCGGCACCTTAATTTGCATGCACCCGCTTGGAAGTGGTTGGCGCCAGATTCTGTCCAGCACCTGCGCAGTGGTGTTGTTTACGGCCACGGTGTACTGGAAACTGGCGCCATCTTTTAGGTGTCGGCTGCCTACATTATATTTTTTATCCTTAAAAATCCACTCAAGGTTTTTATTTTATTTTATTTTTTTGTTTTTGTTTTTGTTTTTCAAGGCTGTGTTTGAAATTCTCCAGATTATCTAGAAAAGGCTTACCAGGCTAATTTACTCTATAATATTGTTTACAGAATAAGGAAAGAACAGCAAAGGAATGAAGAAAAAGTTATATAAGAAAGTGCAAATCTAAAAGAAGAGCACTGGGAGCTGAGTGTGTCTCTGTAGTATGCCAATCTTTACTCACTGGACCTTTCCAGGAATGACTTTGAGCCACTACCACCGTATCTTTGGAAAGTCAAGCTAGGATGAAGAGATGGGTTCACATCTCTCATCATTCAAAGTTGGCTCCCACAGGTACGAAATCCTAGCATATAAATGTTTTGTAGAATTAGCCAGGAACAACACTATTTTGGGCCTAGAAATGGGAAGCTCAAGTGGTGTTAGGTTCTACTCTAAAGCACAGAATTAAAGACTAAATTAACTAAACCCAACTCTAAAGGTGGGTATAAATATAGATAAGCAATAGCTTAGCATTGTGCATATATATGTATGTGCATGTAAAAATGAACACAGATGCACATATAAATATATACATTCATATACACACATTGTAATTGAAGCTAGTAGTATATGTTAGTATCATATAATGCAAATCGTTAGAACTACTATTTAAATAGGGGTACATCAGAAATTGAAAGTGATCATGGTCTTATCCACTTTCATACTTTCATTTTAAAAGTCCTGGTTACATTACCAAAATAAAATGCATTTAAACCTCTAAGCATACATCAGTTTTGTATTGGGATTGCATTGGTACATTCTAAAAATCAATAAATACAATGAGTTCTTTGAAATTTGTGCCTTCTTATTTTTTAAATGTATGCTATGAACACTGAAAGGAATAATTTGCCATGGATTCAATTTCATACAAAGACAAATTTCCATTATACCTGTACTGCCAAATTGCTATATATAACCTCCCAGGAAGAATTAACTTGTTATAAAAACTATGTACTAGATCTCACTTTAGCAAACTATGAAAAAACATCCCATAAAACTTTGCATCCTGTAATTCACCCATCTGTAACTGGGTTCACTATAACATAAATTTTGCCAGCAATGATTGTTAAAAGGCTCGATTGATTCTACAACTAAGGTAAAAAATATCAATCTACATTTATTAAACATGAAATGCAGTGGGTTCTGCACAATTTTTTCTTCACAATGTAATTTCATCTTTTGATATCATATTCTTGTATCAATGAATTATTCCCACCAATCAGACCGCTTAATTAGTATAATTCAGTAATGGCAGTATATCTTATCAAAGTTGTTTGGCAAATACACTAGCATAGAGGGCCGAGCTACAATCTCAAGAAGGGAATGATTATTGAATTCATTAAAAAACCTGGTCTACAGAATGAATTCCAGGATAGCCAAGGCTACACAGAAAAACCCTGTCTTGAAAACCAAATATGTATATGTATATGTATATGTATATGTATATGTATATGTATATGTATATGTATATGTATATGTATATGTATATGTATATGTATATGTATATGTATATGTATATGTATATGTATATGTATATGTATATGTATATGTATATGTATATGTATATATACATATATATGCAAGAAAGAATATGCAAAATCTAAAAGTGACTTCTTAAGAATGAACCATGGCTAAATCTACATTCTTGCATCCTGAAATGCATAATAAAATAGTTTTAAATTTTAATTCTCAGTCTATCAGTACACCCTACAAAGTCTTATAAATGTTTTTTGAAAGTCATCTTTTTAGGAAGTTGAATAGAGTAAACCTATTGATGCTAAATTAATAAAGGAAACGAAACAGGGAGATAACAACACACAAGCAGGGTAGGAAATTATAAGAGACTCTTCTAACTGGTTCACTAATGACTTCCTATTTGGTCAGCATACTAAGTCATGGAAGACTAAAGCAGAAGCCCACTCAGGACATGTAAAAATGCAAAATACTTGATTTGTAAAGAAATGTGAAAGAGGAAAAGTGGAAGGAAAAGTAATCATGTTTAAGGTGTCCCTGAAGAACCTAAATATTGCCCTATTATGTTTTTGAGGGATTGTCATAGATTTAAATAACTCATTAAATCTATCTGAGTAACCAACAGGAGTACAATCCAAATGATAAAGCCATTCTAATGGAATGCAGACAAAGATTAAGAGGAATTAAAAGTGACGCAAAGAATCCATTAGAGAACAGCCTTTAACTAGTGTAATCAGTAGAAGATTACTTACCTTGTCAACTAACAGCTGTGTGCCTCCTTTGCACACAGAAAAAAGATCCAGCAAGGTGTCACAGAAACATTCTTAAGGCATTCAGAATGGGGTCATTCAGTGGCTTGCAGAGTATTCCTGTTTCCAAGTGAAGCATCCAAACATGGTTGTACCAAACCCACAATTAACTATGCTTCAATAGGCTGAGACACATGCAGGCTGAACCCAGCAGATTTGGGAAGTAATTAAAAGCTGGGGAACATTCTAATTCAATTCATCAACTCCAAAATGTCTCAGCAACTAGAAAAGCTCGATTTTGGTTAGCGGTAGAAGGGAGAGGAAGCAGAGTGCTCTCAGACCATTTCAGAACTTTTAAGTGTGCATGAAAGCAAATGTGATTCACCCTTGTCGTTCCACACTACTAACATTCAATAATTTTTTTTCCAACAATCTATCGTAAAGACTGTAATGTGCCAAGGAAACAGGAAGAAACCATAGCTTCTCAAAAATAGAACACATCAACAGTTATAAACACTAACTAACAAAAGAAACATTGATATTTTTTTTTTCAAGAGAGCTTTGATTTGACAAGCTTATTCTAAACTGTCAGAATGAATGCTGAGTTGGGTTGTGTGATTTGGAAAGATTAATCTAGGAGAGTTCAAGGAAAAAGACACTTTGTACAGAATCACTTCATTTAATTGAATTGAAAAGAGCCATGTTTTATGTGTTTTATAAAGCTACACTTGTTATTTCAATTAAGTTACAAATTATCATTTACATAAATTGTCCTACTTCAGGCTTTATCATTAATGAGAAGTCTTGGGTTGGGGTTCAAAGAGATAATGAGAAGACGTTCTTTTGGTGTGAGAAGTGTATCAGAAACGTTTTTAGTAGCATGAATATGCAGTCTGGGAGGGGAAAGCTAAGGAGAGTTCAGTGTGATAGACAGCAGAACAGGGACTCTGAGGAGAGCCCAGGGGTCTCTTTTAAGTCACAGAGGAAATAAAATTGATTTTTCCACAGATGCCTGCTGACAAAGCTAATCCTGATTCCTGGTTAGTTTCAAGAGTGTAGGAAATTCCATGGTATTTATGCAAACTACCTAACAGGTGTACCATACACCAACATCCTAGAAAGTCCAATAACATGGGATCTTTGAACTGTCTTTAGGCCGTGTGAATACAGGACTCCATCATCTTGGAATCCTGACACCTGAGTTTAGGAGTTCAGCCATAGGAGTTCTCTGGCAGATGTTTTTTTTTGGGGCGGGGGGGTTGGGAGGGTGGGTCTCTTGTGTATACTACCATATCATAGGCAAAGAGTGATACTTTGACTTCGTCCTTTCCTACTTGTATCCCTTTGACCTCCTTTTGTTGTCTAATTGTTCTTAGTAGAACTTCGGATACAGTATTGAATAAATAGAGGATTTCACAGTCTCTCAGTGAGGAGCACATAATTGCCTTTACAGATGTGGCTGCTGTAGATACATAACCCTGCCAATAACCTGGAGTGATAACCTAAGCAATGATCCTTCCAATACATCTCCTACAAATCCCTAGACACACTATTTTATTGAACAATTATTAAGACTATAACCTAAAAATGTCTAACTCATAGACAAAGGAAAAAATTAGTAGGGGGGTTAGAGAACCTAAAGAAAAAAATAAAAGAGATCATCTAAACATTTATATGAAGATGCTTAGAGACACTATAAAATCAATCTCACTAATTGCATTTGCCTAATTCTTGGTATCCAAAAGTGGAAGTCAGAAGGAACACCCTCAATCTCATTATTAATGGGGTTAGCTAATCTATTAGTGAACAACTTCTCATGATTAGTCCTGGTAAGCTTTCACCACTATAGAAGACAGAGGAAGGAAAGAGTGAGTGTATGTGGGATGGATCCCCAGGTTGGTCAGTCTCTGGATGGCATTTCCTTAACTCTTTGCTCCACCCTTTTTCTCTGTAACACCTCCCATGGGAATTTTGTTCCCTCTTCTAAGAAGGATCAATCCACAGAGTACACAACCAAAAGGTACACATGAAGGAACCCATGGCTCCAGTTGCATATGTAGCAGAGGATAGCCTTGTCAGAAATCACTTGGGAGGAGAGGCCCTTGGTCCTGTGAAGGCTCAATGAATAGGGAAACAGAAGTGGTTGGATTGATGAGCAGGGGGATAGGATAGGGGGTCTTTGGAGAGGAAACGAGGAAAGGGGTAACATTTGAAATGTAAATAAAAATATCTAATAATTGTTTTTAAAAAATGAGTGGACAGAAGAGTCAAGTTTTTAGGTAGAGCTATGTTTGAGTTCATGTAAGTCTTCAGATAGCCCTGATAAGTGATTTTTTTTTTACTTTGTCTATTTTTGATGACATTTTTCCATACCGTTTCCATATTCTTAATGTGATGATCTGATTGTTAGCTCATAGCAGTGAACAAAAACAACCTTGGAAAAGATTGGTGCACCGATAAGGGGACATACCCTGGACTGATGGAAACACCATACACACACACACACATACATGCAGAGAGAGAGAGAGAGAGAGAGAGAGAGAGAGAGAGAGAGAGAGAGAGAGAGAGAGATCAAAATTAAACCATAAAGAAAAGAAAATCTGCTCAATACATAAATATGTAACAAGATGTAATCAGTAATATATTTCCCATCAAAGAAAAGCACAGGAATATGACTTCACAGTTTAATTTTTCTCAACATATAAAGAAATTTTAACACTAACTCTTAAACTACACACACACACACACACAGATATATATCACAAGCACATGATTGAAATCTGTCTTGAACTTAGACACAATGATTGTTTTTGGTAAAAAAAAAATTAACAGTTATGCAACTGAATAAATCACTATATTAAAAAATTACTATGCAAAAATACTACAGAAAATTAAATTACTACATTGTTAAAGAACAGTAGGTATATGAAGATGGCTCTTCATATGTGAATTAATAACAGTTTTCACATGACCATACTAGATGACAAAATGCCTAATATTGTATTAGTAGACATAGGAAATAGTCTACAACATCTATCATTTCTTCCTGATAATAACCTTTTACAGGTGATACTCTTTATCTGTGAAAATACTACTAAATTCTCTACCAAAAGCCTGTCAGGACCCAAAAACAAACTCAGTGATGTTACATGTATAATTATATTAAGTAGCCAAATGATTTGTCATCAGTAATATACTTACATGTCAAGAATAGACTTTTTGAAAAAGAAACTAATCCCATATATTACCCCAAATGACAATGTTTATATACATTTAAGCAGAAAAGTGAAGAATATCCATGAAAAATATAACTAATGTAAGAAGTTGAATTTATATAAAAATGAATATATATCTTTTATGTTTTTATAGATTTTAAGAATTAATGTTGATGAACTATTGATACATCTTAGGTAATCTTGATTCAGTACAATAACCATAATAATAGTCCGGAAATTTTTCATAACTTTCATATGAACACAAAACAATAATCCTAAAATTATTATGAAACTACCAAAAAGAAGATCAATAGCAAATCTATCCTGAGCAAAACGGAGCAAAGCTTGAAAGTCTCACATCTCAGAATCTTCAGAACATACTACAGAGCCTTGGTAGGAAGAACCACTGTCACCATCATAAACCCAAATATATAAATCAATAAAAAAGAATGGAGAAAGTAAAGTTTATTTCATGTACATCTGGCCTAGTGATTTTCGTCAAAGGTGAATTCTCTATAGATTGACTTGGAAATGGAGATATGACTCTTGCCTAACATACCTTATTTTTCTAATTCAATTTTTTACATAGGTTATGTGGGAGTTGAAACTCCTAAATTACATGTCACAATGAATATCTAATAAGTTTGTAATAAAACATCAGTATACCTTACAAACTGGTAAAAAAGCAAATATAAAATTTTAATTTAAAATATGGCTCTATTTTCAGTATACTGATGTCAGATATAGAAAGTTAGATAGTATTAGGTAGTATATTCCTACTCATCTCATGCTATATACTTGAGGTAAATTTAACAGGGTGAACTCCCCCTAGCACAGAATGTTCTTAATGAACTTTGTTCCCCCATCAGAACTCAATTCATTGAAGCAGTAACACACTGTGAATTATGTTACTAGGAAGTTTATAAAGGCAGTTTGCCTGCAGAATAAAATCTGCCTTACTAATAGAGTTTTTTTAAGAGAGTGAAAACATTCTAAATCAGTCTCTCAGAACAAGATTTATTTATTATTATTATTTTTTTGCTGTGTAATGATGTGATTTGTTTATTTAAAATGATTTTCCTCCCAAGTTGCCCAACGATTTAGTAGGTTTTCTTTTTAATTGATGAAATGAGGTCATACTGAGTCTGCATCTGGATCTATAGTTTTCAAATAATGTCCTCTAAGTACTTATCTTCTTAGCTATATTTTTATTTATTTGTAGAAACTACTTATAATCTATTCTAAATATATATTAAACTGGTTGCCTTGAAAGGTGTGAGAATAATAATTCAGTATAATATACAATGTTTTAAAATAAATTTTCCACTCAGAGTTTGTAAATATTTTTAAATGGATAGCAATTTAGATTTTTTTTATTTATAGTGGTATAGTTACATAATTTTATTATTCATTCACATAATTTTTTTGAGATCCAGGAATCCGCACAAACTACAAAAACACCAATTTTATTCAGACAGGGATGGTTTATTGAATGCACACTCTAACACTGATCAATCCATTCTGTAATTCAGTATTCTGGGCTGAGGCTATGATCTCAACTATCTTCACTATCAGCTTATAATGGCTAAAATCACAAAAACACAATGAGCTCATACACAGGTGTAGGAATGGTTGCCCAATGGTCAGCTCTGACTCAAGCCATTTTAGATAAAATAGTTCATGTTAACTTTTAATTTGATGGGTCCTATATAAAGCTTTATGGAATTTCTTAAGACTAGCAAACCTCATATAGAATACAACAGGATATGTGATTACCATGACTTTGCTCTGAGTCAAGTTATTTTCCTATGCCAATGTCTGTCAGGCATGTGACTGCAACAATATGAAATAGCTGTCAGTCCTGGGACAAAAATGCTACAGATATGCTTGGGGGTAGACTTTAGCAATTTTATTTTTATTTGCTTAATTAGCAGGCCATTTAACATTTATATTACTAAAACTAGGAATAAGCATTATTTCTAATGTAATTACAAATATATATTTTAAGTAAAAGAAATAATACCAATCTCTGACACCATTAATGATACACTGTTATGCTAGCAGACAAGAGTCTAGCATGAGTATTCTCTGAGAGACTACATCCTGAAACTTCCTCAGAAGAATAGACTTCCATAGCCAAACAAGATGGAGTGCAGAGAGTTTATGGAATAATACGGGGAAGGACTGAAGGCTCTGAAGAGGATAGGAATCCCACAGTAAGACAGAATCAATTACCCTTGAGGCCTCTCAGAGACTAAATCACCAACCAAAAAACATACACTGTACGAACCTAGGTTTCCTCCCATATCTGTAGCAGCTTGGTTTTCATGTGGGTTATAAACAAAAGCTATTGCCTGTCTATGGGATATGTTCTAGCTGTACTACCTTGCCTGCCATCAGTGGGAGAGGATGTGCCTAGCCCAGCAGATTTGCAGGAGAGAGGTTCCAATCTGTGGAAAGCCGTGCAGTGTGCAGCGTGCAACGAGCAATCACTGTGGAGAGCCGTGCGCGTGCCGCGAGCAATCACCATTATAAGATGGCGCTGGCCTCCGCTGTGACAAACTAGTAAACAAGCCTTGTGCGCAAGTGCGAGAGTGAACTCACTCCTAGTCACTGCCCATTCTCGGGGTGTAATAGTGGTGTGATGAGCGAGCAACGAATCAAGAGCTGTCACGCCACATCAGGTGCTGAAACGTCATGACTGAGTGCTATATAAGGGACTCCATTTTCTGGGGTCGAGATCTTCCTGAGAAGTAAGCAATAAAGCTTTGCTGCAGAAGATTCCGGTTGTCCTGAGTGTGTTCTTGCCGGCGGGGACAAAAGCTCGGGATAAGTGGCACCGAAGACCCGGGAACTACCATCACACCGGCGCAAGGAAGATCCCTCGTTCACGGGGCGGAATCAGAACTGCGGGACACTACAGCTCTGCAAGGTAAGTATTGTCTTGAAATTTCTCCAGAGTTAGATGCCCTTATGATTGTTTGCACGGCGATCGCACTTTCCCTTTCAGTTTCGTTTTGTTTCCACCGCTGGAACTGCTGACTGGTTCCCAGTCGCAGTCAGGCTCGGACAGCACCTGGACAGTGCCTGGACAGTGATTAGTTTCAGTCACGGTCAGGACTGGATAGCAGCAGAATGGGAATTTCTCACTCTGTAGTAGTGGCGTTAAGGTCAGTCCTGAAGCAGTGTGGCCTAAAAATCGCCACTAAGAGTATAGAGGCATTTGTCAGGGAGGTAGACCGTGTGGCACCATGGTATGCTTGCTCAGGTTCGTTAACTGTCACTTCTTGGGATAAACTGAAAGGAGATCTAGTTAGGGAACAGCAGAACGGCAAACTTAAAGCAGGGGTCATGCCGTTATGGAAATTGGTGAGATCGTGCTTAACAGATGAGGATTGTGAGCAGATGGTAGAAGCAGGGCAGAAGATTTTGGACGAAATTCAAGACAGTCTATCAGAGGCAGAGTGGGGAGAGAGATTGAAAGTTGGGACGAAACAAGGTGCACCGAAGAATTTAGGCCTTTCCACGGGCCTTGAGCCCGAGGAAAAGAGATACAAAGGAAAGAATGCCTTGGGAGAGATTAGAAAAAGGGATGTAAAGGGAGAGAAGAAGAGAGAAAGAACTGGAGAGGCACATAAGGAAAGGAGCCTCTACCCGCCATTAGATGAGTTTAAGGCACTAGCTGTCAGTAGCTCAGAATTGGATAAGGAACTTAGCTCCTCTGAGGAGACAGACTTAGAGGAAGAAAGATACCAGCCAGATGAAAGACGAGCTAATCAGTTACAGAATAACATAAAGAAAGCAAAAGTAGCTAGAGACAAATGTCAAATCACTATGCGATCTTCAGATCCGCAACCTCTGGGTCCTAGTACACCTCCGCCCTACGTGCAGAGGTATCAATCAGACGCATTCATTTCAAAAGAGGAACAGAGAAAAGTGCAGCAAGCGTTCCCAGTCTTTGAAGGCGCAGAGGGCGGACGCGTTCATGCCCCAGTGGAGTATATACAGATTAAAGAATTAGCAGAGTCAGTTCGTAACTATGGAGTCAATGCCAACTTTACTGTAGCCCAAGTCGAAAGGCTTGCTACTCTGGCAATGACCCCCGGCGATTGGATGACTGTAGTAAAAGCCGCATCTCCTAACATGGGAATGTATTTAGAATGGAAAGCTTTGTGGCAAGACTCCTGCCAAGCACAGGCAAGGGCCAATGCCAATGTTGAAGGGGACCAAGGAACATGGACTTTTGAGTTGCTTACAGGTCTGGGACAACACGCTAATAACCAGACAAATTACCATTGGGGAGCTTATGCTCAGATCTCAGCTGCTGCAGTTAAGGCATGGAAGGCACTCTCTAAGAAGGGAGAGGCAAGTGGGCATTTGACCAAGATCACCCAGGGCGCACAGGAGTCATTCTCAGATTTTGTGGCTAGAATGACAGAAGCGGCAGGGAGAATTTTTGGGGATCCGGAAACAGCTATGCCTTTAATTGAACAGTTGATCTATGAACAGGCTACCCAGGAATGCAGGGCGGCTATTACACCTAGAAAGAGCAAGGGACTGCAGGATTGGTTGAAGGTTTGCCGTGAGCTTGGAGGGCCACTCACTAATGCAGGTTTAGCAGCTGCCATTCTACAAGGGCAAAAACGCCCTGACATGGCTGAGCTCAAACTCTGCTATAATTGTGGCAAACCAGGACACTTAAAAAAGGACTGTAGAGCCCTTGTCAAAAGGAGAGCACCAGGACTGTGTACTAAGTGTGGAAAAGGATATCTATCGTTGGGCTAGAGATTGTCGTTCAGTCAGGGACATTCGAGGCAGGCCCCTGCAGCCAGGATTCCCTCAAGCAGTAGATAATGAGACCATTCCAAAAAACCAGTACAGGGCCCTCAGGTCTCAGGGCCCGAAAACATATGGGACCTCGACAGGCAAAAGGTGGACCCCACAGTCCGCAGGGCAACAGAAGGATCAGCTGGGTTGGACCTCCGTACCACCACCCGATTCATGCTAATGCCCCAAATGGGGGTACAGCCTATTCCTACTGACTATAAAGGACCTCTGCCATCCGGGAGTGTTGGCCTAATATTGGGCCGGGCCTCCCTTACCTTACAAGGTCTTATTGTTCACCCTGGAGTCGTAGATCAAGACTATGAAGGGGAACTTCAAGTTCTCTGTTCCTGTCCTCAGGGTGTCTTTTCTATTTCACAAGGGGATAGAATAGCTCAGTTAATAATTTTGCCAAGCCTACATGGCTGTTTTCCTTCCTCTGGTGTCCCTCGAGCTACCAGAGGGATTGGTTCTACTGGAAATGATTCTGCTTACTTAGTGATGCCTCTTGACTCCAGGCCATTCTTAGAATTAGTTATAGAAGGAAAACAATTTAAAGGGATTTTAGACACAGGAGCAGATAAAAGTATCCTGTCTTCCCAATGGTGGCCAAAAACTTGGCCCGTTACTCAGTCATCACGTTCTTTGCAAGGTTTAGGTTATCAGTCCTGTCCCACTATTAGTTCCCGTTCTTTGAGCTGGACAGCTCCTGAAGGTCAAACAGGACGATTCACTCCCTATGTTTTACCACTCCCAGTAAATCTCTGGGGGAGAGACATTTTACAGGCACTAGGACTGACCTTGACTAATGAATACTCGCCACAAGCTGTTCAAATAATGAAGAAAATGGGCTATAAAGAAGGAAGGGGATTAGGGAAAGGAGAGCAGGGTAAACTTGAACCTATCCCTCAAAAAGGTAATAATGGGAGACAAGGTTTGGGTTTTTTCTAGGGGCCGTTGAGGGCTCCATGCCCATACCATGGCTTACAGAGGAAGTTGTATGGGTTCCTCAATGGCCTCTCTCCTCTGAAAAGTTAGAAGCAGCTACAAAACTAATTTCTGAACAGCTACGCTTGGGTCATTTAGAGCCCTCTACCTCACCCTGGAATACACCTATTTTCGTAATTAAGAAAAAATCTGGCAAATGGCGCTTATTACATGATCTTAGAGCTATTAATGCACAAATGCGTCTATTTGGACCAGTTCAGCGAGGGCTACCATTGCTTTCTGCCTTACCCAAAAATTGGGAAATTATAATTATAGATATTAAAGATTGCTTTTTCTCTATACCTTTATGCCCTCAAGATAGGCAAAGATTTGCATTTACCATCCCAGCCATTAATCATTTAGAACCGGATCAAAGATACCAATGGAAGGTCCTACCTCAGGGGATGGCGAATAGCCCCACCATGTGTCAACTGTATGTGCAATTGGCACTTAAGTCAGTTAGAGAGCATTTTCCATCATTACAGGTGATAATTTATATGGATGACATTTTGATTTGCCATAAAAATTCACAGTTATTGCAAGATGCATACCCTATATTAATAAAAACGTTAGGGCAATGGGGATTGCAGGTGGCCACTGAAAAGGTGCAAGTTGCTCGAATGGGAGCCTTCCTAGGGTCACTCATTTATCCTGACAAAATTGTTCCTCAAAAATTAGAGATTCGCAAAGATCAACTACATACCTTGAATGATTTCCAAAAATTGCTAGGAGATATTAATTGGCTAAGACCATTTTTGAAAATTCCATCAGCAGAATTAAAGCCCTTATTTGACATATTAGAGGGAGATACCCACATCTCCTCCCACAGAGCACTTACCCCAGCTGCATGTCAAGCTTTACAAACGATAGAAAAGGCCTTACAAGATGCTCAATTACAACGCATTGAGGAGTCAAAGTCATTTGAATTGTGCATATTAAAAACTGCACAGTTACCAACAGCAGTCTTATGGCAAAAAGGACCCTTATTGTGGGTCCATCCTAATGCTTCCCCTGCAAAAATCATTGAGTGGTATCCTAATGCAATTGCTCAACTTGCACTTAGGGGGATAAAAGCAGCTATTACTTATTTTGGGAAAGAACCTCATATGCTAATCGTACCTTATACTTCTGCTCAAGTTCAAACCCTGGCAGCAACAACAAACGATTGGGCAGTCTTGGTTGCCTCTTATTCAGGACAAATTGATAATCATTATCCAAAACATCCAATTTTACAATTTGCCTTAAGCCAAGCCATAGTGTTTCCAGTAATAACAGCCAAACACCCACTTCCGGATGGGGTAGTAGTGTATACAGATGGATCCAAATCTGGCATAGGTGCATATGTAGTAAATGGCCAAGTAACATCTAAACAATATAATGAGACATCACCCCAGATTGTAGAGTGTTTGATAGTTCTAGAAGTCCTTGAAACTTTTCCGGGACCGCTCAATATTGTATCTGACTCTTCATATGTGGTCAATGCAGTTAATATGCTTGAAGTTGCTGGCTTAATTAGACCCTCTAGCAAGCTTGCTCACATTTTTCAGCAAATTCAGTCAGCCTTGTTACATAGAAGACATCTTGTGTATATTACTCATGTTAGGGCTCATTCTGGCCTTCCTGGCCCCATGTCTCATGGAAATGACTTGGCAGACAAAGCTACTAGAATAGTGGCTGTTGCTCTGTCCTCGCAGTCAGAGGCTGCAAGGGAGTTTCATAAACGCTTCCACGTGACGGCTGAAACATTACGCCACCGTTTCACTTTAACTAGGAAAGAAGCTCGTGACATTGTCACCCAATGTCAAAACTGTTGTCAATTTCTGCCTACTCCTCATGTAGGGGTAAACCCCCGAGGCATCAGACCATTACAGGTCTGGCAAATGGATGTCACTCATATTTCCTCCTTTGGAAGAAATCAATATTTACATGTTTCCATTGACACCTGCTCTGGTGTTATGTTTGCTACACCTTTAACAGGTGAGAAAGCCTCTCATGTTATACAGCACTGTTTAGAAGCATGGAGTGCTTGGGGCAAGCCCACAATTCTTAAAACTGATAATGGGCCAGCATATACCTCTACTAAATTTCAGCAATTTTGTCATCAAATGGATGTCACTCACTTGACTGGCCTTCTTTATAATCCTCAAGGACAAGGCATTGTGGAACGTGCTCACCGTACACTTAAGTCTTATCTTATAAAACAAAAAAGGGGAGTTGATGAGACTCTGCCCTCAGTGCCAAGAGTAGCTGTATCTATGGCACTCTTTACACTCAATTTTTTGAATCTTGACGAGCAAGGTCGCTCTGCAGCTGATCGACATAGCTCAGACCCTGATAGACCAAAAGAAATGGTCAAATGGAAGGATGTCTTAACTGGTCTGTGGAAAGGCCCGGATCCTATTTTGATAAGATCCAGGGGAGCTGTTTGTGTTTTTCCACAGAGTGAAGACAACCCATTTTGGCTGCCGGAACGACTCACCCGCAAGATATTCATCAAGGATGGTGCAGAAGATGCTGACCTCCCGAGGACTGCTCCTGATCCTGACAATGCTGAACTTGTCTCAGGTTCCTAGTATGAGGGGCGAACAGAGATGGGCCATTCTTTCGACTTTCCCTAAACCAATGCCAGTTCGCCATAATGCTATAGTTTTTCCAAAATTCTTTACTACTAATAAAACATTAGATTTGCCATATCTACCCTATGATCCCACCCGAGCACCATTAGGGGAAAATCGCTCTTTATTAGAACAGGGTTATGTTTTCAAATTAATGGACCAGGAAAATGTATCAACCTCACAGCTCGAGCTTTGGGGAAGTTTAATGAGCACCGAGGAGGTTGGGTAAGCACAACCCAAGATACTTCCAATGCAGATATAACCTTTACAAATCGGACCTTTTGGCAGGAGGCAATTTGGGTTAATGGTACATTTCTACCACCTAACTTTTCAGACAAAGAACGTCCCCACCAACCAAAAATAGCCCCTCATTGTAGCTTGGAAGATGAAGGGCTGATATTGCCTTGGTCTGATTGTCAATCCTCCATCACTCGTTGGGCAGATCAGAGTAAAACCTTTTCCTTTTCTCCCAACATGATAGATGATCCAGAGAAGGAATTTGTTATGAAAAAGGGACTTTTCATACAGGACTTTAGAATGCATCCCTTTCACAAGTGGGTGCTTTGTGGAGTCAATGGCAGTTGTACAGAACTCAATCCTTTGATCTTTATCCAGGGAGGAGCAGTTGGAAAGGCTTCTTTTAATGGCATCTCAAGATTTGCTCAGTATTGGGGAATACATGCTGCCTCCCAGGATTCTTATGGATATACTAATACCAGTGTAGAGATCACTGGGTTCAATAAAACTTTGGTAAACCAGATTAATTATCCATCTACCCCAGTCTGTGTTTACCCCCCTTTCTTGTTTATTCTTTCAAATGATTCATTTGAAGTCTGTTCCAATGATTCTTGTTGGATTTCTCAATGTTGGGACATAACAAAGAACACCCGTGCCATGGTAGCACGGATCCCACGTTGGATCCCTGTTCCGGTGGAAACACCCTCCACCTTATCCCTGTTTCGACAAAAAAGAGATTTTGGAATTACTGCTGCCGTGATCATAGCAATTTCAGCCAGTGCAGCTGCTGCTACAGCTGCAGGGTATGCTATGGTTAGTACGGTTCAATCAGGCACAAAATTAAATCAGCTTTCAGCAGATCTGGCTGATGCCATCACTGTCCAAACTTCTGCTAGTACCAAGTTAAAGGGAGGGCTGATGATATTGAATCAGCGCCTTGACCTGGCAGAAGAACAGATAGGAGTTCTATACCAGATGGCCCAGTTGGGTTGTGAAAGAAAACTGGAAGCCCTGTGTATTACCAGTGTCCAATATGAAAATTTTACTTATGCAGCTAATCTGTCTAGACAGCTTTCCTTGTATCTTGCAGGAAATTGGTCTGAGGGATTCGATGAGACTCTTGAGGCCCTGAGGGTGGCAGTTTTAAAGATCAACTCAACGCGAGTGGACCTGTCATTGACAGAGGGCCTCTCCTCCTGGATTTCATCTGCATTTTCTTATTTTAAGGAATGGGTGGGGGTGGGTTTATTTGGCGTTGCCACCTGCTGTGGACTTGTGTTCATGCTCTGGTTGGTTTGCAAGCTCAGAACCCAACAAACACGTGACAAGGTTGTGATAGCTCAAGCACTTGCTGCCATTGAGCAAGGCGCCTCCCCCGAAATCTGGCTATCTATGCTCAAAAATTAGTTGACATTGGTGGCTGGCCTCTTTTGTAGAGTTCGCCCTAGGTCATTTAGTAGTTACTGTCACATAGCACTGCGGTATCCAGGGACGGGCAACTTTCCTCATGCACAGATCATCCTAAGACACGGGGCCCAGTGGCGATAGGGTTACCCTATGACAGGAAAAGGCTGTGACATTGGAGGAACGACCTAAGACAGGAGCCACAGCGGATGGGCATAATTACACAGACCTAGTCCAGCCTCAATTTAATAAAATAAAAAGGGGGAGATGTGGAAAGCCGTGCAGTGTGCAGCGTGCAACGAGCAATCACTGTGGAGAGCCGTGCGCGTGCCGCGAGCAATCACCATTATAAGATGGCGCTGGCCTCCGCTGTGACAAACTAGTAAACAAGCCTTGTGCGCAAGTGCGAGAGTGAACTCACTCCTAGTCACTGCCCATTCTCGGGGTGTAATAGTGGTGTGATGAGCGAGCAACGAATCAAGAGCTGTCACGCCACATCAGGTGCTGAAACGTCATGACTGAGTGCTATATAAGGGACTCCATTTTCTGGGGTCGAGATCTTCCTGAGAAGTAAGCAATAAAGCTTTGCTGCAGAAGATTCCGGTTGTCCTGAGTGTGTTCTTGCCGGCGGGGACAAAAGCTCGGGATACCAATCCTCTCAGAGGAGAAGACAATAGGGGATGGAAGGGTGGATTGTGGGAGCAGGTGACCAAGAGCAGTGAGCAAGATGTCAGGTGAATGAATGAATGAATAAATAAATAATAAAAAGAAATAATATGTGTAAATCCTAAAGTAATATCCATCCTTTGAATTTGACAAAACAGAATGTTATACAGCAAGTATCACAAATTTTGTCTTTTTTACTTTATTTCAAATCTCTGATAAGGATTAATGTGCTCTGTTTGTTAAAAAGCAAAACTCTAACCCAAAGTTACCCTATACCCCAAAATTCACAGGAAAATAAATCATCTCACAAAAAACTCAAAATAAGAGAATTATACACACATAAGACAACCTCCAACAACAAACATAGCATGAACTAACAATCAGTGGTCTTTAATATCTCTCAATATCAATAGACTCAATTCTCCAATAAATAGACACAGACTATATACTAAATATACAAACAGGATCCATCATTTTGCTTCATAGAAAAAACATACCTCAGCAAAATGACAGACACTAACAGAGTAAAGGGCTGGAAAAAAGTTTTTCAAGGAAATGGTCCCAAGATATAAGTTGGAGTTGGCATTCTAATAACCAATAAAAGAGATTTTCAACTTAAAGCAATCCAAAGAGATGGGGAAGGGCAATTCATACTCATTAATGGAAAAATCCACCAAGGTGAATTCTTAATTCTGGACATCTATGCCCAAATGCAAGGACATGCACATTTGTAAAAGAAACTTCACTAAAACTCAAAATACACATTGAATCTCAGACAATAATAATGGGGGGTTTCAATACCCTACTTTCACAAATGAGAAGGTCCTTTAAACGGAAAATAACAGAGCACAGTGAAAGTAACAGTAGGTATGAACCAAATGAATTTAACAGGTATCTACCCTAAAACAAAACATTATCGCTTCTTCCCAGAGCCTCATGGAATCTTCTCCAAAATTGACCATATAATCTGATACAAAACAAGCTTTACCAGATGCAAGAAGATTTAAAAAATACTGTGTATTCTATCAGATCAACAAAGACTAAGGCTGAGCATCAATAACCAAAAAAACATCAGAAAGCCCACATACTCATGGAAACTGAACAATTCTCTACTCAATGATAACTTTGTCAAGGGAGAAATGAAATACTTTCTAGGATTCAATGAAAATGAAGGCACAGCATACCCAAACTTATGGGACACAATGAAAACACGATAAAAGGAAAATTCATGGCACAATGTGCCTTCAGAAAGAAATTTAGAGAGACTATACTAGCAACTTAACAGCACACCTGAAAGCTCAGTAACAAGAGGCAATTACATCCAAGAGGAGTAGACGGCAGGACATAACCAAACTCTCAGGGCTGAAATCATCCAGATAGAAACAAAGAGTATGATACAAAGAATCAACAAAACCAAGAGCTGGCTCTTTCAAGTTAGAAAAAACCCTTAGCCAAACTAACTAAAGGGCACAGAGATAGTATCCAAATTAACAAAATAAGAAATGGAAAGGGAGACATAACAACAGAAACTGAGGAAATTTAAAAAATCAGAAAGTCTAATTACAAAAAGCCTATACTCAACAAAACTGGGAAATCTAGAAGAAATGAATCGTTTTCTAAACAAGTAAACTATCTAAACAGTCCTATAACCCCTAAGAACATAGAAGCAGTCATCAAAATTCTCCCAACCAAAAAAGCCCAGCTGACTTTAGTGCAAAATTCTACCAGACCTTCAAATAAGAGCTAATACCAACACTCCTCAAACAATTCTAAAAAATAGAAAAAAACAAACAAAAACACTACATAATTCATTTTTTGAAGCCAAAGTTACTGTAATACCTAAACCACACAAAGACTCAACAAAGAAAAAATATTTTGGACAAAATTCACTTATGAATACTGCGGCAAAAATACTTCAATAATATTCTCACAAAATAAATCCAAGGACACATTTAAAACATCACTCACCAAGATCAAGTAGGCTTCATATCAGGATGCAGTGATGGTTAAATATGCAAAACTACATCAATGTAATTTTATATATAAATATATATATATATATATATATATATATATATATATATATATATATATATATATCCCAAGGAAAAATATCACTCATCTCATAAGACACTGATAAGACACTGATCAAGTCTTTGGCAAAATACAACACACATTCATGTTAAAAGTCTTGGAGAGATCAGGCATTCATGACAAATACCTAAACATAATAAATTTAATATACAGCAAAACAGTGGCCAACATCAATTTAAATGGAGAGAAACTTGAAAAGATGAAAGAGACAAAAAATGAGACAAGAAAAGAAAGAGACAAGAAAAGGATGCCTACTCTCTCTATATATCTACTGAATATAGTTCTTGAACTTCCAGCTAGAGCAATCAGACAACAAAAGGAGATAGAAGGATACACTTTTGAAAGGAAGAAGTCAAAGTACTACTATTTAGATGATATGATAGTATATATATATATATATATATATATATATAAAAGCAACCCAAAACCTTCTACCAGAGAATAGCTGATAAACAAGGTCAGCAATCTGGCAGGATATAAAATTAACTCAAACAAATCTGTAGCCTTCCTTTATACAAATAATAAATGGGCAAAAAAAGATATTAGGGAAACAACACCCTTCACAATGGCCACAAATAATATAAAATATCTTGGTGTAACTCTAAGCAAATAAGTGAAAGATTTCTGTGACAAGAACTTCAAGTTTCTGAAGAAAGAAATTGAAGAAAACCTTAGAAGATGGAAACATCTCCCATATTACATGCTCATAGATTTGTAGGACTGACATAGTAAAAATGGCCATCTTACCAAAAGCAATCTACATAGTTCCTATAAAACTTGCAACATAATACTTCACAGATATAGAAAGAGCAATTCTCAACTTCATAAGGAAAAAATAAAAAAATCCAGTATAGCAAAAACATTTCTCAACAATAAGAAAAAAAAAAAACTACTTGGAGAATCTCCATCCCTAATCTCAAGCCATACTACAGAACAATAGTAATAATAATTGAGTAGTACTGGTACAGAGAGAGACAGGTCAAACAATGGAAGAGAATTGAAGACTTGTGATCTATTGACCTTTGAGAAAGAAGCTAAAACCATATAGTGGAAATAAGAAAGCATCATCAACAAATTGTGCCAGTCAAATTTGAGGTCTGCTTGTAGAAGAATCCAAATTCATCCATACCTATCACCTTTCTCAAGTCCAAGTGGCTTAAAGCTTTCAACATAAAACCAGACAAGCTGAATCTAATAGAAGAGGAAGTGGAAAAGAGCCTTGGGTGCACTGGTACAGGGGAAATTTCCTGAACAGAACACCAATGGCTCTAAGATCAAAAAATGATAATTGCTACCTCATGAAATTGAAAAGCTTCTGTAAGACCAAGGACACTGCCAATTTGACAAAACAACAATTTACAGATTGTAAAACAATCTTCAGTAACCCCACATCTGATAGATGGTTACTAGTTTACTAGTCAAAAAAGATAAAGTACTCAAGAAGTTAAACTCCAACAAAAGAAATAATCCTATTTTAAAACGAGGTACGGAGGTGAACAGAATTCTCAATAAAGAATCTTGATGGCTGAGAAGCACTTAAAAAAATGGTCAACATCCTTAGTCATCAGGGAAATGGAAATCAAAAACAACCCTAAGATTCCACGTTACACCAATAAATGCCTAAGATAAAAATCTCAAATGACAGCCCAGGCTGGCAAAGATGTGCAGAAAGAGGAACACTCCTCCATTTCTGGTGGAATTGCAAACTGGTACAACCGCTCTGGAAGTCAGTATGACAGTTCCTCAGAAAATTGGAAATAATTCTACCCAAAAAGCAGCTATATACTCCTGGGCATATACCCAAAAGATATTCTACCATTCCACAAGGACATGTGTTCCACTATGTTTATAGCAGCTTTTGTCATAATTGCCAGAAGTTGAAAACAAAAACAGCTGTCCCTCAACTGAGAAATGAATACAGAAAATGTGGTTCATTTACACAATGGAATGCTATTCAGCTATTAAAAACAATGACATCAAGAATTTGTAGGCAAATGCATAGAACTAGAAAATATTATCCTGAGTGAGGTAACCCAGACCCAACAGGACATGCATATACTCACTGATAAGGGGATATTAGCCAAAATTTACAAATTACCAATGATATAATTCACAAACTGTATGTAATTTAACAAGAAGTAAGGCCCCAGTGAGGATGCTTCCATCTTACTTAGATGGGGGAACATAAAAATCATGGGAGGCAGAGGGAAGGACCTGGGTGGAAGGGGGGAGAGGGAAAAAAATGAGGGCAGGACCAAGTGAGGGGAGATAAAGAAGAGAATTCCAGAGAGCCAAGAGAATGAATGGAAATATGCAGCTTCTGGAGTTGAGGGCCTGGGGACACCTCTACAAAGTTTCTGAGACCTAGGATATTAAAGTTTCCCAGGACTCACTGGGGTAATATTAGCAAAAATGTCCAACAGTGAGGAGATGGAACCTGAAAAGACCACCTCCAGAAGATAGATAGGCACCCCAGTGGAGGGAGGAAGCCTCTCACCCGTTCGCAAAACTTTGTTCTAGAATTGTTCCTAATACTTAAAGGAAATTCAGGGACAAAAATGGAGCAGAGACAGAAGGAAATGGCATCCAGTGACTTGCCCAACTTGGGATCCACCTCATGGGCAGACACCAAACCCTGACACTATTACTGATGCCATCTTGTGCTTGCAGACAGGAGCCTAGCATTGCTGTCCTCTAAGAAGTTCCTCCAGCATGTGAGTGAGACAGATGCTGATAATTACAGCCAATCATTGGACTGGGGTCTGAGACACCACTATGTAAGAGATAGAGGGAGGATTGAAAGAGCAGAAGGGGATTGCAACCCCTTAGAAAGAACTACAGTGTCGACCAACCCAAACCCTTTGAGAGGTTCCAGAGACTAAGTCCCCAACTGAAGAACACACATGAGCTTGCCCGTGGCTCTCAGCACATGCAGCAGAGAACTGCCTTTTCTGGCCTTAGTGAGAAAAGATATGGCTAAACTTGTAGAGACTTGATGCCTCGGAGAATGGTGATGCTGGGGGTGAGTGAGATATGTGGGGGGTGGGTAGTGAGGGGAGAAACCTCTAAGAGTCGAAGGGAATGGGGATAGGGTGAAGAACGCTGGGAGTGGGGGTGGGAAGAAGGGCAAAATTAGTAATGTAAATAAATAAAATAATTTAATAAAAATATCTCTTAAAAATATCCAGTAAATGTACAGAAAACAAGTTACTTTAATTTAAAATATCATTAAGACAGTTAAGAATTATATATGTACTACAGCTGTGTGTGCCTGTGTGAAGTATGTAGGTAACAATAATTAAAGTGGTAGTCATGGATTGGAAAAGAAGAGGGAGGACACAAGGGATTTGAATGATGAGGGTAGATGGAAGATTCATGTTCATGCATTAATTATATAGAAAGTTCTCAAAAATAAATTTAAATTTAAGAATATATCTTTTTTAAAAATGATTTTATATCTTATGGATTCCAAGCATTTCCACATTTGAACAACCCATAAACCCCTTTCCTTCATGCTTCTCCTTCATCAATATTGTAGAATCTCTTATTGTAATCCACATATCTCTTATGAAAGCTTACCATTTTTTATTACTATTCCATTGGAAGCTCAACCACAATGTATTTCCAAGACCCCTGTTTCCTTCTGTCTGCATGGAGATGCTAACTCTGTTAATAGAGCACATTTGAATATAAACTGTGGACTACACTGAAATCCCAAGATTTTGCTGTTTTTTTTTTGTAGATGTGTCCTAAAATGTAATTTCAAATAGTTTTTGTTTTTGTTTGAGTTTCAATTCCTTGATCTGATGATAATTTTTAATTTAATAATATTCAATACTTTTTATATTTCTGATAATGTTTTGAAGATATTGAAGGAATGAGGGCACTGGAAGGCTGAATTCCCACTAAAGTCATAACTAGCCCCAACCCCACTGAGAGTCAATACTGCATCCCTAATCCTCGGGAAATGTAGAAAGGAAACTTCTGGTCATCCTCTTCTGCCAAAAATACAAGCTCTAAGTCTTGTTCAATATGCATATATAAGAATATTGCACCCCAAATTTTAAGATTCCAGACAGATTGAATATACCTTAGAGCCGTGGAATATATAGACAGTGCAGTATTTTTTATTGTTCTAGTATATTTTTCTATCGTCCATTGAGAATGTATTAAGTCATTTGAAGAAGGCAAGAATTGGGAAAACGTAAGGGTAACTTAAGCAACAATAACGAATATTTAATGTCAGTTACACAAGCATAACTCAGTGATACTGCTGATGTGTTCCAGAACACTGTTAATAAAGCAAAATTGCAATGAAGTAAGTCATATTATTGTTATTTCCCGCAAACACATTGAGGTCTAAAACTAATCTTCGTGTTATATTGCAGAGTTATCTTTAAAAAAGCATTAAATCTAGAATCAATGAACATGCCTCAATTTTAAAATAAATTACTGTCAAAAATATCAACAATTATATGATATTTAAGAATTTATCAGCATTTTGATAGTAGAAATCCCTGTTTTGGGGTAGATAGTTGCTGACTGGTCAAGATGGCAGCTGTTCAATCTTTGGTGGGTATGACAATTTCTTTTTTCTTTTTTTTTTTTTTTATAGTTTCTGAATTTTTTATTTTTTTTTATTTTTTTTTTATTTTTTTTTAATATTTTTATTACATATTTTCCTCAATTACATTTCCAATACTATCCCAAAAGTCCCCCATAGCGCCCCCCACTTCCCTACCCACCCATTCCCATTCTTTTGGCCCTGGCATTCCCCTATATTGGGGCATATAAAGTTTGCAAGTCCAATGGGCCTCTCTTTCCATTGATGGCCGACTAGGCCATCTTTCGATACATATGCAGCTAGAGACAAGAGCTCCAGGGTTCTGGTTAGTACATCATGTTGTTCCAACAATAGGGTTGCAGATCCCTTTAGCTCCTTGGGTACTTTCTCTAGCTTCTCCATTGGGAGCCCTGTGATACATCCAATAGCTGACTGTGAACATCCACTCCTGTGTTTGCTAGGCCCCAGCATCGTCTCACAAGAGACAGCTATATTTGGGTCCTTTCAGCAAGATCTTGCTAGTGTATGCAATGGTGTCAGCGTTTAGAAGCTGATTATGGGACAGATCCCTGGATACAGCAGTCTCTAAATGGTCCATCCTTTCATCACAGCTACGAATTTTGTCTCTGTAACTCCTTCCCTGGGTGTTTTGTTCCCAATTCTAAGAAGGTGCACAGTGTCCACACTTTGGTCTTCATTCTTCTTGAGTTTCATGCGTTTATCAAATTGTATCTTATATCTTGGGTATCCTAAGTTTTGGGCTAATATCCACTTATCAATGAATACATATTGTGTGAGTTCTTTTGTGATTGTGTTACTTCACTCAAGATGATGCCCTCCAGGTCCATCCATTTGGCTAGGAATTTCATAAATTCATTCTTTTTAATAGCTGAGTAGTACTCCATTGTGTAAATGTACCATAATTTCTGTATCCATTCCTCTGTTGAGGGACATCTGGGTTCTTTCCAGCTTCTGGCTATTATAAATAGGGCTGCTATGAACATAGTGGAGCATGTGTCCTTTTTACCGGTTGGGACATCTTCTGGATATATGCCCAGGAGAGGTATTGCTGGATCCTCCGGTAGTACTATGTCCAATTTTCTGAGGAACCGCCAGACTGATTTCCAGAGTGGTTGTACAAGCTTGCAATCCCACCAACAATGGAGGAGTGTTCCTCTTTCTCCACATCTTCGCCAGCATCTGCTGTCACCTGAATTTTTGATCTTAGCCATTCTGACTGGTGTGAGGTGGAATCTCAGGGTTGTTTTGATTTGCATTTCCCTGATGATTAAGGATGTTGAACATTTTTTCAGGTGTTTCTCTGCCATTCGGTATTCCTCAGGTGAGAATTCTTTGTTCAGTTCTGAGCCCCATTTTTTAATGGGGTTATTTGACTTTCTGGAGTCCACCTTCTTGAGTTCTTTATATATATTGGATATTAGTCCCTTATCTGATTTAGGATAGGTGAAGATCCTTTCCCAATCTGTTGGTGGTTTTTTTGTCTTATTGATGGTGTCTTTAGCCTTGCAGAAGCTTTGTAGTTTCATGAGGTCCCACTTGTCAATTCTCGATCTTACAGCACAAGCCATTACTGTTCTATTCAGGAATTTTTCCCCTGTGCCCATATCTTCAAGGCTTTTCCCCACTTTCTCCTCTATAAGTTTCAGTGTCTCTGGTTTTATGTGAAGTTCCTTGATCCACTTAGACTTGACCTTAGTACAAGGAGATAGGAATGGATCAATTCGCATTCTTCTACATGTTAACAACCAGTTGTGCCAGCACCATTTGTTGAAAATGCTGTCTTTCTTCCACTGGATGTTTTTAGCTCCCTTGTCGAAGATCAAGTGACCATAGGTGTGTGGGTTCATTTCTGGGTCTTCAATTCTATTCCATTGGTCTATTTGTCTGTCACTATACCAGTACCATGCAGTTTTTATCACAATTGCTCTGTAGTAGAGCTTTAGGTCCGGCATGGTGATTCCACCAGAGGTTCTTTTATCCTTGAGAAGAGTTTTTGCTATCCTAGGTTTTTTGTTATTCCAGATGAATTTGCAGATTGCACTTTCTAATTCGTTGAAGAATTGATTTGGAATTTTGATGGGGATTGCATTGAATCTGTAGATTGCTTTTGGCAAGATAGCCATTTTTACAATGTTGATCCTGCCAATCCATGAGCATGGGAGATCTTTCCATCTTCTGAGATCTTCTATAATTTCTTTCTTCAGAGACTTGAAGTTTTTATTATACAGATCTTTCACTTCCTTAGTTAGAGTCACGCCAAGATATTTTATATTATTTGTGACTATTGAGAAGGGTGTTGTTTCCCTAATTTCTTTCTCAGCCTGTTTATTCTTTGTGTAGAGAAAGGCCATTGATTTGTTTGAGTTAATTTTATATCCAGCTACTTCACCGAAGCTGTTTATCAGGCTTAGGAGTTCTCTGGTGGAATTTTTAGGGTCCCTTATATATACTATCATATCATCTGCAAAAAGTGATATTTTGACTTCATCTTTTCCAATTTGTATCCCTTTGATCTCCTTTTGTTGTCGAATTGCTCTGGCTAGGACTTCAAGTACAATGTTGAATAGGTATGGAGAAAGTGGACAGCCTTGTCTAGTCCCTGATTTTAGAGGGATTGCTTCAAGCTTCTCACCATTTACTTTGATGTTGGCTACTGGTTTGCTGTAGATTGCTTTTATCATGTTTAGGTATGGGCCTTGAATTCCTGATCTTTCCAAGACTTTTATCATGAATGGGTGTTGGATCTTGTCAAATGCTTTTTCCGCATCTAAGGAGATGACCATGTGGTTTTTGTCTTTGAGTTTGTTTATATACTGGATTACGTTGATGGATTTCCGTATATTGAACCATCCCTGCATCCCTGGGATGAAACCTACTTGGTCAGGATGGATGATTGTTTTGATGTGTTCTTGGATTCGGTTAGCAAGAACTTTATTGAGGATTTTTGCATCAATATTCATAAGGGATATTGGTCTGAAGTTTTCTATCTTTGTTGGGTCTTTTTGTGGTTTAGGTATCAGAGTAATTGTGGCTTCATAGAATGAGTTGGGTAGAGTACCTTCTGTTTCTATTTTGTGGAATAGTTTGTGAAGAACTGGGATTAGATCTTCTTTGAAGGTCTGATAGAACTCTGCACTAAACCCATCTGGTCCTGGGCTTTTTTTAGTTGGGAGACTATTAATGACTGCTTCTATTTCTTTGGGGGATATAGGGCTGTTTAGATCATTAACCTGATCTTGATTCAACTTTGGTACCTGGTATCTGTCTAGGAACTTCTCCATTTCATCCAGGTTCTCCAGTTTTGTTGAGTATAGCCTTTGGTAGAAGGATCTGATGGTGTTTTGGATGTCTTCAGGATCTGTTGTTATGTCTCCTTTTTCATTTCTGATTTTGTTAATTAGGATGCTTTCCCTGTGCCCTCTAGTGAGTCTGGCTAAGGGTTTATCTATCTTGTTGATTTTCTCAAAGAACCAGCTCCTTGATTGGTTGATTCTTTGAATAGTTTTTCTTGTTTCCACTTGGTTGATTTCACCCCTGAGTTTGATTATTTCCTGCCGTCTACTCCTCTTGGGTGAATTTGCTTCCTTTTGTTCTAGTGCTTTTAGGTGTGTTGTCAAGCTGCTAATGTGTGCTCTCTCTAGTTTCCTTTTGGAGGCACTCAGAGCTATGAGTTTTCCTCTGAGAAATGCTTTCATTGCGTCCCATAAGTTTGGGTATGTTGTGGCTTCATTTTCATTGAACTCTAAAAAGTCCTTAATTTCTTTCTTTATTCCTTCCTTGACCAAGGTATCATTGAGAAGAGTGTTGTTCAGTTTCCACGTGAAGGTTGGCTTTCTATTATTTATTTTGTTATTGAAGATCAGCCTTAGTCCATGGTGATCTGATAGGATGCATGGGACAATTTCAATATTTTTATATCTGTTGAGGCCTGTTTTGTGACCAATTATGTGGTCAATTTTGGAGAAGGTACCATGAGGTGCTGAGAAGAAGGTATATCCTTTTGTTTTAGGATAGAATGTTCTGTAGATATCTGCCAGATCCATTTGATTCATAATTTCTCTTAGTTTCACTGTGTCCCTGTTTAGTTTCTGTTTCCATGATCTGTCCATTGGTGAAAGTGGTGTGTTGAAGTCTCCCACTATTATTGTATGAGGTGCAATGTGTGCTTTGAGCTTTACTAAAGTTTCTTTAATGAATGTGGCTGCCTTTGTATTTGGAGCATAGATATTCAGGATTGATAGTTCCTCTTGGAGGATTTTACCTTTGATGAGTATGAAGTGTCCCTCCCTGTCTTTTTTAATGACTTTGGGTTGGAAGTCAATCTTATCAGATATTAGAATGGCTACTCCAGCTTGTTTCTTCATGCCATTTGCTTGGAAAATTGTTTTCCAGCCTTTCATTCTGAGGTAGTGTCTATCCTTTTCTCTGAGATGAGTTTCCTGTAAGCAGCAAAATGTTGGGTCTTGTTTGTGTAGCCAGTTTGTTAGTCTATGTCTTTTTATTGGGGAGTTGAGTCCATTGATATTAAGAGATATTAAGGAAAAGTAATTGTTGTTTCCTGTTATTTTTGATGTTAAAGTTGGCATTTTGTTCTTGTGGCTGTCTTCTTTTAGGTTTGTTGAGGGATTACCTTCTTGTTGTTTCTAGGGCGTGGTTCCTGTCCTTGTATTGGTTTTTTCTGTTATTATCCTTTGAAGGGCTGGATTTGTGGAGAGATAATGTGTGAATTTGGTTTTGTCGTGGAATACTTTGGTTTCTCCATCTATGTTAATTGAGAGTTTGGCTGGGTATAGTAGCCTGGGCTGGAATTTGTGTTCTTTTAGTGTCTGTATAACATCTGTCCAGGATCTTCTGGCTTTCATAGTCTCTGGTGAAAAGTCTGGTGTAATTCTGATAGGCTTGCCTTTATATGTTACTTGGCCTTTTTCTCTTACTGCTTTTAGTATTCTATCTTTATTTAGAGCATTTGTTGCTCTGATTATTATGTGTCGGGAGGTATTTCTTTTCTGGTCCAGCCTATTTGGAGTTCTGTAGGCTTCTTGTATGTTCATGGGCATCTCTTTCTTTAGATTTGGGAAGTTTTCTTCTATAATTTTGTTGAAGATGTTTGCTGGTCCTTTGAGTTGAAAATCTTCATTCTCATCCACTCCTATTATCCGTAGGTTTGGTCTTCTCATTATATCCTGTATTTCTTGGATGTTTTGAGTTAGGATCTTTTTGCATTTTACATTTTCCTTGATTGTTGTGCCGATGTTCTCTATGGAATCTTCTGCACCTGAGATTCTCTCTTCCATCTCTTGTATTCTGTTGCTGATGCTCGTATCTATGGTTCCAGATTTCTTTCCTAGGGTTTCTATCTCCAGTGTTGCCTCATTTTGGGTTTTCTTTATTGTGTCTACTTCCCTTTTTAGGTCTAGTATGGTTTTGTTCATTTCCATCATCTGTTTGGATGTGTTTTCCTGTTTTTCTGTAAGGACTTCTACCTGTTTGATTATGTTATCATGTTTTTCTTTAAGGATTTGTAACTCTTTAGCAGTGTTCTCCTGCAATTCTTTAAGGGATTTTTGTGCTTCCTCTTTATTGTCTTCTGCCTTTTTAGCAGTGTTCTCCTGCATTTCTTTAAGTGTGTTATTAAAGTCCTTCTTGAAGTCCTCTATCATCATCAGGAGATATGCTTTTAAATCCGTGTCTAGCTTTTCCGGTGTGTTGGGGTGCCCTGGACTGGGCGAAGTGGGGGTGCTGGGTTCTGATGATGGTGAGTGGTCTTGGTTTCTGTTAGTAAGATTATTACGTTTACCTTTCGCCATCTGGTAATCTCTGGGGTTAGTTGTTATTGTTGTCACTATTTAAAGATTGGAGCAGAAGCTGTGTTCCACTCACCAGCAGTCTCTAAATCCTGCGGCGGGGGTCGTGGGTAGCTGACGGTACCCCGGTGCTGGTCCAGCCGGAAGAGGCCTGTGGTCCTACTCAGGCCGTTTTTCTGCTTCCCTAACTAATGCAGTCTCTGGTCCCGCGTGCAATTGGATTGGAGCAGAAGCTGTGTTCCACTCTCCAGAAGTCTTAAGATCCTGTGGTGGGTGTTGTGGGTAGCTGGTGAGTGTCAGCCGACCCTGCGCCCCAGCTGCTCCGGTGCTTTTCTGACCGGAAGAGGGTTGTGGCCCTATGTAGGCCGGATTTCTCTCTCCCCAACCAGAGCAGTCTCAGGTCCTGCGTGATTGGACTGGAGCAGAAGCTGTGTTCCACTTACCAGCAGTCCCAAAATCCTGCGGCGGGGGTCGTGGGTAGCTGGCGGGTGTCAGGCAACCCTGTGCTCCCGCTACCCTGGCGCTGATCCGGCCGGATGAGGCCTGTGGTCCTACTCAGGCCGGGTTTTCTGCTTCCCTAACTAATGCAGTCTCAGGTCCCGCGCAATTGGATTGGAGCAGAAGCTGTGCTCCACTCACCAGAAGTCTTAAGATCTGTGGCGGGTGTTGTGGGCAGCTGGCGAGTGTCAGCAGACCCTGCGCCCCAGCTGCCCAGGTGCTTTTCTGACCGGAAGAGGGTTGTGGCCCTATGTAGGCCGGATTTCTCTCTCCCCAACCAGAGCAGTCTCAGGTCCCGCGTGATTGGACTGGAGCAGAAGCTGTGTTCCACTCACCAGCAGTCCCAAAATCCTGCGGAGGGGGTCGTGGGTAGCTGGCGGGTGTCAGGCAACCCTGCACTCCCGCTACCCCGGCGCTGATCCAGCGGGATGAGGCCTGTGGTCCTACTCAGGCTGGTTTTCTGCTTCCCTAACTAATGCAGTCTCAGGTCCCGCGCAATTGGATTGGAGCAGAAGCTGTGTTCCACTCACCAGCAGTCCCAAAATCCTGAGGCGGGGGTCGTGGGTAGCTGGCGGGTGTCAGGCAACCCTGCGCTCCTGCTACCCTGGCGCTGATCCAGCCGGATGAGGCCTGTGGTCCTACTCAGGCCGGTTTCTGCTTCCCTAACTCGACAATTTCTTAAAGTGAGATAAAATCCAAGTCACACACTGACTTCTTTTCATGAAAAATTTCTTTGCAGCATGCAATGCTTTTTCAAATTTTTTTCACCACAGTTAAGTGGTCTTAAAATTAAAGTCAGTCGTCTCAAGCTTTGCTACTTGTTCACCAGCTAAACTTTTACACTATTCGAATTATTTTCTTGTTATTTCACAAATGTTCATATCTTTGCCGGGAGTAAGCTTCAACTTTCTTTACTCAACCATAGGAACATAAACTCATCCACTAGAGACAGATAATAAGATTTTAGGAACTTAAAAGCATATTGAAGTCACATGTCTAAATAGTTCTCATCCCACCTGAAAACTAGTCTAGATTCACCATAAGGATCTATTAGAGATGATCAAGATAGCCTTCAAAATCCGGTTTTTTGGAGAGTCTTGAAATACAGTACTGAGCCTAGAACTATGGGTTATAAAATGAGTATCTTCTTAGCAAACATGAATGCAGTGTTAATCATATTGCACACTGGACTTGGCAGCTTGGGTGAACTGTTCATAAGTAGCAATATTTTAAAAGGAATATCTTTTGAGTAGTCAGTCTCAAGAGCGAGCACAAACAGACACTATTAACTATGACTCCCATGGTCCCTAGGATTTGAAAGGTAAATAAATACTGGCTTCACTTTAGGCCACAAGCTATATTAACCCTTAACAAAGGACTTAATATAATTTTGCAGCTTTGAATGGAGGCATTGCCATTTCCTCCCTAGATATTAAAGTCCTAGATTTCATCTTCTTTCACAGTGTTTGAAAATACATTATTTGGCATAAGAATTTTCATTGCTGATCTGAGCTAGAACTCTTGATAACCTTCTGTACTTTTTACACTGGCACTGTTTTTCCTAGTGCCATTATATATTATATAAATGGTCTCTTTCCTTTAAGCCATGGGAACCAACCTCTGATGCTTATGTGACTTTATTTTGAAACTTCTTTAGCACTCAACATTCATAGAGTAGAAAAAAGTTAGAGCTTTGCTTTGGATTGGCCCTGGCTAAATGGATTAATGTAGAATATTGTCTTTTATCGTGTCTTTAAAAATTCTCTATATTAACAAAAAAGTCTATTACACCTTCTTATCATTATCTACATGCAATATTAACTATATTAGTACAAAATCAGAACTACAAATTGTCTATATCCCCATGCCAGTTGTCAAGAAACCATGCAAACATATACTACTATGATTATAAAATACACACAGGTGTCTCATCAATCCCAAATCAAATATACCTTCAATCAAAATCTCTGTAACAAAGTATAGCTGAAGCTGAGATAGATGCATATCTTCACTGATCATATCATAAATATTTTCTAGAAATTGTATCTAAGTAGATGTAACATGATCTGTCACCTCAAAATTCTTCTTGTATGACTTTCTTGCTATGATGTACTATTTATCTTCAGATCATGACCTAAAGTGAACCATTTCTCCTTTTACTTAGCTTTCAAGTATTTTATCACAACACTGAGAAATAGAAAATATACCTCATCAGATTAAACCTCATTTTGACATTTGGTAACTTTGTCAATATTATTTTTTAAAATATATTTTGTTATCTGTTTCTCAAAAAGTTGGTCAGTGTGAATTTTTTCTTTCTACACAGGCTATATCATCTACTTTGGATTTCTAACAAACATGTCCCATGCTAAAGATTCTGGGCTTGGAAATAAGAGAGATTTTTTTTTTCTGCATTACTGGGCTAGTAAGTCATATCAATCAGCACTTTTTCTGATCTTGTATCTTCTTCTACTATTGCATCATAAGTTACAGGAACACACACACGATTTTCTTCCATTTCATTCTACTATTTTATTGATTTTACTTCCAAACACCTCTTGCTCTATTCAATATTTAATGCTTGCAGCAAAGCAACATTTCCCATATAGCCAAGTAACCACAGAAAATGCCTTTGACCCAGTTTTACTGGTTCCATCCTTGACTACTTCTGTCTTCATTCTGCCTCACAGGGGAGAGAAACCCTGGGGTCCCAAGTTCACCTTATCCAACAGCACATAACATTAATTCTACCACTGCATTACATATACAGCATGCAGCTTTGTAAGATGAGGAGATAAGAGAATTTGAGTTTCTCCAGTTCAGTAGATAGTGTTGACAACTCCATTCCAACCTGTGTAAGTAAGTCTATGTTGTAAATTATATATATCTTATATGTCAATCATTTATCTATATGTAGCACACATATACATACACACATATACACATACATAATAAATATACATATATATGTATATGTATGTATGTATATATACACATTATATATATGTGTGTGTATATATGTATATATATATATATATATATATATATATATATATATATAAAATCTATCTATCACCATATATGTAACTTTCTATCAGCTTTGTTTCTATAAGAACAATAATTCAATGAATGATGTCATATTTGTCCCTTCTGATTCCTGCTCTTTTCCTTTCTATACCACATAATTTCATTAACAATGTTATGCTTTGGAGATCTCTCTGGAAATCTAATCTATAAAAGACAAAAGCCACTGTGCCATGGACCATATATTCACTAATTCAACAAATATTTATGAAACAAATGTCATAAGATAGTTAATCTATTGTTATCTGATTTGATTTGTCCAAAAAGAATGCATGAAGTTTTACTCTTACATTAATATTATGCATAAAACAGCAATTGGTTTCCTGAAATGAAGGGTGAATACCAGAGAAAGAACACAGAGGATGAAGGAGAAACTCATGCAGGTAAGAAAGACTTATCCATCAAGAAAAGCTACGTCTCCTAGAAGCTGTGTCTCAGAATGCTGCATACAATAGGTGAGTAAAGGTCAGTTTTGGGAAAATAATCACATTTTAAGTTAAGTCAAGCTTCTAGTTGTGAAAATGAAACTGAACAAGGTAAAAAGAGGTTAAAGCCACATCTTAGCACTGAAATTGGACAATAAGTGGCAAATAACATTTCAACATAGACAGAACCTATTACCTGTGTTCTCTCTGTCTGTGACAGTGCTATTAAGAGAGGCCAGCCAATGTCCAATTATGTTAGAGGTTCAATTTCTGCCTTCAATTCTCGTATCACTACCTGTAACACAAAAGGTTCAGTTCACAGGCTTCATTCTTTTCCTGAGTCACTAAGACATGCAATGTTGCAGTGAGTGTATGTGGGTGATGTGGTGGGAGGAACCAGTGAAGGTGTACTTTTTAAAACAAAAACAAAAACTACAGCAAAAAACAATTTTTAAAGGAGTTATAACTTCAGCTAAAACCAATGACCTTTATGCAGAACACTGATGCCAGTTGAAAACTTCAAAAGTAATCTAGCTTTCCTTTCTTTGCCTTTCTTTCTTTCTTTGCCTGTTTTTCTTTCTTTCTTTTTCTTTCTTCTTTCCTTCCTTCCTTCCTCTTTCTTTCTTTCTTTCTTTCTTTCTTTCTTTCTTTCTTTCTTTCTTTCTTTCTTTTCTCTTTCTTTCTTTCTTTCCTTTAACATTTGAGACAGTGATTTACTATTTAGCTGGTACTCCTGGTATTCACTATGTAGATCATGCTGACTCCAATCTCACAAAGATCCACCTGCCTCTCCGTCCCATGGTGGAATAGAAGGCCTGCACCACCATACCCAGTTAAGTTTTTTTTTTTAATTACTCTTAAAATTGCCTTTGAGATAGACGTTTAAAGCAAATATAATTGTACCTACACTACTTTATTATTCAAGATGAATGAAATTGTCTTTATGTGTGACTTCCCAGTTACTGGAGGTAAACACAGCAAGGAAAGCATCTAAGACACAGAAGAATATGACAAACAACACTACTGGGTTCAACAGCAGGACTCCAGCTGTCAGTTAAATTAGGTGGTATATGTACAATGAGGAGAAAAATACAATAGCACCATAGTTTTGACAAATGTGATGCCACCTTTTCATCCATTGAAATAGTGCTCTGACAGCTTGCATTATGGAAAGCACAACCAAATATATTCACAAAAGTCTCTAGAAGTGTGTCCTGCTTAGTTTTATAAAAATGGTATGCCAAAACATGGAGAAAGCTAGATTTAATTATTTGTGTGATCAGAATTTGCCCTTTATTGTCTTTTGAGTCTCCTTATTTTTTCCATTTTTATTAGTTATTTTATTTATTTGCCTTATAAATGTTAACCCACTTTCCCAGGATCCCCTCCACAAACCCCTGATCCCTTTCCTCCATCCCATCTGCTTGTGTAAGGGTGCTCCACCACCCACCTACCCACTTCCACCTCAGCACCTTAGCATTCCCCTACACTAGATCACTGAGCCTTCACAAGACCAAGAGTCTCCACTTCCATTGATGCCTGACAAGGCCATACTCTGCTACTTATGCAGCTGGAGCCATGGGTCACTCCATGTGTACTCTTTGGTTGGTGGTTTAGTCCTTGGGAGCTCTGGAGCATCTGGTTGGTTGCCAGTATCATGGGAATGTTGACTGTTGGGAGAGAAGAATAAAGCTAAAGCCCAAACATTATAATTTTCAAACATGGTAACTGAGTTTCTAATAGCTTTCCTGTGCTGCTCTGAAATGCAGTGCAAAGAAACATGTTGTAGGGAAGAAGCAGTCTTTGAAAATGTCTCTTCCATATGCCTGGAAAAGCATGGGTTGTATTGAATTTGGGTGTTTCCTACAGACTAATACCTGGATAAGATAGTTGCCACAGCAAGATAAACCTTTTGTGGCTATGCTTCTCTTTATAACACTACAACAGATCTTTTACAAAGGAGCTAAAACAATCCAGTGTGAAAAAAGACAGCATTTTCAACAAATGGTGCTGGCTCAACTGGCCATTAGCATGCAGAAGAATGCAAATTGATCCATTCTTATCCCCTTGTACAAAACTCAAGTCTAAAGTGGATGAAGGACCTCCACATAAAAGTAGAGACACTGAAACTTATAGAGGAGAAAGTGGGGAAGAGCCTTGAACATATGGGTATAGGGGAAAAATTCCTTAACAAAACACCAGTGACTTGTACTATAATTTATAATTATAATTAAGTAGTGAACAAGAGGATAGACTTCTGGAAAACTAACAGCTAGAGGCTTTGGATGTGGAATAAGAACATTAACACATTTTATTTATTGAATCCAATACACTTGATTGAAATAGTAACTATATCTTTAAAACAAGGCCGGCCCGAGCTACTCATGTGTGAGAGACCTTATTCCAGCAGTGCATGCTCTTTGGTTGGTAACTCTGTCTCTGGGATCTCCAAGGAGTCCAATTTAGTTGACATTGTTGTTCTTTTATGAGGTTGCCATCTCCTTCACCTCCTTCAATCTTTTCCCTAAGTCTTCCATAGGGGTCCCCAATGTCCATCCCCAGTGTTTGTCTTGGGTGAGTATCTGCATCTGTCTCAATCAACTGCTAGTAGAGCTTCTCAGAGGACAGCCATGATTGGCTCCTGTTTGCAAGCACAACATAGCTTCAACAATACTGTCAGATATCATGTGGGTTCTTGTTTCAAACTCAGGTAGGTCTTCAGGTTGGTCATAAGAACATCTACTCATAGAACTTTCTCACTGTCCCTATAAGTTAATATTTTAGTCTTTGTGAAAAAGTAATTATGCATGTGTGTATGGTTTTTGATCAATTCGCCCTCCCCAAATTTAATTTCTTCAAATTCCTACTTATTTTCACACTATTTTCCCTTCCTACGTTCTGTTCTTCCTCATTTTATTTATATTTTATCTGTTTTCCACATAATACTCTTACTGACTCTTTGGGAATTTCATATCACATTCCAGATTACACTCACTGCCATATTCACCCTAACCCGCCCTTGTAACCTCTCTGCAACCAAAACAACAACAAAGAAAGTCTAATATCTTTTATCTAGACATTCACCAGAGTGTGGTCAAAGTTTCACTGGCCTGCTCCTTAAATAGAATAGACTCCATCTCCTCCTGCCCTGTGCATGCCTTCAGCTGTAGAGAGCTACACTTCAGCTTCCTAATTACATTTTAGAAGAGTTCTTTGATAGATTCTTGTTTAGGTTGCTAATTTTTTGGTGTGAGGGGAGGTTGAGTTGGGGGTTAGGAGCTGTCACAGAAGTCTTTCCGGTCCCTCTTTCCATCTGACTGTGGTATCTTTCTCCTTTTAAATCCAATGTGTGCTGCCTGTCAGAGCAGGGATGTAAAAATTTTTCCCTGTTCCAGCATCCATCAAATGGCTGATAGGTCTTAAGTTAGAGGTGGGAATTTATGACTCCCACTATCATTCATGCTGAGATTTTGTATGGTTTATTCTGATGCAGGTCTCCTGCATGCAGACATAACCATTGTGAATTTATGTATGCAACAGGCTCAGTCTCAGGCAAAACTATTTTACTTCACATCTCCTGTCTTTATAGCTCTTAATATTTTTCTGCTCTGCTTCCACGATGATACTTGAGTTTTAGGGAGGAGCATATGGAATTGACCAGGCTTTCTTTCTTTTTTTTTTTTTTTATAATTTAATGATTCCCTTTACAACCCAATATCAGCACTTCCTCTCCTGTCTCTCCTTCCAGTACCCTCTCAGACTTTCTTACATGGCAATAAGACAATAATCAATTCTCACCAGGAAAGAAACTTATAGGAAGTCTCATGGTGCAGTAATGGAAAATCTCTACATGTAAGCAAATTGGTAATGTACAGCCTCTTCCTTGTCTTCTCCACGGAAATTTTTCTACAATTTAAAGCGTGGTGCCTTTGGAAGATGATAGAAAACAGTCATGCACAGACTTCATGAATTTCTGGATGAAATTAGATGTAATGGGACTAAAATGATTTTACAGGCAATATTACCTTATGTCTGAGAAAATAACAACCTAAAAATTCTACCAATAGCCTATCTAGACCCGTAAAGATTCAGAGAGTTGCAGAAGTTTAAAAGTAAGGAATCAATATAAGTAATGGACTTGTATAACAATACCAAATTGTTGGAGAAAGAAAGTGGGTGAAGGAGGGGTACAGATATTCTACAGAGTATGTAATGGCTGAAATAAATTTTAGTATTGAGAGAGAGAGAGATACAGAGACAGAGACAGAGAGATAAAGAGACACACAGAGAGAATATACAGAGACAATATTAGAAAACTTCTCTTTCTGGCATAGTTAACAAGAGTGGCAAAACCCCTTTTTAATTACCCTCATTTACATTTCCAATGCTATCCCAAAAGTCACCCAACCCTCGCCCCCCCCCACTCCCCTACCCACACACTCCCACTTCTTGGCTCTGGCATTCCCCTGTACTGAGGCATATAAAGTTTACAAGACCAATGGGCCTCTCTTTTCAATGATGGCCGACTAGGCCATCTTCTGATACATATGCAGCTAGAAACATGAACTCCAGGAAACTGGTTAGTTCATATTGTTGTTCCACCTATAGGATTGCAGACCCCTTTAGCTCCTTGGGTACATTCTCTAGCTCCTCCATTGGGGGCCCTGTGATTCATCCAATAGTTGACTGTGAGCATCCACTTCTGTGTTTTCTAGGCCCCGGCATAGTCTCACAAGACACAGCTATATCAGGGTCCTTTCAGCAAAATTTTGCTAGTGTATACAATGGTGTCAGCGCTTGGAGACTGATTATGGGATGGATCCTCGGGTATGGCAGTCTCTAGATGGTCCATCCTTTCTTCTCAGCTCCAAAGTTTGTCTCTGTAACTCCTTCCATGGATGTTTTGTTCCAATTCTAAGAAGGGGCAAAGTGTCCACACTTTGGTCTTAGTTCTTCTTGAGTTTCATGCGTTTAGCAAATTGTATCTTATATCTTGGGTTTCTGGGCTAATATCCACTTATCAGTGAGTACAAATCATGTGAGTTCTTTTGTTATTGGGTTACCTCGCTCAGGATGATGCCCTCCAGGTCCATCCATTTGCCTAGGAATTTCATAAATTCATTCTTTTTAATAGCTGTGTAGTACTCCATTGTGTAAATGCACCACATTTTCTGTATCCATTCCTCTGTTGAGGGGCATCTGGGTTCTTTCCAGCTTCTGGCTATTATAAATAGGGCTGCTATGAACATAGTGGAGCATGTGTCCTTTTTACTGGTTGGGACATCTTCTGGATATATGCCCAGGAGAGGTATTGCTGGATCCTCCTGTAGTACTATGTCCAGTTTTGTGAGGAACCACCAGACTGATTTCCAGAGTGGTTGTACCAGCTTGCAATCCCACCAACAATGGAGGAGTGTTCCTCTTTCTCCACATCCTCGCCAGCATCTGCTGTCACCTGAGTTTTTAATCTTAGCCATTCTGACTGGTATGAGGTGGAATCTCAGGGTTGTTTTGATTTACATTTCCCTGATGATTATGGATGCTGAATATTTTTTTCAGGTGCTTCTCAGCCATTCCGTATTCCTCAGGTGAGAATTCGTTGTTTAGTCTGAGCCCCATTCATTTTTTCATCTTACAACTTTTCAACTTTATTAGGTATTTATTTCATTTATTTCCTTTTGTTGTCAAATTGCTCTGGCTAGGACTTCAAATACTATGTTGAATAGGTAGAGAGAAAGTGGGCAGCCTTGTCTAGTCCCTGATTTTAGTGGGATTGCTTCCAGGTTCTCACCATTTACTTTGATGTTGGCTACTGGTTTGCTGTAGATTGCTTTTATCATGTTTATGTATGGGCCTCAAATTCCTGACCTTTCCAGGACTTTTATCATGAATGGATGTTGGATATTGTCAAATTCTTTCTCTGCTACTAAGGAGATGATCATGTGGTTTTTGTATTTGAGTTTGTTTATATAGTGGATTACATTGATGGATTTCTATATATTAAACCATTCCTGCATCCCTGGAATGAAACTTACTTGGTCAGGATGGATGATTGTTTTGATTTGTTCTTGGATATGGTTAGCGAGAATTTTATTGAGTATTTTTGCATTGATATTCATAAGGGAAATTAGTCTGAAGTTCTCTATCTCTTGAATCTTTCTGTGATTTAGGTATCAGAGTAATTTTGGCTTAATAGAATGAATTGGGTAGAGTACCTTCTGATTCTGTTTTGTGAAATAGCTTGTAAAGAACTGGAAAAAGATATTCTTTGAATGTCTTATAGTACTCTGCACTAAACCCATCTGGTCCGGTGTCTTTTTTTTTTTTTTTTGGTTGGGAGACTATTAATGACTGCTTCTATTTCTTTAGGGGATATGGGACTGTTTAGATCATTAACCTGATCCTGATTTAACTTTGGTACCTGGTATCTGTCGAGAAATTTGTCCATTTCATCCAGGTTTTCCAGTTTTGTTGAGTATAGCCTTTTGTAGAAGGATCTGATGGTGTTTTGGATTTCTTCAGGATCTGTTGTTATGTCTCCATTTTCATTTCTGATTTTGTTAATTAGGATGCTGTCCCTGTGCCCTCTAGTGAGTCTGGCTAAGGCTTTATCTATCTTGTTGATTTTCTCAAAAACCAGCTCCTCATTTGATTGATTCTTTCAATAGTTCTTCTTGTTTCCATTTGGTTGATTTTGCCCCTGAGTTTGATTATTTCCTGCCATCTACTCCTCTTGGGTGAATTTGCTTCCTTTTGTTCTAGAGATTTTATGTGTGTTGTCAGCTGCTAGTGTGTGCCCTCTCTATTTTCTATTTGGTGGCACTCAGAGCTATGAGTTTTCCTCTTAGGAATGCTTTCATTGTGTCCCATAAGTTTGGGTATGTTGTGGCTTCATTTTCATTAAACTCTAAAATGTCTGTAATATCTTTCTTTATTCCTTCCTTGACCAAAGTATCATTGAGAAGAGTGTTGTTCAGTTTCCATGTGAATGTTGGCTTTCTATTATTTATGTTGTTATTTAATATGAGCCTTAGTCCATGGTTATCTGATAAGATGCATGGGACAATTTCAATATTCTTGTATCTGTTGAGGCCTGTTTTGTGACCAATTATATGGTCAATTTTGGAGAAGGTACCATGAGATGCTGAGAAGAAGGTATATCCTTTTGTTTTAGGATAAAATGTTCTGTAGATATCTGTTAAATCCATTCGTTGTATAACTTCTGTCAGTTTCACTGTGCCCCTGTTTAGTTTCTGTTTCCATGAGCTGTCCATTGATAAAAGTGGTGTGTTGTAATCTCCCACTATTATTGTGTGAGGTGTAATGTGTGCTTTGAGCTTTATTAAAGTTTCTTCAATGAATGTTTCTGGCCTTGTGTTTGGAGCATAGATATTCAGAACTGCGAGTTCCTCTTGGAAGATTTTACCTTTGATGAGTATGAAGTGTCCCTCCTTGTCTTTTTTGATAACTTTGGGTTGTAAGTCGATTTTATTCGATATTAGAATGGCTATTCCAGCTTGTTTCTTCAGACCATTTGCCTGGAAAAATTGTTTTCCAGCCTTTCATTCTGAGGTAGTGTCTGTCTTTTTCCCTGAGATGGGTTTCCTGTAAGCAGCAAAATGTTGGGTCCTGTTTCTGTAGCCAGTCTGTTAGTCTATGTCTTTTTATTGGGGAATTGAATCCATTAATATTAAGATATATTAAGGAAAAGTAATTATTGCTTCCTATTATTTTTGTTCTTTGAGTTGGCATTCTGTTCTTCTGGCTGTCTTCTTTTAGTTTTGTTGAAGGATTACTTTCTTGATTTTACTAGGGCATAGTTTCTGTCCTTGTATTTTTTTTCTGTTATTATCCTTTGAAGGGCTGGATTCATGAAAAGATAATGTGTGAATTTAGTTTTGTTGTGGAATACTTTGGTTTCCCCATCTATGGTAATTGAAAGTTTGGCTGGGTACAGTAGCCTGGGCTGGCATTTGTGTTCTCTTAGTGTCTGTATAACATCTGTGCAGGATCTTCTGGCTTTCATAGACTGTGGTGAAAAGTCTGGTGTAATTCTGATAGGCCTGCCTTTATATGTTACATGACCTTTTTCCCTTACTGTTTTTAATATTCTATGTTTATTGAGTGTATTTTTGTTCTGATTATTATGTGTCGGGAGGAATTTCTTTTCTGGTCCAGTCTATTTGGAGTTCTGTAAGCTTCTTGTATGTTCTTGGGCATTTCTTTCTTTAGGTTTGGGAAGTTTTCTTCTATAATTTTTGTTGAAGATATCTGCTGGCCCTTCATTGAAAATCTTCATTCTCATCTACTCCTATTATCTGTAGGTTTGGTCTTCTCATTGTGTCCTGGATTTCCTGAATGTTTTGAGTTAGGATCTTTTGCCTTTTGCATTTTCTTTGATTGTTGTGCCGTTGTTCTCTATGGAATCTTCTGCACCTGAGATTCTCTCTTCCATCTCTTGTATTCTGGTGCTGATACTTGCATCTAAGGTTCCAGATTTCTTTCCTAGGGTTTCTATCTCCAGGGATGCCTAACTTTGGGTTTTCTTTATTGTGTCTACTTCCCTTTCTAGGTTTAGTATCCTTTTGTTAATCTCCATCACCTGTATGGATGTGTTTTCCTGTTTTTCTTTAAGGACTTGTAACTCTTTAGCAGTGTTCTCCTTTATTTCTTTAAGTGAGTTATTAAAGTCCTTCTTGATGTTCTCTACCATCATTATGAGATATGCTTTCAAATCCGGTCTAGGATTTTGGGTGTTTTGGGGTGCCCAGCCTGGGTGAGGTGGGAGTGCTGCATTCTGAGGGTGGTGAGTGGTCTTGGTTTCTGTTAGTAAGATTCTTACGTTTTCCTTTTGCCATCTGGTGATCTCTGGAGTTAGTTGTTATAGTTGTCTCTGGTTAGAGCATGTTCCTCCCCTGATTCTGTTAGCCTCTATCAGCAGACCTGAGAAACTAGTTCTCTCCTGAGTTTCAGTTGTCAGAGCACTCTCTGCAGGCAAGCTCTCCTCTTGCAGGGAATGTGCATAGATATCTGTCTTTTGGACCTGCCTCCTGGCAGAAGACGAAGGCCTGAAACAGGGCCTGTCCCAGAAGCTGTGTTGTTTCGGCTTGTCCCAGAAGCTGTTAGCTTCTGTAATCCACACTCTCACCTGTGCAGACTAGTCTCAGAGGGATCCGGGAACCAAGCTGGCTATGGGAACCAAGATGGCTCCCCCAGGTGCTCTGGCAAAACCCTCTTGGTTGGGGTGGACACCTCTCCTCTGGCAGGGAAGGTGCCTGGATGTCTGGAGCCTGAAATGGGGTCTGCCTCAGAAGCTGTCCTCTAGGGACCTTGGGGGTGTCCACCGATTCCATGCCCAAGGTGACCCGGGGCTGGTGCTGACCAGAAGGGACTTGTGACCCTGGTCAGGTCTGGTTTTCTGCTTCCCTCATGCTGTCTCAGGTCCTGCGTGATAGGATTGGAACAGAAGTTGTGTTCCACTCACCAGAGGTCCTAAGATCGTATGGAGAGTCCTTTAGGGACTTTGGGGGTGTCCCCCAACTTCATGCCCAGGTGACCTGGTGCTGGCGCTGACAGGAAGGGCCCAGCAGGCTCGGGGTCTCCCTCTTTCAAGTCGTTATAGAGCCCAAGACTACCAGCCCAGAGTAGGCACCATCCGCAAGGGACCTTCCCCTTGATTACTAATTGAGAAAATGCTTTACAGCTGGATTTCCTGGAGGCATTTTCCCAACTGAAGCTCCTTTCTCTGTGATAACTCCAGCCTGTGTCAAATTGACACACAAAACCAGCCAGCTGCCGGTACAAGGTCCGAGAGCGGAGAGAACACATGAATGCATGAACCCATTCAGAATCTATCTCCTACTGATAAACACTTGCAAATGACAAATGAGTTTTCTTTCTGGGAAAACCACTGAGAAAACAAACCACTCTTAACTCAATGCCCAGCAGTAGATGACCAATACCAAATGAATTCAACCACAACTTTTAAAGTTCTTTGACTCGTGTCTCATAACAGGGTTTTTGGGTTGTTTTGTGGTCTATATGTTTGTTTATTTGGCTTTAGGGTTTTGGAGGGTTGTGTTTTTAATGTACATATTATTTATGATTATTTATGTATGCATTATGGCTTCTGTCTTTGTGTTTCTTCTCTATCTTAGTACTATTATGATTTTTGGGGGGTTTGTTTTATTTCAATTTATTATTATTTCTTACATAACTACTTGTTTTCTAAAGAGAAACAGGATAGATGTGTATCTAGAGGGGAGAACATATGGGAAGTGGCTTGGAGAAGTTGGAGGAGGGAAAGCTTGAGAATATATAATATATAATCAGAATATAATGCATGAAAAAATTAATTTTTAATTAAAGAAATATGTCTAAAATTTGTATGTAAACACATATCTTTCCAATAGTCACAAATATTAGTAGACCTTGTCATACCTGGTTTTGAGATATACTACAGAGCTATAGTAACAATGAAGTATGGTACTAGCACAAAAATAGGCATATAAAATAAAAAAGAATAATACAGTACTCAGAAGTAAACCCATCTATCTAAAGACATCCAAATTTTTACAAAGATTAAAAATATGAAATATACATTAGAATGAATACAAACTCCACTACAAATTATGGTTGAAAAACTGAAGATCTACATGTAGAAGAATGAAAGTATATATTCCCCTGACTACTAGAAAATTCAATTCCATGTGGACATAATAGTTTAATGTAAAACCTAAAACTCTAAAGCTTATAGAAAGAAAAAAAGGGGAGATATTTCAAGATAAGGACAGAGGCAACGCCTCCCTGAAAAGGACACTGATAGTTGTAGCAACAATGCCAGGGATTAATATTCATGAATGCATAAAATTTGTAAAGCAAGAGAAACAGCAGAATATATATACATCCTGCCAAATAGTCAAAAATATGTCAGCTCTACATTGATATCTGTTAGTATTTAAAGAATTCGGAAGTTGGAATACCAACCTAATATTAAATGGACCAATGAAGTGAATAAAAACTGTCAGAAAAGAAAAGTACAAGTGGAACCCCCCAAATATTTAACATCTCAATCATCAGCAAATTGCAAATTAAAACTCCACTGCAATTTCATCTTACTTTAGATAAAATGAATGTTTTACAGATAAAAAAAAATAATAACACCAGCTTGAAAGGATGCTAAGGAAGGGGAGTCTCTTTCTGCTAATAGGATCATTCATAGGCCTAGCCATTATGGAAATTAGTTTGGGGTCACCTCAAAAGGTTAAATCGTTGAAATACCACAAGACTCATAATTATCTATTTGAATATATATCCAAAGGTCTCTAACACAATGCTATACAGAGTTTCTTGCACATCTATATTTATTTCAACAAGCTGCACAATAGATAAGTTCTGAACTCTGCCAAGAGGTCTTCAGATACATGAATAAAGACAGCATCTCACATATACAAAATGGAGTTTTTTCATCCCTAAAGAGTGAAAATAGTAAGAGAAATAAAGCAGACTCAGGAAAAAGGGTTCCTTTTTTGGCATTTGTGAAACCCAGAGAAAAGAAAAGAGGGTCAAATACATGATATTCTGACACAGGTTGTCTTTATGAAACACAGCCCTATGTAACATGAATACATGCCAAATGTTCATATTTTCTTAGTCTTTAAATTACCACATAGACTGTGTCTTCGTATAAACAGCATAGCACTTTGAACCCTTTAGAGCCAAAGTCCAGTACCCTGCCCTTTTTTCAGAAATGTAGTGGTTTTTCTCCCTTGCCCTCTTCTGTGGGACTCCCTGAACTCTGCCTATTCTTTGCCTAGTCTCTGCATCTGCCTCCATCAGTTACCAGATAATGCCTCTCTGATGTCAGATATATATATATATATATATATATATATATATATATATATATATATATATATATATATATTTACCAGTCTTGGTTCTCTTGGGCTATCCAGCCACTGATTCCTGGCCATCCATATAATCTCAGGAATGGACTCCCACTTGTGATTTGGTTCTCAAGTTGAATAACTCTTTGGCTGGCTACTTCCACAATTTATTTACCACCAATATCCCAGTACATCTTGCAGACAGGACAATTTATAGGGCAAATATTTTGTGGCTAGGAAAGACACAGGAAGTCTTTCCTGGTTGTAGAAGATAGCATTTTCAGGCTTCTTATCCCCCACCCCATTGCTAGGAGTCTTCACTAAGGTCACAGTTATAAGAAAATAGCAAAGAGTGCTTGAATCTCTCTATCTCTCTCTCTCTCTCTCTCTCTCTCTCTCTATATATATATATATATATATATATATATATATATATATATATATATAATGTATTTGTGCCTCTTTACTATGGTCTTCAGTATTTCCAGGTTTCATGCTTCATCTTTCATCTGAAAGTTTTTTTTGCAAATTGATATAATCCTCCAGAAATATTCCCATATAAGTGGATCATATAATACCAACCTGCACTGCTCAGCTGCCAATCACATATTAATTAGGCTCCTAGTTGCATTAGGTAATAGGTAAAAATCTCTAAAACATATTTTCTTAATTGCTGATATTTTTATCTCTACCCTATTTTCTTAAATTTAGGGTTCAGAATTCACCTTTGCTAAGTATTAAATTACAGGAGTGAATATTATTTGTTAATCACTATTAAATAAAAGATCTTTAGGGATTGGAGACAGAGGAACTATCCAGATGATGTATTATAAATACTCCATGCTCAACTCAAGAGGACAAGTATTTCAAAGCCATCTGGAACCTGTCCTTAAAATACATAACAGCCATCCCCAACCCTTTTCCAGAATGAACCAAACACTATTAACACTTTCCAATAATGAATCATGGAACTAAAGGAAATGGCAGTGCTACTTGGTGGAACTGGGCTGGCTGGACATTATCATTCTTATCAACACTCCGATCGTATATTCTCACTGTGTATATCATACCACAAGGAGTCAAGGCACACAGCTAGATAAGTAGTAAATGCTCACAGGATGAGATGATTAACGATGATATGCTAATGACACTCTAGTTTCTGTAAATCTAGGAGGCAGTGCTTGGAAATTTTTATTACATTACATTTAGAAATTTATTAATTAATCAACAAAAATATGTTTCTGCATTGTTCGCCAATATTTTATAAAGAATCTCTACCTGTAGCAAAGGACAAGACACATGTCACACAACTTTCATACTTAAGATCTCACCTTGCCTTCCTTAAAAGGTATATTTAGTAGTCTGTTTTAAACTTGACATTGGTTTACTTTAAAATGTGCAGGAAGAGTGACATCACTGGGCACTCCAAGTAAATGAAACACTTAAGAGCAGCACACAGAGAATGCTAAGATATATACTACTACTTGTGATTATTTTTAAAAAACTAAATAATAAAATAATAGTCTCTATTATATTTACTCTTATTTTAAATCCTTATTTCAGTGTAGTAGTAGAGGTTAAATAAAAGTGTTAATTAAATTATATCCTCAAAGTAATCAGAAATGAATTTTAAACTATAGTATATTATCCACTCCAACAGTACTCATAATAACAATACTAAATAGCATTTGCTAATAATTGTGCTTGGTCTGTTCAGATATATGAACTGTGAACCAGTCACACAATTACAGTTTTACTTTTTATCTAATGGATAATTTTGAGTTTGAAAAGTTAAATAAGTTATAGAATTTCACAGCTAGCGAATATCACTGCCAGATCTGAATTTAGGTCTATCTATAATTGATAACCCATTGTGCTAGTTTTAACCTGTGTATTTTTACAGTATAAAATTACCTGGGAAGAGAGGTTTACGTTTTTCTTTACTTTACTTTTAGCATGTCCATATAGTATTGTAGATTACTCATGTTAACTGACAAGGGAAGATCAGCCCCCCCTGTGGAGAGAGGTTTACGTTTTTCTTTACTTTACTTTAAGCATGTCCATATAGTATTATGATTACTCATGTTAACTGACAAGGGAAGATCAGCCCCCCCTGTGGAGAGAGGTTTACGTTTTTCTTTACTTTAAGCATGTCCATATAGTATTGTAGATTACTCATGTTAACTGACAAGGGAAGATCAGCCCCCCCTGTGGAGAGAGGTTTACGTTTTTTTTCTTTACTTTTAGCATGTCCATATAGTATTATGATTACTCATGTTAACTGACAAGGGAAGATCAGCCCCCCCTGTGGGTGGCTGAGTTCTCCACCTTGGCATGGGACTCTGGTGTCAATGCGGAGAGAGCATGATTAGGTGTGCCTGGGTGTGTTCTTTATTCTGACTGTGGGTGGCAACACCTCTTTCATGTGCCTTCCTTGACTTCCAGGAAATAAAGTAAAATCTAGAGTTGTGATCTAAAATAATCCTTTTTCTTCTAAGTTGCTTTTTTCCCCTGATCTTTAAATGGTATAATCACTGGAAAGGAGCCATGAACACTTGGACCCACACCAACTCTTATCTAGCTACCACGACTTTTTCTAGAAGTGAAAATCCTTGTCCTTTGCATTGCTGAGGTTGGCTTTTGCTGACAGGAATTTTTCATCTAGTCACCACTCCTGCATACAGTCTGCCTGTCTTCCAGCACATTACAAAGCTTTGGGCAGCTCTTCAAGGATGAAGTTTCAGGCTGTTACTGAATCCCCTATCGATGTTAGTGCTTATGTGCCCATAGAAGCGAAGGGAAGGTGAGGTGGAATCTAAACCCTCAAAGTAAACACACAGAAAACTTAAACTAACTATAAAACCCTCCTTGGGGTGTGTGTGTGTGTGTGTGTGTGTGTGTGTGTGTGTGTACCATAAACACATATATGTCTTAAACATATTGGATTATAAATACACATATGTACTGAAGTTCTGTTTCTACTTGTATATATTCTCCTGGAATATGATAAATGAATGCTGATTTTTAGATGTACATACAAAGTGAGGCATTGTACACATATTTGGTTGATAAACATGAATGCTTACTGAAATAATCATAACCTCAAAAATCAGATAGTGTACAACAACATTTTACAGATTATACTGGGACAATCATTTTCTTTTTTTAATCTTTTAAAAATATTCCAAACTTCATACATCAATTGTAATGCTGTCTTCCTTGATCTTTTTATTTGAAACAAAAAAACAATTTTATAAACTTATGTTCTCAGATGTGAATAGTATATAATTTAATCCTGTACCTTGTAAATACCTTCCACAGCAATCTCCTTGTCTGATTTTGCAGTATTTTTTAAAAATATAATGTCTCCAAGTTTGTCAGTCTTTTCCAGGCAGAATATTTTACTGAGTATTTATGTGGATAACATTAAATCTGCTAAACATTCAGCATTACAGTGTCTTCATTTGTAACGTGAGTTTTATTGACTTCATTCTTGCATTCAGATCGTGTATCACTGTTCAAAGTTATATTTCCCTTCAAAGCATGACTCAAGAATTTTCTCTCATCTATTGTTCATAAATATATTCGATGTCTTGCTGAAGTGCAAACTCGTGGTAATCTCTGGGTGAGTTGAATGAAACACACCGGAGAGTCTGAAAATCATGTATCTAGACCTCAGCAGAAAAGTGAACTAAGAAACCTGCACTCACAAAATAACATGTCATATTTCATGCACTCTTCTTGTCACACATTGGAAAACACACAGGTATCATTAAGGCACAAAATCCATAACTTCCTCCATTGTCCATTTTATACTTAAAATTTTGAACTCCATTAAAATCCAGTGCAAATTGATATAACATGTCAAAAACGTAATCCAGGAGTCCTAATTGCCAGTTAATTTCTCAATCAAAAATACGAATTATAAAAAGGAAGATCAGAGCTAGTTTCACAAATGAATATTTGTGTCTTTATTTTCCTTGAAATAAATACAGGAAATAGGAAGGCAAAGCAGCAGGTGGTGAAATAATAGGGGGGATTACTGACACATTACTATAATGTAAAAGGCACTAGAACAAAGAAAAGATCTACTTTTAATGAACTGTGTCTAGAAACAATTTGAGGTAAATAATGAATATGTGATGGAACACCAAAGCAGAGGAAGCAATTGAAGATGTGTAAAGTTCTCAAACCTTGAAGCCCATTTCAGTGAGAAATTTTGTTTTAGGTCTATAAATTGAGCAAGAATATCAGATAATAAAGGAGATATATTTGAGTCTGTGTAGGTCACAGTGTGGAAGAAGTGATTCACTGATAAGGGAAGAAGTGTGGGCAGAGGTCATACCAAGAGTCAGGAAAGGCAACATGAGTCAAGATCTGCACTAGCTGGACATGGAAAAGGCATAAGTGCAGAAAGTTTGTAGATGTTCCCATGGCTTCTAACCAAGCATCTGCTTCAAGACAAAACCATCACTTGACTAGACATCACTTGACATCACTCCTGGCAGGAGCACACAAACTGATGAAGGTCAGGACAGAAGGCAGGCTAATGCAGGCTTCAGAGAAATCTGTGATGGATACAACATACAGGTTTCTCCCCAGGTTTTCTTTTATCTACTAACAAGAATCATGATGAACTTTGATACATATTCAGTGAACTGCACTCATGATAAGCAGGTCTCTGACCCAGTTTGGAGGGTGGCTAACACTCTGCATTTAAACAACAGTAATTACAATTACGAACTTGTAGTTTTCTGTATTCCACAGACAGCTTCCTTTTAGCTAGCTCAGGAGACAGAGCGGAGCATAATTGCTTTTGCTATAAACAGCATAGTGCTTTTAAATATAAACCACAGTGCATTTATTAAAATGTGTTGTCATAATGATCGATAGATTCAAAGTGCACATCTGCAAAAGTTAATCCAGAAGTCCCTTGAATGGCTTTTGTTGAGTTCCTTATCAACAGTGACACTATAGCTAAAGCTATAAGGTGTTTTAAGTTTCCCAGTGGCATTGTTCCAAGCACTTTCATAACGAAATGCACTCAGAAAATATTCTGTTTAATTACAGCTAACAATAATTGGGTGCTTGTAATTAAAACCAAGGCTTGGCTTTATTTCTAATGTTTGATGCAATAAAAGTGGATGATGTGCAGATAGAAGGGCTATTGTGTTTAACTGTAGAAATTTCACAGTGAAGTAATGGCTACTTCAGGTTGTAAGCATTTGTGATTAAGAAACATAGCTGGGACATTAATATATTAAGCTGACCCTCATCTTATGTCAAGAAATTAATTTTTTTCTTTTTTATCCTATTAGAATGCCTCACTAACTCCTGGGCATTAATCAGTAGAAATGCCAGACAACCACGAGTTGATTTAAAAACCATATTACTGTTTTAAAGAGAGCATCTGAAGTTTTTCTTTCATCATACGGAGTTTGATTTAATTTTTCTAGCTGTCTTTAATTTTCATGTTAGCTTTACACAGATGATTCTATGTAATAAAAGTCAATGAAAGGAGCATGTTTTATGAAATAAGAAATATACTACCAACATTTTAAGTGGGCTTGCTTATTTTATTTTTATTTTTATTTATTTTTTAGAGACAGGGTTTCTCTGTGTAACCCTGGCTGTTCTAGAACTCACTCTGTAGACCAGGCTGACTTTGAACTCAGAAATCCACCTGCCTCTGACTCCTAAATGCTGGGACTAAAGGTGTGAGCCACCACTGCCCAGCATGGGCTTGCTTATTAAAGTTGGCTTGTGCTTATATTACAAGTATACATTATTTTGTTATATAAAATGTATATTTGGAAAACCTGCTTCTATCTCACTTCTCTAATATAAAACATACTATACTGTGGTCTTTGTAAGGAAATATTTATGCACTATATTTATATAACAACTCAAACAGGATAGAAATCAGTCTATATTTCGATGTCACAACCATTCACTGTGGGAATGAAGAACTCAGGCACATCTTGTAATCAGCAGAGCCAGCTTTGCACACAGAACAAGAGACAGCTGATATCAGACTTTATTTAACTGCAGGACCTATCCCCCTGAGATCTTTTCAGAGGAGATATAACAATAACATGAGAACAATCTTAGAAATGGTTAGAAACTGGAAATTGTAAACAGGCTTAGTATTAGGAGTAAAAATTTCAGATTTGACTCACGGGTAAAAATATATTCAAATTAGTTTTAAATCCTTAATTTACATAAAATTAACAATTGTCTTTATCAGTAGGATGGCATAATAAGACTTTTCAACTTTCATTTCCTTGTGGAAACTAAGAGCTGAGAGGCTAACAAGTGAGATAGCTCAATGGGTAAAAGAACTTCATATAAAACCTGACAACACGAGTTCAGTCCTCAGAACCTATGCTGTAGAAGGAAAAGTGTGACTCTTATAAGCTATCCTTTTATATGTCTGCTGTGGTACACACACACACACACACACACACACACACACACACACACACGCGCGCGCGCGCGCGCAAATGCTCAAGCACATGCACATGCAAATGCACACACATCTGTAAACAAATAAAGAAACATTCATTAAAACTAACGCATGCAAATGCTTTAGCAAAAGCTAGGGGGAACAGGTGAAGATTTATTTTATGTTGAGTTCAGAGAAAAATAAAGTGATCAAAGCATATAGAACAAACAGTCCACATTACTTACAACATCTAAGCCTAGCAATATGCAGTACAACATGGAGCAAGATACTCTCTATGTAGTACGAGAAGACAGAAGCAACACTTAACTCTGTAGAAGGCACAGGAAGAGACTCCCTTTTCACTGGGTCACAGTTTCAGACCAAACTTCAAATGTCTCAAACTCCAGCAAAGCCTCAGCTGGTATTATGTCTAGTGCTGCAGCTACCACAGACTTGGGCCCCAGACACACTGTACAAGGTCTTAGTATCAAGATTGTATCCAGAGACTCAGAATTGGGTTACACAGATATTTTCATGTAATATTAATTCCTATTCCAGGACACCAAATAAAAACCCCACTGTTATCACAACAACAACAACAATAACAAAAGAATTACAAATTTTATATGAAACTGTAATAACACAATGTAGCCAGCAATTTTTATTAAAATGAATAAAACATGAATCCCTGTAGCACCTATTTTTAAAAATATGTTACAGTGCTATTCTGAGCAAAACAGTGTGGCATAGCAAAGGCAGGCACAGCAAACTTCATAACAAAATATTAGTTGTTAAATAAATTGCTAGTGATCTTTGACAACGTTGGCAAAAATATAGGATGAAGAAAGGCAGCTCTTTGATAAAAATTGGTGAGAAACTTAATGCAATAACAAAAATATAGTACTTGAGCATGGACACTGCTCTTGAATTGGCATACTTATAGATTATTAAATCTACCAACAATTTAGTTTTAATTAAATTTAGTATCAAGACCCTGGTGGCTGAAAGTATATAAAGGTCTAATTGATGGATTATTGATGAGAAAAATAGATCACTTTAAAAAACACAAATCAAAAAAAGTTATCACTTCAAGATTTCCCCAAAGCATCTACTCTGAACCAAGCTTTGACCCAACAGACTCATTTATCATGCAACACATACATTCTATCGAGTGTGAAACATGCATGCGTACACATAGCTTTTCAGTTCAAAATAGTCATTCATTTAAAAAAGTGTACCAACTTGTAATTCTAATGTTACAGTTAACTTCCATGGTAAAAAATAGGAAATGCACACTGGGAAAGCTTTTGATGGAAAAGAAATGAAATTAAACTCTCTTCATCACGAGTAACAAAACCTACCAAGAGAGCTACTTTTTTTTTTCCAAATTGTCTGTGGTATTCCTACATCCACAATACCAATGTAAATGCATAATTACAACTGTAATTATGTTTGTTATTTGTTTTTGCGCAGATGAGTCTTTATGAAATAGAATGTACAAAAAGAAATAAGTGATATCTGGCATAGAATACATGAAAAATCTGGATAAACGCCCTTCTTCTAGAAGTCTACTTTCACTATCGTATTTCTTCATAATTTTATATATACAATTGCATCTCCTAGCATGCAATTTTCTTTGGTAAGTATATATGTGCAATAGGTAATTGTAAAGACTCAGTCTTGCAAGTTGTGTCAAAAATAACTCTTAAACAATGAAACTGATCAATATATGATAAGAAATTATTTATGTTTCATGTTTCAAAAGTTCATATTTTAATACATTTCTTGTTTAATATTAATTTTTTAAAATTATGAAACATGAATTAATGTATTTCTATTAATGATGCAAATTAAAATATGTTCAAAGTTTAATTCTTTAATTAGTTATTGATTAATCATATAAATAGCAGGACTGAAATAGTTCAATAATCAAGAGAGAAGGATGTTTCAACTATTTATCAGGAAATTTTCCATTGTTTTTTTTTTCCAAGGAGTTTTACACATAACCCTAAAAGCATTTATTTGTGCACATACCCAAAAGATGCCCCACCATGCCACAAAGGCATGTGCTCCACTATGTTCATAGCAGCCTTATTTGTGATAGTTAGAAACTGGAAAAAATCCAGATGTCCCACAACCGAAGAATTGATACAGAAAATGTGGTTCATTTACACAATGGAAATACTCAGCTATTAAGAACAGGGACATCATAAATTTTGCAGGTTAATAGATGGAACCAGAAAATATCATTCTGATTGAGGTATCTCAGACCTAAAAGGACATACATGGTATGTACTCACTAATAAGTGGATATTAGCCAAAAACATCACATAATACCTAGTATAAAGTCCACAGAACTCAATCACTAGAGAGGCAAAAGAAACCAGGGGGCAGAGGAAAGGAAGGAATTGGGTGGAAAAGTGGCAGGGGAAAGGGGGAACTTGATCAGGTATTGAGAGGGGACCTCGAGTGAAGCCTGGAGAGCCAGCAGAATGAGTATAAAGTACAGCCTTGGAGAGAAGGTGCCTCTAGAATGTACCAGAGACCCTGGAGGTGAGAGAATCACAAGACTCAACAGGAGGGACCTCACATGAAATTCACAACAGTAGGGAGAGGGACCTTGTAGAGTTCACCTCCAGTAGAAAAACAGGGCATCAAGTGGAGGAATGGTGCTGAGTCTAACGAACTAAGAACTTGTCTAAAAGAACTGCAGAGACAAAACTGGAGAAGAGACTGAGGTAAAGGAAGTCCAGAGACAGGCCCAAAATAGGATCGAGCTCAAGGGGATTTTTCCAAGGCCTGACACTATTATTGATGCCATGATGTGCTTGCAGACAGGAGCCTAGCATGGCTGCCCTCTAAGAGGCCCAACAAACAGCTGACTGAGACAGAAGCAGATACTTAGACCCAACCAATGAAGAGAAGCCAGTAACCCCTGAGGTTGAATTAGGGAAAGACTGGGAGAAGCTGAGGAAGAGGGTAACCCCATAGGAAGATCAGCAGTCTCAACCACCCAAGAACCCCAAGATTTCTAAGACACTGAGCCACCAACCAGGTAGCATATACTAGCTGATCCGAGGCCCAGACACATACACAGCAGAGGACTGCCCGATCTGGCTTCAATGAGAGAAGATTCACCTAACCCTTGAGAGGCTTCAGGCCCCCGGGATTGAGGAGGCCTGGTGTAAGGGTGGGGGCTGGGAAGAAATTCTCTTGTAGATGGATGAGGAGGAATGGGATGAGGAACTGGTGAGGAGCAGAATGGGAGAGGGATAATGAATGGACAGTACAAAAAGATAAAGATAATTTTTTTAAAAAGGAAAAAAAATATTATGTGGGTACCTTTTCCAATACTTGAATTTTCATCAATTTTTGTCAAATTCATGTTTTAAATCTCATACCAAATATGAAATGCTATATATACATGTATGATACAGATAATATTGTATGTTTGTGTGTGTGTGTGGTCATGCTTTCTTTCAAAGAGTAGGTTCTTTTGTGTATTTTCATGAAAAAGTAAATGAATACAGACATTTTAAAACTATGGAAGTTCATCTAGAAAACAATAAGTAAGGCTTAGGGAAATAGTCCTGAGACTAGATACAGTCCTTATCTTCTATACATAGAGTTCTCCATTTGATTCCCAGCATTATGGAATGGAAATGGAAAAGATGTAAAAACCACATACAATTAGATAATCGAAATAATGCAAAAAATTATGATAATTTGGCCAAGGGAGTTGAAATCAGTATATTGGAAATAGTGTACTGTTGTCAGAGCATTCCATGTATAAAGTGACTTTAAATGTTTATCAACAACTTAATACATGAACCAAATATGATAATGTATTATACACACATTGTGACAACATGAATGGGAATGTATGATGTTCAGTTAAATTAATGAGAAGAGCATATATTATGTATTTAAACTTACCTGTAAAATCTAAAATTAATTCAACTAAAATGCAAACAATATATATAACCAACACAGAGTTAAAAAAAAATAAGTAGATTAAGCAACTAAACAGGAGTAGATCAGGAACAGGAACTAAGTGAATATGTAAAGAAGAAATTTGTTGAATAAGCAAGAATAAACAAAGTTTAAAAGTAAAAGATCAAAGAATCAATGACTATTCTTATACAGCAATCCTTCTTTCAAAGAGATAGCCCAATCCTGAATTTCTGTCCAGTACAGGAATCTGATTTTTTGAGACAGGATCTTTACCCAACAGGATACAAGTGGTTTTTTATTTGTTTGTTTGTTTATTTGTTTTAATTTATTTTTTATTAGGTATTTTCCTTGTTTACATTTTCAATGCTATCCCAAAAGTCCCCCATACCCACCCCCCCAATCCCCTACCTACCCACTCCCCCTTTTTGGCCCTGGGGTTCCCCTGTACTGGGGCATATAAAGTTTGCAAGTCCAATGGGCCTCTCTTTGCAGTGATGGCCAACTAGGCCATCTTTTGATACATATGCAGCTAGAGACAAGAGCTCCGGGGTACTGGTTAGTTCATATTGTTGTTCCACCTATAGGGTTGCAGTTCCCTTTAGCTCCTTGGATAATTTCTCTAGCTCCTCCAATAGGGGCCGTGTGATCCATCCAATACCTGACTGTGAGCATCCACTTCTGTGTTTGCTAGGCCCCAGCATAGTCTCACAAGAGACAGCTATATCTGGGTCCTTTCAGCAAAATCTTGCTAGTGTATGCAATGGTGTCAGCGTTTGGAAGCTGATTATGGGATGGATCCCTGCATATGGCAATCACTAGATGATCCATCCTTTCTTCACAGCTCCAAATTTTGTCTCTGTAACTCCTTCCATGGGTGTTTTGTTCCCATTTCTAAGAAGGGGCAAAGTGTCCACACTTTGGTCTTTGCTCTTCTTGAATTTCATGTGTTTAGCAAATTGTATCTTATATGTTGGGTATCCTAAGTTTCTGGGCTAATATCCACTTATCAGTGAGTACATATTGTGCGAGATCCTTTGTGATTGGGTTACCTCACTCAGGATGATGCCCTCCAGGTCCATCCATTTGCCTAGGAATTTCATAAATTCATTCTTTTTAATAGCTGAGTAGTACTCCATTGTGTAAATGTGCCACATTTTCTGTATCCATTCCTCTGTTGAGGGGCATCTGTGTTCTTTCCAGCTTCTGGCTATTATAAATAAGGCTGCTATGAACATAGTGGAGCATGTGTCCTTCTTACTAGTTGGGACATCTGGATATATGCCCAGGAGAGGTATTGCTGGATCCTCTGGTACTACTATGTCCAATTTTCTGAGGAACCGCCAGACTGATTTCCAGAGTGGTTGTACAAGCTTGCAATCCCACCAACAATGGAGGAGTGTTCCTCTTTCTCCACATCCTCGCCAGCATCTGCTGTCACCTGAATTTTTGATCTTAGCCATTCTGACTGGAGTGAAGTGGAATCTCAGGGTTGTTTTGATTTGCATTTCCCTGATGATTAAGGATGTTGAACATTTTTTCAGGTGCTTCTCAGCCATCTGGTATTCCTCAAGTGAGAATTCTTTGTTCAGCTCTGAGCCCCATTTTTTAACGGGGTTATTTGATTTTCTGGAGTCCACCTTCTTGAGTTCTTTATATATATTGGATATTAGTCCCCTATCCGATTTGGGATAGGTAAAGATCCTTTCCCAATCTGTTGGTGGCCTTTTTGTCTTATTGATGGTGTCTTTTGCTTTGCAGAAGCTTTGCAATTTTATGAGGTCCCATTTATCGATTCTCGATCTTACAGCACAAGCCATTGCTGTTCTATTCATGAATTTTTCCCCTGTACCCATATCTTCGAGGCTTTTCCCTACTTTCTCCTCTATAAGTTTCATTGTCTCTGGTTTTATGTGGAGTTCCTTAATCCACTTAGATTTGACCTTAGTACAAGGAGATAGAAATGGATCAATTCGCATTTTTCTACATGATTACCGCCAGTTGTGTCAGCACTATTTGTTGAAAATGCTGTCTTTTTTCCACTGGATGGTTTTTGCTCCCTTGTCAAAGATCAAGTGACCATAGGTGTGTGGATTCATCTCTGGGTGTTCAATTTTGTTCCATTGGTCTACTTGTCTGTCACTATACCAATACCATGCAGTTTTTATCACAATTGCTCTATAGTACAGCTTTAGGTCCAGCATGGTGATTCCACCAGAGGTTCTTTTATCCTTGAGAAGCCCAACTCATTCTATGAAGTCACAATTACTCTGATACCTAAACCACAAAAAGGCCCAACAAAGATAGAGAACTTCAGACCAATTTCCCTTATGAATATCAATGCAAAAATCCTCAATAAAGTTCTTGCTAACCGAATCCAAGAACACATCAAAACAATCATCCATCCTGACCAAGTAGGTTTCATCCCAGGGATGCAAGGATGGTTCAATATACAGAAATCCATCAACGTAATCCAGTATATAAACAAACTCAAAGACAAAAACCACATGATCATCTCCTTAGATGCTGAGAAAGCATTTGACAAAATCCAACACCCATTCATGATAAAAGTCTTGGAAAGATCAGGAATTCAAGGCCCATACCTAAACATGATAAAAGCAATCTACAGCAAACCAGTAGCCAACATCAAAGTAAATGGTGAGAAGCTGGAAGCAATCCCACTAAACTCAGGGACTAGACAGGCTGTCCACTCTCGCCCTACCTATTCAACATTGTACTTGAAGTCCTAGCCAGAGCAATTCGACAACAAAAGGAGATCAAGGGGATACAAATTGGAAAGGAAGAAGTCAAAATATCACTTTTTGCAGATGATATGATAGTATATATACGTGACCCTAAAAATTCCACCAGAGAACTCCTAAGCCTGATAAACAGCTTCAATGAAGTAGCTGGATATAAAATTAACTCAAACAAGTCAATGGCCTTTCTGTACACAAAGGATAAACAGGATGAGAAAGAAATTAGGGAAACAACACCCTTCTCAATAGTCACAAATAATATAAAATACCTTGGCGTGACTCTAACTAAGAAAGTGAAAGATCTATATGATAAGAACTTCAAGTCTCTGAAGAAAGAAATCAAAGAAGATCTCAGAAGATGGAAAGATCTCCCATGCTCATGGATTGGCAGGATCAACATTGTAAAAATGGCTATCTTGCCAAAAGCAATCTACAGATTCAATGCAATCCCCATCAAAATTCCAACTCAATTCTTCAACGAATTAGAAAGGGCAATCAGTAGATTCATCTGGAATAACAAAAAACCTAGGATAGCAAAAACTCTTCTCAAGGATACAAGTGTTTTAAAATCAAAATGCTGCTTCCATCCCAGAGATAAGCCAAAACATCCCTCTTACCTGTATCTATCTTTTAGTAAAAAAAAAAAAAAAAAAGTTAAGGTTTTGGGTTTTGTCATAGGAAAAGAAATAATGTCTTAATGTCTGAGAACAGACATGGAAGTCTCATTTTTTACATATATAATCCCGTGTTGGCAAATACCCATTGTAGCTGGACTCCTCTCTTTGCAATGAAAATGTAATAGAGGTAGTAATTAGAGGAAGACTGTCATCAGAGAGAATAGAGGAAGAGGAGTAGGGACAAAGAAATAGAAGGAAGAGGAAAGAGGAGATAGAAGACAGAATACATAATTCTTATTCCGTGTTTTTGGTACTAAATCCATGAAGGCTCTGTAGTTTCATGGATTAAATGTTAAAGGCACAAAGTTTAATTAACATCACATAGAGTAAGAGGAAGTTCTAAGAAATCAGAGGTAATTTATTCTCTGTTTTAGGTACTAAGCTCTCAATTCCAACTGCATCTTTCTATTTGCTTTCTACCAGTTTGAGGTCAGTCTTTCTACCTTTGTATAGAATCTTGCCCTGTCAAACACTGCAGAATGCTAGCTCTAAATACTATCCCTCTTCTCCATGTTTTCAGTATTCCTGACTTCTGGCTCTTTGTAGCATTTAAATATGTCGTCTGTCATCATTCTCTAACAAAAAACAATTTGTTGCCCAGAACTAACAATCGCTCTTAAGTCAGTAACTTACTTTCATCTATGGCCATTTTAAATGTTCTATTTCATGGATTTCATAGTATTCTTTTTCTGCCTCACTCTTCTGTCACTTAACCCAAGAAATACTGAATGTCCCCAATATAGAAATTTCTTAGCCATTTTAGCCCAAGGCATATTTTCTTCTCACTCTCTAAACTCTTGTTGCAAATTCTTTTAATTTATACAGGATAACTTCATGTTAAATATCTTAATAATGTTATCTGTTTGCAGGTTTTCAGGGTTCAACATTGATATTGGATAACCAATTAAAATGGGCTCTTTTCTTATTTAATGTCTGTCTTCCTCTTTCCTTTCTATAAACCCTCCCACATACCTCTCCCTCCTGCTCTTTACAAAACTCTATGACATTAAAAAAAAAAATAACAGAGAGCAAGGGGGTTTATGGAAGGCTTTAGGGGGAAAATGAGAAGGGGGAATGATGTAATATAATCTCAAATAAAGAAATAATTATTATTGGATACTTTATTTACATTTCAAATGTTATCCCCTTTCCTGGTCCTCCCTTCCCCCCACTAAAACTCCTTATCCCATCCTCCCTCCCTCTGCTTCTGTGAGAGTGTTCACCCACCCACTCCTGCCTCCCTGTCCTGGTATTCCCCTACATTGGGGGCATTGAGCCTTCACAGGACCAATGGCCTCTTCTCCCAATGATATCAGACAAGGCCATCCTCTGCTATATATGCAGTTGGAGCCATGGGTCCCTCCATGTATACTCTTTGGTTGATGGTTTAGTCCTTGGGAACTCTGGGGGTACTGGCTGGTTCATATTGTTGTTTCTCCTATAGGGCTGCAAAACCCTTAAGCTCCTTTGGTCCTTTCTCTTGTTCCTCCATTGGGGACCCTCTGTTCAGTCCAATGGTTGGCTGAGATCATCTACCTCTGTATTTTTCAGGCATGGCAGAGCCTATGATTAAAGTTTCTGAATATGTATGAGGAGTACTATCTTCTCAGTTTATATATAAATGACAAAACTCATTCGTTCTATAACTAGTCTATATTGATGTATTACCAAGCCTTACCAGCATCATTCTAAACTTCTCTTTTACATAATAATTTTACAGCCTTCCCCAAGTTTGCTGTTCTGGTATGCAACAGTGTATGGAAACCAACTTGCTGAACCAAATCCCAAGACATTGTGATCTTCATCTTATTCTCTATTGAACAAGGATTATTCTAGATATTGAGTTCTGATATATTTGCCTCAAAGTGTTTCACAATTTTTTCATCTTCTTTTCTCTCCTAGTGACATTCTTAGATAATACCACTATTATTACTTAATCGAGGTAGTAGAAGAGTCTTTCACACATTTAACATGTCTTCACTCATTTTACATAATCTCTAAACATATACAAATTAAATATTTTAAAAACCAAGCAGAATAACATAATCATATATATACTCACTTTTATATAACCCTGGGATCCACAAAAGGTCACTGTCCCAGTTTATTTCACATTCATGTTACTTATTATATTAGCATCCTTGTATATTTTTAAACTGTTTTCCCTAAGAGAACACATCTGTTGTCTTGATTTTTCTAATTCCTAAACTCTGACTCAGTGTACTTCATAATGTGTTGATGTGGCACATGCATATAAAGAATGTTATAACTTGATGATGACATGCACAATTACCTATAATTAAATTTCTGGACTCTGAGCTCTTTCTGATGTATAACAGGGAGGTGTGCACTTTGATGAATGGATGCCCCAACACATATATGATGACTGATAAGAAGCAAACAACAAAGCTGTATAAGTGAAACTGTGGATTGAGAACCAGGGGAAATTAAAACATCTTTTAGATTGCAGAGTTATTGTTTATATTATTTAAGCTATTTAGTATAATAGAAATAGCTTTATCACTTTAAAAGCACGTTCCTTTGTAACATCAAAATATTTTTGAATGGGTTATATTGTTGCAAATATGTGAAGACAGGTTAAATGTGTGAAAGATTGATCTAATATCTTGATTGATAACAGTGGTCTTATCTAAGGATAGCACTAGGTTAAATTGCAATTTGTACAAGAGAATATAAAATGATAGGGAGAAGAGGGATACCAGAATACAAGGACAGCAGAGATGACATGAACAAGATGGAATTGATGGAAATTTTTAAAATGTCTCGATTCAAATTTAGAGGAGAAAACAAAATCTGAAATAGTTTGCAGGCATTTAGGGACTGATACAGGCATTTTCCCAATAGCTTATAATAAGTATACAGGGCAAGAGTCATGGTTGGAGAAACCTAGTGAATTTGGCTGAAAAGTATATAATAGGAGACACGTTGCTTATTTGATAAACATTGGGCAAACATGCATCATTTCTTCTGAAGTTAAGGATATGAGAACTTAGTCTTGATAAATTAAACTAAGAGGACCTTCAATGTAATGAATACCTTCATGCTGTGCACAAATCTCGTCTGAATTGAAACACTGCCTCCTTCAGAAGGAAGGAGACCCAATGAATCTCAAGAAACAAATGAAACAGAACAGCATCTTGAAAACCCACAGAACTTAGAAGGATGAAGAAATTCAGAAAGTTTGATTCACAAATCCCCTTCCCAGTGCTATGAGAACAGTATATATTACCTGGGGACAGGAGATTCTGATAGAAGCTGTCTGCAAGGTGGACAGAATGCACTTGGAATATGAGTCTCACATACCATCACTATGCTGGAATGGACTTTTCAATTATGCAGCTGTCTCTGGTTACTCATGCTCTTGTAAATAACACCAGTAAAATCATTGATCTGCCAGACTGCACTTTGGTAGAAAATTTCTTTGTTGTTTGTTCTAAGGGAAGATGCCAAAAATGTCTGCTCACATGTTCCAAGGAAAAATAAATCAAATCACACACTTATTGACACTTTCTTGATGTATCCAGGAGAAAAATGAAAGATTTCCTTTGATAGTTTGACCTAATGAAAATGTGAAAAATCTAAATTCAGTATAAAATGTGTTTAACAGTATGATATTTACTCGTGATACAGTCTCTCATATATAGTATATCAAAAGTCCAAAGAATGCTAAAAGCATGTGTACCATGATTCAATTAATGGAGCATATGGATGTCATAATTACTCTGTAGGCTGTTAGCACAAAGTTGCTAATAATAAAAGGAAAGAGAAGTACTCAAACTGTAACCCACTGTATTCAATGTTTTTACTAATTGCAAAAACAAACTTGTCTTACTCAACAACCGTAATATGTATCCATTTAAATACTACATAAGAACAAAAAGTGTATCTCTGTTTCCATGATTCAATTCCCTGTGCAGTTTAAAACAAATTGAGTTCTATTGCTTCAATGCAATTTATAAGTAATGGGATAATTACTGTAGAGTAATTAGTGGTTATTGAGAAAGAAGAGAAAGAGTTGAGATGAAGAACAGTAGAGTGGGCAAGGATTGGGTGATTGTATTATTGACAAACAAGAGTCCCAAGTTTGTCCCTATATTCCCACACTGGTGAAAAATAAAGCCTAGGCAATGCCCCAGTGTAGGCAAATGCCAGGACATGTAGGTGGAAGTGGGTGGGTTGTGGAGCAGGGGGAGAAGAGGGAAAACCAGGAAGGAGGATAACATTTGAAATGTAAATAAAATAATAATTAATAATTAATAATAATAATAATAATAAATTATGTTCAAGGTGCTGGTGAGGATGGCATTTTGTTACATTGTTGTTCTGGTTTGGAAACTGAGGTCCACAGGCATGCTAAACAGGCCTTTGTCCATTGTTTGTCCATTGAGTTGTACAATGTTACAGTGAGTACTTCTCATTGCTATGAATTTAGAGTAACCTGTGAGATACAGACTACAGAGTAATTATGACAGCTATCTTCTCCATTAATTCAACCATGGTACAAGAGCTTTTAGTAATTTATATATAATTTTGGAATGCTATATGAGACACTGTATCTTGAGTGAGTATCATAGTGTTTAACACATTATATATAAACAAAAATCGCATTGCAATTATTTACATGTTCCTTAAGACAAATGAATAAAAATAATTCTTGTATTGTGCTGTGAAACATCTCAGCAAAGGGAACAATTTCTATTTTAGTTGCCCAAAATACTTTTGATTATTACACAAATTACAGTTCATGAGGATGTTTCAGTTTCACTTTTGAGATTAGCTCTTTTCTTACATTATTAATAATTTCAATTATAATCTAATATGCTTTTATCTTTGTACCAAAACATAAAAATAACCCAAAACACTTGCTTCTATTCAAAAGGACACAGATTTGTTTCCTAACAAACATGTGGTGGCTCACAGCCACCTCTAACTCCAGTCCTAGGGAATCTGATGCCCCTTTTCTTGATTCCAAGAGCAACAAGTACTCAGATATACATGCGGACAAAAATTACATAAACACAATGCTTACAGTAATATTAAAAACATATCCCAAATGGTGTTCCAATGACTATCTTGGAAAAGTACCATCATTGTGGAGAGCTGAATCAGACACTGAGAAATAATTTGAACATCAGGAGATTGAGAATAGATAATTGATATTATATGCAATTTCATGTCACCATGTTGTAGTCCTATAAGCTCTTGGTCAAGAGTAACTATTCATCATGATGTATGCATCTGACCTGAGTCAAATAATGCAAGAAAAGAGAGAGGGAAGGGAGGGAGAGAGAGAGAGAGAGAGAGAGAGGGAGGGAGGGAGAGGGAGAGGGAGAGGGAGAGGGAGAGGGAGAGGGAGAGGGAGAGGGAGAGGGAGAGGGAGAGGGAGAGGGAGAGGGAGAGGGAGAGGGAGAGGGAGAGGGAGAGGGAGAGGGAGAGGGAGAGGGAGAGGGAGAGGGAGAGAGAATGAATTAGTTTTGCAATAATAAGAAAGAGTTTCCTCTAACTCCTGGGCATTGCAGCATGTCTCTTAATTCTGGCTATGAACCCAACAGGAGATGCTGGCTTAAACAAGAAAAAAGGACTATAGAACCTCACCGTACTTACTTATTCATTTTGTTGGTATTTTGTTTAATTTTATGAGATAATTATAAATAAATTTGAGTAGTGGTCCTATAGATTAGTTATTTAGAGCCTTGTCATCTCAAAATTTTCAATAATCTAGTTGTTATGGTTTGATGTTTTGAGTCTGGCCTCTAGAAAGGTACTAGAACCTTTAATGAGAAGCTGATTATGTTTCTGGAAGTATTACCTTCATAAGGTAGTAGTAAGAGAACGTAGTAAGTTCCACAAAGGCTGGACTGTTATAAAATATTAACCATGAGATATGGATCAGTAGTTAAGAGCCTTAGTTGGGTACACTTCAAGAGGACTGGTGCAATTCTGAGCACCAATATGTGTGGAAAGCCGTGCAGTGAGCAATCGCTGTGGAGAGCCATGCGTGTGCCGCGAGCAATCACCATTATAAGATGGCACGGGCCTCCGAGGTGACAGACTAGTAAACAAGCCTTGTGCGCAAGTGCGAGAGTGAACTCACTCCTAGTCACTGCCCATTTTCAGGGTGTAATAGTGGTGTGATGGGCGAGCAATGAATCAAGAGCTGTCACGCCACATCAGGTGCTGAAACGTCATGGCTGAGTGCTATATAAGGGACTCCATTTTCTGGGGTCGGGATCTTCCTGAGAAGTAAGCAATAAAGCTTTGCCACAGAAGATTCCGGTTGTCCTGAGTGTGTTCTTGGGCGCCAAAGACCCGGGGACTTTATACCATCACACCGGCGCAAGGAAGATCCCTCGTTCGCGGGGCGGAATCAGAACTGCGGGACATTACAGCTCTGCAAGGTAAGTATAGTCTTGAAATTTCTCCAGAGTTAGATGCCCTTTTGATTGTTTGCACAGCGATTGCACTTTCCCTTTTGGTTTCGTTTTGCTTCCACCACTGGAACTGCTGACTGGTTCCCAGTCACAGTCAGGCTCAGACAGCACCTGGACAGTGCCTGGACAGCAACTAGTTTCAGTCATGGTCAGGACTGGATAGCGGCAGTATGGGAATTTCTCACTCTGTAGTAGTGGTGTTAAGGTCGGTCCTGAAGCAGTGTGGCCTAAAAATCGCCACTAAGAGTATAGAGGCATTTGTCAGGGAGGTAGACCGTGTGGCACCATGGTATGCTTGCTCAGGTTCCTTAACTGTCACCTCTTGGGACAAACTGAAAGGAGATCTAGTTAGGGAACAGCAGAATGGCAAACTTAAAGCAGGGATCATGCTGTTATGGAAATTGGTGAGATCGTGCTTAACAGATGAGGATTGTCAGCAAATGGTAGAAGCAGGGCAGAAGATTTTGGACGAAATTCAAGACAGTCTATCAGAGGCAGAGTGGGGAGAGAGATTGAAAGTTGGGACGAAACAAGGTGCACCGAAGAATTTAGGCCTTTCCACGGGCCTTGAGCCTGAGGAAAAGAGATATAAAGGAAAGAATGCCTTGGGAGAGATTAGAAAAAGGGATGGAAAGGGATAGAAGAAGAGAGAAAGAACTGGAGAGGCACATAAGGAAAGGAGCCTCTACCCGCCATTAGATGAGTTTAAGGCACTAGCTGTCAGTAGCTCAGAATTGGATAAGGAACTTAGCTCCTCTGAGGAGACAGACTTAGAGGAAGAAAGATACCAGCCAGATGAAAGACGAGCTAATCAGTCACAGAATAACATAAAGAAAGCAAAATTAGCTAGAGACAAATGTCAAATCACTATGCGATCTTCAGATCCACAACCTCTGGGTCCTAGTACACCTCCGCCCTATGTGCAGAGGTATCAATCAGACTCATTCATTTCAAAAGAGGAACAGAGTAAAGTGCAGCAAGCGTTCCCAGTCTTTGAAGGCGCAGAGGGCGGACGCGTTCATGCCCCAGTGGAGTATATACAGATTAAAGAACTAGCAGAGTCAGTTCGTAACTATGGAGTCAATGCCAACTTTACTGTAGCCCAAGTCAAAAGGCTTGCGACTCTGGCAATGACCCCCGGCGATTGGATGACCTTAGTAAAAGCCGCATCTCCTAACATGGGAATGTATTTAGAATGGAAAGCTTTGTGGCAAGACTCCTGCCAAGCACAGGCAAGGGCCAATGCCAATGTTGAAGGGGACCAAGGAACATGGACTTTTGAGTTGCTTACAGGTCAGGGACAACACGCTAATAACCAGACAAATTACCATTGGGGAGCTTATGCTCAGATCTCAGCTGCTGCAGTTAAGGCATGGAAGGCACTCTCTAAGAAGGGAGAGGCATTTGACCAAGATCACCCAGGGCGCACAGGAGTCATTCTCAGATTTTGTGGCTAGAATGACAGAAGCGGCAGGGAGAATTTTTGGGGACCCAGAGACAGCTATGCCTTTAATTGAACAGTTGATCTATGAACAGGCTACCCAGGAATGCAGGGCGGCTATTACACCTAGAAAGAGCAAGGCACTGCAGGATTGGTTGAAGGTTTGCCGTGAGCTTGGAGGGCCACTCACTAATTCAGGTTTAGCAGCTGCCATTCTACAAGGGCAAAAACGCCCTGACATGGCTGAGCTCAAACTCTGCTATAATTGTGGCAAACCGGGACACTTAAAAAAGGACTGTAGAGCCCTTGTCAAAAGAAGAGCACCAGGACTGTGTACTAAGTGTGGAAAAGGATATCATTGGGCCAGAGATTGTCGTTCAGTCAGGGACATTCGAGGCAGGCCCCTGCAGCCAGGATTCCCTCAAGCAGTAGATAATGAGACCATTTCAAAAAACCAGTACAGGGCCCTCAGGTCTCAGGGCCCGAAAACATATGGGACCTCGACAGGCAAAAGGTGGACCCCACAGTCCGCAGGGCAACAGAAGGATCAGCTGGGTTGGACCTCCGTACCACCACCCGATTCATGCTAATGCCACAAATGGGGGTACAGCCTATTCCTACTGACTATAAAGGACCTCTGCCATCCGGGAGTGTTGGCCTAATATTGGGCCGGGCCTCCCTTACCTTACAAGGTCTTATTGTTCACCCTGGAGTCGTAGATCAAGACTATGAAGGGGAACTTCAAGTTCTCTGTTCCTGTCCTCAGGGTGTCTTTTCTATTTCACAAGGGGATAGAATAGCTCAGTTAATAATTTTGCCAAGCCTACATGGCTGTTTTCCTTCCTCTGGTGTCCCTCGAGCTACCAGAGGGATTGGTTCTACTGGAAATGATTCTGCTTACTTAGTGATGCCTCTTGACTCCAGGCCATTCTTAGAATTAGTTATAGAAGGAAAACAATTTAAAGGGATTTTAGACACAGGAGCAGATAAAAGTATCCTGTCTTCCCAATGGTGGCCAAAAACTTGGCCCGTTACTCAGTCATCACGTTCTTTGCAAGGTTTAGGTTATCAGTCCTGTCCCACTATTAGTTCCCGTTCTTTGAGCTGGACAGCTCCTGAAGGTCAAACACAATGATTCACTCCCTATGTTTTACCACTCCAAGTAAATTTCTGGGGGAGAGACATCTTACAGGCACTAGGACTGACCTTGACTAATGAATACTCGCCACAAGCTGTTCAAATAATGAAGAAAATGGGCTATAAAGAAGGAAGGGGATTAGGGAAAGGAGAGCAGGGTAAACTTGAACCTATCCCTCAAAAATGTAATAATGGGAGACAAGGTTTGGGTTTTTTCTAGGGGCCGTTGAGGGCTCCATGCCCATACCATGGCTTACAGAGGAAGTTGTATGGGTTCCTCAATGGCCTCTCTCCTCTGAAAAGTTAGAAGCAGCTACAAAACTAATTTCTGAACAGCTACGCTTGGGTCATTTAGAGCCCTCTACCTCACCCTGGAATACACCTATTTTCGTAATTAAGAAAAAATCTGGCAAATGGCGCTTATTACATGATCTTAGAGCTATTAATGCACAAATGCGTCTATTTGGACCAGTTCAGTGAGGGCTACCATTGCTTTCTGCCTTACCCAAAAATTGGGAAATTATAATTATAGATATTAAAGATTGCTTTTTCTCTATACCTTTATGCCCTCAAGATAGGCAAAGATTTGCATTTACCATCCCAGCCATTAATCATTTAGAGCCGGATCAAAGATACCAATGGAAGGTCCTACCTGAGGGGATGGCGAATAGTCCCACCATGTGTCAACTGTATGTGCAATTGGCACTTAAGTCAGTTAGAGAGCATTTTTCATCATTACAGGTGATAATTTATATGGATGACATTTTGATTTGCCATAAAAATTCACAGTTATTGCAAGATGCATACCCTATATTAATAAAAACATTAGGGCAATGGGGATTGCAGGTAGCCACTGAAAAGGTGCAAGTTGCTCAAATGGGAGCCTTCCTAGGGTCACTCATTTATCCTGAAAAAATTGTTCCTCAAAAATTAGAGATTCGCAAAGATCAACTACATACCTTGAATGATTTCCAAAAATTGCTAGGAGATATTAATTGGCTAAGACCATTTTTGAAAATTCCATCAGCAGAATTAAAGCCCTTATTTGACATATTAGAGGGAGATACCCACATCTCCTCCCACAGAGCACTTACCCCAGCTGCATGTCAAGCTTTACAAACGATAGAAAAGGCCTTACAAGATGCTCAATTACAACGCATTGAGGAGTCAAAGTCATTTGAATTGTGCATATTAAAAACTGCACAGTTACCAACAGCAGTCTTATGGCAAAAAGGACACTTATTGTGGGTCCATCCTAATGCTTCCCCTGCAAAAATTATTGAGTGGTATCCTAATGCAATTGCTCAACTTGCACTTAGGGGGATAAAAGCAGCTATTACTTATTTTGTGAAAGAACCTCATATGCTAATCGTACCTTATACTTCTGCTCAAGTTCAAACCCTGGCAGCAACAACTAATGATTGGGCAGTCTTGGTTGCCTCTTATTCAGGACAAATTGATAATCATTATCCAAAACATCCAATTTTATAATTTGCCTTAAGCCAAGCCATAGTGTTTCCAGTAATAACAGCCAAACACCCACTTCCGGATGGGGTAGTAGTGTATACAGATGGATCCAAATCTGGCATAGGTGCATATGTAGTAAATGGACAAGTAACATCTAAACAATATAATGAGACATCACCCCAGGTTGTAGAGTGTTTGGTAGTTCTAGAAGTCCTTGAAACTTTTCCGGGACCACTCAATATTGTATCTGATTCCTTATATGTGGTCAATGCAGTTAATATGCTTGAAGTTGCTGGCTTAATTAGACCTTCTAGCAAGCTTGCTCACATTTTTCAGCAAATTCAGTCAGCCTTGTTACATAGAAGACATGTTGTGTATATTACTCATGTTAAGGCTCATTCTGGCCTTCCTGGCCCCATGTCTCATGGAAATGACTTGGCAGACAAAGCTACTAGAATCGTGGCTGCTGCTCTGTCCTCGCAGGTAGAGGCTGCAAGGGAGTTTCATAAACGCTTCCACGTGACGGCTGAAACATTACGCCACCGTTTCACTTTAACTAGGAAAGAAGCTCGTGACATTGTCACCCAATGTCAAAACTGTTGTCAATTTCTGCCTACTCCTCATGTAGGGGTAAACCCCCGAGGCATCAGACCATTACAGGTCTGGCAAATGGATGTCACTCATATTTCCTCCTTTGGAAGAAACCAATATTTACATGTTTCCATTGACACCTGCTCTGGTGTTATGTTTGCTACACCTTTAACAGGTGAGAAAGCCTCTCATGTTATACAGCACTGTTTAGAAGCGTGGAGTGCTTGGGGCAAGCCCACAATTCTTAAAACTGATAATGGGCCAGCATATACCTCTACTAAATTTCAGCAATTTTGTCATCAAATGGATGTCACTCACTTGACTGGCCTTCCTTATAATCCTCAAGGACAAGGCATTGTGGAACATGCTCACCGTACACTTAAGTCTTATCTTATAAAACAAAAAGGGGGAGTTGATGAGACTCTGCCCTCAGTGCCAAGAGTAGCTGTATCTATGGCACTCTTTACACTTAATTTTTTGAATCTTGACCAGCAAGGTCGCTCTGCAGCTGATCGACATAGCTCAGACCCTAATAGACCAAAAGAAATGGTCAAATGGAAGGATGTCTTAACTGGTCTGTGGAAAGGAAAGGCCCGGATCCTATTTTGATAAGATCCAGGGGAGCTGTTTGTGTTTTTCCACAGAGTGAAGACAACCCATTTTGGCTGCCGGAACGACTCACCCGCAAGATATTCATCAAGGATGGTGCAGAAGATGCAGACCTCCCGAGGACTGCTCCTGATCCTGACAATGCTGAACTTGTCTCAGGTTCCTAGTATGAGGGGCGAACAGAGATGGGCCATTCTCTCGACTTTCCCTAAACCAATGCCAGTTCGCCATAATGCTATAGTTTTTCCAAAATTCTTTACTACTAATAAAACATTAGATTTGCCATATCTACCCTATGATCCCACCCGAGCACCATTAGGGGAAAATCGCTCTTTATTAGAGCAGGGTTCTTTATGTTTTCAAATTAATGGACCAGGAAAATGTATCAACCTCACAGCTCGAGTTTGGGGAAGTTTAATGAGCACCGAGGAGGTTGGGTAAGCATAACCCAAGATATTTCCAACGCAGATATAACCTTTACAAATCGGACCTTTTGGCAGGAGGCAATTTGGGTTAATGGTACATTTCTACCACCTAACTTTACAGACAAAGAACGTCCCCACCAACCAAAAATAGCCCCTCATTGTAGCTTGGAAGATGAAGGGCTGATCCTGCCTTGGTCTGATTGTCAATCCTCCATCACTCGTTGGGCAGATCAGAGTCAAACCTTTTCCTTTTCTCCCAACATGATTGCTGACCCAGAGAAGGAATTTGTTATGAAAAAGGGACTTTTCATACAGGACTTTAGAATGCATCCCTTTCACAAGTGGGTGCTTTGTGGAGTCAATGGCAGTTGTACAGAACTCAATCCTTTGATCTTTATCCAGGGAGGAGCAGTTGGAAAGGCTTCTTTTACTGGCATCTCAAGATTTGCTCAGTATTGGGGAATACATGCTGTCTCCCAGAACTCTTATGGATATACTAATACCAGTGTAGAGATCACTGGGTTCAATAAAACTTTGGTAAACCAGATTAATTATCCATCTACCCCAGTCTGTGTTTACCCCCCTTTCTTGTTTATTCTTTCAAATGATTCATTTGAAGTCTGTTCCAATGATTCTTGTTGGATTTCTCAATGTTGGGACATAACAAAGAACACCCATGCCATGGTAGCACGGATCCCACGTTGGATCCCTGTTCCGGTGGAAACACCCTCCACCTTATCCCTGTTTCGACAAAAAAGAGATTTTGGAATTACTGCTGCCGTGATCATAGCAATTTCAGCCAGTGCAGCTGCTCCTACAGCTGCAGGGTATGCTATGGCTAGTACGGTTCAATCAGGCACAAAATTAAATCAGCTTTCAGCAGAATCTGGCTGATGCCATCACTGTCCAAAATTCTGCTAGTACCAAGTTAAAGGGAGGGCTGATGATATTGAATCAGCGCCTTGACTTGGCAGAGGAACAGATAGGAGTTCTATACCAGATGGCCCAGTTGGGTTGTGAAAGAAAACTGGAAGCCCTGTGTATTACCAATGTCCAATATGAAAATTTTACTTATGCAGCTAATCTGTCTAGACAGCTTTCCTTGTATCTTGCAGGAAATTGGTCTGAGGGATTCGATGAGACTCTTGAAGCCCTGAGGGTGGCAGTTTTAAAAATCAACTCAACGTGAGTGGACCTGTCATTGACAGAGGGCCTCTCCTCCTGGATTTCATCTGCATTTTCTTATTTTAAGGAATGGGTGGGGGTGGGTTTATTTGGTGTTGCCACCTGCTGTGGACTTGTGTTCATGCTCTGGTTGGTTTGCAAGCTCAGAACCCAACAAACACGTGACAAGGTTGTGATAGCTCAAGCACTTGCTGCCATTGAGCAAGGCGCCTCCCCCGAAATCTGGCTATCTATGCTCAAAAATTAGTTGACATTGGTGGCTGGCCTCTTTTGTAGAGTTCGCCCTAGGTCATTTAGTAGTTACTGTCACATAGCACTGCGGTATCCAGGGACGGGCAACTTTCCTCATGCACAGATCATCCTAAGACACGGGGCCCAGTGGCGATAGGGTTACCCTCTGCAGGAAAGGCTGTGACATTGGAGGAACGACCTAAGACAGGAGCCACAGCGGATGGGCATAATTACACAGACCTAGTCCAGCCTCAATTTAATAAAATAAAAAGGGGGAGATGTGGAAAGCCATGCAGCGAGCAATGTGGAGAGCTGTGTGTGTGCTGCGAGCAATCACCATTATAAGATGGCGCTGGCCTCCGAGGTGACAAACTAGTAAACAAGCCTTGTGCGCAAGTGCGAGAGTGAACTCACTCCTAGTCACTGCCCATTCTCAGGGTGTAATAGTGGTGTGATGGGCGAGCAATGAATCAAGAGCTGTCACGCCACATCAGGTGCTGAAACGTCATGGCTGAGTGCTATATAAGGGACTCCATTTTCTGGGGTCGGGATCTTCCTGAGAAGTAAGCAATAAAGCTTTGCCGCAGAAGATTCCGGTTTTCCTGAGTGTGTTCTTGCCAGCGGGGACAAAAGCTCGGGATAAATATGGTGGCTGAAAACTAACTGTAATTACAGTTTCAGGGTATTGGTCAATAATGTCTTCTGATTTCCTTGGGGATCAGGCATTCACAAGATACAAGACATATACAAAGGTAAAATACACATACACAAAAACAAAAAGTTTAAAAACTAAGCCTAGTCTCAGTATTTGTGTTTTGTTTTACTGAGATCTTTCTCTCCCATCTACTGCCATGTGTTATAGACAAAGAGGGCACCCTCTTGAGAACAAACTGATCACTAGCTGTCTTAGTCAGGGTTTCTATTCCTGCACAAACATCATGACCAAGAAGCAAGTTGGGGAGGAAAGGGTTTATTTGGCTTACACTTCCATACTGCTGTTCATCACCAAAGGAAGTCAGGACTGGAACTTAAGCAGGTCAGGAAGCAGAAGCTCATGCAGAGTCCATGTAGGGATGCTTCTTACTGGCTTGCCTCCCCTGGCTTGCTCAGCCTGCTCTCTTATAGAACCCAAAACTACCAGGCCAGAGATGGTCCCATGCACAAGGGGCCTTTCCCCCTTGATCACTAATTGAGAAAATGTCTTACAGTTGGATTTCATGGAGGCATTTCCTCAACTGAAGCTCCTTTCTCTGTGATAACTCCAGCTGTGTCAAGTTGACACAAAACTAGCCAGTACACTAGCCAAAACTGTTATAGAAATAAACTTCTTTAATTTATAAGTAATAATTTCTCTGGGCATTTTAAATGCACTAATACTACCAAAATATGTAACTGGAATGAGGAGGCTTTGGTGGTATTAAACACCATCTTGCTCAATGGAAAGGAACAATAACAACTTTTAAAATTATGAAAAGAATGTGTGTGTGTGTGTGTGCGTATGTGTGTAAGTGTGTGAATGTGTGTGAGAATGTGTATTGAATGTGAATGTGTGTTTACAGGTGTGTATGTGTGTAAGTATGTATATTGTATTTGTGTGTATGTGTGTGTGAGTGAGTGTGTGTGTATATGTGTTTTAGTGTGTATATATCTGTTTGCCTATATGTAAGCACATATACATCAGGGATCTAGAGAATGCTTGTAAAGGTAATTTTCTCAGCATTTCTCAGAAAACACTTAGTTCTAGTAGTCCCTAAACATATCGTTAGTTAAAAATAATAAGTAATGTCTGTTCAGAAAATGTTTCTTCAAACTATGGAGTAAACACATTTTTACCAAAATGAGCCAACATCAACCAAGCAAAGAAACAAAAACAAGTTATCTTCATGTGACTTGGTGTTTGAAAAAAAGGAATACATTACATTAATGTGTTAAAATTATTTTAATAAGGTAAAGCTAAACATCTATGAATAAAATTGACAAAAGGTAAGTAATAAAATCTCTCTACTTATAGCAAACAGCTAATTTTATAAATAAAACTGTTGTCATTACTTATGAGGAGGAAATACATGCAAGTTCACTTTCAATGTCAAATAAGACACTTTCCATAGCCATGCTTCCTGGGTTCTAAGTTGCATATCATGTAGTCAATGGGATATTATTAGTCATGAAATTTCTTTGAAATCACAACAGCTTGGCAAAGAAGTCCTACGTAATTTAATGTTCAATGGGTAGCATTTTAAAATATGTTCATGGGTATAAGTGAACATATGGTGACTCTCAAAGTGCAGGCCCTAGACCTCTTCCACTTGGCAGGATGCTGCTCATGATTTGGTAAAGTTGGGAGTCTTTTGTCAGCTTGGTTTCAGTATAATTTATTGCCAGTTTAAAACATCTTATTTTATAAAAAAAAAAATGTGACATGAAAAATGAGTCAGGAGTGATATTGTGCCACAGCCAGGAAATCTAGATATGAGAGCTCAGGTCTAAAGGGAGAGAACAGTTAAAATCAGCAGAGATGGCAGTGGCAGATTGAATTGAAAAGCATTGCATTGAATATTTTCCTGTGGCAAGTGCTTCTCCATGAACTGTGCTAGTGTGGAAAAATTGGATTTTTTTAATATCATGATTCAGGGGTACTTGAACATTTCAGAAGTCTATAGACCTACTAGATGACTGGAATTTAGTAGATGCTCAAATGCATGAAAGAGAATATTAGAAATTAATTAATCTGACTTAAGGGTGTAAATGCCGCATTTGTTGCCACTGTATTCACATATCAACTTTGTTTTTTCTGTTCCCTCACTACAGTGAGATTTTAAAAGACTTTTCCCAAGAAATGATGGAATGATTTATGGCAATTCATGCCATATATCCCATGCAGTGAAGGTTTGGATCCCCATCTAAATTTGCAGTCTCCTTGGCCCCTCAAACACATTTCTTTTGATTTCCTCAGTAGTGTGCTATGGCAAACAGGCAGCAACCACATTACTTGATGAGAAAGGTATAACTACTAGGGAACACTTTTAATTCTCACTGCTAGAAATTGAATCTGGAGGAGAAAAGATAACAAATGGCTACCCTAAGCTACCAAACATAAAAACAATAGGTGGGAGAAGTCCGAAAGGAGAGAAAAATAGGTAAAATAACATATATTTTTATCAACTTTTTACAGTACTTTGTGATAAACATTTAACTTTTAGGTTTGCAGGTCAAAAAAAATCAGGTTAACTTTGAAACTGTAATTAATGATGGAATTCAACTGAAGCTAATTATTTCCAGGTAGATGTGAATTTCCTTGTCGGGTATTTTAGGGAAGATGCAATTTTTTAATAGAGAAAAAAGAATTGAGATAGTATCTAAAACAGGAATACTTTTCTTTCTGTCCATAAATTTCCTTGTTCAAATGCCTCACCAACGGCAAGAACACATCTGGTGTGGATTCACAGTTTGGGGCAATACCCTCTATCACAATAAAGAAAGCATGGCAACAGGAACATGGGTACCTATTTACACACTAGTATAGCATTGTGGTTGGTGAGAACCAATGAGAAGAGGAGCCAGGCTACAAAGCTTAAGTTCTTCTTTCTTCAGGCTCTACCTCCTTCACAAAGGTTCCAAAATCTTCTAACACCATACAACAGACAGAAGACCAAGTACACAAACACTGGAGCCCAGAGGAGATAGATTCCATCTGAACAACACTTGTCTCATTTTATTCCTCATGTAACTACTGCATCATTTATCCATCACTCTTCTCGGGTTCATTCCTATGTATTCTTATCCACTTGCCCAAATGTTACTAACAACACTTAAGCATTTATCTGTTATTTTGCCCTTATACTATAATTAGTAAAAGAATCCACATAATTCTTTGTTTATGTATTGTTTGAGTTAAGATCAAATAGACTGGTCAATATCCAGCTAACAATTCTGCCTCTCTCTCTCAATGGACATAGGACAATCACTGTACCTGAGGCCAAAGGAAACATTTCTGATGGATTACTAGTCTAATTAGGAAGTTGAAGAAAACAGTGTATTACAGAATTTTGTAAAGCCTCTTATAATTCTTCAATGTAAAATCAGGTATACATATTAAAAGTGGACTTTCATAAACAACTTGGAACTAAATAGATATAGTAATTTAAAGAAAACAAAACAATAAGAATACAAATTAAGGTAGTAGCCTGATAATTTCTAATCTTAAATATTTCAATTTTACTGCATAATGGAAGGAATATTATGCAAAATTAGTAATTTTATTCTAGTAGATACTAACTGTGGAGACCATAAAATTCTCCCACTTATCTCTTTATTGATTCTTTTAAAAATAAACTATTATGTAGTTATATCTTTTCACAATAAAACTATGAGCTATATCCCATATCTGTCCTATGTTAATTTCTCTCAAGTTCACAGCTAATTTAAAATTATCTTTCTCTGGTGAATCATATTATTCTCTAATACTATATTAAAATAACTATATTTTGACATTATAAAACTTCTAGACTTATTTCAAAGTTATAAAAAACTTTTTCTTGGTAATAAATTACTTCTGATCAAGAAAACAGCATTCCTCCTAGGAGCATAACAACCATTTTATAGAAGAAACATGTCCTGGGTGGGATTTCCAAGGCTATAAATTTTTGTGACTTTTTAACAATCTTAGACTTGAAAGACACAATAATCTTAGCTCCCTAATGATAGAATTAAAAACAGCCTTTGTAAGAAGAGGTTTAAAGCATGCAACACTTTAAAGCAGGGTCTTACTTCCACTATTTTGTGTAGAAACATAAAGGACATAGCCAGTATTCCTCTCCTAGAGCAGACCCATACAATCCCTACTAAATGTAGGTTATGTTTTTCTTGAGCATGTGTTGCCCAGCTAGAGAAAAACTTCTGAAATTTCTATATCTTCAGTCATTTGAGGAAACTTACATGCTTTGGGATAGTTTCTTCCAGTTGAATATGCAACACTCAGTGTCAGACCATTCCATTAATTATGAACATACAAGACCCTACCTCCACATTTCCTGTATCATGGATCATCAGCTATTTGATCGGATTGTACTGAAGCGCTACATGTAAAATCTGACAACACATTATTTTCCTTTTTTTCTTTTTCTTCTTTTTCTTTCTTTCTTTCTTTCTTTCTTTCTTTCTTTCTTTCTTTCTTTCTTTCTTTCTTTCTTTCTTTCTTTCTTTCTTTCTCCCAGAGTTTCTCAACATGATTTCTAACTCTGGCTCCTTTCCTTACAGAATGTGAATCCTTGAGAAAAGCTCTTTGTCACTTTGAGTTTATGCATGAATTTAAATTATAAAATAAATACTAACACACTTTAAATTGCATTGTCCTATAATGTTTCTACTATTACTTCATATTATTCACTAGTTGCACAAAAGTATGTACTGAACAAAATAAATCAGATTCAGAAAGATTAATTTCTCTCTTGACTGTGGAAACTGGACTTCCTATAGGTACATCAAATTATATATATATATAGACAGAGAGTGAGAATGAAAGTAATCCTGAGACTAGTGGACTCAGGGAATAATGTGAGATGGAGGAAGAGAAAATGAGACAAGGGACAAGAATATAACTAAAATATGAAATATCTTTTTGAAACCCATCACTATAACCAGTCTTTATGAGAATTTTAGTCTAAATAGTAAGTATTATAAATCTGCATACACACAAAGGAAGCAATAAAATAATAAATACAAACATAATATAAAAATTTAATAATAGTTCTGGGACTGAGGACAGATTTTGGAAATGGTTAATCAAATTTCCTTTAAAGAATAAAAGGTGAGTCTTTCTTCTCATGATATTTAGGAGCATGTGTCCATGATATCTACCTGTGCTGCTGATGATGAAAAAAAAAAACCCACAGATTTAGGAATAACACAAATTTATTTCTTATGGGTTTGGAGTTTGGAGTTTAAGCTCAAGGGACCATCAGATTGTTATCAGGCTCATAGATGACACATTTTCATCTTGCTTCTTTACAAAGAGTAGGGGGTAAAAGATCATCCCTAAGTTAAATGTATTCCTAAAACCTTGTCCTCATGATCTAATCACTTCTATAAAAGCTCTACCTCTTAAAACCATCACGGGCAGGGTCGAAATTTCAATCTGTGAATTGGTCTTGAGAAGCAGATATTGGACAAAGATCTCTTAGGTTTGAACTATCTTTGTGAACTCTCTTATGTCTGAACATTGAACCTAAGACACTACATGGAATTTCTTTGTATATTATAGTTTATCATGAAGTTTTTAATTTTTTAAACTTTCAATAAGAGTATGTGTATACATATATTCATATATATGTTTTTTAGTATCAAATATATCTTTCAATGACATGTTAGAAGACTGATTATGAAACAGTAGAACTTGGGAAGTTATTTTAGAAGATCTAGAGAGTAAAATAATAGGACATTAGTGCTATAAAAGGAGAATTGGGAAAACAGTGAGGGGCCAATGAAAAAGAGAGTGGAGAAGGAGGGAAATCCATAGGAAGAGGGGGATGGATACATTATAATAAGGATATTTGAAAATCCAAAAGAATACATATTATTTTGTTACTAAAATTATACATACTATATATGTATATATGCATCTAATAATATGAATATGAATGTACATAGTGAAGGTATCACACATATGGAGACAATTTTCCCCACAAAAGCTATAGACTAGCTAACAAAATCTCTGATGCCAGTCATGATAAACATCCTTCCAAATTGTTAGTCAGACCAAGAGACTCCCCAAATAATATATGCTTTTGACACTGCCTTTTATTGCATCCTAGAACCTGAATATATGATCTTGTTGGTAAGGACACCATCCTTTTAGTAGACAGGATTTTAGAAATCCAATGGGAAATACCCAAAATCCTCTTTTCTAAGGACGATAGTACTGGAAGATTCTCTGCATGTTTTCAAGGGCAGGAAGTTGAAGTATGTCCCTGTTGCTGAGGCCACCATCCATTGTAGACACAGGACTCCAGAAACTTTACCTGAATCTCATTCAAGCCTCCTCTTTGAGTATGGCTTTCAAACACCAAAAATCCTTTACAAGCTGCCAAGGGAAGATCACATTCTCCAGTCACTAGGTATGCTTATGAACCAGAGCAATGGTCATCCCAGCAGGATATCCCCAGAAGAACAATAGTGACATCTATATCTTGGGGGTAACTAATAGGTAACTTGATTAATAGGCTCACTCAATAGGAGGGAATTCATTCCTGATAACCTCATGACTAGTGAGATCCTGGACTCTCAAGGAGATCCTACTACTGCCACTTCTTAAGGCAGTATAATTTACAACTTCCTTCTATGTAGTTCTCCTTATATCCACAGATAAGTGTCTCCCAAGTAAGCCTCTTTTTGCAAAAAATGGAGACAATTATACAAATCCATTCTTCAAAATGGATAGAAATGACTGTTGTGTGCAGCAGTAGTTGTAGGGGAGGTATACAGAAAAGCAAATGGTGTAGATATAGTAGCTGTATATGAAAATCCCCCAAAGTAAATAAAATTAAAGTCAAAATATGTCCACAATTTTGCCTAAAAATAATCAATTAGTGGCTATTCATAATTATTCCCATTCTCCATAAACACAAAGAAAATATATAATTCCATTTTCTCCTTCATCTTCTAATCCAAAAGGAAGCAATTATGTGATATAGGGACTTGCTAGTTACGTTTTGATAACAAACAATTAAGGGTAAAAAAGGGTAGCTAGTGGTGGCTGTTGAAGGTCAATGCTGTCATGTGTATTACAGATTTTCAGGTACTGGCAGTAATGGAAAGGAAGAATGTCATCAGGGCGCATGTACTTTAGTCTGTCTTTAAAAATCACACAACTAAAAGTTCTGAGGTGTTTGATTCTTCTGCACCATTCTTTTGATGTAGCTTTGTTAATTGACTCTGAAGCACTGTTGTTATATGAACCAGTGGATTCATGATTTCTAGGAGTAGTTTTCATATAAAGAGTGCAGTGTTTTAACCACTAGCACCACAGCAGATAACTCAACAGAAATCCCAGAGTTGTAAATGCCTTTGATATTTGTTAATGTTTTCTGAATATACCAGCTTGAATCATAAAAGTTAGGATAGATCACTTGTCTATACTTAAATATGAATATTTATGAAATTATATACACAGTCATTATGAAATTATATACAGGGTCACCTCTAGCCTTCACTTATACTGTTTATTGTAGCATACTTATAAGAAAGTAATGGACAACATAAATTTTCACTGTGATATACACTAAGGTATTCAATACAGCATCACCAATGTCCTGGCACTGAGTGCTTACTCCAGTGGGGGTTGCTAAAAAGCAAATAATAAACCCTGTTTAACAAATAAGTGATTTCTTATTCACTTTGATCATTGTCTGAGAAAAGATGCTTAAATTTCGAGCAGCTTTTGTGTTAGGAAGAATACTACATTGGAGTAACATCCAGATAAGGCACTAAATGGAGATGCAACCAATAATAAACAATACATATAAAACCATGAAAATGACATCAGAATTTGTGTTAATTGCATAAACTAAGGATTTTTTTTCAGAAACCCGATATACAAGAAAAAGCAAGGAAAATTAAGGAGATGAACCTTCATTTAAAGTTCCTGTCTCCCAAGTGAGAGGACTTACTATTATTCAGATCTCCAGGACTGACAAGTGGTTGGTGGTCATGGTCATAGCCTACAATACCAACCACAGAAGACAGAGACAGGGAATGTCCAGTGCAAGATATCTACCTTCAATTAAAAGCTCTGGTTTTGAATGAGAGACCACACTTCAAAGAATAAGCAGTAAAAGTGGTGGAGGAAGATTGTAGTCATTGGTCCTCCACATGCAGGCATGCACATATATATGGTCACCCACACATATACAGGTACTCCACAGACATATGAATAAATGTGCACATACATATGTATATCTCAGACATACATGCACGTAAGAATAAGATAAAAGTAGCAAGGAACTAATGACAATATAATATGTACAAAGACTAGGAAGTATTCATTAATACATATGTTATAGCCTGGGACAAAAAAGATGGTGATTCAGCTAGTCAACCATTTTGCTTAAGTTAGAAGAGTATTAGCCCAAACTTCATATTTATTTTCAAATACTCACATATCTCAAAAGAGAAAACCCTGTGGAATTATGGATTTTTGAAAATGCCTTATAATTTAGATTCTGAGTTTTTAAAGAGAAAATAATAGGCACACTAAAAATATTCACCATTGTACAAAGAGGTAAAAGTTGGTGCAACAATAGTAGTAGTCATGGTTACCTGTAGGCCATTGTAATATTCTTATTATACAACTCATTCCTATGAATAACACAATTATAGTCTAATATAATGCTTTATAAGCTTGCACCCAAAATATAAAATTCAAAAATTGGTTAAATCAATAAGACAAGTGGGTTCATCATATTTACTGTATACATCATTAAACTGTTCTGTCTACATCGTCTACCTTTTATATTTTATATTGTATTTCCTAAAAATAATAGTTAAATTGTTCATGGAATCATAATTTATAAAGTATCTTTTGAAAATGTGTAGACCAATTCAAAAGAAAGAGAAAAATATTCATCCTTTCCTAAATAGGACAGTTTTATGACACTGAGTACTGAAGTCATGATGGATGAATTCTACACATAGTTCAATACTCATTGCCTTACTTTTCCTAATATGCAAAATTCCAAATTTTAATTATATATTAACAGTGAAATTTCCACCAGTCCTTCTTACCATAAAAGTAAGAATTTCATGTGCTTGCTTTAATGTGATTTTTGTTTTATTCTGCATTATAATTTCATATTATACTAAAAAAAACCTCTTTATATTATTAGCTGTTTTTCTAAGTGGTCATAGAAAAATTTGCTCCATGATTATGAAATTGAAAGATACCAAGGGTGGCCTCTATCTCAAGTTTAAATGTGCTTGCCATAGTGAATTTATACAGGAGAGGTAAGAATTTTCAACTACTAAATTGGTATGCTGGCTATAAAAAAATTGTAAGTAAAATAACTAATCTCAATCTAAGGTAATGGATAGTCTAATGGATGAGAAGACAAGAAACACTCAAAACCTTTCATTGTGCTTTTGAATAGAAACATTGTATTCCATTCATATTCTCACATTCAAATTCCCCCAGGAAACCACACAACTTCTGTGTGCCTTATTTTCTTCATCAATGAATGAAGAATTGATGCTGACTTATTTTGCTACTTAAAGCATCACAATTGAAATTAACTTTGTGTACTGTTTCTACAGCACTTCAATCCCCATAAATTTCACTTCAAAGTTTGTCAGTATAAGCTCTTTGTGAATTTACATAGTTCTTATACATTTTGCAAATTTCCAAACCATGAAGTGCCCTACAGGACATTTGGAGCCTAACAAAATAAATCATTTTCTTCAAAAGTATTTACAGTGTCTAGTGAAACAAATAAAGATATTATTTTGATTTTCTGCAATCAAAAGTCTGGCTTAAATTTAGAGTGTCTCATTCCCATATTCTGGCATGAATCTTCCTTCTTATTTATTCTCCAGAAGCTGATAAATCTTTAAAAATAGTACAAAAGCATCTGTATACTGTAATGTACCCAAATATTAGCATTTACTGTGCAAATGAAATTGATTTCCAGCTGGTAGTACATAAAATTATTGTGAATCTTGTCTCTGCAGTTAGGGAAATACTTTAAAAATCAAAATCACATCATGGCCACGTGAAAACACATTTATCAGGCAAGTACCTCACTTCACACTGCCCCCTTCAGTAATAGGCTGAATTCAAATTTAAGAATAGTGTTGGCCTTAGTGTCAGCATAGGCTCAATTCATTTGAACAGTTGATTTGTAGCAATTACAGTTTCATTCACCTCCTCTGTTACTATGCTGTCTATGTCACACATTTGATTCACTCCCCTTCTCCTACTGGGTCATCTATTGTTCACAGAGCCTATATTGAATATAGGCTGTTCAGACTACTGCTGATTTGGCTTCCAGAGCACTGTAGCAAGGAATTTGAGACTCTGAAAGACATCAATTAGAAGTGAAGAACCCTGTAATTGGAGGCAAATGCCTTTTATATCTTCATTTTTGTCATCTATAAGTGTTTACACTAAAATATCTCTAGTCATATGATTATAAATAAAGAACATAGGCTCTAAATAAAAACTGTTCGATACTAAAGGATATAATATCAATGCAAAAGCAAAACTGTAAATGAATATGAGTTATAAAATATGAACTGTTATATGTGGTTTTCTGAAAGAAATTTTATCAGCTAGTGTCCATAATCTCCATAGATACCTGCATCTTTTATAGCTTAACTAAACATTTAAGCACTATTCTTATGCATATTGACATCTATAAACTACATTTTCATGTCTCTTATGTGCTAATTGAAATTTTTATAAATATAAATGTATTACAACTATATTTGGGAGGTGTAGTGGTTTAGGATTTAGTGGTATTAATAGGAGTTATGATTGTCTTCACATGGTCTTTAAATATTTGTTTTATTATTTTACATTCTGTATATATGTTTGAGTCTCTGTGGTTATACTTATATGAGTACTGCTGCCTTGGAAGGCCAAAAGGATTGATCTCCCCTGGAGATCATGTAAAACAAGGTTATGGGTCCTGTATTAGTCAGGGTTCTCTAGAGTTACAGAACTTATGAATAGTCTCTATATAGTAAAGGAATTTATTGATGACTTACAGTCTGCAGTCCAATTCCCAACAATGGTTCAGTAGTAGCTGTGAATGGAAGTCCAAGGATCTAGCAATTACTCAGTCCCACACGGCAAGCAGGCAAAGGAGCGAGAGCGAGACTCCCTTCTTCCAATGTCCTTATATGGTATCCAGAAGAAAGTGTAGTTCAGATTAAAGGTGTGTTCCACCACACCTTTAATCCCAGATGACCTTGAACTCGGAGATCTCCCTGTCTTAATCTTCTGGAATCCATAGCCACTATACCTCAAGATCTCCATACCAAGATCCAGATCAGAAACTTCTATCTCCCAGCCTCTAGATAAGGGTCACTGGTGAGCCTTCCAATTCTGGATTGTAGTTCATTCCAAATATATTCAAGTTGACAACCAGGAATAGCCACTACAGGTCCCTTCATCTCAACTACAAGTGTCTTCTCGTTATTGCAAAATTTAGTTGTCATTTGACTTTGTTAATATTTTTGAAATTCTGTATAATGTACAAAACAAAGCACTTTTTGTGGAGGCATGGTGGAATTTCTAGCCTGAGCTGGTCAATGTACTGGGGTCTCATGTGACCTAGTCAGTGCACTGGGATATAACCTGACTTAGTCAGTGCACTGGGATATAACCTGACCTAGTCAGTACACTGGGGTCTAATATGACCTAGTCAATTCACTGGGGTCTAACACAATCCAGTCAGTGCACTGGGGCTCTAACATGACTTAGTTAGTGTACTGGGGGTCTAACATGACCTAGTCAGTGAACTGGGGGTCTAACCTGACCTAGTCAGTGAACTGGGGTGACCCCACCTACTTATACCCTGGCTGCAACAACTCTTTCTAGCCACTTACTTGACACTATTTAGGAATGTGACTCTAGTCACTTGTCAAATAAAACTCTTAAGCTTATTCCTCCCATGTAACTAAAATATCTTTATGCATTTATCAACATCTGCCTAAGCCAAATCTCCAGCCGCTAATCCTGGTGAACACCATTTTTCATTCTATTTATATCTCTTTGGCTTTTTGAGATTTTACATTGTTTTGAAATTATACAAGATTTCTCTAATGTAGACTTCAAACAACACAATGTCCTCAAGTTTCACACACATTCTATCAATTGAAAAAATTTTTTTTGTGATCAAAAGTATTCTAGTAGTCCAGTGTGCATGTACACACACACACACACACACACACACACACACACACACACACACACTTTCTTTATTAATTTATCCACTGATGGGCATGTAGGCTGAATCTCTCTCAGCTATTTTGAATAATGCTGAGATAAACATGTCAGAATAGATCATACTTCAACATATTGGTTCCTTTCCTTTGACTTTCTCCAGTTATGAAACCCCTTGATAAACTAGTAGCTCCATCTTCATTTTTAAGGAAACATCATTACGTTTCCCTTAATTCTACATTCTGTCCAATAGTGGACAGGGATTTTCTCCACAATCTAATGAACACTTTTCATACTTGTTTATTTTGACAAGTGTTTCTCTCACAGCTGTGAGTTGAGATTCATAGTGGTGGTCTAAATTTACATTTTATAGACAGATGATTATTGCTGATATTTTACTGATGACATTATTGCTGATGATACATTGATACCTGAAACATACAAAACATGTAGTCAAACATGCCTTCTTTTTTGGTATAAATAATGTGTTAATTGCTTTATTGTAATAAAACACCATGACACACAAAACAGCCTATAGATAAAAATGAGTCAATTTTCACTATATGTTCTAGAGGGCTTAGAGTCTATCAGGGTAGGCAAGCCTATCAGCATGCTTCCTCTATGGTACAAGAAGAAGGCAATTGAGAGCCAGCTTCTTCAAATGCAAGCGTAGATCACAAGGAGGACAGAAAGTGGGGTGATAATAAAACCATTCAAATCAGCTCATTGATACACCTCAAAGAGCAAGACTCTACCTCCCAGAGACTTTGAAAATTCCAAAACCAGCAACAACAGTTTGGAAATAGTGTTCTAATACCTGAGCTTATAGAGTGCAGTTTTCCTTCTAGGCACCACAGCCATGGAGCAAACCTAGGGCAATCAAACATGACCTTTTAAGGCATCCATTTTAATTTGGTTTCTATCATTTATTATTACTGTTGTTGTTGTTACTGCTATTATTATTAATTTATCACATGCTCTCTTCAGTTATTGAAGGTGTCTAATCAATCTTCTATCATTCTTTTCCTATGTTGAATATGTCTTAGTTTGATGCAATACACTATTTGGTCTTTGTTATTGTAAAATTTCTTTTTCAGTAACACCCACAAAAATTTATATATGTCCCTCTTCAATTCCTACTTTGCACTCAAAGGAGCTGGCTACTTGGTGCCACAGCCATCTTAGTGTTTAAGTAGCACCAATTTGTAATGGCATTTATGCAAAAAGGGTTTGTTTCTTTCTTTGTCTGTGAAAGAGGGGGTTATATCGCAAATTCCACTTGCTTTTGTGAGATTGGCATGGCATACCGATGTTTTATAGTCTCACTAATTGGTCCATTCCTGGAATTAGCTGACAAATAAAACTTATAAGAATAGATATCCATCTGGTGACATGTTCTAATCATACTTCTGCATAAAGATAGCTTTAAAATCTTGAATTTATAGAAGATATGTAAGGTACCCAAAGCTACAGTAGGCTACATACACTACAAATGAAATCAACTGAGTTCCTTTCTAACCATTTCATTACATTCCTGTTTCCTTTAAATTCAGAAAAGAGCTGGAAATAATTCTTTGTTTTTAATTAGATATTCTCTTTATTTACATTTCAAATATTATACCCTTTCCTGGTTTCCCCCAGGAATACCCCTATTTCTTCCTCCCTCTCCTGCTTCTATGAGGGTGTTCCCCCATACACCCATCTATTCCAGCCTCCACATCCTGGTATTACCCTACACTGGGGTATGGAACATTCTCAGGAAACAAGGGCCTTTCCTCCCATTGATGCTCCACAAGGCCATCCTCTGTTACATATTCAGCTGGAGCCATGAGTCTCTCTATGTGTACTCTTTGATTGGTGGTTTAGTCCCAGGGAGCTCTGGGAGGTCTGGTTAGTTGATATGTTATTTTTCCTAAGGGGATGAGGATCCCTTCAACTCCTTCAGTCCTTTCTCTAACTTCTCCATTCTAGACCTCATGCTCAGTCCAAAGGTTGTCTGTGAGCATCTTCCTATGTACTTGTCAGGTTCTGCCAGAGCTATATCAGGCTCCTCTCAGCATGCAACTTTTGGCATCCACAATACTGTCTGGGTTTGGTGACCATATATAGGATGGATCCCCAGGTGAGACAATCTCTGGATGGCCTTTTCCTTCAGTCTCTGTTCCACACTTTGTTTCTGTATTTCCTCCCGAGAGTACTTTCTTCCCCCTTCTAAGAAGGACCAACATCCACACTTTGGTCTTCCTTCTTAAGTTTCATGTGGTCTGTGAATTGTATCTTGGGTATTCTGTACTTTTGGGTTAATATCCACTTATTAGTGAGTACATACCATATGTGTTCTTTTGTGATTGGGTTTCCTCACCCAGAATGATATTTTCTAGTTCCATCCATTTGACTAAACATTTTGTGAAATCATTCTTTTTATAGCTAAGTAGTACTCCATTGTGTAAATATATCACATTTTCTGAATCTATTCCTCTGTTGAAGGACATCTGGGTTCTTTCCAGCTTCTGGCTATTATAAATAAGGCTGCTATGAACATAGTGGAGCAAGTGTCCTTATTATATATTAGAGCATCTTCTGAGAATATGCCTAGGAATTATATAGCTTTGTCCTCAGGTAAGTATGTCCAATTTTCTGAGAAAACACCAGATTGATATCTAGAGTGGTTGTACCAGCTTGCAATCTCACCAGCAGTGGAGGAGTGTTCCTCTTTCTCCACATTCTCACCAGCATCTGCTGTCACCTGATTTTCTGATCTTAGCCATTCTGACTGGCATGAGGTAGAATCTCAGGGTTGTCTTGATTTGCATTTGCTTCCTGGCTATTAGATGCTCCTCAGTTGAGAAATAATTGTTTAACCCTGTACCCCATTTTGAATAGGGATATTTGATTCTCTGATGTCTAATTTCTTGATTTCTTTGAATATATTGGATATGTGTCTTCTATCAGATATAGGATAGATAAAGATCTTTTCCCAATCTTTTGGTTGCTGTTTTGTCCTATTGACAGTGTCCTTTTCCTGACAGAAGATTTGCAATTTTATGAGGTCCCACTTGTCAATTGTTGATCTTAGAGAATATGCCATTGGTGTTCTGTTCAGGAAATTTTCCCCTGTGCCCATGTGTTTGAGGCTCTTCCTCACTTTCTCTTCTTTTTTTTTTTTTTTTGTAACTTTTTATTAGCTATTTTCTTCATTTACATTTCAAATGCTATCCCGAAAGTCCCCTATACCCTCCCACTGCCCTACTCTCCTACCCACCCACTCCCACTTCTTGGCCCTGACTTTCCCCTGTACTGGGGCATATAAAGTTTGCTAGACCAAGGGGCCTCTCTTTCCAGTGATGGCTAACTAGGACATCTTCTGCTACATATGCAGCTAGAAACACGAGCTCTGGATAGGTACTGGTTAGTTCATATTGTTGTTCCACCTATAAGGTTGCAGACCCCTTCAGCTCCTTGGGTACTTTTTCTAGTTCCTCCACTGGGGACCCTGTGTTCCATGCAATAGATGACTGTGAGCATCCACTTCTGTATTTGCCAGGCACCGGCCTAGTCTCGCACAAGACAGCTATATCAGGTTCTTTTTAGGGTATCTGGTTTTATGTGGAGAGCCTTGATCCACTTGGAGTTGAGCTTTCTTCCAGATGCAAAGCAGTAAGGATGTTCTCTCTTGAGTGGAATTTGAGTGGCATAGAGAAGTTAGTCATTGGCTTCTTTCTCTACTACATTGAGATTATCTAGGATGTATGCAGTTGAAAGATACTTTTCTCTCATTTCTCTCCACACTAAGAAAGCACATGTTATAAGAAATCGTTTATGTAGGATATTCTCACATGTAAGTAGGACAGAAGTGATTATAATATTCTTTCAAGTACTCCAGGAAGAAAAGATTACAGATTTTTTTTACTTTGTATTTGCTTGCTAATTTGCTAATGATCGAAGGCCAAATCTGTATAAATCATATTAAGTACTTAAAATCATCAAATTTGTCATTTAGACTTTGGTAAAACAAGTAAATTGAAGTAAAAATACTTTCACATTACTTTCTCCAAAAATTTCCTTATGGATTATATTATTGTGCATTGATTATGAATTCATTGCATTCAAATAATTATCTTGTATATTGGTTAAAAATAAAGCTAGCAATGCCATCGATCATTCCATTTAAATTTGATTTCTTATGTATTTATTAATATTAATATTTCTGAAGACAGAATAGTTTGGGTTCAGGCTGCCTTACTTTCACTCTTTGTTTGATTTCTGCATGTACACAGGAGAAAATACATAAAATTTAAATAGGATAACTTACACAATATTATATCACTACTTGTAAGGTTCTGGATAGTCTTATTGTCTCCTCCTTTACAGCTGGAATGTGTTAAATAGTCAATGTCTTCCACAACATTTTCCAGACCTTTTATTCTTTCTTAGTAAATAATGAATTTCTCTTCCATAGTTAAGAAAATGATGAGGATACTGAATAATCGAGGGATTTCTCATTTTTTTCACTAAGTGAGGATACTGAATAATCGAGGGATTTCTCATTTTATTCACTAAGTAATAAAAGATATTTTACTACCATACTTCACTGAAACATGAAAGGAAGAATCCATAACAAATGTTCAAAGGGACAAAGTAGGCTGTGTATATATTAACATGTGTCTAAAGTGTCTGGCAATGAATGTTTTAGTTAGTAAGTTATAAATGTCCCTTGTCTGTATGTTTTGTAAAAAATTTTTTAAATGTTAAAATTTGAATTTTTTGGAAAGGAAAACATTCAACTGTGGTGATTCAATCATCAACTTCTGCTCACCAAAATGATGCAGCTTTCAATTTTAAAGAATATTTTTATTTAAAATCAACTATATAATTTATAAATCAATAAAATGCTGATTCCAGTGAATCATTTTGTGCACTGAATTAATAGTTAATCAAAGCAGTAGATCTATGACATTTTTATGAAAAATTTAAGTATGAAGTCACCTTTGTCTACAGTTTCTCAACACTATAATTTATAAATATAATTGAAACAAATCTAAAAAAACCATTCTAAATGGATGATTTATCTTGTTCTCAATTTTTAAAAGCTTATTTTATATACAAGTCTTCATATTAAAACAAGAACATAATACTATATTCATCATCAGAAGATATTGCAATCCTCTATTATCAAGTATGTGTTTTCTATATGATCTTTTATTTTAAATGTGTTCTTACATCTTCCAGTGAAGAACAACAAAGCCTGTTGCTCTGGAAATGCCACAGACATTTCTAAAGCATAACTTTTCACTTTGTCCTAACTCTGTGCTTTCTTCTATATTATTACTACAATGATGTGTTCGAGACTATACCCAGTTGAAACAACCTAGATCTTGAGAGCTAAGAAGGTGCATTTAGAACTTAACCCTAATAGGAAGTGATTACTTCTGATGAGGAAAATAACTCACAGATTTTCACTTTTTTTTCTTAATGGTCAAACACATTTAATAAAATCTTGGTAATCTTTGTGAGAAAGCCTTTTTACCATGTTTTACTGAAATATATTTTCAGCAAGAAGAGCTAATGCAACTCATTAAGGAAGCTGGATCACTCTGCACATTAGGGGACTGCCTGTGCTCCTGCTTTTAGCCCAATTATCCCATAATGTAGAAAGGGAAATACACTATCCCATCACCATTTCTACCCCATCCCCAAACATCTTGCCTTTTTATGTCTCTGTGACATTGCCTCTAGTTTATCTAGGGTTTTTTTATACCCTAAGGATCACTGGGAAGCTTCATAAAATCAGATCACTGGCTCTTTACTCAAGGGAGTCTAGTTTGTTACGTTTAAGTTAGTGACAGGAATTTACTATGTAGTAATATGTAATGAACTTATTTTTCTTTTATGACACAAGATCCCTGATGTATAACCCAAGCTATGTTTAAACTAACAATTTTTCTGTCTTCACCTTTGCAAAGCTTAGGTTAGATGTGTGATCCCTACTCGGAAAAGTGCTTCCTTATGAACAAGTTATAAAATGGAAATAGCTGCTTTTCCACCTACCTTCTCTCTGGAGAAAGTTTCCTCCTTCACTGTGCTCTCAGTCTATAGAGCACTCCATGAGCAATAGGAGCACTCTTCATGATGCTAGCATACACATGCTTTTATTATGTCTATTCCAGCTGCATTGAGAATTCTCTACATTCAAGGTTCTTTCCTACAGCAATAGAGTTTGTGAATTAAGAAAAATAGTCTTTACTGGGATTATATGTATAGAGAGTAAATTGCAAACAAGGGAAATGCTAGGGAATAATATAGTTCTAAAGAATATAAAAGTAATAAGGAAGGTAATAAGAATAGAGTGGAATCAGACATGAGGACCTTGGCCTTATCTGAACAGCAAATGGACATATCTTAAGGGGAGCTATCAATGTGAAAGGGACAATTGATTATTTCAAGGAGTAAAACCTAAAATGTCCTACCTAAGTAATGTGTGTGCAAGGACAAATGACATCTGAGACAGATAAGAATTTTTCACATGCTTAAAAAAACAGGTTACTTCTAATTGAATTAGGATCAGGTTAATGTCAAATGGCATTGAAACTGGATTCTAAAAAGCCAGATTTTGAGACTTGAGATGAAAGACAATAAGTCTGGGCATGGAAAACTCAGAGATTTAAAGAAGGATTGTGAATAATTGGAGTAAATTGAAGCAACATTTAGAAACAAAGCCAATCCTGACAATTTTCCCAACAGATGATTCTTCTGTCCTACAAGATAAAGAGTAAGTCCTCTTTCTTCAAAGTACCCTAGTTGAGAAGGAAACCAAGACAGAATGAACAAATGGAACATTATAAAATAGAAACCTTGTATTGCAGAAGAAAAAGAAAATGGAATAAAGAGGCAGCCAACAGAATGTGACTACATCTGACAGAGGGTTAATGCCTAGAACGTGCAAACGCCTCCAAAACCCAAATATCAAGAAAATAATGATCACACTTGTACAGGCTAAAGAATTGAACATAAACTCTCAAAAGATGAAACACTAATACAAATATTAATAAACACTTTAAGAAGTATTCAACAACCCAAGCCAAATCAAAACTACATTGAGAGTTCATTGCAACCCACAAAGGAATGCTTATCATCAAGAACAGAAGTGAGAGCAAATGCTAACAGGTGTGGGGAGAACTGAACACCAATACCCTGTTGATGAAATCCAAAATAGTTTTTTCACATACTTCTCCCCTAATCTAAGGTGTACTGGAAGATGTAGTAATATAATTCCCTCTTAGGTGTATTTTCTCTGTAAGGTTAGCTGTGGAATATCTATTCTCTAGGTCTTTTCTGTGTTTTTGTGTTGTTTTTGTTGTTGTTATTGTTGTTGTTTTATCTAAGGAATGGTGCTGTGATTACTATAAAAAAATCTTAATACTGAATGCACACAAGGGAATCTCAATGCTCTTTGTATATTTACCTATGGTTTATACATGGCGTGCACCCTCCATAATATGCAAAACGAGGTGCAAAGCTCTTCGTTGTTATAAAGAATTCAGTCAATAACTCTAAATAACAGCATTCTATACATTCTAGGGAAAAATCTTGCTTTGATATATCTCTGGAAATAGTTTCTTTCCACTTGACACCTGTTTGAATTCATACTCTAATGATAAAGTGAAGTGTTTCACTGCTCTTTTTTTTTTTTTTGGTAGACAGAAGATTTTTAATATGGTATTGTTATGCTGCACACACATTTCATTTAAAACACTAATAAAATTGTTCTAATAATAAAATGTAAGTATAAAAGGTGAGAAGAGTTATTTTTACACAGTCAATATGACACTTTGTTATGTTATATGAATGAGTGTTAGATTTCTTTGAGAGTGAAATTTGAACTGTTAACAGACTACTTTATGATGCCACAATTAAGGAAATGTTATCATTGTTTCAAGAACTGAAATACTTGCAATTCAGCTGAAATACAAAAGGAAGGTTTACTTATAATTAGTGTATTAATTCACCTTTCCTCAACTCTGTTGAATTTGAGTCATTCTTTTGTGAATAGGATGAACTAGGCCTGAAATAAGACTCCGGGATCCAGCATTAAGTATTAGCCAGGAAAAAATAAAATAAATTCAGGGGTGAAGAATAGACTAAAATGAGAGAAATGCAGATTCCTTCTTGGATGGATGAAATGTGACTTCCAGGAAAATACATTAAGCTAATTAGAAACCAACATTTGAAATAGCCAAAATTTCTACATTAGGTCAGCAAGAAAGAGAAAACTTACTGAAGAAAAAGGCAAATTTAAAGCATACTGGACATTTTTTCTGTGTCTGGCATCCTTGTAATTTATTTTTATTGAATCATGGATTGTAAGTGTATTAGACAAACTAGAATGTTAGCATATTGTTGGCAGTGAGCATGTGGAAATTCATCGGCTGTCAGTTGGACTTCTTTGGATAAAATACTAAATACAGTCAAAAAAAGAAAAAAAAAACAAAGAGACTTGAATTTTATGTGTATCTTGGAAGTGGGGTCAAATTTCTTAAGAGAAGGTGTCACAGATCATGAGCAATTATTATCTCTAGCTGGTCCTGAAGAGGCCGAAAGTATGAGAAGATATAAATTATTTTGCAATGAACTAGACAAAATTTAGACAACCTGTCTTGGTTAATTGCTTTGGATATTATATTAATATATGTTATGAAATCAAAGCTTTTATTCTTTCCAGAAATTGAATATACCCTACCATAACTTTATAAATTATAATTAAAATGTCCATCCACATAAACACAGCCATTGGACATCATTATGTGTACAACAGAGACTATTTACTACATGCCTACATGCTCCTACAGATACATATATGTCATCAAAAAATAACCTTCTTGGTACAATGGCATTTACTCTTATTTTGAGTGGGATATATGTATATGGGTGTGTTGGTCTCTCTGTGCATGTGTGGTAGGCACAGGATGTATTTGTTGGGTCCTCTCCTTCTTTACATGATTTTTAGGATGAAACTCATGTTGTCTGGCTTGTGCAGCAAATGCTTCACCCCTCAAACATCTTCCTAGCCCTTGAAAGCTACGTAAGTATTTTGAGATGCACGAGATATGTGAAGCAAATGTTTTAAGTGTTAAAGAGGCATATTAAAATAGCCTGGAATCATAGGAAAGGACAATACACTTTCTTATAGATGGTACTGTTAATAGAGACATCTTTGGTCACAATTTATATAGGTTATCTTGTCTCATCCCTTAATTTGTTTCCTTTTCTTTTCTTCTTTTCTTTTTGGTTTTTTGAGACAGGTTTTCTCTGTAGCCCTGGCTGTCCTGGAACTCATTTTGTAGACCAGGTTGGCCTAGAACTCAGAAATCTGACTGCCTCTGCCTCCCAAGTTCTGGGATTAAAGGCGTGAGCCATCACGCCCAGCTAAAGTATGGATCTGCCAGGGGGCACCTGGATATGAACCATTGTTTTCTTTTATTTTTGAGATTGCAATGTAATTAAACTATTCTTCCTTTGTCCCATCCCTATTTAACACTCCCATACATCACCTTGCTTTCAAATTCCTGGCCCATTTTTTAATTAATTTCATATGTCTTTTAAAAGACAATATATAGTTAATCTCAAAAGGGTATTATTAGAGATCAGAGATCAAATAAGATATTAAATTTATTTTAAAATGTATGTAAATATTCAGTGTTGTATAGGCAATAAATTTTCTCAAACAGAAAGCGAAATTCACTAAACTTCCACAAGAAGAGCTAAAATCCACCCTTATAATGTGAGGTTTCAATTTTCATTACTCTGTTCAGTTTCTCTACACTATTAGTTTAACTAAAAACAAATGAATTTCCTCTGAGTCCCATGTTCACCAGGGATGACACAAAATTAACCCAAAGGCTATATATATATATATATATATATATATATATATATATATATATAATTAAAATGTCCATCCACATAAACACAGCCATTGGACATCATTATGTGTACAACAGAGACTATTTACTACATGCCTACATGCTCCTACAGAATCACCTAAGCGGGCTCATGGGGCTCACAGAGACTGAATAGGCAAGCACAAAGTATGCACGTGTCTTTGTTAGGTCTTCTGCATATATTTTATGGTTGTTAGCTTGGTGTTTTATGGGACTCCTAAGAATGGGCCAAAGGGTGTCTCTGACTTTTTTGCTTGCTTTTAGAACCATTCTCCTCCTACTGGGTTATCTCACCCAGAAGTGAAATGATGTGCTTACTTTTATTGTATATTGTCATGCTGTGTTTGGTTGATTTCCATGGGAGGCCTGCTTTTCTCTAAAGGGAGATAGACAAGGAGTGGATCTGGATAAAGGGAAGGTGGGGGTGTAGAAGGAGTTGAGGGAAAGGAAACTGAATAAGAATGTATTGTATGAGAAAATAAGTAATAACATTATTTAGATTAATATAAGAAAGTGTCTATTTATTTAAAACATTTTTATTTGTGTTCAATCACTCAAAGAAGAAAAAGTTGGCTGAAATATAGATGAAAGAGCTAATTTCGAGTCCAGTTACATATTTTAATTAAATTTTTATTTAATAAATTTAAAAATAATAGTAATTTATTTTGATTCTGACAGGCTGAATTGTCATATCAGCAAAAATATATCTTAAAGTAATAATATTTAAAATATTACACTTAAAATCGTCTAATAGGAAGAAACAATTGCTGTCTTAAAGAGAATAAATTAAGTGTCTTTAGGCATATTTACTTTAAAATGGGACTCCTCTACACTTGAGCAGACAGTTTTCAAGCAATTAACAGAAACAAATGTCTCAAAATCTATTTGAGTGTGTGGTAGCTGAGAGGCAACGGGGAATGGTGTTTCAGTTAGATAAGTCTACCCCAGCAACTTCATTTCCTGAGTTACTCATCTTTTGCTTCCTCATTTGGATGATGAAGAAAGTAACATGAGCATCACAGGATCTTATTCAGATTAAGTGAGGTACCCAAATATTTCAATTCCAATGTTTATTGCTATATTAAGCTTTGTTAGCTATCCTAGTGAAGTGCAAGAATAGACAACAAACTGGCAAATAGGTGACCAAGTATCAACTTAGGAACACCTCAGCTAATAAAGAGGAAGATGAAATTAGAAATAGGTTATAAATTATTTGTGTAATTTTAAGGTTTCTATCAGTCACATTAAATTGTAAAGCAGGCCTTAGAGAAAGATCAGTGCTTAAGAACATTTATTGCTTTTGAAGAAGACATAGGTTTGATTCTCAGCATCCATCTGATGGCTTATAATCATCAACTTCAGTTCTAGGGAATCTGGTGTTTTGAATTACATGGATACCAGGCATGCATGTGTTGCACATCCATGTGTAGGAAAAAACCATATAGGAACAAAAAAAACAAACATAAATAAATTTTTTTTTTTTTTTTGGTTTTTCAAGACAGGGTTTCTCTGTGTAGCCCTGGCTGTCCTGGCACTCACTTTGTAGACCAGGCTGGCCTCGAACTCAGAAATCCGCCTGCCTCTGCCTCCCTTTAAATAGAAAAATAAAAATATAAAAATTAACTTTTAAAATTATATGCCAAACTCTCGAGAGACTGGAGGACCCAGGGAATGGGGAGGCCTGGAAGGGTGGTGGTGGAAGTCATGTTGGACATCCTGTGGGAGACAGGGTGGAGGAAGAATGGGATGGGCAGGCCATGGGAAACTGTGTGTGGGCAGACCAGGAAGGGGCAATGACTGGACTGTGAAAAATAAAAGTAATAAAATATTTTAAAAGAAGAAAAAAGAAACCTAGTCTATAATGATACCCCTCATAATCTCAAAGATAGAAAGAGAGAGAGAATAAGATGAAAGATAATAGACTAGATACAGAGATCACCAAATATATGATGATCTTGAAAAACGTAGACTCTGATTGAAAAAATTTCATATTGGTAGACCCTGAAAGTTCTTTCTAAGAAATCTCCAATAAAATGAACACTATTGGCTAAAGCCATACTTGGAGTTCTACAGAATCAACCAATTTGTTCACCTATGGATGCCATCCCAGAGCTTAGTACCATGAGTACAGCATTGAAAAGGATTAGGATAATTTCATGAAGGACATTTTGGAAGATATGTCACAAGTCCTATTGCTTCACTTAAGTTAAAGTGTTATTTCTTCCCCATGTGTAGAAACAACATTTTGAGAACTGGCTGAGAGCTGGAGAGGTTTCTTCTGGATTTTGGAAAATATAGTCATTTGATGGATATCAGACACCTCTGCCTCCAGTGTCTATAGGATATAAGGTTCTTTTCTATCCAGTGTCTGGAGACATCAGATTTATGGCCCTACTATGTGAGCAGTGGGACTGATGGTGATGACTCATTTTGGGTGAAGCATTAAGGTGGATTTGTATGTATCTGGGAGTAAATCTGTACTGGACATATTAAGCAGAATTATGTTCCCTCTAAATTTGCAAGCTGGGTTCCTAAACACCAGTACTCATAAAATTGCTAGAACTAGAAATACAGCCTTTAATAAATAGCCTATGTAAAATAATATCTTATGCATTGACACTAATCTTATATGGCTAATATCGTAATAGAAGATATTGAGAAAATATCAGACTTATGCTATGGTTGTGCTTTAAAGTAAAGCCAGGTTTCATATTGAGAAAACAGAGTGCTCATAAAGGCTATTGATGCTTTACTTTGTTCTCAGAGAAAAGTAAGACATAAGGAATGAAAGTTGTGTCACAATTCTAATAACAGTTTGGGAATTGTGTTTGTTCAATGCAAAGATTATATATTGTTTAAAATGCTGGGATGGTACAACATTTGAAAATCTCTCAGTGTAATCATCCATATAAACAAACTGAAAAAGAATAAAACCTACACAATCATCTCGTTAGAAGTTGAAAAAAGCCATTTAAAAAGTCCAATACCCCTTCATGATAAAAGTCTTGGGGAGATTAGAGAGATAAAGTGGATATACGTAATCATAAAAGACAAATGGCAGGAATCTTTTAGTTAACATCAAATTAAATGAAGAGAAACTCAGAAATATTTTACTAAAATCAGAAACATGAAAAGGCTATTCTATCCCTTCACTACAACTTAGAACAATAGGAAAACTGAAAGAGATAAAATGGATACGAATTACCACTATTTGGTAATGATATGATAGTATATATAAGTAGTCTCAAAATTTCTATCAGGGAACTCCCACAGCAGATAAACAACCTCATCAAAGTGGCTGTATATTAGGTTAACTAAAAAAAAAAAAATCAGAAGCTTTTCTACATACAAATGACAAATGAGCTGAGAATGAAATCAGGGAAACAAAATTCTTCACAACATCTACAAATGCTATAAAGTAACATGAGGTAACTCTAAGCAAGCAAGTGGAAGACCTGTATGATAAAAAATTCAATTTTTTGAAGAAGGAAATTGAAGAAGATATAAAATATAGAAATATCCCCCATGCTCAAGGATTGATAGGATTAACATGGTAAAATTATCCATCCAACCAAAAGCAAACTAAAAATGCATTACAATCCCCATCAAAATTCCAACAAAAGTTCTCCAAAGACCTTGAAAGAACTATACTCAACTTTATATGAAAACAATATCAAAAGACCCAGGGTAACTAAAACAATCTTATACAAACAAATAAAATAAGGTTCTGGAGTTATCACCAAACCTGATAACAAGCTGTACTACAGAGCTGTAGCAATAAAGATCGCATGGTATTGGCATAAAAACAAACAGGGAGATCAAGGGAACAGAATCAAAGACCCAAGCATAAATCCACACAACTATGGACACCTGATATTTGATGAGGAAACCTTAATAGATAAGATCTTCAACAAAATAGTGTTTGTCTAACTGGATGTTGGCATGTAGAAGAATGCAAATAGGAACATATCTATCCCTCTGCATCAAACTCAAGTCCAAGTGGATCAAAGACCTCAACATAAAAGCAGATATACTGACTTGATAGAAGGGAAAGTAGTGAATAGCCTTTTAAAGCATTGGCAAAAGAGACAACTTCCTGAACAGAAAACCAACAGTACAATAATTAATAAATGAAACCTCGTGGAATTGCAATGCTTCTATAAGCTAAGGACACTGTCAATAAGATAAAACAGCAGCCTGCTGGGTGAGACAAGATTTTCACCAACTTCACATTTGATTAAAAGCTAATAACCCAAATATATAAAGTACTCACAAAACTAGATATGGTGAATTGAAGAAACTTGGTGTCCATAGACTCACATTCTTTCATGTGTGATACATGGAGAGTGGCACAATTAGGAGGTGTAGCCTTGCTGAGTAGGTACCGCCTTGTGGAAAGAAATGTGACAGCATGGGGGTGGGCTGTAAGGTCTTCTTTTCTCAAGCTTTATGCAATGTGGAACACATTCCCCCTGTGCTGGCATTCTTTCTGCCATTATGATAATGTGCTAAACTGCTGAAGCTCTAAAGCCAGTCCCAATCAAATGTTATCCTTTATTAGAATTGCTTTGGCCATGGTGTCTCTTCAAAGAAATAGAAAACCTAATTATGATACTGAACATCAACAAATAAAGTAATCCAAATTTGTTTGTTTGTTTGTTTTGTTTGTTTGTTTAAAGTAGAGATCTAAGCAGAAATTTATTTGGAGAAGAATTTCAAATGGCTGAGAAACATTTAGAGAAATGTTCAATGTCCTTAGGCATAGGGTAATGCAAATCAAAACTTCTTTGGGCTTCCATTTTATACTTGTTAGAATGTCTAAGATCAAAAAAACAAGAGATAGCTAAAGCTCATGCTAAAGAGGATGTGAAGCAAGAGAACATTCCTGCACTGCTGGTCTGAGTGCATAACATGTACTGTCACATTGGAAATCAATATGGCAGTTTGTGAAAAAAAAAAAAAGCAAAAACAAAAAACTGGGAATTAATCTACCTTAAGAGCAAGCTATAACACATCTGATGTATATGCAAAAGAATGCTCTATCCTATCATAAAGAAACTTTCTCAACTATATTCATTATAGTTTTATCCATAATAACCAGGAATTGGAAACAACCTTGATGCCCCTCAACTGAAGAATGGATTAAAAAATACGTAATGCATTTACACAATGATATATTACTCTACTCTTGAAAACAATGACAACATGCAATTTGCAGGAAATTAATGGAACCAGAAAAAATCATCCTGAATGAGGTTACTCAGTCCTGGAAAGACTAACACAGTATGCATTAACTTATAAGTAGATATTAGGTGTAAAATAAAAGATAGTCATGTTATGGTCCTCAGACCTAAAGAGGCTAAATAACAAGAAGGGCTTAAGGGGGATGCCAGGGTTTGCCTGGCAAAGAGAAATAGAATAGATTTTGAGGGCAGAATTGCAAATAGGAGGAATCAGGTGGGAGAAGAAAAAACTGGAGAAACAACTGGAACTGTTGTGTATTTAGGGGTATCATGGAGGAAAACTAGTACAATGAACACTCCATGGAATCCACGAAAAAAAAAGCAGCTTATACTCCTAGTAATGAGGGACCCAGAGCCTGAGCCCGATGTCTTCTGGAACCAGGCAGGGAGGGCTTCAAATGAAGAAACTGTGGTTGCCTCGTCTAGCCTTGATATGTTGGTATGTAGCTGTTCTTATTAGAGCTTGTTATGCCAGTTAGGTTTATATCCTTGGGAAGCATCCTTTTTTCTGAGGGGAGACAGAATGAGTGTGGATCTGGAGAAGAGGGGAGGTAGTGAGGAGAGACTTGGGAGAAAGGAGGTAGGGGAAACTGTAATCAGGATGTAATATAAAAAAAAGAAGAAGAAAAAATGCAGTATAACTGTATTCATTTAATTCTCAAATAAACAAAATGTTGATGGAAAAAAGAAACCACTGACCAGGAAGATAATTGCAAATAAAAGGCAAATTCTAAAGATAATGCTCGACTTTTATCACAGAATCAAACATTCAGAAAGATACTTGTTTCCTCAAGGTCAGGAGCAAGAATGTAGGTCACTGACACATGGAAGGCCATGCAGATGATGTTCCTCTGAAGGATCATGACAATACATATTTGCATCTGTTATTTGTTATTGCATTTGTTATTGTGACTCAGAAATAATTTTCTTTTAAAAGACATTTTGGGTCAGAAGAAGGGTAGAAGAAAATACTGCAGGTATTTTCCACAAATCACAACTGAATTTCTAGATTATTATATTTTTTGTTATTTATTTAAAAAACCTTTAATCAAAACAGATCATCTAAACTTACAAACATACATATAAATATGTTAGAACTGACTTGTTTCCTCATTTAATTTTTTCTTTAAACCAGAGGGAGATGGTGACTTGACATTTTCTACTAAGCTCTCTATTCTACTCACAAGAACATTGGGTATCTCTTTGGAGTCAGTAGTAATCAACCATGTAAAGGGCAGAAGAAGTTTATATAGAAAAGTTTTCACAATTTTAGTAAAGATTTAAAACTGATATTTTATGAAAAGAAACACTATGGATATAAAAGTGAGCAACAATTACCCAAATAGAAAGCAATCCCTATGACTTTTGTTTTGTCAATAATTTGTATGAACAGCCTCAAGGACATCTATGCATTCACACTGCATTTGAAAGATATGAGTAACTTTGAAAATTATAAGACAGAAAGAGTAACAAGGTCTCAAATTCTATATTAAGCTTTGGTCCACATAAAGGCTTATGTAAATGTGGTTTATAACTTTTCTTTATAAATGTATACTAATTTAGATATATATCTTTTTATCTTTTAACTAACATAGCTTTTAATTTTAACTTCACAAGAAAGCACTATATAATAAAGAAAATTACAGTAGCCTTACAGTTCCAATTACAGGTATTCTAACTTGATAAATACAAACTGAAAAATGAAATAAGATGATTCAACTTGGCTCTAAGTAGTAGAGTACTCACTCTACCATTTTACCTGCTTTTTTCCAGTCCTCAAAGTAATGATATTTTCTGGCTAAATCTGTGTCTATGCAAATACAGTGAAAGAGTCAGGAAAGTGCTTATTTTCAACCACTCTCTTCCACTAATTAATATTCATTAAGCATCTGTGTTATACAGATACAATTATGAAAGTATAAAAATATCCCAGAATCAATGTTATCTAACTTTGGCAAGAATACACTGCAGTAAGAAAATGATACATAAGGGCATGATGTGTGGTACAATATATCTAATGCTTCCCAGTAATAAGGTTAAGAAAGGGGTAGGCCAGTACCTGATAAAGTGAAAGAGTATCAGAAGTTAAAACATCTAAGTTCATGAAAAATGAGGCAATTATGATGCTTTGAAGCCCATTTGGGCTACTCTGAAGGATAAGCCAAATACCCAGCAATAGAGGCAGACAGGAAATAAACTCAACAGAACCTTTGGAGTTTCTTTGTTCATAATGTCATGTCAGGGTCTTTTTTGTCATTATTATTACTATTATTATTATTGCTATTATTATTTTATTTTTCTCTGTCTTTCTGTCTCTCTTTTTGTCTCTCCCAGGTCCTTCTCTCTTTTCCTCTTTCTATTTTGCTAACTGGTCCATTTGATGTATGTTGTGGCTTCCAGTTTTATGGTTTCTTTTGTCTGTTTTCCCTTAATTTCCCTGTTTGTTTTGTCCTATTATGGTGGGTTTGTCATTTTGTTTACATTTATTCTATTTTATTATAATTTTTTAAATGCCTATTTGTTTTCATGTGAGGCAGAAATGTGTGGATGGAACAGGAGAGAGGGAAGAGCTAAGAAGCACAGTGGGAGAGGGCTGTGTAAACAGGATATAGAATATGAAAATCTATTTTCAAGTAAAAAATAAAATAAAATGAAGATAAAGTTTACAATAAAAAATTCATTTTGCCCAGACCTCTAGGCCATGTGACAATATGGGACAATGTAGAAAACAGAATGGGTCCTCAGTTAAGTTCAGATTAGGGAACAACTGGACAAGAAGTAACTTGGGCAAATAAATGTGTCATTTTAGTTTATGTTACCATAAATCAATATATCACATCAAGTTTTCCTTAGAGAGACAGGCAACTTGTATACTAGAAACAAACAAACAAACAAACAAACAAAGAAAGAAAAATAAGCCAAAAGAGAGAATAAATGGATTGTAACTTAAGATTTCCCATTTAGAACCTAGAATATCTCTTTAATGAATGATGCTCTTGTCCCCAAAGCCAAAAGCATAGGATATTAGGAGAAAAATGGTGTAACATAATTTCTGAGCAAAGAAAAAGAAAAGGTAGTGTTGAAATTAATGTATCTTGAATTTAATCAAAATATGCACGAATGGAGTAAAGGAGGAAGCAAAACTGAGAATACATCACAGTAAAAAGAATAATTCAATATTATCTTAGGTTGTATTTTCGTGGCTCATTAGGTATAAAATATTTCTCCATACTTAGAGACATTTTTGTGGAGCAATTATTTTAGGAGCTATTAGCCATTTCATCACTCATCAGAGTCATTACTTTGGATACCTGGAGGGTAATTGACATATGTTTGAATCCAAACTATAGCTTATGAAGTGTATAATGGTAATAGAATGGTTAGACCTCTATGAGAGTTTGACATATTATTTTTAGGGATTTGTCATTTATTGTCTGATCATTATTTAGCAAAGTGCCTGACACATGAGAAACATTTAATATAGTTAAATAAAGAAATAAGGACCTGTAATAGCTAGTTTTGTGTCAACTTGACACAGCTGGAGTTATTACAGAGAAAGGAGCTTCAGTTGAGGAAATGCCTCCATGAGATACAACTGTAAGGCATTTTCTCAATTAGTGATCAAGGGGGAAAGGCCCCTTGTGCATGTGACCATCTCTGGGCTGGTAGTCTTGGTTCTATAAGAGAGCAGGCTGAGCAAGTCAGGGAAATCAAGCCAGTAATGAACATTCCTCCATGGCTTCTGCATCAGCTCCTGCTTTCTGAACTGCTTGAGTTCCAGCCCTGAGTTCCTTCAGTGATGAACAGAGCAGTATGGAAGTGTAAGCTGAATAAACCCTTTCCTCTCCAACTTGTTTCTTGGTCATGATGTTTGTGCAGGAATAGAAACCCTGACTAAGACAAATTGGTACCAGCATAGTGGGGGTATTCCTGTGACAATCTGACCATGTTTTGGGGAGGACTGTGGAAGGACTTTGGAACTTTGGGCCAGAAGATCTATTCGGTATTAAGAGCTCTGTTGAATGTTGTGTAGGAGCTTGGAAGATAATGTTGAGAATAGTGCAGAAGATCTCCTGGCTTGTGAAATTTCAGAGAGAAGATTAAAGACTCTTATCAGGGCCATTGCTGTTTTGATTGTGAAGATTCTGTAGTTCTGGTTAGCTGGGGCTGAAGAATCAGCTGTGATTAACAAGATACCAGAACTACTAAAGCAAAAACTTTGCATTACTGGGACTATTGATGCTGGTTAGCTGGAGCTAAAAAATTAGCGGTGATTAAGAAGAGACCAACATCATTGAGGTGACATTCTGGGAAGTGTTTTCTGAAAGCACAAAGAGGCTGTGTTCCAGAGATAGCCATGTTTGTACTCCTGCTGCAGCAGGACTTGGTAATGTGTAAGGGTCACCCAGGTGGTACTGGTTTTAAAGGCATGAAGGGGTCATGCAGAGCAGCTGAGGCTCGGCACTGTGAGAGGCCATGGAAGGCCATTAGTGAAGGTGCAGCCTCAGTTGCAATTGACGCCCAGGACTGAAGGGGTCATGCAGTGTTTTGGAGATGCCAGTACCATAAGATGACCACCAAGAGCAGCAGCAGTAGGAGAGTACAGGCATCTGGAGCCTAGAGGAGGACGCGTGTGCTACAAAGGGCATGGCTGGAGAAGTGACCCAAGTCCTTGGAGGAGCCCAGAAAATCATGAGTTGGATCCCAGACATTGGATGGTTGGAGAATGATTTTTGCTTTTGATTGTGACTGTGCCCTGATATTTTCCCTCTTGAAGGAAGAAACTATTTTAGTGGAACCCACAGTTAAGAGACTTTTAATTATAAAAAGACTTTGGATTTTAAAAGAGATGGATATTTTAAAGAGATTGAAAATTTAAGAATATGTAAAGACTGTGGGACATTTAAAGTTATTTAGACCTTGGGGATGAATAAGAATGTAAGGGTTGAGGCTTACTAGTGATGTGTGGGCTGGCTAGTTTTGTGTCAACTTGACACAGCTGGAGTTATCACAGAGAAAGGAGCTTCAGTTGAGGAAATGCCTCCATGAGATACAACTGTAAGGCATTTTCTCAATTAGTGATCAAGGGGGAAAGGCCCTTTGTGCATGGAACCATCTCTGGGCTGGTAGTCTTGGTTATATAAGAGAGCAGGCTGAGCAAGCCAGGGGAAGAAAGCCAGTAAAGAACACCCCTCCATGGTTCCTGCATCAGCTCCTGCTTTCTGACCTGCCTGAGTTCCAGTCCTGACTTCCTTCAGTGATGAGCAGAGCAGTATGGAAGTGTAAGCTGAATAAACCCTTTTCTCCCCAACTTGCTTCTTGATCATGATGTTTGTGCAGGCTAGAAACCCTGACTAAGACAAATTCTAAACATATCATACAATAGTAAATCCCTACCCGATGATAGGCAATATTAAAATTATAAAGCTAATCATACGTTTTAATACAATAGTTCTCCTATGATGAACTATGTAGAATATATTTTATATTTTGGGGACTCTAAGATATTCCTGCAACTTTGCAATTGTAAAATAAAGAGCCATTAGCAATAATGTCTGTATCAATATTATAGAAATGGCAAGTGGGAAGCATTTTACCTATGAGCTCTATTTTTTTTTATCAGACCCACATTTTATGCAATTTCTCATTTTCTGCAAATTTTCTAAGATTATGTATCAGAAATAAACGTATTAAAAACTTAAATTTATATCAGTAAATTCTGCTTTGATTTCACAAAACTGAGTTTGCTATTAAACAAAAAAAATTGCATAAACAGCTTTAAATAATGGGTTGGGATAATTTGATCTTCAAATGTAGACAGCTTTATCATACACCATATCATTTAATCACATTATACAACAGGATTTATTTTTGTCTTTGATACTATAGATTTTATAGTACTGCTTAGGGGAAGAAAGAAAGAATTATGAAGAAAAGTTAAGGGATTGAAGAAATGAATTGGCAAAGTAAAAAGCTGTGAGAGGACTTGGAACTGATAGGAGTGTTTCGTTTTTAGGTTGTAGATCCCACCTCAGAATACACTGGTCTGTCATAATTCATGCTTTCTAGAAGTGCCATATCTTATGTTCTCTTACAATACTAAAAAAAAATAAGTTTAATATTCTGATATCTATGCAATTTATACTTAAAGATTCTATTTTGTTTCAAACATGGGAAAAATTATTACTGCTATGATACAAAGTATAGCTTTAGTAGAATTCAGTCAACACTCAGCAATTGGGAACATAGCAAGGGATTCTAACTAAGAAATGCAATTTTTTTCAGGTTTGAAGTTCTGGCCGTGAAAATTTATTGGTTGCTTCGACCGCATAAAAGCAATGAATTTGATTCACAGATGCCACACTTAAATGTTAGAAATAAATAAATTGTTCTCCTTTCTTCCTCCTGCTTTTTTTTTTTAATATTACTGGCGAGAGAAGAAAAAAGTTAGTCTAATAACATTGATTGTTTCTAATGGCATTCATGCTGTCAAATTAGCATAAATGTCCACTTAAAAGCATACTTTTATATAGTTAGCTAATCTATGAATGCTGTTATCTGAAACATGGAATTGATTGACTTTCCCTCCTGCATTAACCTCATCCTTCATACACATAACTTTCTTATCCAGTGCAAAGTAAATTCACCTTGACATTTCATAAAGTTTAATTGAATATCAACCTAGTCACATTTAATTGATATACATTATTCTAATAAGAAGAGGGTAGCCAACTTTACTGGAATCTTCATTACCATTTACCAGGCTTCAAGAATAGAGTCTCAAGAGGCAGTTGTGGCATACATCTTTGATGCCAGCACTTGGGAGGCAGAGGCAGACATATCTCTGAGTTGTAGGTCAACAGAATGAGTTCCAGGACATCCAGGGATGAAACCCTGTCTCAAAAAAAAAAAAAAAAAAAAAAAAAAAAAAACAATAACAAAAAAATAAAATTAGAGTATGCATGAAAAATTAATCTCATCTCACCAGAAACAAAATTTAATTATTAGTAAATGGATCAGATTTTGATGGCTTTCTAAGTCATGATTTGGGAAAAGTCTGAGTCAATAAATTACCACCTAGATAAATTATACTGGAGATTGGAGAGCTGCTTTAACAAAAGTTAATTTTTGATTGGTAATAAAAACTATACTTGTATTAAGGCCTAGTTTATGCATATAAGAAACATTGATGTGTTAAGTCCTAGTTTTGAATATTTGTTGTATTAAGGCCTAGTTTATACATATGGAAATTTAATTATGAAAGTGAAATTTTATATTCACAAGTAAATATGGATTAACATATCTGTCTTAGAAAATGTATTTCCACATATAAAATATCGCATATGTACTGTGGGTTGAGGGTATATCTGGGATAAAAGGCGTCATATACTATTTTCAAGGAAGGCAGCATACCAGCCTAATCATAAACTTTAGGGCGAGGAAAACATAAAACATTAACAAACATGGACAAACACATCAATGTGGATTCATCCCAGGAGACTATAATGGGGCACAATTAGGAATGTAGTTCTTAATCTTAATGTAGATCTTAATCTATGACTTAGAGCTAAGGTTGTCCCACAGCCCTCAGTATCCAAGTCCTGCCCAGAGAGAGCTGGTCTTCCAGGAATACTCTCACTCCTAAGCTCACAGATGAGGTCACCATTTTTGCTCCAATACTTGTCCAAAAGGAACCTACAGGAGCGCAAAGGGCACAGGAATTTCAGAATAGCCTAGAACAGGATCCTTCTGGTCTCCATCTGCTCCGCAGGGCTAATGCTGGCCCAAATCTCTGAGATAAATCCCACTTGCAGAGAGCTGATCTCCCCAGGAGTGCTGACACAACTAAGATCATAGGCTTACAGGCCAACAGGAGCAACAAGCTCCAGTCAGAGACAGGAAGACCAACTAACAACAGAGATAACCAGATGGTGAGAGACAAGCACAAGAACCTGAGCACCAGAAAACAAGGCTACTTGGCATCATCAAAATCCAGTTCTGCCAACTCAGCAAGTTCTAGATACTCCATCACACCAGAAAAGCAAGATGAAGATTTAAAAATCACATCTCATGATGTTGATAGAGACAGAAAACCTAGGAAAGAGGTCAGGAGTCATAGATGTAAGCATCACCAACAGAATACAAGAAATAGAAGAGAGAATCTCGATTGCAGAAGATACCATAGAAAATATTGACACAAAAGTCAAAGAAAATGGAAAAATCTAAAAGCTCCTAACCCAAAACATCCAGGAAATCCAGGACACAATGAGAAGACCAAACCTAAGGATAATAGGTAGAGAAGAGAGTGAGGATTCCCAAATTAAAGGGCCAGAAAACATCTTAACAAAATTATAGAAGAAAACTTCCCTAACTTAAAGAAAGAGATGCCCATGAACATACAGAAAGTCTACAGAACTCCAAATAGATTGGACCAGAAAAGAAATTCCTCCCATCACATAATAGTCAAAACACCAAAGGTACAAAACAAAGAATTTTAAAGCAGTAAGGGGAAAAGTAAAGTAACATATAAAGGCAGGCCTATCAGAATTACACCAGACTTCTCACCAGAGACTATGAAAGCCAGAAGATCCTGGACAAATGTCATACAGACCCTAAGAGAACACAAATGCTAGCCCAGGTTAGCATTTGTAAAATTCTCAATTACCATACATAGAGAAAACAAGACAAATGACAAAACCAAATTTAAACAATATCTTTACAGAAATTGAGCTCTACAAAAGATAATAGATGGAAAACACCAACACAAGGAGGGAAACTACACCCTAAAAAAAGCAAAAAAGTAATCCTTCAGCAAACTCAAAAGAAGATAGCCACACAAACATAAAATAACAACAAAATAACAGAAAGTAACAATTACTTTTCCTTAATATCTCTTAACATCAATGTATTTGATTCCCTAAAAAAGATACTAACAGACTGGATAAGTAAACAGGAACCAGCATTTTGCTGAATACACTGAAAGCACTTCAGTGACAAAGGCAGATATTACCTCAGAATAGAAGGTTGGGAAACAATATTCCAGGAAATGGTCCCAAGAAACAAGCTGAAGTAGCCATTCTAATATCTAATAAAAATCAACTTTCAACTAAAAGTTATCAAAAAAGATAAGAAAGGACAGGACATACTGGTCAAAGGAAAAATCTACCAAAATGAACTGTCAATTCTGAACATCTATGCTCCAAATGCAAGGGCATCCACATTCATAAAAGAATCTTTACTAAAAATCAAAGCACACATTGCACCTCACACAATAACAGTGGAAGACTTCAACACCCCACTCTCAGCATTGGACAGATCATGGGAACACAAACTAAACAGAGACACAGTGAAACTAACAGAAGTTATGAACGAAATGGATCTAACAGATATTTATAGAACATTTCATCCTAAGGCAAAAGATTATACTTTCTTCTCAGCAAGGCACAGAACCTCCTCCAAAATTGACCGTATAATTGGCCACAAACCAGGCCTCATCTGATACAAGAAGATTGCAACAATCTCATGCATTCTATCAGATCACCAAGGCCTAAGGCTGATCTTCAATGACAACATAAATAATAGAAAGCCCACATACATGTGGAAGCTGATAAACATTCTACTCAATGATAATTTGGTCAAGGAAGAAATAAAGAAAGAAATTAAAGACTTTCTAGAGTTTAATGAAAATGAAGCCACAACATACCCAAACTTATAGGACACAACAACAGCAGTCCTAAGAGGAAAACTCATAGCTCTGAGTGTCTCCAAAAAGAAATTGAAGAGAGCTTACACTAATAGCACATCTGAAAGCTCTAGAACAAAAAGAAGCAAATACACCCAAGAGGACTAGATGACAGGAAATAATCAAACTAGGGGCTGAAATCAACAAATAGAAGCAAAAAGAACTATACAAAAAAAGAAGACCAAAGTGTGGATACTTTGATCCTTCTTGGAAAGGGGAACAAAATGCACATGGAAGAATTTACAGAGATAAAGTGTGGAGCAGAGACTGAAGCAATGACCATCCAGCAAGCAATGACCCACCTGGGGATGTGTCCCATATACAATCACCAAACCCAGACACTTTTGTGGAGGCCAACAAGTGCTTACTGACAGAAGCCTGTTCTAGCTGTCTCTGAAGAGGCTCCACCAGTGCCTGACAAATATAGAGGTAGATCCTCACAGCCTACCACTGGACTGAGTACAGGGTCCCCAATGGAGGAACTAGAGAAAGGACCCAGAGAGCTGAAAGCAGTTAACAGCACCATAGGAGGAACAACAATAGGAACTAACCAGTATTCCCTGAGTTCCCAGAGACTAAATTGCGAACCAAAGAGTACACATGTTGGGACTTGTGGCTCCAGCTGCTTATGTAGCAGAGGATGGCCTAGTAGATCATCAATGGGAGGAGAGGCCCTTGGTCTGTGAAGGTTCAATGTCCCAGTGTAGGGGAATGCCAGGGTCAGGAAGCAGGTATGGGTGGGTTGGTGAACAGGTGGAGAGGGAGGGGTAGAGGGGTTTAGGAAGGGAAACCAGGAAAGGGGACAACATTTGATATGTAAAGTAAATATCTAATAAAAAAAAGGGTGAAAAAAATCAACAAAACCAGTAGCTGGTTTTTGAGAAAAAAATAAAAAAGAGAGATAAACCTTTAGCCAGATTAAACAGAGGGCACAGAGATAGTATTCAAATTAATAAAATCAGAAATTAAAAAAGAGGCATAACAACAAAATATATCTTAAATAATTATTCTGTTTGTTGAATATTAACAGTTGAAAATATTAAAATCATGTTGTACAAACACCATGGAAATATTACTGATAATTTTTCTCACTGTGCTTGAAATTAGCATTTTCTTAATGTTTAAGTTCAAAGAGTTTGGCTGCTTTGAAAATTTTAACATATACTTACTGAAAAAATAATTTCTTTCCCAGAAAGACTGATAATCTTTTTTAAGTAAACTGATTGTTAGACAATGTAAACAAATATATAATGCATTATAAATATTCTCTCATTATGTCAGGTGGTATCATATAAAGGCTTTTAAATATATTTCTTAATGATTCATTTTTAATATTTATGCTTTTTTACTATGCTTATCTCCTAAAGAATACTTTCTATATTTTGAAACAATTCAGTATTCCTCATTGGATATAGAATACTTAGTTATGGATAGTATTTATAATTCATTAGTGATATTTTTAGGGTATGAAAGGATATGAATATAAAAGCTAAACAATTATATGTATTATTGAATTCTCAAAATAAATATTACTGATATGTTTGATGTATAAAATGCATTTAAGTAATTAAAAAATTAAGAAAAAAACAATAGTCACAAATAATATAAAATACCTTGGTGTGAATCTAACTAAAGAAGTGAAAGATCTGGATGATAAGAACTTCAAGTCTGTGAAGAAAGAAATTGAAGATCACAGAAGATGGAAAGATTGCCCATGGTAATGGATCATTATAGTAAAAATGGCCATCTTTCCAATAGCAATCTACAGATTCAATGCAATCCCCATCAACATTACAACTTCATACAATTCATAGAGTTAGAAAGAGCAATTTGTAAATTCATTTGGAATAACAACAACAACAACAAAAAACACAGGATAGCAAAAACTATTCTCAACAATAAAAAAAATTCTGGGGGAATCACCATCCCTGACTTCAAGCTGTATTACAGAGCAATAATGATAAAATCTGTATGGTATTGGTACAGAAACAGGCAGGAAGATCAGTGAAAACGAATGAAAAATGCAGAAATGAAACCACATACTTATGGTCACTTGATCATTGACAAAGGAGCTATAGCCATCCAGTGAAAAGAAGACAGCATTTTCAACAAATGGTGCTGGTTAAACTGGAGGTCAGCATGTAGAAAAATGTAATAGATCCATTCTTATCTCCCTGTACAACGCTCAAGTCCAAGTCGATCAAGGACCTCCACATAAAACCAGATACACTGAAACTAATAGAAGAGAAAGCGAGGAAGAGCCTCAAACACATCAGTACAGGAGAAAATTTTCAGAACAGAACAGTAGCGGGAATGGCTGAGGCTGTAAGATCAACAAATGGTATCTCATGAAACTATAAAGCTTCTATAAGGCAAAGGACACTGTCAATAGGACAAAATGTCAACCAACAGATTGGGAAAAGATCTTCACCAATCCAACAGTCAATCGAGGGCTAGTATCCAACATATACAGAGAACTCAAGGAGTTAGACACCAGAGAACCAAATACTCCTGTTAAAAATGGGTACAGGACAAAAAAAGAATTCTCAACTGAGGAATATCAAATGGCCGAAAAACAGCTAATGAAATGTTCAACATCCTTAGTCATCAGGAAAATACAAATCAAAAAAACCCTGAGAGTCCACCTCATACCAGTCAGAATACCTAAGATCAAAATCTCAGGTGACAGCAGATGCTGGTGAGGATGTGGAGAAAGCAGAACATTCCTCCATTGTTGGTGGGATTGCAAGCTTGTACAACCACTCTGGACATCAGTCTGGCGGTTCCTCAGAAAATTGGACATAGTAATACATTATGAACCAATTCCTGGGCATATACTCAAAAGATGCTGTAAGATATAACAAGGACACATGCTCCAATATGTTCATAGAAGCCTTATTTATAATAACCCTAAGCTGGAAAGAACCCAGATGTCCTTCCATAGAGGAATGGATCAGAAAATATGGTGCATTTACACAATGAAATGCTACTCAGCTATTAAAAACAATGACTTCATAAAATTCTTGAGCAAATGGATCAAACTAGAACTTATGTAATCCGGTCACAAATGAACACTCACAGTATGTACTCACTGATAAGTCGATATTAGCCCCAAAGCTCAGAATACCCAAGATACAATTCACGGACCACGTAATTGAAGCTAAAGAAGAAGAAAGACAAAAATGCGGAAGGTTCAGTTCTGCTTAGAAGGTGGGTCAAAACATTCACAGGAAGAAATAGCGAGAAATGTGTGGAGCAGAGACTGAGGTAAAGACCATCCATACACTGTCCCACCTGGGGATCCATCCCACACATGGTCACCAAACTCAGACGCTATAGTGGATGCCAAGAAGTGATTGCTGACAGGAGTCTGATGTTGCTGTCTCCAGAGAGGCTCTGCCAGAGTCTGAAAAATAGAGGCAGATGTCTGCAGTCAACCACTGGACTGAGCGTGGAGTCCCCAATGGAGGAGTTAGAGAAAGGACTGAAGGAACTGAAGGGGTTTGTAACCCCATAAGAAGAACAACAATATCAACAAACCAGATGCCTCAGAGCTCCCAAGGACTAAACCACCAACCACGGAGTAAACATGGAGGAACCCATGGATCCAGCTGCATATGTAGCAGAGGATTTCCTTGTCTGGCATCTGTGGGAGGACAGGCCCTGGGTCCTGTGAATGCTCGATGCCCCAGTGTAGGTGAGTGCCATGATAGAGAGACAGGAGTAGGTGGGTGGGTGAAGAAGCCCCCTCACAGAAGCAGGTCTCGGGAGGATGCATCCGTTATTTTGGATGGGAGAAAAATAAATTAATTTGTAAACATTGTTAACAAATTGCATTCCTATTAAAATATTTTATACAAGAAAAAATGAACGATTTAATAACAGTTGTTATTTTTATGTTTTTTTATTTTTAACAAACTTCTAATACAGGTGAGATGACATAATTTTTGCCATTTGTAACAGGGTTGTGGGTCTGATGTATTCTATAAAATATAAATAATAATCTAAAAATAAATATCATGCTTAGCTTCATTCTAGACAAGCGATCAATTTTAAGTGATTCATGGTTTCCTATTTGGTTTTAATGTAGTTTTCCTGTTGGTTACTATAGTTATTAAATTTTTTAGAATCATCTTATTAAGTGATCATCTCTGCCTTTGCCTATTCTACCAACAAATCATTATTTTTGTTGTACAAACATTAATACTGAAAAGCTATGATAGCATGTATACAAGTATACATCATCCTACTTATGATAATTTCATAAGAAGCATCACTAATGCCAAAACACATGATAAGAATATGTGAGATGTATCATAGGCCTAGAATTTAATGTCTGCAAAACAAATACGTATATATTGATTTAACGTATAGGTTAGACCTCAATGGTTTCTTCATAAAACTAACAATCCATTGTAAAAGTTTGTGCTGAAGGTTTGATTCCCTGAAAGAATTTTAGGAAATTTCTTTAGATTTGGTGTCAAAGTATTTGTTGATTTATAGATAATGGGTTTGGGACTTTGTTCTGGAAGAAAGTGTTTTGTTTCTGCTTCATGGCTACCATAAGTGGGAAGCTTGGTTAATCACTCTTGTCAACTTTTTGAGATCTAGAATCTCCTGGAAAATGGGCCTCTGGCCAGGAACATGGAGAGTTTTATTGATGGAGTTAAATGAGGTGTCAAGACTTGCTTACTCTCAGTAGCAACATTCCCTAGGCTGGAGTCTTAGATTATATTAAAATGAGAATTTTAACTGAACATAAGCATTTCTGTTCTGTTTCCTAATCGTGGATATGATTTGTGAAAACACTTCTTTATTTCTTAAGTTACATTGTAAGAGCATTTAATCAGAAGAACTAATACAGTGTCTTAAACAGACACCTATGTGCCATGGTCTGAAACTGAGCAAAATAAGACTTTGCTCCTTTAGCTGAATTTCCAAGCTAAATGAAAAACTGATTAATATATTTGCCTTTCCTGTAGAAAATACTAAAATTAATAGGTCACATAATTGTAAGATTCCCACCTAAAATGGCAACACTACAGATAGTACTAGTATGTGATATAATTAAACTGGTATACATTCAAATCTATTTGCCTACAAATTTGGTGATTTTACCCACCAGCCTTACATTTTTTATGATTTGCCTTTATTTTATTTCACTTTAAGAACATTTCAGAATGGTAGAATGAATTCAGTCTCAATCCTTGTTTACTTAGGATGTACGAAGAATGACACACTACTGGATAATAACAAAATTCTAAATAACAAATGCTCTCAAATTACCTCAGAGAATAACAAATAGATAAATAATGTAATGACTCACCCATGGCTAGTATAGAAACAGCATATGGAATTGTAGTGTACTATTAGGTTTCAATATAAGTGATTGACGTTCCCCCACAATCCATTTGGGCAGAAACAGATGGGCCATCTGTTTTCAAGTTTCTCATCTCTTTATAGCTCAGACATCTATGTGATAGCCAGAGGAGAAAATAACAAGCCCTTTTCTCTCATACAGCCTTCTTCACAAGGTTAGCCTTCTTGTGGCTGTAGAACCAACCTTCTAACAGATGAGAATAGGTTTCATGCACACATCTACTTCACGTTTAAAGACGCTTATTTTCAAATATAAAATAGATGAATTCTATTGATTTCAGTTCCAAAGCAGATAGAGAGCAATAAGGAGAATCTCCTGTCGTCCATTCCTTCGAAGACATTGCTTCAGTCCACTAAAAATACATCAAAATTCTTCCTTTCAGAAAATAAGAGCACATGAATGTTTGGGGACACCCTGAAGGTTTAAGTTTACAAGAAAATTTATTCCTGTCATTTTATCATCTTACTATTTAACATGTTTAAATGTTTGCATTCCTTCTTAGGATTTCAGAGTAAATGCTCTCTTCAGAATTGACATCTTCCATGTTATATCTCATATCTTACAGGATTAATTTTTTATATGCTAAGATATTCATCAAGAGTTCTTGCTAATCAATAATAAATATTTAGCATTGTGTGAGGGATAGCGTCTGAGGAGTGTCAGGCAGACGTCTCCTTTCTATGTGGAATTTCCTTATGCCTGTAGATTTTTATCACTTTAAATTTCTCAGAGGCTTCTCAGAACATTTATTGCTCACCTTGTACTACTGAAAAGAAAAGTAAGATTCAAAAACTGGAGGAAAAATACAAAAGATCTTTCCTTTTGAATGAGTTTTCTTGTTTTGGTTAATTTTCCTGGTCTTATCTATATAATACTGAATTTACATTTAACCATATTTTTAGTGACAATAAATGTATTCACAGTGACAGTTCTCGTGATATGAATGGGAATTCACATTTTAGATATCAATCTATATGGTATAAACAAAAATTTCTCTATTACATGATAACTTTGATTTTTTTATTGTAAGAGTTTCATATTGTTTTCTCTAGGAGTTGGTTAGTCTGTATTCCTACCAATGATATAAAAGGATTATTCCTCCACCTTTTTATCAATATGTGTAATTTTCCATTAGGATACCAATTAATAGTTATTTATATAACTCTTTAATATCACCTTGCAGTTTTGATTTACATTTTGATAATAGTTAGCAATGATACCCTTTTATGTATTTTATAACGGAATAAAAATCCACTGATTATGGGTTTTACATTTTTATTATCCATTTATCAGGTAGACATTGAGATTGCTTCCATGCCCTAGCTGTTGTAAGTAGAGTAGCCTTGAGCATGAATTAGTATGTGTCTCTGAAGTAAGAAATCCTATGCTTTAGATATATGGCCAAGGGTGGTAAATTGTAGGAATATTTATAGTTCTGAGGAACTTCCATACTGATTTCCACAGTGGCTACAGCAACTTTTACCAAGCCTGCACAAAAGTCCCCATTCCCCACATCTTTCCTAGAATCTTTTTGATGGTTATCATGATTTAAGTAATTTCTTTAAATTAGTTGTACAATTTCTCCCTTTCTTCTACCTATCCCCATATATCTTACCCATGCCCTTCACTCTCATATTGATAGGCTTTGTTTTTTTAAGTTGCCATAGGTGTGTATACACAAGTCGGTAAATGCTACCCACTGAGCCTGCTTTTTATTGGTTTTATTGGTTGAATCTGGTTTCAAGACTAACCATTTTGTACTGGATAACCCATTAAGAATCCATCCAGAGACTGTGCCACCTGGGGATCCATCCCATACACAATCACCAAACCCAGGCACTAATGTGGATGCCAAAAAGGGCTTGCTGACCGGAGCCTGATATAGCAGTCTCTTAAGAGGCTCTACCAGTGTCTGACAAATACAGAAGTGGATGCTCACAGCTCCCTGAGACTAAACCACCAACCAAAGTGTACACATTGACAGACCCATGGCTCCAGCTGCATATGTAGCAGAGGATGGCCTAGTCTGTCATCAATGGGTGAAGAGGCCTTTGGTCCTGTGAACCAGGACCAGGAAGTGGAAGTGGGTGGGTTGTCAAGCAGGGGGAGGGAAGAGGGGATAAGGGGTTTTCAGAGGGGAAACCAGGAGAGAGGATAACATTTGAAATGCAAATAAAGAAAATATCTAATTAAAAAAAATGTTTAAAAAAAAATCCATCTCAGGGAAAGAGGGTATTTTTCCTCTCCCAGAGGTAGTTTCCTGTAGTACTTTCTCCAAGGGTAGAATCCTTGAGACTTCCTCCTTCTGGACTAGCATGTATACGACATTGTTATTGTTCAGGGTTGTTCCTGTTGCCTTTTCTCATTTCTTGGCATTCTGGCTTTCCCTCTTTTGTATTCTTATTCTTATTCATTTTGCCTGGGTAAAGGCAAAATCTCAAAGTCGTTTTAATTACGATTACCCTGGCAACTAAGGATGGTGGATACCTTTGCAAAATACATTTTAGTCACTTGGATTTCTTCTGAGAACCCTCTGTTCAGTTCAATAGATCATATACTTTTAAAAAAATTTTTTCCTTAGGTTCTTTCTGTGTAACTCTGTCCTGAAAATCAGTATGAAGACCATGCTCACCTCAAACTGCTTCCCGCCCCCCCCCTTATATAAGATTAAAGAAATGTGGCACTAGACATAACCATAGCCCACTTTTCAATTGCTTTTGTTTCTTTTTATAGTATATTCTAGACACTGTTCTTCTTTCTGATGTATATTTTGCAAAGATTTTTCTTTTCTATTCTGTAGGTTGAACCTTGTTGGTTAATCATTTTCTTTATAGTAAATAATAACTTTAATCTTGTCAAGTCCCACTTGTTGGTGATTGATCTTGTATCCTGGAAACTAGAAAATCCTTACCTAAGCCCATGTCTTCAAGTATAATCTGTTATCTTACTTCAAGAAGTTTCAGAATTTGGGGCCTAACATTGATATCGTTAATCTATTTGGAGTTTTTGGTGATAAGAAGAAGAATCAAATTTCATTCTTCTACATGCAGATGCATAGTCTAACAACACCATTCGTTATGCTTAAACAAACATATACATCTGTTCCCAGTTCTCAGTTATCAGTGTGTCAGTTTGTGTGATACTACCATGCTGTTCATATTGTTGTTCCACCTACAGTGTTGCAGATCCCTTTAGCTCCTTGGGTATTTTCTCTAGCTCCTCCATTGGGGACCCTGTGTTCCATCCAATAGCTGACTGTGAGCATCCACTTCTGTGTTTGCTAGGCCCCGGCATAGCCTAACAAGAGACAGCTATATCAGGGTTCTTTCAGCAAAACCTTGCTGGCATATGCAATAGTTTCTGAGTTTGGTGGCTGATTATGGGATGGATCCCCAGGTACGGTGTTAGAAATTTGATAGATTTTGCACAATCTGTAGACCACTTTTGATAATCATATTAGTCCATGAGCATAGAAGGCTTTCACATCTTCTGATATCTTCTTTGATTGTTTTCTTAAGTATTTTAAAACTTTCATTTATTTATATATATTTAATCCTATAAATTTGATGTTGCTTTGAATGGTATTCTCTCCCCTATATCTTTCTCAATATGCCTGTCACTTTTATACAGGAGGAATATTGCTTTGGGTTCATTAATATTATAACTTTTTTTTTTCTAAATGTCTTTACTATCTGTAGAGTTATCTGATAAAGTCTTGGTGTGTGTGTGTGTGTGTGTGTGTGTGTGTGTGTGTGTTTAGGGGGAGGTGTTTTTGTGCCAGGGATATATTGACTTAATAAAAACAATTTGGAAGATATTCATTATATTTTAATCAATAAAATATTTTAAGCAATGTTGGTGTTATTTTCCTTTTGAAGATATGGCAGAATTTATCTGGCCCAAAGCTTTATTTATTTGGAAGATATTTAATTACTGCTTCTATTACATTGATTGGTATATTTCTTTTTAAAGTATTTATTTTGTTATTATTAATTTTTCAGACCATATACATCTAAAAGTAATTCATTGAATTCCTTTAAATATTCTAGTGTAGGAGAAAGATATTTTTTAAATGCTATGTCTTTATTCTCTGAATTTCTTAACTGTCTTCCTTTCCATTCTCTAACTTTATTAATTTGTGTTTTTCATGGTAAATGTGCTAATGGTTTGTCATTCTTGTTAATATATTCGAAGAACCAATTCTTTAAGTCATTGATTCCTAGTATTTTTTTATTTATTGTTTCCGTTTAATCAGTTTGAGCTATGATTTTGATTTTATATTTCCAACTTTTTTCAAGGCCTTCAGGTGCATCAGTAAATTATTCACTCAAGATTTCATCTTAGGGCTTCCTTCCTTGATTCCTCTCAATTTATGTGTGCTATCATTTTACTTAATTCTAGAAAAAAATTAATTGGATATTTTATTTATTTACATTTCAAATATTATCCCCTTTCCAGGTTTCTCCTCTGCAAACCCCCTATCCCATCCTCCCTTATTCTTATATTAGTAGGCTATTAGTCGGCTGCCCCCCTCCACCCCTACCTCACCACCTTAGCATTCCTCTATACTGGGACTTCAAGCCTTCACAGGACAAAGGGCCTCTCATCGCATTGATGACAGATAAGGCCCCTTCAGCTCCTTCAGTCCTTCCCCTAATTCCTCCATTGGGGTTCAGGTGCTCAGTCTAATGGTTGGCTGTGAGCATCTGCACCTGTATTTGTCAGGCTCTGGCAGAGTCTCTCAGGAGACAGCTGTATCAGGCTCCTGTCAGCAAGCAGTTCTTAGCTTCTGCAATAATATCTGGGTTGTGTGTCTGCATGTGGAATGGATCCCCAGGTGGGGCAGTCTCTGGATGACCTTACCTTCAGTCTCTGCTCCACTCTTTGTCCCTGTATTTTCTTTAGACAGGGGCAATTCTGAGTTAAATTTTTGGAGATGGGTGGGTGGTCCCATTCTAGAAATTTTTAAATAACTTTTTTGTTGTTGTTGTTTTCTTCCCTGATCCAATTCAGTATTAGAAGACATGGAGTCTACATAGGCTTGTGTACTTTCTGTTGTTTCTATTAAATATGTAATATTTCAGATATCCTATATTATTGACACTTTTTGTCCTAATATGTGGTCAACTTTTGAAAAGCCTCCATGGATAACTGACAGTGTTTGGGTGGAATGCTCTATAAATGAATGTTAGGTCCACTTACTTTGTGATACTATTTAACTCCAATATTTATTTATTTAGGGTTTGTCCAGATGATCTCTCTGTTGGTGGAAGTGTGGTACTCAATTCATCATCTATCACTGTAGGCCAAAATAAATTTTAATACAAAATTAACTGTGCCTTTATGTAGTGACTACATATTTAGACTAATAATATACTCTTGGTTGAATTTTTATTGAATAAGTAAGAAATCATTCCTTATCACTTTAGATTAGTTTTGAATTGAAACTAATTTTTCATATATTAAATTAAGTATATTTTCTTGTTACTTGATACCTTTTGTTTGGTATCCTTTTCCAACATTTTAGCCAAAATTGTAGTCTCTATTTAATAGTGACAGATTGTTTTTGGAGGCAGCAAAAAGATGTGTCTTGTTTCCTAATACAAAGTGGAAAATTATTATCTCTCATTGTTAAGATCATTATTATTAAGTATTGTTGAAAATGTCTTTAATTCTTCTCATTTTCTTCTGGTCACATCATTTTATGCCACTTCTGATTATGTGTTCTTAAATCGTTTATTCCCTTCTGACATCTTAGATGCTTTCATTGTTGTCTTCCAACCGGCTTATTCTTTCAAGTATTATGTGTAGAACTGGATTGGTGGTTATAAATTTTCAACCTCTATGTAAATGTTTAACTTCCCCTTAAATTTTAATAGTTTTTTTCTGCATGTGGTACTCTGAATTAACAGCTGTTGGCGTTCAGAAATTAAACTATCTCTTACAAGATCCTGGTAGTAATAAAAGCTTCTGTCAAATAATCAGATTTAGTGGAACGGGCTTGACACTTTTCTCTTCCATCTTTCCATACTTTCTTTATCCTGTGTTTTTAATATTTAAGTATAATGTGTCATATGTGCTTCTTTTCCATTTCTTTCTATTCATTCAGAATCGAGGTTTGAAGGTCTTTTGTACTGGGTGGGCATCTCTTTCTCTAAGTTAAACTTCCTTTTTAATTTTTACTGAAGATATGCATTATGAGTTTATTCTGATGTATTGCTCCTTCTACACATAATCCAAGTTTATATATTTTAATCATGTCTTAGGTATCCCCCATGTTTTTCATATATCTTGACTTTGACTTATTGATCCAGTTCCTCCATCTTAGCTTTCATTTTCATTCTGTTTTCTACATGATCCATTTTATTAGTGAAAATTTCCTGAGCTTCTCCAATTGACTTTTTTGAGTTGTTTATTTTCAACACAATTTTAATTTGACTATTATCTACAAATGATATCTCTATTTACATATCCTGCATCGACTTCCTTGTTTTATTACACTTTTTGTCTTGTTGTAGAGTGTATACATGATCTTGAATACTTGAACATATTTATTATCATTTCTAAAATTCACTTCTAGATATTCAAAGTCATTGTTATCAGGTGCCTTTATCATGGTACTAGTGACTGGAAATGTGCTGCTCCTGGTTTTTAAAGTTCTTTCTCTCTCTGTGCTCAGATTTGGGCTTATATAATTCATCTACTTGTTTTCTTTCTTTTCTATTTTTATTTTTCAAAATTCTTCACATTTTACCTCAGTGGTTACATTGCAGTACTTAGTGTAGCACTGAATCATACTAGTGTTAGGTTTTCCATCAGTGGGGCTGGTATTTAGGGGTTCAATCTTGAGTTTTCAGCTGCGTGGTCAGAAATGGTTCTGTGTCAGATAGGGCCTCTTTCAATGTATGTTCTGAGCTTTCCTGAGGCTTTACCTAAAGTTGAATCTGAAACCTTCCCTGGTTCATCAACTGGAGCTGCTGGAATAGGTGGAGCTCCCTGCATAGTTCTGGGCTCAAACTTGTTGAATGCAGTTTAGTCTGAGTCTACAGCTTCCTCTGAAGTTGTTACAAGATGCTGAACTTCTTAGATTCCAGTAGGCTATGTCTCCTTTCAAGACTGTTCTTTATTATTATTATTTCTTACTTTTATTGGTTATTTTATTCATTTACATTTCAAATGTTATTCCCCTTCCCAGGTCCCCTCCACAAATCCCCATCCCCTTCTCCCTACCCCTGCAGAGGAGAGTGCTCCCCCATCTGTCCACCCATTCCTGCCAGAGAATTCACCTATCCTGGGTCATCAAGCCTTCACAGGACAAAGGGGCTCACCTCCCAACAATGCCCGTCCTCTGCTACATATCCAGCTAGAACCATGGGTATCTTCATGTGTACTCTTTGTTTGGTGATTTAGTCCCTGGGAGCTCTGAGATATCTGGTTGGTTGATATTGTTGTTCTTCTTATGGGGTTGCAATCCTCTTCTGCTCCTTCATTCCTTCCCCTAACTCCTACATTGTACTGTGAGCATCCACATCTGTATTGGCCAGGCTCTGTCATATCCTCTCAAGGGACAATTATACCAGGTTCCTGTTAGCAAGTAATTCTTGGCATTAGCAATAGTATCTGGTTATGTTGTTTGCAGATGGGATGGATCCCTAAGTGGGGAAGTCTGTGGATGGTCTTTCTTTCAGTTTCTGCTCCACTCTACATTAATATTTTTGAAGTGGGTGATAAGCCCCATTTTTCAACTGGGGGCCATACCTATCAACTGAATATGGTCTCTACAAGTTCTATCTCCTCATTTGTTGGGTATTTTGGTTAAAGTCCTCCCAGTTGGGTCCTGAGAACTTCTTGGGTCCCTGTCAGAATTGTTCTGAAACCAAGGCATTTACATGTGTAGCAAGGATTGCATCAGGGAGCAATAGTCTATGCCTACATTTTACTTTTTCTGATAGTGTTTCTCCTCTCTCTCTCTCTCTCTCTCTCTCTCTCTCTATATATATATATATATATATATATATATATACACATACATATATAAATTTATTCCTTACTGTCCTTTCTTGTGTTTATTGATTTGCTCTTTTGTTTGATTTTGTTTTGTGCTTTCTTACTAATGATTTCAAAACAAACAAACATAACAATGAAAACCACTGGGAAAAGCCAGTATTTGAAGCTTTTGTGTTGTGTTTTCACAACTGTCTTGACTCCCCACAATGTACTAGAACCTCTAACCATAATCTGAACAAATCTATTTCTTCCTTAAGTTGTTTTTATAGACTATTTTATCACACTAACTGAAATGAAACTGGAAAGATATGTATTCCACTGAGAGCATAGTCATTTGAATACTATTGACATTTCTGAAACACTAAGTCCTATGATCCATGGTATCTTAGTTCTTCTTCTTGATTTTAAACTGTTCTGGACTATTTGTTTTATGGAAAATATCTACTTGGTCCATACTAATCTCCATAAATAACACAGTGAACTTAACAGAAATAACAAAGGACACAATAGTCCATAAACAATACTTGCTGCATAATCAATGTAAAGTAAAATATTTTCATTTTTTGTCTGTAAATGTGAATAAAATTAATAATTGTATATAAGTATATATTATTTGTAGATATATGTATATAACGCTTATTATCATTCAAAGCTCATTGAAAAGCAACCAATGCTCCAAAGACACTTTGGTTTAACTAAGTATCTTTATAAATGAAAAGTGCTTTCAATTATGTGATTTTATATATAATTAGTTAAATCCAATCTCCTAGGCTTAATTCTTGGTTCAAGGCTTTCATGCAGAAAGCTTACATTTTAAGCATCAATTGATGGCAAACCTTGTCAAATATTTTCTATGTGTTTTAATGGGGGAAATACATAGGAGAAATATTGAGTTAAATGAAGAGAAAGTTCAAATCTCCTCTCAGGAAAACTGAATAACAACACAATGCTAGTATTTTCATACAGCTCCAAATCTTCACGAGACTATGTGCTTGCTGCGTTAGGCCTCTCAATGCTAGATGGGAAGAGTCGACGATTTAAGAGATCAATGTTCTGTACAGCTTTTGTAGGTCAACTTCTGGGTCCTTATGGAAGTGAGGTAATAGTCCACTTCGGGTTTATAAAATCCTCATGACAATGTATTGCAAGAACATGTTTTCCTCAATGCAACAACAATTTTTTATAAGGAAACTGTTTCTTACTAAGAGAGCAGGGTTTAATCAAATTCCATACTGAAATCGTATTTACTATAGGGAAATTGGTAAAGTAGAATTGAAATGGTGATTTCTTTTGAAGAAATATAAGGCTTGATATTGGCTTAGGGATGGTGAAGTTCCCCTTTGACAGGAGATACTGCTCAGACAAGACTGATGCATCATAGATGGCAGCATCCCGGCTTTGAGACCATCAATTTACCGTGCCTTTCCCTTCAATCCTACGGTGTGAATGAATAAGCTATCATTAGCTTTCTTTACCTTTTGCTTTGGTGATACAGTTTGTGCCATGCTGGGATCATAGTTCACAAAGACTTCTCTGGACTTTTCATTTTTAATTTTTTTTTTACTCCTGTGTTATTGATTTAGCTTAATGTGAAAATGTGCACAACAAAGTCAATTCAGCTGATGAGAAAGATACTTAGAACATAGACTTACAAATATTTCTGTTAGTTTTCTTATTAATATCAATAACATGATACAGACTGTGCATTATCTCAGGAAAAGTGCTTGAAAAGTGACAACATACTGTGACATATTGAAGACAGAATTAAATACATTTAACTAAAAAAGTAAATTAAATATAATACATTTGAATAAACAAATAAAAATGTTGACAGAGATCATGAAAACAAGACTGGTATCCAGATCTACAAAATATTTAAGGATAGATTGAGAGTGGAAAATATTAATTAATAAAATCATAAGATAGAGAAAATCTATACAATTAATGTGAAATTAATGAAAGTGTTTAACCAATGAAAATTAAAAGATAAACTCTCAATAGACCATGCAGAAGAAAAAAGAAGGAAAATATATTTCATTCTTAGTTGTTATTTCTTTAATTAGAGACATATTTTTAGAAAATGATTAGACAGGCAGAAAAATGGGGTAAAATGGAATGAAATTTACTACCCACATCCAGAAAATTTACATAGTACCTTAGTAGTACATTATTTATATTTAGTGGATTGAAACTGATAGTTTATAGTATATAAATATTAACAAACTTAATTACAGCTTAATTTATAATTATCATTCATATTCCTTACTTCTATACCATAATTTTGTGGGGTTTGCCTAATGCATATCATAAATGTAGCTCCATACAATTCATATAAAATAGATTCAAACAATTATTTTTGTAGCACCTATCCTTTTCTTCTTTCTTAAAACCAAATATCTATAAATTCCTTATTGTTTTCACTAGGATTCCTCTTTCCAATATTAATATTTTTGGAGTCATACAGTGTTGTTCACATAATTGGCTTTTATAGAGAATAATTTAAATTTGTTGTACTTCTAAGATATTTGGATATTTGGGGTTTGTAGCTTATTTTGTTAATCTGTAATTTGATTTTCTGAGAGGTTCATATACATAATGTTACAATATATAAAACCCTTTGTTAAACTCCAAGTTCTCCAATACCTCTTACTTCCTTCAATATTCATAATTCAATTTTTTCTTTTTTTACTGGAAATTTTTTTTTATTTACATTTCAAATATTATCCCCTTTCCTGGTTTTCACCCAGGGAACCCCCTATCCCATCTCTCCCCCACTTCTTCTATGCGGGTGTTCCCAAACCACCCACCCACTTCTGCCTCCTCGCCCTTCATTTTCCTACACTGGGGCATCAAGCCTTCACAGAACAAAAGGCCTCTCCTCCCACTGATGTTAAACAAGGCCACACTCTGCTACATATCCAGTTGGAGCCATGGGTCCCTCCATGTGTAGTTTTTGGTTGGTGGTTTAGTCCCTGGGAGCTCTGGGGGTCTGGTTGGTTGATATTGTTGTTCTTCCTATGGGGTTGAAAAGCCATTCAGAGCCTGTAGTCTTTTCTCTAACTCCTCTATTAGGGACCTCATGCTCAGTCCAATGGTTAGCTATGAGCATCCTCTTCTATATTTGTCAGAGCCTCTCATGAGACAGCAATATCAACAAGCACTTCTTGGCATCCAAAATAGTGTCTGTGTTTGGTGACTAGATATAGGATGGATCCCCAAGTGGGGCAGTCTCTAGAGAGCCTTTTCTTCAGTGTATACTCCACAATTTGCCTCCATATCTACTTCCATGAGAATTTTTGTTACCACTTCTAAGAAGGAACAAAGCATCCACACTGTGGTCTTCCTTCTTCTTGAGCTTCATATGGTCAGTGAATAATATCTTGGGTATTTAGAGTTTTTTGGGCTTATCAATGAGTGCATGCCATTTGTGTTCTTTGTGACTGGGTTACCTCACTCAGGATGTTATTTTCTTTTTTGTTTGTTTGTTTGTTTTTGAGTTTTTCAAGACAGGGTTTCTCTGTGTAGCCCTGGCTGTCCCGAAACTCACTCTGTAGACCAGGCTGGCCTCAAACTCAGAAACTCTCCTGCCTCTGCCTTCCAAGTGCTGGGATTAAAGGCATGTGTCACCACTGCCTGGCAGAATGTTATTTTCTAATTCCATCCATTTGCCTAAGAATTTCATGAATTTATTGTTTTTAATCACTAATAGTCTCCACTGTGTAAATGTACCAAATTTCCTGTGTCCATTCCTCTGTTGAAGAACTTCTGGTTTCTTTCCAGCTTCTTGTTATTATAAATAAGCCTACTATGAACATAATGGAGTACGTATCCGTATCCTTGATATAAGTTGGGGTTATCTTTTGAGTATATGCCCAGGAGTGGTATTGCTGGGTCCTCAGGTAATGCTATGTCCAATATTTTTGAGGAACCACAAGGCTGATTTCCAGAGTGGTTGTATCAATTTGCAGTCCCACCAGCAAGGGAAGAGTGTTCCTCTTTCTCCACATCCTCTCCAGTATCTGCTGTCAACTGAGTTTCTGATCTTAGCCATTCTGACTGGTATGAGGTGTAATCTCAGGGTTGTTTTGATTTGCATTTCCCTGATAAATGCTTAATATTTCTTTTGGTACTTCTTGGTCAGTTGATATTCCTCAGTTGAGAATCCTTAGCTTAGCTCTGTAGCCCATTTTTAAAATAGGGTTATTTGATTCTCCATATCTATCTTCTTTAGTTCTTTGTATATATTAGATATTAGTCCTCTAATGGATGTAGGATTGGTAAAGATCTTTTCCCAATCTGTTGGTTGCCATTTTGTCCTATTGACAGTGTCCTTCTCCTTACTTAAGCTTTGCAATTTTAGGAGGTACCATTTGTCCATTGTAATAAATGTCCATTGATCTTAAAGCAAATGCCATTGTTGTTGTGTTCAGGAAAATTTCCCTGGCGCCCATGTGTGCAAGGGCCTTCTCCACTTTCTATTAGTTCAGTTTGCACTCTTCTATTAGTTTCAGTGTATCTGATTTTATGTGGAGGTCCTTGATCGACTTGGACTTGAGATTTGTACAGAGAGATAAGAATGGATCAATTTGCATTCTTCTACATCTTGACCTTCAGTTGAACAGCACTATTTGTTGAAATGTCTGTCTTTTTTCCACTGGATGCTTTTAGCTCCTTTGTCAAATATCAAGTGACCATAGTTGCATGGGTTCATTTCTGGGTCTTCAGTTCTATTCCATTGATCTTCCTGCCTGACTCTGTACCAAAACCATAGGTTTATTAATTTTTTTATCACTATTGCTCTGTAATACAGCTGGAGATTACAGATGGTGATTCCCCCAGAATTTCTTTTATTGTTGTGAATAGTTTTTGAGTTTTTGTTATCTTGGGTTTCTTGTTATTCCAAATGAATTTGCAAATTTCTCTTTCTAACTCTATGAAGAATTGAGTTGGAATTTTGATGAGAATTGCATTTAATCTATAGATATCTTTCAGCAAGATGGTTATTTTCTGTACGTATTCCTGCCAATCCATGAGAATGGAAGATCTTTCCATCTTTTGAGATCTTCTTCAGAGAATTGAAGTTCTTGTCATACAGATCTTTCACTTGCTTGCTTAGAGTCACATCAAAGTATTTTATATTATTTCTGACTATTGTGAAAGGTGTCATTTCCCTAATTTCTTTCTCAACCTGTTTATCCTTTGATTAGAAGAAAGCTACTAATTTTTGAGTTAATATCCAACCACTTTGCTGAATTTATCAGGTTTAGGATTTCTCTGGTGGAATTTTTGAGCTCACTTTAGTATACCATCATCTGCAAATAGTGATACTTTGACTTCTTCCTTTCCAATTTTTATCCCTTTAACCTCCCTTTATTTTCTAATTGCTATGGCTAGGACTTCGAGTACTATATTGAATAGATAGGGAGAGAGTGGGCAGCACTGTCTAGTCCCTCATTTTAGTGGGGTTACTTCAAGTTTCTCTCTATTTAGTTTGATTTTGACTACTGGTTTGGTGTATATTGTTCTTAATATGTTTAAATGTGGGCCTTAAATTCCTGATCTTTCCAAAACTTTTACCATGAAGGGTTATTGAATTTTGTCAAATGCTTTCTCAGCATCTATTAAAAGGGTAATGTTGTTTTTTTTTCTTTGAATTTGTTTATATAGTGGATTAAGTTTATGAATTCCTGTATATTGAACCTTCTCTGCATCCCTGGGATGAAGTCTACTTGATTATGTTGGGTGGTCATTTTGATGAGTTCTTGGATTAAGTTTGCAAGAATATTATTGAGTATTTTTGCATCGATATTCATAAGGGAAATTGGCCTACAGTTCTTTTGCTTTTTGGGGTCTTTGTGTGGTTTAGGTATAAGAAGACTTATTTTAAAATCAGTGTGTATATATGCGTGTGTGTATGTGTGTGTGTGTGTGAGAGAGAGAGAGACAGAGAGAGAGCGAGAGCGAGAGCGAGAGAGAGAGAGAGAGAGAGAGAGAGAGAAGGAGGGAGAGAGAGATCAGTTGAGTTCATTTAGTACTTGTATATATGTGTATTGAAGGCTGACTACTGGAAGATAATCAGAAGGAAAACTGATTCTTCTCTCTCAGAAGCCACTAATTGCTTGTTCTTAACATTTTCCCAGAGAAAAGGTATTTTTATTTGTTTGTGTGTTAAAACAATGTCATTTATATTTTCATCTATGATATTTTGGTGGTCAGAACAAACAAAAGTGTGTTTGTTTGTTTGTTTGTTTTGGTTAAGACTTCTACTATAATATTGAGTACATGTGGTAAAGAGAGCTCTTCTGAACGCACTTGTTTGTCAGAACAAACAAAAGTGTATTTATTTGTTTGTTTGTTTGTTTTGGTACCTCCAATGCTGGGCCCCTTCCCAGTTCCCCCTCTCAGATAGTCCCTCCATCCATTCACCCCACCTTCTCCTTTGGTAGTGTGGGCTCCCCATGGGTGTCCCATTCACCCTGACACAACAAGTCTCTGCAGATTAGGAAATCTTCTAATCTACAGTAGCATGTACTTTCTAATTGTTAAGTTATATGTACTCAGATGTTCTTTACCAAGTGGAGAATAAAGAATTTTTGAAAATTTGTAGCTTTGTAAGCACTTTGTGTATGTGAATAGATGGGTAATTTTGTCTAACACTGTATTGATTCATATTGACATGCTAATTTATTCATTAGTGAATTGATATAATGGATTTCAGTAATAATTTCTAAATAAATAACATATGGCTCTATAGTAAATCACATTTAACTATGTTATGTATTTTTTATGTGTTGCTCCATTTATTTTTTAATACTTTGTATGACTCCTGAATTTGTAATTGACAGATTTATTGGTTTACAGTTTCAATATTGCTTAATATCTTTGTTTACTTTGTATATGTGGGTTAAACTGGCCACATAAAAAGAGAATAAAAATATTTGGTTTTTTTTCTGTATCAGATTATGACGAATTTGCACATTTTTGAATTAAATTTTCATATGAATTTTGTTTCAATATAACAAATTATTTACAAAATATTTGGTATGTTTGTTTTTAAATGTTTAGTCACTCCTTGTTTAATTCTATTTGTGTGAATTGTAGTAATTTGTTTCTAAAGCAATTCACAGTTTCATATACACATATTTTCAGCATAGAGTTGCTGGTGACATTATTTAATCAGTTCTAAACATTGAGATTAGAAGCTAAAACCTTATTTCCTTTTGTATACAGTAGTATAGGTTTAATATATATATATATATATATATATATATATATATATATATATATACATACATATATAATTTCAAAGAATCAAAATTTGATTTGCTAGTTTTACCTATTGATTTCTTCCTGTTAATCTCATTAATTTTTACTATAATTACATCTTTACATCATATTCTCCTAGCTTGTGTGTCAATCACCCTTTGGGTCAGTTTAGGGCATGTATTAAATTCCTGGACAGGCTAGGTTAGAGGGCAAGACACTTTCTCATAAAAACAAATAATTGTAAAAATTGTTTTAAGAGGGGACATATATAATAACCTAGCAAGTTAGAAGAAGTGATTACAATTGTGGTAAAGACCTGTACACAAAAAAATATACTCCCAAGTGGTAATATTCATAAGATAAAACACTGGTTGCAAAACATGATACACACTGACAAATTTTTGGTAGCAAAATATGTTACATATTTATGGCAATTATTTGAAATCATGTTACAACCAAATGAATATATTTACAAAGCAACTTTTTCACTTAAGGTTTTTGAATATCATAGAAGATGGAGTTAAAAGATTGGAAAATCAAGAGAATCAGGATATATGCTTTGAAATTGTATCTTCCAGAAATAATAATGAAATTTCACCCATGATAACTCAAAAACATGGCAGCCTAAGAAAGGGCTGAACAAGTATAACACCAATAGACAGAAAAGCTCAAAGGGCCTCTACCATAGACAAAGGAACTATAAACAATAAGGAAAGCTGAGTGTAGAAGAAATCCTCTTTTCCAGTGACGAGCCCCCCAATTTATTATCTAATGCGAAATGGACAACTCTTAAATCATAAACATATGAGTAACACTAAACAGATTCATCAAGGGGTATAAGTGTACGTGTTTGTGTGTTTATCCATGTATCAATTATATAACTATTTATTTATAATATGTAACATATATTATAAATTCATCATATATAAATATAAATATATTATAATAAATATAATGTAATATATACATACATATATATGTATATACATGTGTGTATATATATGTATATATATATGTATATATATATGTAAAAATCTTAGAGAATTGAGGCCATTTTGAGAGAGAATATGTGGAGCATGGGGGAAATCAAAGGGAGATTAGGGAAAGTAGCAAAATTATAATTGTATTTCAATAAATAATAAAATTATGTCATAGAATAATAAGTATATTAGGAAAAGATAAAATTCCATGCTATCTATGAAGGTGGATCATCATTTTTTAGAAATACTAGAGACTCAAGGAGTATAGAAGCTCACTTATTCCATGTTGCTAATTTTCTAGGAACCATTGAAGATACACTAGCAAGCATCCATTCATCGTTTACAAGTTAGGTTCTTAACTGTGCTGGATCTATCTAAACATTGAAGAAATGGTGAACAAAACATAGACTGTTACATAGAACAAATTATGTCATTACTGTAATGGAGAAAAATGAAAACAAGCCAAGAAAGTCAATTAAGAATACATAAACCCCAACAGAACAGTAATTTTTATAATAAATTTTGTTCTTTCGCAATTTATACATGTGCAGTAAGTCCAGCCAAATCACGCTGCTAAATACAGCATGGGCAACAGAGCCATCCGCTGAGGGCTACAGATGTACTTAGCTCCTTATAACTAAGTCCCGTACAAATGGCATCTCAGAGAGGAAAGGCACTGCTTTGTAGCTAAGTGAATAGTCTCTTCAGTATATGCTTCTGAAGTTATGGATTTCTAGGAACAAGTTCCCACCCACTACCAGCTGGGTACAGATAAAAATAAAGAGAAATTGACTCTTGAATAAGAAATCAATTTCCCTGATGTTTATTTTAAACTCAAAGTCTTATCATTTTGAAAAAGGAAAAAAAAAAAAAAAAAAGAAAAGGTGTCCATTTACAATTTATACAGAAATAAGTTAAAGCATTCAAGTTTTACACACACTTTCATTTACAGAAATTAAAAAAAAAATTAAGTTCAATAGAGACAGATAGCCCAGTGGGCACTGCTCTCATCTCCATAACCCAGTCACAGGACACATTTTAATATAATTATATAAAATTACATAATAAAAATGATTACTTATCTATATGTAAAGATAATATTGGTCACATCATAAATCTTTTAAATTTTTAATGAAAACGTTAAATGAGAGGCATTATTTTCCTCATGAGTTAATGACAAAAATAACCTCAAACATTATCCACACATACATATACATTTATCATCTATAATCATTTATGTGCATATATATAATGTGTGTATGTAGAACCTGTTGTTACATGTAACATGATAAAATTAGAAGCTTTAATATTCAAATTCTATTTTAAACTAATTAGTGTGATTAATCACCGAAGGTTCTGCCTTAATGCCAGCTATTGGAACTTATGATTCAGTTGCACACTTTGTATAATTATCTATTCAAACTTTCATTGAAAGGTAAAGGAATTTGTAAAGCTGAAATAGCAAACACTGCACATTTACTTTAAAGCAAGATCTATCCTTCTACTACATAATAATCTGTGTCTCATTCTAGTGACAATCATGTTTATTAAAGTTCTCCATACATTTCCATCAGAAATTATATGGATTCTTTGAAAGAAAAGTTCTTTAAATGTTACATATTTTGGGTCAAGAGTCTTAAAAACTAACGCCCTTTTACAGCAATGCTTTCTTAGCTTTTGAGTAATTCTTTCCAAGGTCTACTAATTAGAAGTCAGAGTGAAATCATACTTCTAGCACAGTTCTCCTGTCCTTCTTGAACATTTGAAAGTTCTTCAGAAATCTATATTCACAAACTCACTATCAATATAAATAATATTTATATAGTAATTTAAGTCTTATTACTTTAATTTGTTTCTTTATTGTATAAGATAGGATGCTTTGTCCATAATATGATTTGATCCTTGTATTTAATATAAGGCCTTAAATATGTTAAGTCGGTTTTAAAAAAAATACATTAAGAAAAATGTTTTTATAAATATATCACATAATACTATGATTGAATTTTAATTTACAGACTAGCAAACTGAAGGGATCAGACATTGAGATTTAAATTGATATAGCTCTTTAGTATACAAGGCAAGCACCAGGAAAGAAAAAAAAAAGATAGCTACATGACACAATTCGTTTTATTTCTGGCTAAGTAGGACCTTAGTGTGCTTTAGAACTTCAAGTATTTTCTTATTAAAGAAAGAAGTTATATTGACTTTATGAACATTTTAAAGGGATATTGGTAGGAGAGGAGGGGAGAAAACAGGGATTGAATATGGTCAAAGCACATAATCTACTTAAATAAAATGACTTTATAAAATAAATCTCTGTGTACAAAGAATGCACAAAACGTCCCACGACGGATAAAGCTACCAGCCCATATTTATATTGACTCTGCTGTGACATTATTGAGCTTCTAACATAAATCATGTAATGAGTATTCAGACCTAAAAAGTTCGAGAATTTAAAAGATAGACTGGTTGATGTTTGTTTGTTTGGTTCACATTTCGAATTACTTAAAATTGCTGAAAAATGGGGCAACTAAAGGACAGTATTTAATTAATTCTGTTACCACAGATAGAAATCTCATAATTAGAGTCAATAAGATATTACCAAGGAACTTACAGGTTCATTTGTTTCATTAAAAAATAGTTATTATCAACAATTTTATTAAAAGATCTTATAGGAAGCTTTGGTAGAAGATGTAGGAATACTACAATATGATTTTTAAGACTACAGTAAAAAGTTATTTGAGAATTCATGTAATATATGTTACTACCATTAAAAATAAATTATAAACTATCAGTAACAGTCTATAGCTAGATACTTATCAAAATTAAAAATCACAGGTTAATTATAACTTAATTATTGAATGAAAACTAAATTTCAACTGTTTAAAACTTTCTGTTTGACTTATGAAGTAATTCTTAGAATAAAAATAACATCATTATTATAAGTGCCTTTGGAAATAGAAATGTGAAATTAACCATAAAGATCTTTCTTTAAATTACCAAAAGAAAACTAGAAGATGGTTCAGGGAATAGTGGCACTTTTCACCAAGGATTACAAACTAAATTTACCTTCAAACTCCCACAATATGACAGGAGAAAACCAATTCCCAGATGTCCTCCCATAACCACATATATGCACAGGTGACAGAAGCACACCTGCAGAGTACATGTATACATACATACACACACTGAATAAGCAAGTAAATTGACAAAATGTTTTTTTTGAAAAAAGTTAAATAATAACAAATTCAATCCAAACAAGCAGATGGAACAAAATAATAAAGATGATAATAGAAACCAAACAGGGTTTATGCCTTGAAATTGATAATTAGATTAAATGGAAAGCTTTTTGAAAAAAGAAGAAACTGGGCATTGTGGTTCATACTTATAACCCATCATTTTGGAGGAAAAAGTAAGATCAAAATTCAAGGCTAGCTTGTGCTACATGAGACTCTATATCAAAATAATTAATAAACAAATTAAATAATAAAAGTTTAAATAAACTGACAGTCACTATTTATAGCATCAATCAAGAAAAGTTTCTCAATGAAAGTTTTAACCCAGTGGGGTTCACTAGTAGATAGTTTTAAAACAAGTAGTAATAAAAGAATAATACCTGGACTTTTAATCAACCAACCATCAGACTGAGCACCAATGGATGAATTAGTGGAAGAAGTGAAGGAGCTGAAGTGGATTGCAACCCCATAGGAAGAACAACAATATCAACCAACCAGACACCCAGGAGCTCCCAGAGACTAAACCACAAACCAAAGAATACACATGGAGGGACCCATGGCTCCAGCTGCATATGTAACAGAGGTTTGCCTTAGCTTATGGGAAGAGAGGCTCTTGGTCCTATGGAGACTCATAGGGGAATACAAGGGCAGTGAGTTGAGAATGAATGGTGCTGGTGGTGGGGGCTCCCTCCTAGAAGCAGGGGTGAAGGGGGATGGTATAGGGAGTTTGCAGAAAGGAAACCAGGAATTGGGATAACATTTGAAATGTACATAAATAAAATAATCAATAAAAGAAATAAATACAAAAATCTGGTTGGACTATGTCACTAGGATTTGCCAAATACCAAGATCAAATAAATAGTTTACTGGAAGAGAAAACTATAGTTGCAAATCCCCTCTAAACAAAAACTTCAAAGTATCCTAAAACTATTAGTAAACAGATATTGATAATAGAACAGACATAGATAAATAAGTAGGCAGATAAGCAGGTCGATAGATAGATAGATAGATAGATAGATAGATAGATAGATAGATAGATAGATAGATAGATAGATACATACATACATACATACATACATACATACATACATATATAGATATATAGATAGTGATAGAGATAGATGATAGATAGAATGATAGATGATAATCTTATCATGTCCAAATATGTCCTATGCAAGGTTTAACATTTATTCATGATTGAAAACAATCTTGTGGACTGGGAGAATACATCAATGGCTAAGTTGCTTGCCACAGAATCCTGGCAGCCTTTGTTCAATATGTAAAGATAGAAGGAAAGAAAAATTTTCATTGGCTTGTTTTTTAACCTTTGCAAACATTGTCAAATGGACATGAACATGTATATGCCAAACACACACATACAAATGTAAGTAAATCAATCAATTCATAGAAATTTTATAAATACATTTTGATACATGTATTTATTATGTGCATTCATTTAATGTTGTCACCACAATAACATAGCTGTAATAAGCTAATTTCATAAATTAAAGAGGCTTATTTAGCATAAGTATTTCAATGTTGAAAATCCAAGCATCATGGAAGAATCTTTTAAGAATATTACAGGCTTTATTATTTCATAGCAATGACAGAACCAATTCTAAGAAGAAAAGTCAAAGATCACAAAAAAATATCTAGGTACAGCCTGAAGCCCTATAATCTCTTCTGAGGGCACATAAAAGTTCCAAATGCTGTCAGCATATGAAGTACAGAGAGCACTCTAACAAGAACAAAGTGTCTGGATTTCTTCCACCCATTGCATTATTGTCTAATGATTTGGCCTCCAAGAATCCTTATAGAAGTTTATTCAATAAATTATAACATGAATCACTGGATAAGGAACATACCCTCATGCCTGACAACTGGAGTTCAACTCCAAAGACCTAAAGAGTAGAAGGAGAGAACCAACATCAGCAATTTTTCCTATAATATTCACATAAGATTTATGGCAAGTAGAAACACATATGGTAATGAATGGCTGTATAAATAAGTAAATAAACACAAATAACAAATAGATTAATTAATTCATTTAAAGAAAATAAATGCATTTGTTTGTTTATTTATTTATTTTATTAGATATTTTCTTAATACATTTCAAACGCTATCCTGAGAGTTCCCTATACCGTCCCCCCACCCGGCTCCCCTACCCACCCACTCCTGCTTCTTGGCCCCAGCATTCCCCTGTACTGGGTGGGGCACATAAAGTTTGCAATACTAAGGGACCTCTCTTCCCAATGATGGCCAACTAGGCCATCTTCTGCTACATATGCAGCTAGAGATAGGAGCTCTGGGGGTACTGGTTAGTTCATATTGTTGTTCCACCTATAGGGTTGAAGACCCCTTCAGCTCCTTGGGTGTTTTCTCTAGCTTCTTCATTGGGGGCTGTGTGTTCCATCTTATAGATGACTGTGAGCATCCACTTCTGTATTTGCCAGGCACTGGCATAGCCTCATACAAGACTGATATACCAGGGTCCCTTCAGCAAAATCTTTCTGGCATATGCAATAGTGCCTGGATTTGGTGGCTGATTATGGGATGGATCCCCAGGTGGGGTAGTCTCTAGATAGTTGATCCTTTCGTCTTACCTCCAAACTTTGTCTCTATAACTCCTTTCATGGATATTTTGTTCCCCATTCTAAGGAAGAATGAAGTATCCACCCATTGGTCTTGCCCGTTCTTGATTTTCATGTGTTTTGCAAATTGTGTCTCCACTCTTCTGTTTCTGGGCTAGTAACCGCTTATCAGTGAGTGCATACCTAAACACTTGTTTTGCGATTGGGTTACCTCGCTAAGGATGATATTCTCCAGATACATCCATTTGTCCAAGAATTTTATAAAACCATTGTTTTTAATTACTGAGTAGTACCCCATTGTGTGAATGTACCACATTTTCTGATTCCATTCTTATGTTGAGGGACATCTGGGTTTTTTCCAGCTTCTGGCTGCTATCAACATAGTGGAGCATGTGTTCTTATGACCAGTTGGAAATTTTTCTGGGTATATGCCCAGAAGAAGTATTGTTGGATCTTCTGGTAGTATTATGGACAATTTTCTGAGGAACCTCCATACTAACTTCCAGAATCATTGCAATCCCACCAGCAGTGGAGGACTGTTCCTCTTTCTCCACATCTTCGCCAGCATCTGCTGTCACCTGAAATTTTTATCTTAACCATTCTGACTGGTGTGAGGTGGAATCTCAAGGTTGTTTTGATTTGCATTTCCCTGATGATTAAGGATATTGAACATTATTTTCAGGTGCTACTCAGCCATTCGGTATTCCTCAGTTGAGAATTCTTTGTTTAGCTCTGAACCCCATTTTTAATGGGGTTATTTGAATTTCTAGAGTTCACCTTATTGAGCTCTTTGTATTGGATATTAGTCACCTATCAGATTTGGGATTGCTAAAAATCCTTTCCCAATCTCTTGGTAGCCTTTTTGTCTTATTGACAGTGTCTTTTGCTTTGCAATTTTATGAGGTCCCATTTGTTCATTCTTGATCTAACAACACAAGCCATTGCTGTTCCGTTTAGGAATTTTCCCCCTGTGCCCATAACTTTGAGGCTTTTCCTCACTTTCTCCTCTATTAATTTCAGTGTCTCTGGTCTTATGTGGAGGTCTTTGATCCAGTTAGACTAACTTGAGCTTTGTACAAGAAGATAAGAATGGATCAATTATCAGCAAACTCTATGGAAGTGGAGGCCCTCCCCCAACTGGCGAAGAGGACACATCAGAAAAAGATGAGTTGTAGGTGCGCTGGTCTGCTAGAGCTGTACTATTGTAAATACTGGACTCAGGAACTTTCGTTGGGAGAAAATTGAGAGAACTTAAGTCTCGAATGTAATTGGAATCTTCACCTCAGAGTGGAGTTGAAAATGCTATAGCCCAAGTGGCTGTTTACTGCTTTTCATTAGCAGTTGCTCACATGTCTTGGGGTCAGGGAGAGGAGGAATTGGCTATTTTAAAAGTCGGGAAAAAGGTGGGTCAGGGTGTGTGTTCACCTTGGATATGGTCTATTTAACAATTGGGTCATGCACATGTGGTGTAGGAACTTTTTTCTACCATAAGTGACACCAATAAATGTTTGTTATTTAAAAAAAAAAAAAAAAGAATGGATCAATTTGCATTCTTCTATATGATAACTGCCAGTTGTGCCAGCACTATTTGTTGAAAATGCTGTCTTTTTTCTACTGGATGGTTTTAGCTCCCTTGTCAAAGATCAAGTGATCATAGGTGTGTGGATTTATTTCTAGATATTCAATTCTATTCCATTGATCTACCTATATGTCACTGTACCAGTACCATGTAATTTTTATCACAATTGTTCTGTAGTACAGCTTAATGTCAGTCATGGTGATTCCACCAGTGGTTCTTTTATTGCTCAGAATAGTTTTTGCTATCCTAGGTTTTTTATTTTTTCAGATGAATTTGCAAATTGCCCTTTCTATCTCAGTGAAGAATTGAGTTGGAATTTTGATGTGGATTGCATTGAATCTGTAGAATGCTTTTGGCAGGATAGCCACTTTTACTCTATTAATCCTGCCAATTATGAGCATGGGAGATCTTTCCATCTTCTGAGATCTTTAATTTCTTTCTTCAGAGACTTGAAGTTCTTATCATACAGATCTTATACTAACTTAGTTAGAGTCACACCAAGGTATTTTATATTATTTGTGACTATTGTGAAAGGTGTAGTTTACCTCATTTTTCTCAGTCCGTTTATCCTTTTTGTAGAGGAAGGCCATTGATTTGTTTGAGTTAATTTTATATCCAGCTAATGCACTGAAGCTGTTTATCAGGTTTAGGAGTTCTCTGGTGGAACTTTTGGGGTCACTCATATATACTATAATATCATCTGCAAATAATCATATTTTGACTTATTCCTTTCCAATTTGTATCCCCTTGATGTCCTTTTGTTTTTGAATTGCTTGGGCTAGTACTTCAAGTACTATATTGAATAGGTAGGGAGAAAGTGAGCAGCCTTGTCTAGTCCCTGATTTTAGTGGGAATGCTTTGAGTTTCTCTCCATTTAGTTTGATGTTGGCTACTGATTTGCTGTAGATTGCTTTTATTATGTTTAGGTATGGGCCTTGAATTCCTGATCTTTCCAAGACATTTTTCATGAAGGGGTGTTGGATTTTGTCAAATGCTTTCTCAGCATCTAACAAGATGATCATGTCGTTTTTGTCGTTGAGTTTGATTATATAGTGGATTATGTTGATGGATATCCATATATTAAACCATCTTTGCATCCCTGGGATGAAGCCTACTTGGTCATGTAGGATGATCGTTTTGATGTGTTCTTGGATTCAGTTAGCTAGGATTTTATTGAGTATTTTTGCATCGATATTCATAAGGGAAATTGGTCTGAAGTTCTCTTTCTTTGTTGGATCTTTGTGTGGTTTAGGTATGAGAGTTATTATGGATTTATGGAAAGATATTGTGTGAATTTGGTTTTGTCATGGAATACTTTGGTTTCTTCATCTATGGTAATTGAGAGTTTTGCTGGGTATAGTAGCCTGGCCTGGCATTTGTGTTCTCTTAGTGTCTGTATAACATCTGTCCAGGATCTTCTGGCTTTCATAGTCTCTGGTGAGAAGTCTGGTGTAATTCTAATAGTCCTGCCTTTATATGTTACTTGACCTTTTTCCCTTACTGCTTTTAATATTCTATCTTTATTTAGTGCATTTGTTCTTCTGATTATTATGTGTGGGGAGGAATATCTTTTCTGGTCCAGTCTATTTGGAGTTCTGTAGGCTTCTTGTGTGTTCATCGGCTCTATTTTTTTGGGTTTGGGAAGTTTTTCTCTATAATTTTGTTGAAGATATCTGCTGGCCCTTTAAGTTGAAAATCTTCATACTCATCTAGTATTACTGGTAGGTTTGGTCTTCTCATTGTGTCCTGGATTTCCTGGATGTTTTGAGTTAGGATCTTTTTGCATTTTGCATTTTCTTTGATTGTTGTGCTGATGTTCTCTATGGAATCTTCTGAGATTCTCTCTTCCATCTGTATTCTGTTGCTGATGCTCGCTTCTATGGTTCCAGATTTCTTTCCTAGGGTTTCTATGTCCAGCATTGCCTCACTTTGTGTTTTCTTTATTGTTTCTACTTCCCTTTTTATGTCTTGGATGATTTTGTTCAATTCCATCACCTGTTTGATTGTGTTTTACTGTATTTCTTTAAGGACTTCTACCTCTTTAGCAGTGTTTTCCTGTATTTCTTTAAGTGAGTTATTATAGCCCTTCTTGATGTCCTCTTGTTGTCATATCATCATGAGATATGATTTTAAATCCGAGTCTTGCTTTTCATGTGTGTTGTGGTATTCAGGACTGGCTGAGGTGGGAGTGTTGGTTTCTGATGATGATGAGCGGTCTTGGTTTCTGTTAGTAAGATTTTTACGTTTGCCCTTCACCATCTATTAATCTCTGGAGTTAGTTGTTATAGTTGTCTCTGATTGGAGCTTGTTCCTCCTGTGATTCTATTAGCCTTTGTCAGCAGACCTGGGAGTCTAGCTTTCTCCTGAGTCTCAGTGGTCAGAGTACTCTCTGCATCAAGCTCTCCTCTTGCAGGGAAGGTGCACAGATATCTGGCATTCAGACCTGCCTCCTGGCTGAAGATGAAGGCCTGAAACAGGGCCTGTCCCAGAAACTGTGTTGCCTCTGCCTGTCCCAGAAGCTGTGTAGCTTCTCTAGTAAGCACTCTCACCTGCACAGACTAGTCTCTGAGGGACCAGGGATTCAAGATTGCTCCCTCACCTGCTCAGGCAGAGCCCTCCTCGGTGAAAACCTCTCCTCTGGCAGGGGAGGTGCCTGGTGGGAGCCTGAAATGTGGTTTGTCCAAGAAACTGTGTAGCTTCCACCTGTCTCAGACCTGTGTCGTTTCTGTAGTCTGCATTCTCACCTGCGCAGACTAGTCTCTGAGTGATCTGGGACCAAAGATGGCTCCCCCACCTGCTCCAGCAGAGCCCTCCGCATGCATTTGTTTGTTAAGGGCATGTTAAGGGTTTGTTAAGGCATAAGGGCATGATTAACGGATAAAAATATTAGAAGCATAAACATTTTAATTAGATCTATAGCATTTAGAGTTGGGGGCCAAATGTTCTGAGTTTTGTGTTATAGTTGTTTATTATTATTATCATTATTATACAAGAAAACATAGTGAATAATGACTGACATATGTATGACTAGAACATCAATTGATATGGAAACAATTCATTCACTGAAGCACATTAAAACTGAAATGTCTTACAGCATAAGTATGAGTGTTTTTGTTATCCTTTCTAAAATATCTTTCCCATTGCATAAATTAGTAATGCATTTTTGGAGTCCAGTTTCTGACTGAAAACAGAAAATTGAATTAACTTGACCTACTAAAAATATGCATACTTTCTGGAAAAAAATGTTATCACTTCTTGTTCCTCCAAAACCTATGCAGATAGTCATACTTCAGTATCCCATGCCAAAGAGGGATAGAGAAGGATAGGAGCTATAATAGAAATCAAACAAAATATAATATAAAATTAAATGAAGTAAAATTCTGAATATGTAAGATAAAGACTATAAAATAATAAACATTTGGCTATGGTAGAAAAGCCATGAGAAAAATGTAATCAAGAAAGCATACTAGAACAATATTATGAATGGATTTGTGCCTGCAGATTGATAATTACTTAAAACTGAAAAGCTTTTGGAATAAAAAAAGAAACTGTTTGGAATTAAGTTCCAGTAGAAATTACTTCAAACTTTGATTATACAGCATAAATAAATACATTTTCTGAGACAACACAAATATTGTGTATAGTCAATCCTTCATAATATTAGAAAGATTTTTCTCCTCTCAAAGTTAGCCTTATTGGAGTGTCTGAAGTATTTTGATTTTTGCCTATATCTGAAAGAAATAGCAATGGTATGAAGCCAGTGTCATGATTCCTACCACAAAACTTTAATAAAACTCCAAATTTATTAGGAAATTATCAGGTCACTATGGTTAATTCACCCCACAGTGCTCCATATAGCAACTGTCCAGAAGGTAGAATGTCACCTGTTAAGCCTAGTAAAGAATAAGGCTAATATATGCAGGCTACAATCCTCCATTAAGGGCCCTGTGCTCACTCCAATGGTCCCATCTTTTTAATATAGTTTCTTGCTTGATGTGTACCCCTATATAGAAGTCTACTGTGCTAAATGAAGCCTTTCTTTAGCATCAAATAATTCTATAGCTATTGTTATGATTGTAGTGAACTTTGTTTTTTTTTTTTTTTTTTTTTTTTGTTTTTTGTTTTTTTGTTTTGTTTTGTTTTGTTTTGATTTTTTTCCAAATTTTTATTAGGTATTTTCTTCATTTACATTTCAAATGCTATCCCAAAAGTCTCCAATACCCTCCCTCCTCCCTGCTCCCCTACCCACTCACTCCCACTTCCTGGCCCTGGCGTTCCCTTGTACTGGGGCATATAAAGTTTGCAAGACCAAGGGGCCTCTCTTCCCAATGATGGCCAACTAGGCCATCTTCTGCTACATATGCAGCTAGAGACATGAGCTCTGGGTGTACTGATTAGTTCATATTGTTGTTCCACCTATAGGGTTGCAGACCCCTTTGTTGATAGTGATTTATTTTACTGTCAAACTCATCAATGTGGATAGAAACATTATTTTTTTGTCACAGATATAAGATAATTTCCAGGAAACAGACTGTATATTTCAGGAGAAGTCTTGATTTTGTGGTTTTTATTCTTAAATCTAGCTTTTCTAGACTAAAATCAAATTTACTAAATTTAATTTATAAATATCTTAAGCATTATGACAACTTGTATAAAAGAATCAGTAATCCAATTTCCCTGAAGCAAGAGCTTCATAAGACTCCTTCAAACAGTGATAATATTATAGATGTGTATAGAAATTGAAGAAAAATGGGTAAGTATTGGGGCAGGCCAATTCAAAGCCCTGAATCTGGGCCTGAGAGGTATCTAAGCTGTTAGCCTGCCAGCTCTCCCAATCACATACCCTCTGGACTGACTCACAGGTAACCTCCACTACCATGGGCAGGCTGTGTCCTTCACCTACCCTGCTGGCCAGGCAAGGTGCAGGGAACCCTCTCTGGATTGTAACATCTGGTATGGGACTTGGCCATTTCTCCTACTCTCATGACCCTGGACTGCTAAAGTGAATGAATGGGCTGGTCCTTCTAGATGTAAAACTACAGATCCTCCATGATACAGGGCGACAACAGGATATACATGCAAGCCATAATTGATAGAGTAGGTGAAGCCAGAGGCCTGGAACCAGAGCAATGAATATTACGATGGACATTTCCAAGCAACAAAGTATGAACAAAATACTCTGGGACATACTACGACACATTAAAGTTACCAAAAGATTTTTCCCATCTGTTTTGGGGAAGTTGCAAGAGTGGAAGACAGGTGTAAGTGGAAGAGGGTATGATTAAGATTATGGTTCATGATGTGAAATTGAAAATTTCACATCATGGTATGGGAGACTTTTGGGATAGCATTTGAAATGTAAATGAAGAAAATACCTAATAAAAATTTGGAAAAAAATCAAAACAAAACAAAACAAAAAACAAACAAACAAACAAAAAAAACAAAGTTCACTACAATCATAACAATAGCTATAGAATTATTTGATGCTAAAGAAAGGCTTCATTTAGCACAGTAGACTTCTATATAGGGGTACACATCAAGCAAGAAACTATATTAAAAAGATGGGACCATTGGAGGAGCACAGGGCCCTTAATGGAGGATTGTAGCCTGCATATATTAGCCTTATATAGAACCAATAAAATGTTTTTTTTTTTTAAGAAATTAAAGAAGTTAAGTCAAAATTTCAAATCCTGATCCACTCCACAAAAAGAGTGCAATGTAATTGAGGCATTATGGCCACTGGTATTATATACTCACAGCAAGGATAATGTAACTGGAAAATGATGGCTGGTAATATTATCTGCTCACAACAAGAATGACATGTAGGGTAAAGCCATTTAATAACTATGTTCTATTTTGGCATTTGAATTATTTTCTACAAAATCAGGGGACACTTCTACAATTCTGGTGCTGGTAGGAGGAAGAATTTAATCTCTACTTAATGAAACACCCATGCCACACACCTTAATTAGAATTATAATATTCCTATTGACTGATACAATTTTATTGTATATTTTATTTATTTACATTTCAAATGTTATACTCTTTCCCAATTTCCCCTCCACAAACCCCCTATCACCTCCCAGCTCCCCCTGCACATTTTATAAAAAGATGGACTATCCAGAGACTGCCCCACCCTGGGGTCCATCCCATAATCAGCCACCAAATGCAGACACTATTGCTTATGCCAGCAATATTTTGCTGATTGAATCCTGATATAGCTGTCTCTTGTGAGGCTATGCCAGTGCCTGGCAAACACAGAAGTGGATGCTCACAGTCAGCTATTGGATGGAACACAGGGCCCCCAATGGAGGAGCTAGAGAAATTACCCAAGGAGCTGAAGGGGTCTGCAACCCTATAGGTGAAACAACAATATGAACTAACCAGTACCCCCCAGAGCTCGTGTCTCTAGCTGCATATGTAGCAGAAGATGGCATAGTCAGCCATCATTGGGAAGAGAGGCCCCTTGGTCTTGCAAACTTTATATGCCCCAGTACAGAACTCCAAGGCCAAGAAGTGGGAGTGAGTGGGTAGGGAAGCAGGGTAGGGGGAGGGTATAGGGGACTTTTGGGATAGCATTTGAAATGTAAATGAAGAAAATATCTAATAAATATTTTTAAAAAGAAATCTTTTTAAAGGCAGCTTCTAGGCCATTAACTCACCCTCCCTCCTCCTTATCAACTGACGCAAACTGTGGTCCTTTATCATCTATGCATGGGAGTGGTTCTCTTAAATGATAATGAGTGTTCCACTCATGAATTAAAATATTACCAGGAGTAGTTTTTGAGTGCTACATGGAATATTTTAAGTGAACATAAGCCTACATTTATACTCAGATGATTTACTCAACAGTATTTCTTAGACTTTTACACATTTGTGACAAAATATCAAATCAAAACTTAGAAAAGTTTGTCAGTAATATTGAACACTACATATAAGTCAGCTATAATAATTCTTACATTTTAGCCTTTGTCATATGCACAGTTCAATAAGCACCCAGCCTAAAGAATAAATGTGTAACATTTCTTTAAGTGTTCTTACAGAAATGCTTCAATCCATGGTGGATAGTGCCACATCTAAGTTATGATGCTGGGATATATAATCAATCAGGTTGAGCAAGCCATGAGGATCAAGCCAGTAAACTGAATTTTTTCATGGACTCTGCTTCATCTCTTGACTCTATGTCCCTGTCTTGAGTTCCTGCCCAGTCTTCACTAAATGATGGATTATAATCCAAGAGTTATAAAAGGAAATAATTCCCCTTGCTCCTGAAGTTGTTTTTAGTCAGTGTTTTAGACTGTATTAGACATAAAGCTAAAAATCACTGTATATAATGCAAACATATGAAATATTTTTAAATGAACAAGTTTTAAGATTTTGTTTTAGAAGGTTGGCAAAAAATCGTTAAATATTTAAAGATGACATCATTTGGATTCATAAATTTACTAAAGATAGCCTTTGTAAGATACATGTAAAATGTGTTGATTGTATCTACTTGAATCACTAAGGAAAGATAAATTACAGGGTTTTAATATGTGAGGAATATTTTTCAATCACCAAGCTAGATATTCTGTTGTTGTTGCCAAACAGAGTTTAAAAGAATTTACAGCAATTCAGTTATATTTAGAAATAAAGAGGTAAAGTGGCAGATCTTCAGAGGAAACACAGCTTAGACAAAGATTGAAACTAAAAGTCTGAAATATTAACTAGGCCATACATAACACAGCTATGAAATACTCAGATATTTTTAACCAAAACTACAAATATGTTAATGTTCCATATGATGCATTTTTATTTATATTTAAAAATTACATGATACTTTCCTTCCAAAGATTTTAAGGTGATTTATAATTCCAGATTCAATCTAGACATGTAAAATATTTTAACTGGAAGAACAAAGGGAATATAGAGAGCAAAATTCAAAGACTGATTTTCTGTCATTTATGGTCTTTTTTAAAAAAAGGGAAACACCTCTCAATCTTTTTAGGAACCAAAATAGAGTCTAAGAATAGAATAGAACAGCGTAAGGATGTATGCCAGATATATTGCATCTAGGGCTTTTCTCACCCCAGGGTATTTGCCAATTCCCACTTGACACTTTCCAAATATTTTTAGGACTTCAAAGTCTCTTATTGCTTGCACAGCTGGTAGCTAAAAATACTTCCACTGTTTCTTTGTAAGTCAGAGTTTGCTCTTGTAAGTATTAGGTATTCAGAAATGCCTTCATAATTTGATCGCACATGGAGGCAGGATAACTCAAGATGAAAAAGGTCAAGTCACAAAATCCGTGTCCTTCAGATATAAAGCCAAGGATCAGTTATTTTTGAATAGAAGTTAGAATCTGTAAATCAAAAGGACGGCACCAAAGTTTAAGATCATTCTTCAAAAATGAAGACATGGATGAGACCATTTTAGCTAAGTCTTCAAATAATCCTGTTGATGAGGCTATCTATTGTAGCAAAGTTGTCCTAGTCATTTAAAGATGCACAGATGGGTGCTGCCTGACACCAATGAGTTTAAGGAGAAGGCATTGGATTAGAATCATGATAAGTTAAAGCCCAAAGACAGTAAATGCAAGTGTCTGAAAGTTTGGACTTGAAATCTACTCAATTATGGAATTAGGTATATGTACCAATATGTTAAATGGCATATATACAGCTTATATTACCATGAGGGATGAAGAAGTGACACTGTGACTTTGAAATCAGAAAAAAAGGACAAGAATTAACAAAAATACATGTGGTTGAACAATAATGTCTGCAGCAGTAGACAACTTGCATGCTGTATACACTTTAGAACCTAAGTTCAGACCCCAGCAATTTGGTAAATAACAGATGTGGTAGTAACTTCTACTTTAGGGAGAATGAGATAGGCAAATTCTTCCAGGAAGACCAGCCAATTTAGCAGAAACAAGTACTCAGTTCTGAGAAATACTATGTATTGATCGATTAATAAAGTAGAAAGAGAGGAAGATTGTTGAGGGAAATATTAAAAATGACTCCCAAGTTTCCATGCTTCACTCAGCTACTCTCAGCCTCGGAGGGCTGGCCGGCCTATTCTCATCTCGTGGAGATTCTGACTCAGAGCTCAAAAATCTCTTCACCCAGTGTGCTAAGTTCCTACTGGTGGGTCGCTACCATGCCAGCGCATGCTTCAAAAACCCCACCACCCCTAAGGTGTGGTGCACCTTAGGCAAATCCATACTTTGTTACTGTGCCTTTCTCTCTTGAATCCAGATGAGCCTCCATGTAAAGGAAAACACAACACAAACTTAATTCAGAGACAAGGGTAACCTAATTGTTGGGTGCAACAACTGAAATCCTAATTTTTTAAAAAATAATTAATTAATTTAATGTTTAATTTATTTACATTTCAAGTGTTATCCTCTTACCTGGTCCCACCTCCTCCTGGAGGTTTCCATCCCATCCCCCATCTCCCTATGAACACTCCTTGAGAGTGTTCCTCTACCCACTCATCCACTTCTGCCTCCTCATCCTTGATTCCCCTACACTGGGGCATCTATGGAGCCATCACAGGACCAAAGACCTCTACTTTGATTGATGTCTGACAAGGCTGTCCTCTGCTACATAAGCAGCTGGAGCCAAGTGTACTCCTTGCTTGGTGGCTTAGTCCCTGGGAGCTCTGGGGGAGGGGAGGGGAGGTCTGGTTGGTTGATATTGTTTTTCTTCCTTTGGGGTTGCAAACCCCTTCAGTTCCTTCAGTCCTTTCTTTAACTCCTCCATTGGGTATCCTGCATTCAGTGCAATGGTTGGCTGTGAGCATCTGACTCTATATTTGTAAGGCTCTTCCAGGAGTGTGGAATTAGCATCAAAATACAAACAGCACCAGGCTCATCTATAATAGAAGATGACATTGAACAATAAATACTATCTGGCCTTTATATGGAATAGCTTACATATACACACAAATACACAGAGAGAACAGGATAATGAAAACTTTAAAGAGAGAATAGTGAGAAGAGAAGAGAAGAGAAGAGAAGAGAAGAGAAGAGAAGAGAAGAGAAGAGAAGAGAAGAGGAGGGGAGGGGAGGGGAGGGGAGGGGAGGGGAGGGGAGGGGAGGGGAGGGGAGGGGAGGGGAGGGGAGGGGAGGGGAGGGGAGGGGAGGGGAGGGGAGGGGAGGGGAGGGGAGGGGAGGGAAAAAGCCATATATCAAACACCACTGACTACAATAGAAAAAAGTCACCCTCAGGCTGTCTATATGATATGAAATGCTTAGTAAGGAAAATCCAGAGTTGTCTAGGCAAGGTCAAATTACAACTCAGAGAAAACATTGGTAAAAATGCTTTTCAGTGTAAGACAGATTACTGTTTTCTATTTCAACTGTTAAGATTTTATCTTTCTGTAAAATGATTATTTTTCTCAGAAATACATCTGGCTTATGTATTTCTGGCTTATGAAATTGAGGGAAAACCTTGATATCGAAATGAATTATAATACCAGCAGCATTTTATTTTAGCATCTGTTCTACTGCTTGCTATCAGTGGTACAGTTTTGGAAATTTTCACATTATAAAACATCAACAACACAAATCTATTAACTTTCGTGTAGCTTTTATCCTCGGAGCACATCTAGGAATCTAGCAACAGAGACCCAAAGCCTCGTCACTAAGCGGCTGCTTCTTCTTTTTCTTTTTAATTCACATATATTTTTTGTTTGTTTTGTTTTTCCTTTTTTTATTAGATATTTATTTAATTTACATTTCCAATGCTATCCCAAAAGTCCCACATGCCCACCCCCCCTGCTCTTCCCCCCTCACTCCCACTTCTTGGCCCTGGCGTTCCCCTGTACTTAGGCATATAAAGTTTGCAAGACCAATTGGCCTCTCTTTCCACTGATGGCTGACTGAAACACATGGGCTTCTTCACTCTTTAGATGCCCTGTACTTATGCAACAAATTGTAGAGCAACAGGGACTCTCCTTCTTTCCTTTTCCCTGGTAGACATGTCAGTGTGATTGGCAGTATAACAGGCAAAAGACACGAAAGAACAAAATAGCATGGACTAAAACAATGAGATCAAAGATATACAAAAAAATCGAAAGTAAAACTTCTATACAAACACTAGTTGAATTTATCTTAGGTTTGTGTTGTAGGTAATTCTGAAGCAGAAATTTTGAAAAATCGTACAATAGATATTCTTTTCTGTGCCTGGGTTGGATAAGCAAAAAATTGGTTAGGAAACATGGGAAGTGCTTCTTTCTTTCATCTGTTTGTTAAAGCCATTTAAAGAAATCCTCTGGGCAGTTTGTTTCATTTTTAAATAGAAATAATGAATTCTAAACATATTTCAGTTCTAACTGGAAGTAGAAAGTACAGATGGTACTGCTTCCTTGTTCAAGCTGTAATGATGATAGCTTTCCCAGGTGCTGAAGCTTGAATGGAGTGCAGTAACATATTCTAATTGGTCACATTTTACCATAGCTAGTGTTTCCTATCTGCTACCTGCAGTGATGAGACAGACTTTAGAAAGAATGTCTTGTGTTACCTGTGGATACATCACCTGTCAATTAACAAGCTAGCCTATGGCTTAGGCAGGAAATAGAAGGTGGAACATCCAGGAAGCAGAAAGAATTCTGGGAAAAAGCCAGGAGTCAGAAGATCTACCTGAGAAGATGTGAGATGTTTGCATGATATCTGAACTCATAACCAGCCACATGGCAGAGAGAAGATTAAAATAAATGGGTTATCATAAATTATGATTCACATCAGAAAAGAACCTAGCTATATGGACATGGTTTCTGTAAATATATTTTGTGCCCGAGTCTTATTTCTGGGAGCATGGAGCTGGGAGGATTAACTGGCATAACTTCTTCAACAGTTAACAAGAATTTAAGAATTTGGTTCTATCAGTTCTGCTTCTTTATTTATGGATCCATGTTTTATCTATGAGTCAGAGTCCCTACCATTTTGACTAGATTTATTTTCTCCCCACACCCAACTTCCTGGGTGTGATGGTGTGTCTATTCTTGGACCAGGGAGTGGCACCATTTGGAGGTGTGACCTGGTTGGAGTAGGTGTGTCACTGGGTGTGGGCTTAATACTCTCACCCTAGGTGCCTGGAAGTCAGTCTTCCACTAGCAGCCTTTGGGTGAAGACATAGAACTCTCAGCTCTGTCTGTGCCATGCCTGCCTTGACACTGCCATGCTCTCACCTTGATGATAATAGACTGAACCTCTGAACCTGTAAGCCAGCCCCAATTAAATGTTGTTTTTATAAGACTTGCCTTGGTCATGGTGTCTGTTCACAGCAGTAAAACCCTAACTAAGACACTGGGCGAATCACAACCTAGTCATGGAGATCACTAACCATCCTCATCTTGCCACTTACTGCAATGTAAAGTGTGTCAGCTCTAGAGTTTCTCTTCTGCATGCCTGCTACATCATAACCTTTGCAGCTGACACTGACTGTGCATAGCTCATTTGCCCTTCCATTGACTCTGCATATCTAAATCATACAGCGCCTCCTCTAGGACCAGTTTTAGCCAGATCAGTTTCCACAGATCCCTTGAAATATTCATAAAACAAAAGATTTTATCTTTGTGACTACCTTAGCTAAAAACCACCTAGTTTCTTTATATAATACAGCCACCCTGACCATAAGAAAACGAAGCATCATGAGTTGTCTTAAAACCATGCTTTTTCTTCTGAAATTCAGAATTTCTGTTTTAGAGGCAAAGCATTATATCACATTCCTGATTCATGATGTTCTTACTATAACATTCAACTACTGTGATAGTCAAGCTGAATGTAGAATGTGATATTATACAAATACTGACACCACGAGTAGTTTAAGTCAATCACTAATCAACATTTTATGCATGCTTTCTGAAAGTTTTTTAGCCTACCAAACCTTCATGGCATTAAAGTTAGGAATTAAAAGTATACTTGAAAACAACATATCACACATACATCACAGTCATGCAAAATAAGGCACATAGAGGTTATTTTCTAGTGAAAGAGCAGTGTGATGATAGTGCATGAGTTAATTCTGGGTACAAGAATGAGTAACTTAAACAATATTCTAAAATTCTAGAAAGCTAAAAGTTTTTGCCTGAGTGCTCTCTTTAAACCTTGCAGATAGCTAGTCTCTCCCCTGCCTTCACGTGGTGTCTTCTGTGTATGAGAAGCATTGATGTTTCTCTGTGTGCATACTCAGAGAACATAAATATCCTGGGTCAAGTCTAATCCCAATGACTCCATTTTAATTTAACTATCACATCAACGAATCTATCTCCAAATGGGATTATACTCTTAGATTCTTGAGATTTCAAATTTTGTTTGTTTCTTTATTTATTTTAGTGAGAAATCATATACCTTAGATAAAATCTCATTAAAGAGAACTATTTATTTGTTGGTTGGTTTGTTGAATGTGTGCACACCTATGTGTGTCAGCCTTATGTGCCATAGTAATCATGTAAAGGTCATAGAGCAATTTTCAGGAGTCATTTCTTTCCTTCTACTTATAAGCTCAAAGCATGAGACTTAGGTCACCAGGCTTGGTCAGCAAGCACCTTTACCTGAGAGATGTATAATGAACTCCTCAATGAGAATATTTTCAATTTGAATTTAGAAGTAAGAAAATGTCCAGTAATTACTATTGATACATGATTTGGGTGATATAACAGGAGCAAAATGATAGATAAATTAATGCTCCATATTTTATGTTTAAACTAAGTAAGCAAGTGAACTGTGAAAATGAGGAAAAAATGGCTTAAATATCTAAATCCACCAGTGAATTGCCTATTGGCTCAATAGTGGTATGAAGGTTATAAGATTAACTAGCCTGATTTCTGATTGACTGCAAGGCTCCAAAGACAGAAATCACAGCTAGCCCAATTAACAAGCCAAATAACCATAGAGAGTTACATCACACAACAGGGAAAAACTACTACCATTATTACCCTAAATCGACATAGTACTGAACTGATTATAACTTTATATATTGGTACCCATCGACTAAAATATCTTCTACCCCTCATCAACAAAACAAAACAAAAAACAAACAAAAAGCCAACCAAACAAATAAACATACAAACAAAACCAGCTTCTTTTGGCAGTGGCTTGAGAATAAAACAGAGATTCAACATACAGCAAATAAGTGACAACTGAAATGAAACACCTATACTACACAACATGCCTCAAGGATCTGGCATCATAGCAGAATTGCTGCATAAAAAATATGAGGCCAGAGGCTGTAGAAAAATACAGCAAATATGTTTTCTGGATACAGCAGGGTAGTTCCATATGTGAACTCACAGTGGCTGGGACCACGTGCACAAGACTGTGCAAACCCAAGCCAGCCAAAACTCCAGCATGAAATGGGGTGGGGGAGATCACAACCCCCAACTTCTGACTTGATGATTGCTACAAAACGAAGAGTCCATTTTCTTTAGGAACTGGGGGAGGGGGTGTGAGACTATATATGCTCCTATATTGCCCTATACCTGTGCATACACTGGCAGTATGGGCTCAATGAAGTCTTTAAATGAGTACAAGAAAATGGGATGACATAATGGTAGTTGTGGAGTTAAGGGAAGAATTAGGGGTTAGAATCAGAACTTGATAAAGACACATTATAATCATGAATGAAATTTTCAAACAATGAAAGAAAGGTAAAAAATAAATAATTGCATAAATGTGGTAATTACAAATCAATTTAATATTGAACATGAAAATAAATAATACATATTTGTTTGTCTTCTCACAAAGAACTGCAACCTAGTTCATTTGTTACTCAAATAGAGGAATCACTACCCTTCCCTCCCAGGTAAAAAAGTTGTATACATCTATTTCAAAAGTCACACAATGTTGGGAATGGCGTGGCTCAATGAATGAAGTATTTACTGAAGAATGAGATCAGAGATCAGGTCCACAGGTCCCACACAGTAAAGCCAGAAAGGCAACCAGCTAGCTGTGATCTGGCTAGAACATCAAGCAGTCTCCTAGTTAAAGAAGAGAGCCTTCCTAAATAAATAACAAGAAAAGTAATGGAGGAAGACATCTGCCATTAACATTGGGTCTCTCTCTCTCTTTTCTCTCTCTCTCTCTCTCTCTCTCTCTCTCTCTCTCTCACACACACACACACACATACACATACACACATACATACACACACACACAGAGCACCCACATATACACTCTACACACTCACACTAACACTAGACACTAGACAACTGAAAAGAGGAAAAAATAAGAAACAAGTCACATATTGACTGTTAATATCAATATGTTTAGAGTAATATATTGATTACATATTAACATATTAGGAGTCTATTTACATATCAGCAACATTTCATCTTTGCCAAATTCATTCTATAAAACAAAGAATGAAATTTCCATTAACACTATAATTTGATAGGGTATATTTTGCCAGAAATCTAACATGATTATTTCTGAAAATAAAACTATATATGTTTATTAAATTTAAAAACTCCTCCAAATTGTTTTAAAATTAGACAGTTGCATTTGAGTGGTGAGAGTAATGCCATCCTTGAATTGTGTGTACCTGAAGGCTCGCTTTCTACATCTGTCAAGGTCCCTGATAAATATAGGTTCAGAGATCTTCAGTGTGTTTTATTCCAAACTGTTTGAAGGACAGACCTCAGCTCCAGTGGGTTTTGTACTTAACATGTGTGTGAGTATAAATTCAACTACTTTTCTTCTCTATTAAACATTATAACAATACGTTATAATCATAATAGTGAATAAGATATCATGACTGACATTTAAAACCCAACCTGTCTTAGAACTCAAGCTATTAATTAGATTTTTACAACAGAGAAATCCATTACTTTTGCAATTTAAACAACGCTTCTATCTCAATGTATCTGGCTGGATCACTGATGTTTAATTAATCTAGGGACAGATCCAAATGTCCGAAGAAACAGATGATACTAAGATCACTTTAACTTGGTTCTCACATGTAAAATCTCAGAAATAAAAGGCAGAGCAAAGTGTTAACCAATCTAACAAATACGAATGAAAGCCAAGCTCACTCCTCTTTTATGTTTACATAAAAAGAATCATATGATTCCTTAAAAGAATCATACATTTTATTTTAACAGAGAATGCTTCCTTCATTAGAAATCAAACTTCTTGAACATCCATGATTAGAAGAGATGGATTGTCTTGTGTTTTAGATTATCAATACTCCTGGATTACAAGTCCCAAATTCTCTTTCTGGATAGTAATTTAGTTTGACTTTCACTTTTTTTCTTCTGTGGTAAGTGATTTTTTTAATTTTAACCTAACAAATGAATCTATTTCATATTAGAGAGTAACTAAACCATTTGTTTCTTAATAAACAGAAGGAGATCTTTCAAAGCAGAGTGATTTATAGGCATAAGCTCCAGCCTTATGCAAAGAAAGAGTATCTAGAAGTGTGAATTATGACATTGTATACTTAGATAAATATAGGTTTCTTATGTAAAATTTATCATATCCACAAATAAAGTTTGAAATTTGAAAATTCATCAATCTACTTCCCTCAGAAATTAAGTATTTTTCCAATAAATTGATTTTCCTGGCCAAAGGCAATTGACAATATTCTTTATAATCTCCAGTTTGCCTTTAAGTAGTAAGGTATACATACATATTCCTCTAGTGTGTTTCAACTCCTCCTATCCTTTGAAAACAGCATTTCATTTTGTTTTACAACATCATAAAGAATCTTTTTTCCTAACACCATCCTTCAAAAACAATGGCAAGATGAATATTACTAACGCAAAATCTATGATGATTCTCTACAAATTTTTAAAAATTACTATATAAAATATTAAGCCAATACCATGGTCATATTAAATTTTGGATATATATAATTTCTTTATTAAGAGGTTTAAATAATTTAATATTTACCTAAAAATTTAAGTAAACATATTTAAATCTTACTGTATATTTTTTTACAATGTGAACATTTTCAATGATTATATAAAATGTTGAGATTTCAATGAAGCAAGGCACTTATTTCTCATCTATGCCTAAGCTGTTTCAAAAAGATAGGACAGGCATTTGAACAAAGGCAGGGTAATAAGGTTGGAAGGGAGATAAGAAAGAGGATTTAAAGCAGTCAGAGTACACTATAAATATGTATGAAATTGTCAAAGAACAAATTCAACAAGAAAAAAATTTCATGTACATTCATTCAGCACATGCCTCCTAATTGAATCATAAAGTGATCCTATAGAAATGTGACTTGCCAATGAGATCCCTAAGTTCCTCATTAATAAATTATTTCGAATCAGAACTTTATAACTGCTACTGTGGTGGTTTGAATGAGAATGTCACCGTAGGCTCATGTACTTGAAGACTTGATCTGTAGCTGCTGGTGCTGATATGGAAGGTTTAGATGTGAACTTATGGAAGGAGGAGTGTAATTGGAAGTTGGCTTTGAGAGTTTAAAAACTGCAGCAATTCCCAGTATGCATTTTATTTTTCACCTGTCAGAAATATATGATTTCAGCATCCTGCTCAATGAGATCTTTTCTTTAAGTTGCCTTGGTCATGGTGTTTTATCACAGCAACAGAACAAATAACTAATGAGGGCAGTTTATGTAATTCAAATTGTGTCACTGTTCTTTAAAGCACATGCCAATTGGTTAAAGTAACTCTTTAAAAGTATTTACGTTATGAGAACTGGAACTAAGGTGCCCTAAATACTCATCTTGTTTTTTCTCTATATTGTTTCTGATAGCTAAATTTATTGAGATTCAAAATCTTCACAATGAAAAGAAATCTTATTATCATCCATGAGATAGTTTCTTCTATAGTGCTCAAGTTGAATAACCAGTATATTTTGTTAATAATAATGCCTCCACATTTATTTTACTATTTCTGGGAAATCTGGATTAATTCTCCTTAAATGGTTCTTTCAAGTATTGACTAATTTTTTTCTAGTTGTCTACTCATTTCTTAATCTATTTCCATAATCTGAATAGCTATTATATTCAAGTGTCTTTGGGATTTTGTTTTACTTGAACACACACTTTTCTGATTAAGAATACTAAAAATTGAGTCGAATTGATAGCATCAGCATTTTGGAGCTATATCGAATCAAGAAGCAATGAAGTACACCCCCACCACTCTGTTTATTGCCTTAACGTAATACAATTCTGGGATAGGCCTGACTGGCATTGCTGAGGTAAGGAAAAAAAGACAGACAGCACAGAGAAAGCTGGTGCTAAATGGGCTGGGCTCTCGAAAGGAGAAAATGCAGAAATGGGGAAGCTCAGCATATTTACTATAAGAAGGATATGGGATTATTACAAACAACTGAACAAGGAAGTGAGATTACTCTATATGTATAAACAAAAGGTAGGGTTTTGGTATATAAACAGTTGGATCAACAGACAGATTTGGGTCTTCTCAGCAGGAGATGTCTTTGTAGAGGAGCAGCCTTCTGCCTAAGAACATCCAGAGGGAGAAAGTTGTGGTGAGCATTTTCTGCTCTGCTCACACCCTCAATATTCACACTCAGACCAGGAGACAAAGATGTGCATTTCTTAGCCTAGAACAGAGGTTTGCCATTTCCCATGCATCTAAGGCTTTTGGAGCCTTCCTACCACCATGGCCATGTCAGTGGCACACATACCTTCAGGAATTCACTCACAAGCTTCCTTTTCACCATACAGTTTCCATTACAGCATTAGCCAGTACATTCATTCTATTATTTCCAAGACTCTCTAAAAGCATCTTACAGTCTCCATTTGTAATAGAAGTAGTTAAACAGGCATAAGGGGGAAATTACAGTTGAAAAATTTTTCCCTTGATTCTATAAGATCCACTTTCAAAGAGAAATCTATGAGTTTCTCTTGTTTTCTCTTGTGATAATTAATATAAAATTACAATGTCACAAATGTCCACAACTATACAAGCATAACAAAAATATTTAATTATTTACCTTTACTGTTCAAAATTACTGTTCCTCATTAGTTTACACGAATAAATCTTTAGATTTTACAGAAACTAACATGTACTGTGCTTACCATTGCAGGGATGCCACTGTGTTGAGTATGTTCATTAAAATATTAGATTTTCAAATCTCATTTTATTTCAACAAGTTGTGTTAGATGAAGAATTTGGTCCTACATATTTCAACAAGACATACTTTGCTAAAAAAAAAAAAAAAAAACAGGAGAAAGTGTCTTGTATGGCTAAGCCTGGAACAGGGGGTAATTTTGGCATTTCCCATGGTTCTAAGAATTTGGGAGCTTTCACCTGGCCTTGCCTATGTCAAAGGCACACATTGCCTCAGGGATTCACTCATTACAGGCTTCCTTTTCTCCATAGAGTTTTTATTACAAAATCCACAAGAACACAAGTAACATCTGTGCAAGTGTCATATTTCGTTAGAACTATATGTCATCACTTAATAAACTTTGGGTAGATGATAATATACATTCATCACAAAAAAGTCATATATATTTTTCATAACATAACATGGTGAAAATGTTGACTTTAGAGTTTTAGCATTTCAATGGCATTTTGAAAGAAATAAAGGCCACATGAAAAAGGGTCCTATAACCAATCTCATTTATATTATTAATTAATCAATTATTCAGCTCTTAAAATGTTTCTTTTTGAAAAAAGGATAAGCAGAAGCTCACAATGTTTAATCATTCTGAAAGCTGAAGTTGAAATTACTATCAATCATTATTTTCTTTGTCAGGCGAAGGGCTATAAGATGTATAGACTATCTTCATCACAGCTACCCTGATACACAGCACAGTGAGTAACTATATAGACTGTCTTCATCACAGCTACCCTGATACACAGCACAGTGAGTAACTATATAGACTATCTTCATCACAGCCTTCCTGATACACAGCACAGTGAGTAACTATATAGACTATCTTCATCACAGCCTCCCTGATACACAGCACAGTGAGTAACTAAGGCCAATCTGTACATGAGCCTTGCTCTTATTATTACCATCGCTTGGCACTTATGATAAATGAGAACCTCAAAAATTACATTCTAAAATTCATTTCACTTAAAAAATAAGTCCGTGTTTATCAGAGCTACTAATTATAATTCATTGAAATTTACACAGTGGAGATTTTGTTTGTTTGGTTTTTTTTCTGTTTTTGTTTTTGTCTTTTTTTCAAATCAACCTTTTCATTTCTGGATCCAACATTTGACAAAATTTATATAAGAAAAATCCAAGACTGAATGATGCATATTAATTTTGAAATAAATATGGAACATATAAATGCAGTAGTTTTTTTGATTCTTCCTGCCAAAGACAAATGCATTTCTGAAAGTAACATTTCAAAGAAACAACAACAAAACAAAACAAAACAAAAAAAAAAAAAACCCGTGTTTTATCTTTGAAGTAATCATCTGTGAGCTATCTAATTTTAGATCAATTTTCAGTCAGCAGACAATGTAACAGATTTTTTTTTTTTGGATATTTCACATGCACATCTGCTCCAGTGTGTGTGTGTGGTGTGTGTGTGTGTGTGTGTGTGTGGACACTGTATGTGTGCATGTGTATAAATATACCTAGAAATATTAATCGATATTCCTTTCACTTCAACTAATTTTTCCCAACATGATTGTTTCTGATATTTCTAATAATCATAGTTGACTTTTTTCAGAGATTTCTATATCAACAAGACATTGCAATAGGTTGGGAAAGTTTATATCACTACTTTAAGGATGAGCAAGTGTCCATCCACATTCAAAGAGATTAGCTGAGATTTGGAGGAAATCTCTATAATACTCACAAGTTAAAATTTCTCTACCTGTTCCCAAAGATATTTTCTGCTTAATACAAACCAGTGTGCCTAAATACCTAACTCTGTGAAAATAACCGAAAGAAAAGCTCACTGAACTTAAATTTGCATAGATGGTTGTATGGCTATTTTCTCCAGATTGAAACATTCCATCCTGGAGACTCTAGGAAGACTTAGCAGACTCACTCACAGAAAATTGTGAATCTCCATGTTCAAGAAATCTTCATGAGTCACGACCCACCTCCCTTTAGTTATTGTATACAGTAAACAATTGCTGGGACAGAAGAGCTTCTTCTGTCAAACCACTGTAACATGTGGAGAAGCCCAGTGATTCAGCAACCCTGCTCTTCACTGCCCGTGCTGGGTTAAAGCTTGTTGGTAGTGTTGCTTCCAGTCACTAACCACTAACTCAAGCTGTTTCAATAATTCTATTAAATCTATTGGTTTACCAAACAGAACTTGGGAACCTTCCTTTGGTCTGCTTTGTCCTCTCTATGAAGTCAAAATATCATTAGCTTCCCTTAGAAAAGATCTGAAACAGACAAAATATACCATGTTAGCCAACCTAAATAAAATAGAAAAATACTGTAAGAAAAGTCTCTGTTATTGGATCACATTGCTATATTCTACCTAGTAAAAATAAATCCATTCCATTAACATATATTTCAGAATCCAATATCTATAAGGTCCTAAAGTTACAGCTTTTTAAAAATGGATATCTTATGTCATTACTCTTCTTCCTTCAGTTTATCCAGTGAGTTCAGCTAAGTGACTTATTCATATGGACACATTTCAAGTCCTAGAGAACAGTTTTCAAGAGGGCTTACAGACAGTGCTACATCTCATTGATTCTGTTTGGAATAATAAATATACTTTGGAGGGTTATAAAAAATCAAATTAGTTTTTCTTTCTATTTAATTGATATAAAATAGTATTGGGATACTTAAAAGTATCTATTAACTACTAGTAGTATGTAATAGTTTATCTAGAAAATTCTAGATCAATTAGCAACTTTACCAAATTCAGGTGATATAATATAAGTTGGATTAAATATGAAGCTATATACAACTCAGAAATAAAGATTCAATGTATAATTGTTTTAAATTAAAGTTAGAAAATTATTTTGTTATAATAGAATCCTATTGTCTTAGTCAGGGTTTCTATTCCTGCACAAACATCATGACCAAGAAGCAAGTTGGGGAGGAAAGGGTTTATTCGGCTTACACTTCCATACTGCTGTTCATCATCAAAGGAAGTCAGGACTGGAACTCAAGCAGGCCAGGAAGCAGGAGCTGAGCAGAGGCCACGGAGGGATGTTCCTTACTGGCTTGCTTGCTTCCCCTGGCTTGCTCAGCCTACTCTCTTATAGAACCCAAGACTATGAGCCCAGGGATGGTCCCACCCACAAGGGGCCTTTCCCCCTTGATCACTAATTGAGAAAATGCCTTACAGTTGGATCTCATGGAGGCATTTCCTCAACTGAAGCTCCTTTCTCTGTGATAACTCCAGCTGTGTCAAGTTGACACAAAAATAGCCAGTACAATTGTATTAAATCTTTTGGTTATTGGTATTTTTCCTCAATTTTATGTGTTTAGTAAGAAAGTCGAAGACTGATAAATGAAGACAGATTAAGTTTTTAGCTAAATTCTAATGCACATTTCTTGAAATATGAACTATAAACTAATACATTTAATTTTTAAACATGTGGCTCTCATTTTTCTTTATGTACTTATGATTTTCAGAAGTTTTTATAACAGTGAAATATAATCATTAGGACTTACAATTTATTAGTGGGTTGCAATAACATTTTACATCTTCCACTATATGTATGTGATTCTATTGGTTACACTGTTGGTACCTTAGCAGGCAGGGAGCTTACATAAGTCACTGACTATATAAGATTGTTTCTCTGCCCCAGTGATGGTCATTTATGCTCAGGAAGGAAGACTCTCTGGGTCAAACATTCTTCAATTTGTCACAAGAATGTTACCAGGGGAAACGAGGCAATAGAGAAAAAAATATCGGACCATTCCTGTAACTGAGAGCTCCTGTTCAGTGCTCTCCCTGAGTCATTTTCGATGATATAGATGTCCTGTGTAGATCTGAGCACTCCACAGTCTCACTCTCTGAACATTGTGGGTCTTTCTGTATTAATCATTATGTGCTTAACAACCACAACAAAAACCTTCTCCTCCAATGACCAAAGCCAAGAACAAAAGGTTTCCATTTGGGGAGACAAAGTTCAAATTTTAAATGTCTGTTTAACTTCTTTGTTACTCTGCCTCCTGATTTAGAGACAAGGTCTAAGAAGATATATGAACAGAGCATCTACCCACAACCTCCCTATCTAGCAGTCCCTCAGGCACAGTTATGGGAATCAGGGCTGCTCTCCCCGCCCTGGAACACAGATTTCAACTACAATCTATGCTTTTGGTTCTGTTTCCCTTTTTAGAAAAGCCTCCGAGAGCTTTATGGCATCTATGCTCAGCTGGCTATATTTACAGCCTGACACTTTGCTAAGCTATAGTGCCTCTGCCTCTTAGCAATCCTGGGGCATCCACAAAAGTGAATCTGGGCCGAGTGAAAAGCAGGTTATCTTTTGCTATTTTTGCTAGAAATAATTATCATTTTGACAGTTATTTAAATGGCTTCATCAGCAAATCCATTTGTGTCATTTGGACAAGAAGACAATTTACTGTTTAAGAGTTCTAAGAACATTTTTAAATGCCAAAAATGTTCCTAAATTACAGATATGGTCATGTAGAATGTCATATTTGGCCAGGAATAGAAGTAGAAAATTTAAATAATAATTTTATTGCAAATATGAGGTACCTTTTTATTTTCCTCTTATATTGAAAATTTGAAGAGGCACATAATGTGTTTTGGTCAAATCTGTTCCTTTTCCGTCTTTCATTCTTTCCCACCACAGCTTTTCACTCCCTGTAGAATGTGTTTTCTTTCATTTTGTCTTTGGCTTTCATTTTTTTGTTTTTTGTTTTTTTGTTTTGACCTACTAAGTTGAATCAGTGCTAGCAGTGCATGCATATGTATAGGACCATGTGCATGGGCATTACTAGACTTTAGTCCCCTATTCCTGCATAAAATTGACTTTCTCTCCTCAGTAGTCATCAACTGTCAGCAGCCTTAGAAGTGAAATTTCATGAGCCTCTTACACCATTCATATAGGTATCTAGTCTGCTTTGTTCTCGTGTGGTTCTAATGCATACAATCATAATCTCTCTTGATTTCATGTATCCAGTGATGTTGACATGTCTACCAAATAATATTTCACTGCAGAATACACTCCTAGCTCTGAAAGTTCTTTTGTCCCCTTCTTCAAAAATGAACCCTGAGTTTTGTACAAAGGGGAATACTATATATATATATATATATATATATATATATATATATATATATCTTAGAGCTAAGCAATCCACAGTCTCTCATTTTCAGAACATTGGCCAGCTGTGGGTCTCTGCATTAATCACCATCTGTTGCAAAACTAAAAAAAGAAAAAAAAATCCTCTCTGTTGAGTGTAAAGAGATTACTACTAGTCTACATGGATAATGATAATAATTTACAGGTTAGTTTAATACTGTACCATTTTAGCATAATAATTGTACCTGGATCTCCTATGCAGTTATAAGTTAGTCCTGGTTAACAGTATTGAGCATGAGTTCAGACTTGTAGAGCATTCTTTACAATAATCAGAATGTGACACTCCATTAACATTCATGGCAGAATTTGCATAAATACCACGCTCATAGTTATGAACAGTACAGCACTAAAAGTTGCTTAACATTCTTGGATAATTTTCCCTAGACACTCTAAAAGACAGTCAATGGGAAGGAGGCTTCAAGGTCAGTATCAGGTTGATTTCCCAATGTTCTATTACTAAGTTTGTGTGATATCTTCAGAATAAAGTCTTATATTAAGTTCTGTAGTTTAGCAAAAGGCAGGGCCAGAGCTTGTAATGTTTATGGAGTGTTATGGAGCTTCAGTAACCAACAATCGAAAGCCACACCTGGCACTGGCTTGCTTGCTTGTTTGTTTGTTTTTGTTACCGTGTGGTGTGTGGTACAGAAAAATGCCACCATTTTTTAAATTTAATTAACTTCCTGCATTTCAGTCTACACTATAAGGAGTAGCATAGCAAATGTAAATTTTTTAAAATTACATATATGCAATCAAATCACTAAAATAGTTCCACAGAAACCACTAATTTTGTACTTTTGTGGACATTCTACCTTAGTGTAAACAGGGGGAGAGGGGAGGGGATAAGAGATTTTCAGAGAGGAAATTAGGAAAGAGGATAGCATTTAAAATATAAATGAAGAATACATCTAATAAAAAAAATACCCTAAAAAAGAAAGAATAGTGCTATTTCCATTGAACACAGAGCTCACTATATCATCAGTGCTCCAATCTAAAGACTACTTTGAGAAGAATGACTCTGGCTAGTCACTGTCGTTGCCTCCATTGCTTCACGTAAGTTCCAATGAAACTTCCAACTTATTTAACAAATATTGACAGAAGTAAAAATAGCCACTTTAAGCCTCGTAGTTCCAAAAACAAATTAGTGCAAAAACACATTGGGAATAATGTCAAATACATTTTCTTTTTAAAATAAGTAAAATCTGCCTAAGTTAATCAACAAGAACAAAAATAAGTCTTATTTCTCACACACTTACAAATATATCAAGACAATGGCCTTTTATAAAAGCTTAAGTGAAGAGCTGATTTTAATAAACTTGATTTCATAGCCCAATGAATTTTTAAAATGGAGAAGTTTTTGAGAAAACCTTTGGAGAAAAATGTACTATAGTTTTTTACCTCCTTCCATATATAAAACCTGATTATTTGTTGGACATATAAAAGTGCATATTTCAAATCCATAAATCTTCCATACAAAAAGCATACAATATATTTGTGCCCCTAGTAGCAGTAGGATTGGCAAAACAGGACCCATAAAATGTCATCTATACAGAACTCATGTTTATGAATTATATCATATGAAATAAAATTTTTTCTCACAATTCTACTTAGAATAGTAAGTAGACATGCACAGATTCAAAGAAAATGTTTTGCCTATTTAACAGCTTATTTTTTATACAAAATAAACATTATATTCAGAATATATAAGGGATTTGAAAGTTAAAAATAAAAAGACAAATAGGTCACTTAAAATGTACTCACAGTTTAAATAAATAATACAACATAGGGGGAAATGCAAATGACCATAAAGCACTTGTGAAAACATTTAACATATACACTTTTGGTAAATATGAGATGTAACCTCAAGAAAAGTAAAACATACTTTTGGTAAAAATTACTAGCAAAAATAAATGTTTATAAAGACACAGATCACCAGAAAGTGTCATACTAGTACGCTGGAAATCTGTGCCTGCATTTCCTTGTAAAGTCAACATAGCTCCAGAATTTCCTTCTTGAAAATAGTGTGTGCACCAGGAAAATGGCCAAGTTTCTATGTATCAATGACAAGCATATCCTTCAGCATGCTTAGGAACACACTATATTACATGAGTGACTTAAAATGTACCACATAGTTTAAATGAAATCAGACTAAATGAACTGTGTATTAGGTCTATCTTGTACTCCATAAATCTCAAAATGTAATAGCTGTGCTCAAAATTTATTTTGAGAGAAAGTTGGGTTTTTTATTATTTAATGAAACAGAAAGGATGATATGTTGGAGGATTTTCTCTGTCCAATTACATTAGTACAGCGGAGGCCTGTGATTGCACAGGGAAAAGGGAGGCACAGCTAAGAGTTTTGAGAGACAGAGGATGTCTTGGAGTAGGAAGGGATCAAAATGGCTGTGGACACATTTTCCAGCCACAAGTAGCTATGATTTCACAAGGTTAGAAATATTGGGATAAAGCTTTTTTCACTATCAATTGACTCTGAAATTATTGTATTGGCATCTTGTAAATTGTGATATTATTGATACATAAATCTAATTGGTTAATTAAGTATTAATAGACTTGATTCAAATGGGGGAGGGCACCTGAGAGATGGCCTGGTGGGAGCCCTTTGGTCCGGCATGGCTGAAGAGTTGGTGGGCCAGGAGGAGCACAGAAGAGTGGTCTGAAAACCACGGAGAGTTGGTGGGTTCATTTTTTAATATTTCCCACAACAGGGGAAAAGAACTGTAGCTCTGAGGGCCAGCAGAAAGAATGGAAACAGGCAACCTCAGGATGTAGGATGTTGGGGGGAACCTCCAGAATGTATCATAGACCTGAGAGGTGAGAGACACTTAGAAATAAAAAGGATGGACCTTAGACAAGATGCCCTACAGTCTAGATCAGGGACTTGTAGAGCCCACCTCCAGCAGAAAGTCAGGGCATCAAGTGAGGGATGGGTTGCCACCCACAGTCAAAACTCTGACCCATAATTGTTCTTGTCTGAAAGAGCTTCAGGGATTGAAATAGAGAGGAGCCTAAGGAAAAGAAGGTCCAAGGACAGGCCCAAAGTGGGATCCAGCTCAGGGGGAGGCCCCGAGGTCTGACACTATTGCTGGGGCTATGGAGTGCTTACAAAATGGGACCTATCATGAATGACTATCCTCCAAAAGACCCAACAAGCAGCTGAAAGAGTCAGATGCAGATATTTGCACTAGTCAAAGGACAGAAGCTGGAAGAAGCTGAAGAGGAGAGCACCCCTGTAGAAGAATCCAGCAGTTTCAATTAATCTGAACCCCCTAGATCTCTCCAACACTGCACCTCCAATTGGGCAGCTTACACCAGCTGATATGAGGCCCCCAACACATATAGAGCAGAGGCCTGCAGTTTTTGGGTTTAGTCAGATACTGGAGGCCCTAGGGAATTTAGAGGTCTGGTGGGATGGGGGGTGAGGGGTGGGTACATCCTTGTGGAGACAGGCAGATGGAGAGGAGGTATGGGATGTGGAACAGTCGGAGAGTGGACCTGGAGGGGAATAAAATCTGGAGTTTAAAATAAATAAGTAAACAAACAAAAAAAACAAACAAGATTTTTTTTAAAAAAAATAAAATTAGGCACACACATAAGTAAACACAGAGTAAATCTGCATACATGCAAATACACAGAAAATGAATCTAAAATAGAATTCAGAAAAGAAGAATATTTGTTCAAGAAGAGAGAAAAAGAACATTGTATGGTACTGGAAATTTTCTCTTGATCTGAGTGTAGTTACACTGGCATGCATAGTCACAACACCTCATAAAGCGAGACACATAAGGTCTTTGTTTCTGTCTTGTACGTATTAGTTGCTAAGTGCAGTAGAAGGAAAATCTGTGTGAGCTAATGCTCTCACTTTATATTTCCTAGTGGGTAAATCCTCAAAATGTGTATTAATGTATGAGTTCTGATGGGGCTACATTCCACGCACATAGCCTTACATGGAGATGACTATCTGGGATAGCTCTTAAAGAAAGTGGAGTGGTCAAATGCAAAATGACTTAAAGAGGGTAAACAGGTAAGATAATGAAATACTGAGACTTAGCATAAGTGGAAAACAGGACTGCCTGTGCGAGTAAACCTACACTAGCTGTGATTCTGTGCCTTGCTCCCCGTGCCCTTTATATTTGAAAAATTATTTTGTTTTGATCTAGCCCCTGACAAGCTTTTACCCCAAAATTGTTCTATTTTCTTTTGCATTTTATACCAAATTAGCCACAAAATTATTTGATAAATGGATTAGAACCATAAAAAATTCCCTAATATTCCCATGATTATCTCATTATACTTATATTTCAAACTATAAATGCTGAGCGACCTATAGCTTCTCTTCCACATTTTCCCTTTAGTAACACAGCAGTGCAAGAATTTACTCTTAAATGTTGGAAACGTGTAACTCTTGGCCCGTTCTGTATACTCAGGTATGCAGAAAGGCATGCTACAGAAATCTTGTGAGTTTTCACTGCTGCTGGCATGTGAGCAGATGTAGACACATTGCTTAAATTTAGAGGAGCATGGTGATTCCATGATCACACTTCTTTTGAATTTACCCTCTATAAATTTGGTGGGTAAGCAATAACTGTAGGGATACTACTTAAGGTAGAAAGCTAATAAAATATATTCTCATGTAAATATAGAGAAAGAAATTGCAATGACTTCCAGGTTGAGGCTTCTCAATAGTTGTTCAACTATCAGAAGTGCTAATATACACACAACAAGTATGTACTACATACCATCCAATAAATGGGTCCTCTTGGATAACCCATTTCTATGTTTTTAAGACATCAGAGAATTTTTGTTTGTGTGTTTAAAATAACTATTAGAGTGCTAGTGCCCATTCAGGGTTAAGCAAGGCATTTTTAATACCTAATAAGCAGGTACCAAATTATATTTCTTAGAAAACTATTTTGAACTATAAAGCATACTAAAGAATTTTTTGTTTTACCTTAAACCAATTTAAATTGAGGGAACTTTACTTCAGACTCTGCAATACGAAAGAGATTATTCAGTTTGTCTGTGCTGTTTGAAATTACTTTCAGAGATAGAGGACATTTTCAGTGACCTAGTTTATTTTTAAAATTTGTCAATGGTACGAAATAAATCGGACTCATAGGTTAAGCCTGAGGCTATCACCACAGTCTATCTGTGTCTACTGACACACTCTCTCTGCGTATGCTTTTACTCTCACAAGAATATTTAGTAATGGTTAGAATGTATTTCATGATAATTTTACATTAATTACCTTTAAATTCCAAGTCAGACCTAACCATATTTAAACATAATTATTTATCTACATCCATTGGCATCAATGAATAAAACTGAATGACACAAGCAGTTATTTACATAAATACATTTCATAATAGAAACATAAAATGTGAAGGTAAAACAAAATTTTCACACAGATATGAAGGTAATTAGTACACTTAAGCAATCCTGTAACATCAAGGGGTCACAAGTAAGGAGCAATCAAGCTAAGTTGATTAGTATAGAAGTAAAGGAATAAAATCTGTAAATTAAATTCTGCTGAAAGAAACTGACTATGCTGCATAGCAAATATCAATTTAACTTAATTGATTGCTGGGGTACAAGAGCATTAACAAGCCAATCAGAAAACCCCAAGCCTGAGTCACATAAAACCTACTGAATTACAGAACAAGCCCTACTGCTGAATGCATGACTTGAACAAGTAACAAAACAAGAACTACCCCGGAACTGGAATATTGACTAGGAGATAAAATGAAGTCTGAAGTCAGCTTTATTATTTCAGAGGAAGTGAGAGAAGATGAGCAAAAGAAAAATTCCCTACTGCATGGCCTCTTTGCCACCTTCTGTCTTTCTAGCTCTATTTGAAGCAATATGAAACACTCCAGAAATTCTGATGCTCCACCATATTTTCTTCAGCGCCAGAACATGATTAGCAGTTTGAATACAGTCAGCATAAGACAAAAAGATGAACACTCACTTTCACTGATCTCACACAGAGGAGGAAAGCTACACACTTTTATTGGAGAGCGCGTTTCAACCCAGGGTCATAGTTATACTGAGTACAGAAATAGGTTTAGAGTATACAGTACGGGGTTAATTTAGTTTGGCTTCCTCCAACTAAACTGTTGTGGCAATATGTGTCTTTAATTTTCAACCAATATGTACTTTTGGTTTAGCCAACAGTTAATTGCAAGTTGTAACTTCTTAAGCTTTTGACTATTCCACGTTTACCAGGGTGTGTGTGTATGTGTGTGTTTATGTGAGTGTGTGTGTGTGTGTGTGTGTTTGTATGTTTGTGTATATGTATCTGTGTGTATACATTAATACATGCATGTCAGTATATACATCTATATGTATGTATGAATTAAGATATTTTGCATTTTGCAATACCATCAATTTATAAACATAAATCAAAATGTTCAAAGAGAAGCAAAATTGTGTGTACTAAATCCATAAGAGATTGGTTAACCAGTGATAGGTTGTATGTTTGCAATCTGGCATTATCCTCATCATCTCTGTAAAACCTTTGGAGATGGGTGAATCAATATTCATGAATAAAGAACACACAGTTTTTATCAGTGAGAGTATTCTCCTTTTCAGAGTTTCCTGTAAAGTAGAATGCAGAATGGAGTCTGAAAGGATAAGTAAATCAACATTAAAACAAAAAGTTATTCAACATAAAACAACTGCTCTGAAGAGTATGTAAATCATTGAAAGTGATAGAAGAGCACCTGTGTAACCACAGAAGCTCTTTAGGCCAGTTTGAAACATAATCACAATGTATGTGTTTTAGCTACCTAAAATAGAAAACAGTTGGTGTGAATATTTTTAATTCAAGCTATATAAACAATATTTTTCTTAAAATAATGGTAAATTTGTAAAAAAACAAATAGTAAGGATGCACTGAAACCTATTCCCTCATTGTTTCAGTGATAGAGAAGACAAAACGGTGGCCTATGTCACATGCTTCTCAGATGATAAATCATATCACCATGCAGATATTGATTTCAAATTCTTGGCAGTGAAGAATACAAGTTTCCAGTTTCCTAGTAGTTAGTAATTGTTTTAGCATTTGCAATTAAATAACTTCTATATCTTTTCTACCAATCAAAATTCTTAGGGAGCTTTCAGTAGATGCCTTTGATTAACTGAACCTGGAGTCTTGGCAAGAATGTTTGCTCTCTAGCTCCTGATGCATAGCAAGATTGTATTTGCATGAAACTTTACCCAATTCAGTCAAATGATCAATGCAGTTGGTAAAAATTAAATTTAAATCTGAACACACTAATGTTTATAGTTGATTAATTCAGTCAGTTAACTTACATTTATTTATTAGGTGACTAAAATTTTATTTCTTTATGAATGATATGATTTGGAAGTAAAGAACAGTAGGTTAAAATTCAGGAACGTATGTAGGCTTTTCTTTGTGGTTGAATTAGGGAGAAGCTGGAAGAAGCTGAGAAGGAGGGTGACCCTATAAGAAGACCAGCAGTCTCAAATAACCTGGACCCCTGAGATTTCTCAGACACTGAGCCAACAACAAGGCAGAATACACCAGCTGATATGAGTCTCCCAACACATATACAGGAGAGGACTGCCAGGTCTTGACTCAGTGAGAAAAGGTGCACCTTGCCCTCAAGAGACTTGAAGCCTCAGGGAGTGGAGAGGTCTGGTGGGGTAAAGGTGGGGTTTGGGGACATCCTCTTGCAGACAGGGGAGGTGAGGAGGTATGGGATATGGAACAGTCATAAGCTAGACCAGAAGGGGGATAAAGACTGGACTGTAAAAAAATAATAATAAAGAATTAAAAAAAAAAAAAGAAAGAAAAAGAAAAAAGGAGAAAAAATGGTAATCATGGTGTGGAGAGTAATTTTGATGGCAGAGTTGAAGCTTATCAGCCTGGTTTTCAATCTGCTTCTACAACCTAGAAAGTTTAAGACTATGTGTGCCATTTACCCTATCCTGGCCTCAGTCTTATTGCTCATAAGATGAGATAGTAGTAGTAGTACCTCATACAGAGTTATTTTAAGAATTAAGTGCGAATTTGGCATATTACCATGCTACAGGGTTGTTAACTTTTTTTTTCTTCTTCTTAGAAACAGTAGTAGAAAAGTTTATATATATATATATATATATATATATATATATATTTAACATTGGAAGCAGAAAGTTCAGTATTTTATTTGTAATAGAAATAGTAAATACCATCTTAGAGTCTGCTTCCCCTGTCCCTCGTTCTTACTGGTATCCAGAAATAAAACTATGTTTATAATTTTGGAAAATGAAGGGAAGCTTCACGCATGAAGATGATCTTTTATTTGCAACAAAGTATTCATATATGTTTACTTTTTAAAAAGCTGATGCTGTTTAAAATGGGAAAACTAGAAAATTATTGTCCAAACAAGTAAACATATTTAAATTTTCAGCTCCTTTGAAAATGTAAATATACACCTAAATACTTTTCCCTAATACAATTCTTTCAAGAAAGCTAAAAGTTTGTGTTAACTGAGACACCTCATTCTGATCCCACAAAGTGACAAATGTGTGCTCAATCAGTAACCTCTCTTTCTCCAGTTAAGATACTGGCTATGTTTCCATTATGTTTATATAAATAAATAAAAAAGCAAACACATATGCTTGAATGGATAAGAGAAGTATATTACAAAATGAACTGCTAAAAATGGTTGTCAAAAGCAACAAAAACATAGATTAAAACTGTCAGATATTTCTGATTCACAACCTTAAAGAAATCAAAAGTGAAAATTGTGTATGCTACGTGAGATTTATACATTAAACAAAGAAACAAAGAAACAAAGAAACAAACAAAAACCTTCGCAATTTTGCAAATCAAAGAAAAAGGAAGCAAGACTTTAGTCATGAATCAGAAAATGATAAATATAAAATATCTATTCAGTTGGGAATAAGATCTTTGACTAGGAACCCTTGCTTTGAGTTACTTTGCCATGAAAATCCAATGACAGTGTTGTGATTTTTTTTTTTTTTTTGTACATAAAAAGCTTCTTCTAGAATTGCGATAATGATATATGGGTACACAATCTTGGGCTTCGTTTTGAGACCAGCATTGTAGACAGAGTTTATTGAAAATAAACGTATCTAAGACTATACTGTGATTAATAGATCAATCCCCCACACTGTGAGGTTAAGTTTAGAACTTTGCAACCCATGATTCAATTAAGACCACAAGACCAATTCTAAAACCTGATCTATGGTTTAACCACGAAGAAGAAATTCACCCATAAAAACTTCATTGCCTTTTTCCCTCTCTCTTTCTAGCTTATATGGTCACTTAACACCAAATAAATACTAAGATGGGTGAAGATATAGTAAAGAGTTATTCAGAGAACTATAAAATTCACCTAGTTAATCTTACAATAACTAAAGATAATGAAATGAAGATAGTTTGTTTTGTTTTCTCGTAGTGTTGGGTAGATGATAGTGTTCCTATTTCTGATATTTAAGTTTGACCTGTTAATGGATATTTTTCAGAACAAAGAACTGGTATTAATCCCATGAATAATGAATTTTAAAGATATATTACTTAAAGTAGAGGAGAGTTACCAAAAATTAAATGAGATAAGTAAATAAATTTTAATATAAGATATAATAAAAAATCTCTTGCAATATCTTTAATTTAGACTCCCAGATTTAAGAATAAAAATAAAATTATTATATTTAGCCTTATATGTACTTTTTAAAATTTAAAATGAGTTATTAACTTTGTAATAATAATAACTGCTTCATTTTATTTCTATTATATTCTATTAAAATTTAGCTCATATAAAATTTAATTTTTACAGAAAATTTCATTAGTCTATTGTGTTTCAGTTTTGAAAACTAAGACTAATTTTTTTTAAAAAGGTGCTAGGGAAACATTAAATAAGAAGTGTATATGAATATTATACATAAAATAGCAAGTAAAAAAGTTCCTCAAATGACAATTATTTATTTCTTCAAATACTTTTAATCAACACGGTAAAACTTACATGATTGTTTTAAACTAAAATTTTAAAAATTATTAGTCTTGAGCATACATTTTTTAATAAGCCAGACTTATAACTGTAAACTATTACCATCCATTCCATAGAAATGAAAGAAAAGTTTGGTGAGCACATGAAATGCAAAATATACACATTAATACTCTTATACAAACCCATAATATACATTATAAACAATACTTCAAATATCTGTCTAAAGGTTCAAAGGATCATTTTACACATTCTGTAATGGCACTTTCCCTATTCCCCATAATGATAGACAGAGGTCTGACAGATTGTAAATGCTAACAAATGTATTCAAAATGAACCCAATTAATTCAATTTATTATTGAAATTTCAATAGGACAAAATGAAAAAAGTTTTTGTATAGAAATGCCTTTAGTGTATACACATGTATTCAAACATTTTGTTCCACATTCCTTTAAAAAAAAACAGTTATATCTAAAAGAAATTCATTATCCATATTTCTATTCATTTGCATTTAAATATGTTTTTAAGACATTTGAATGGTTCATCGTGTGTAATGATTGCTGATGTTTAAATTCTAGAATTAAGAAAAACAAGCTAAAGAAAAATGTGCATTCACTAAGGGAAAGGAGCTCACTAAAGTTATGTTAACATGGGGGTCAGAGAATATGTCATTTCTCCTATGCCATTTTCAAACAAGTTCTGAATACCAGTAAAAGACTTTTATATGTATGGCTTTTTATAACACCATTTTATTGTGTATACATGTATACATTCTGACAAAGAAGATGTCTCCATCAAGGAGTGATATGCAAACGTGAGGAACTGAGTTCATATACCCAAAAGACAGTGAAATTAAGAAGTCATGAATAGCAGACTATAACAATAAACCCAGTACTGGTGGAGTTGCATGAAAGCAGTTGCAATGGAACCCTGAAGTTCATTGTTCATCCAGCACAGTATCAATTGATGAGCAACAAGTTCACTGAACATCCCTAACTCAAATATTAAAGGTGGAAAGAGTGATGGGAGGAATGAGACCCCTCTCCCCACATTAAACTCATATGTTTAAGTGCTTACTTCCCAGTTCATTGACAGTTGCAAGGATTAGAAGGCATCACCTTGTTACATGAGGTGTGATCTCATTAGAGGAGGTATGCACCTAGAGATGGAGGTGTGCTTTGATGCTTCAAATGTTAACAGCCCATGCCATGTCCAAAGTCTTACTCCTTGTGTGTTGGTTGCAAATATATGGATGTAAGCTCTCAGCACCATGTCTGCCTGCCTGCTAAAATGCTTTCTGCCATGATAATGGACTAAGCCTCTGAAATTGTAAGCAAACCCATATTTAAGTGTTTTCTCATATGAGAGATGCCTAGTCATGAACAATAGACAGTAACTAATACAACAATTGAAGAAATAAACATGACATTGGCCACCAGCCTACTCATGCACTTGAGCAAATATGGATGCAGTCATAGTCACATGTAGGCAAAGCCAAACTAGGAGATACATATCAAACACACACAACACACACACACACACCAAACAACACCACACATACACACATATAATATAAATGTGATTGTGTGCAAATGACTATGTACAACATAGAGATGATCCTTATGGTATTAAGAACTATTTATAAAATTTCTTCATGGGATTCCTCTAGTAGGTGATAGGATTTTATCAGAAAACAAAAATATGTACTTATAAATTGCACGCAATTGAGGACAAATAAGCTATATCATACTGTAGCCAGTGTTAAACACTTTGTCAGGTGCCAGGCAGTGGTTGCGCACACCTTTAATGCCAGCACTCGGGAGGCAGAGGCAGGCAGATTTCTGAGTTCGAGGCCAGCCTGGTCTACAGAGTGAGTTCCAGGACAGCCAGGGCTACACAGAGAAACCCTGTCTCAAAAAATAAAACAAAACAAAAAACAAAAACAAGCAAACAAAAAACAAAACAAAACAAAAAACAACAACAACAACAAAAAACTTTTTCAGGCAAAGAAAAGATTCTCATTTGATGTTACATGTTCAGGGATGGCTGATTGAAATAAGTAAGAATAAAAAGCAGATGAGAAAATGGTCAGTAGGAACATTGGAAAAGCAAATATCCTAGAAAGCAGTCAGTGGGATACAAGAGTGGTTCAGCATGCAAGAAATTTAGTGATGCTAGCAAGACAGGAACAGAATGCAAGGCAGGGCAATAGAATCAATGGGGAAGATTACTAGACAACAGGAACCTGACCAAGGCAGCCTGGCAGCCCGTGTTTTTGCTCTCAGTGAGATGGAAAACCACTGATCCTAAGGTGAATTTTGAAATTCACCTTATAAGGGTTGGTCAGCAGAGAAGGCGAGCTCACACAGTGCAGTAATTAGAATCTTGAGGGCTACTTTTTGCTATTCTGTCATCCTAAGCTGCTTCCTTGTCACATAAATGTATTTATAACAAACCCCACTATGTAACATTGTGATAACCACATCCCACTTCCCTTCACTCCTACAACTATTAGTGAAAAACCCAGAGTCTGACCTCAAGAAGGAAAAGAGTTATTCAGGAATATTAGGGTAACTTTAACACTATTAAGATTTCCTTAATGGCTATCTACTGTTAGTTCTTAGCCTTAGATTAGTGGAAGGTAAGGTTGTTTTTTGGTTTTTGTTTGTTTGTTTGTTTTTTAAGTCAAAGAATATATCTTGTGTCATTTATTTTTTATTTTATTTTAATTAGTTATTTATTTCATTTACATTTCCAATGTTATCCCAAAAGCGCCCCACACACTCCCCCACCCACTCCCCCACCCACGCCCCCACCCACCCACTCCCACTTCTTGGCCCTGGCGTTCCCCTGTACTGGGGCATATAAAGTTTACATGATCAATGGGCCTCTCTTTCCACTGATGGCCCACTAGGCCATCTTCTGATACTTATGCAGCTAGAGACACGAGCTCTGGGGGTACTGGTTAGTTCATATTGTTGTTCCACCTATAGGGTTGCAGATCCCCCAGGCTCCTTGGGTACTTTCTCTAGCTCCTCCATTGGGGGTCCTGTGATCCATCCAATAGCTGACTGTGAGCATCCACTTCTGTGTTTGCTAGACCCCGGCATAGTCTCACAAGAGACAGGCATACCTGGGTCCTTTCAGCAAAATATTGCTTGTGTATGCAATGGTGTCAGCATTTGGAAGCTGATTATGGGATGGATCCCTGGATATGGCAGTCTCTAGATGGCCCATCCTTTCATCTCAGCTCCAAACTTTGTCTTTGTAACTCGTTCCATGGGTGTTTTGTTCCCAATTCTAAGAAGGGGCAAAGTGTCTACAGTTTGGTCTTCGTTCTTCTTGAGTTTCATTTGTTTCTCAAATTGTTCATACATTCCAAAATATTTTTCTCATAGTCAGAAAGAGGTTGGGTTACTCACAGAGATTGGCCATAAACAAATATCAAGGGGATAAACAACACAGAAAGACAATTTTGGACCCCAGTGAGCAATGCTCAAACTCTCCATTTCAAATAGTCAGCCATGTAGGATGTTTAACTCAAGTGTTATTCCCCGCACCCCACCCCGGAACTCTTTTCACACATTCTTACAATGCATTTGACATTCCTATCATCTGACAAAAACTTTGCCTTTCTTCTTTTTACGTTTGTTTATAAGAATTATTGTTTTTTTCCTGTTTTTTAATGATAAGAAGCCTGCTCTCACAAGAAATTGTGGATACTATGTTTGATTTTTCGATTCCCAAATAGAGTTTTAATAAGACACTGATTGTAAACTGGGAGAGAGATTTGATGGAGAGATCTTCTTTAGAGCTGAGTTTTTCAAGGACCCCCCTCTCTCTGTCTCCATCTTTGTCTCCCTCTCCATCTTTCTCTCCCTCTCTGTCTCCCTCTCAGTCTCCCTCTCCACCTCTCCCCCTGTCCCTGTCCCTGTCCCTGTCCCTCTTCTTCTCCTTCTCCCTCTGTGGTGTGTGTGTGTGTGTGTGTGTGTGTGTGTGTGTGTGTGTGTGTGTATGTGTGTGTGTGTGTGTGTGAGAGAGAGAGAGAGAGAGAGAGAGAGAGAGAGAGGGAGAGGGAGAGGGAGAGGGAGAGGGAGAGGGAGAGGGAGAGGGAGAGGGAGAGGGAGAGGGAGAGGGAGAGGGAGAGGGAGAGGGAGAGGGAGAGGGAGAGGGAGAGGGAGAGGGAGAGGGAGAGGGAGAGGGAGAGGGAGAGGGAGAGGGAGAGGGAGAGGGAGAGGGAGAGGGAGAGGGAGAGGGAGAGAGATTGATTGATTTCTGGTGGTGTATCTCAATGTGTTTTACCATCTGTCATCTGCTATAGTAGGACTTTTCTCTGATGTTGTCAGCTAGGTTTCCAGAATAATAGGTTTCATGTTTCTATTATATATTCTGTGCTGCAATTTATTTTGATTACAGATTCTGTACTGCTATAAGCAAAATCAGTTTAATGACTCAACAGTAACTTCAGTTATTTTATTGTATGTTTTCTACATTGAACTCTATGACAAGAAAATAATTTTATATTGTGCTTCATTTCATTATTCATGTTTAATATTGCTTAAGATCTTTTAAGTTACATCATAAATATACTAAGAATATATAATACTTATGTAGTATTTTTAATGTTTAATGTACTTCTAATGGAAGACTTTGACATAATGGGCAATTTTATAATATAGACTAAATATATAATTAATCTTTTATACTATCCAATGTAATTATGTCCCGTGATCTCTTGTGTTCTGAACAAAATCAACAAATGATGGTTAATAGTAAATGGTGATAATTCAACAACTTAGAATGATTGGTAGAAAGACAAAAGCTTAAAATGTGTGGTATATCCAATACATGTAAGAACAGTACAGAAAAGAGGATATCTGTTTCATGTAAAATATAATATTCCATTTGTTTTATGAGTACAAGGAAACAGAATTAAAGCCAGGAAATTTAGATATACACTCTGACAAGTTCATGCTTACAGGAAGAAATAATGAAATTTGGTTACATTTTCTGAGGACATGATTAGGATTCTGTAGGTAGTGTGCACTGAGCCTTGATTTTCTTTGCAGCCAGTATATCACTAACTTGGTGACAATCAGCACTGCAAACAAACCTACTGCTCACAAATCCTGCTGACTATTGGGCTCAACCTGCTCAGACTCCTGAGTCAAGGAATCCCTGAGCTAAGAAAAGGCATGGCCCATTCGTTACCTACTTTGCTTCTGGTAAGCATTTTAGAAGAAACAGCCTGAAATATGCTTTTATCCCTGCTCGTTGCTTTCAGAAATTGTTCAGTTTGTCCAAAATACATGAAAATTAACAATTCTTTTCTATGCCTTACCATATTTTGTTTTTTGTTTTTTCGTTTCCATCTATTTTTATGCTATTAGGAGAAAAATTCTTTATTCTGGCATTCATTGATTCAACAAATATTTGTTATTTTTTAAATAAGGCCCCAAATATCCAAGCCTTTCCAAAACTTCTTAGAAGACAAAGATAAGCACACAATTCCAGTATGAAATGTTCTTAATGCTATCCATGAAAAATTCATAGAAGGCTATACTAGAATGCAACTAGCATTTTATTAACATATGATCAGGATTCAAGCACCTATTGCCATTCCTATCCTTGAATAGTCTTATTTATTCCTTCTCCCTTAAGCAATATATAAAAATTGATGCAAATGGATCAAAGAACTTCATACAAGACCATAAACTACAAGAGGAAATAAAGAAAATACCTCAAGATTCAGACCTATAGATGAATTCATAAATATGATTCAGAAAATAATAACAAGAAATGTAAAGGGAAAGTGGATCCCATTAGAAGGCCTCTGCTCTGCATATCAACTAAAACAATTAGCGGAATGGAGACATGACCTAAATAGTAAATGAAAATTTGGACGGTCAATAATCAAACAAGAAATTTATATCAAGAATATGTAATGATCTCATAGTCTTATCATTCTTTGTCTTTAGTGACTTAACCTTTGGATATCAGTTTTTTTCTTTTTGCAGTTAGCCTTTTGACTGTCTTCTTTGTGTCTGAAAACTAAACAATATCAAGTAAATACAATTATATATATATATATATATATATACATATATAGTGTTTCATCTACAATTATATAATTTGACACTTATTTGTTCCTCAACTAAATTTTTCATATACACAAAAATAACAAAAATTGACTCAGCAGGTTAATATATATATATATATATATATATATATATATATATATATATATATGTGTGTGTGTGTGTGTGTGTGTGTGTGTGTGTGTGTATACACACATATATACAGATGCACATACACTTACATACAACACACACACGCATGTATGTAACTATAATAATCAAAGGAAAAGATGCTATCACCTTCTGAGTAGAGAAGCATTGCAGGGCTCAAGAGAAATGTACATGGGAGAAAGAGAAGGGAGGAGAGAAGAAAAGTGGTGAATGGTATTTAAATTAAGCATATTTGTAAAAATTCTTATAAAGAGGAAATAGTTAGATGCCTATAGTTAAAATAGAGTTTCATCATTTCTTAAATTTCTACCCAAAATAGAAAGATTCCTGAACAGAATACCAGTGGCTTGTGCTGTAAGATCAAGAATCAACAAATGAGATCTCCTAAAATTGCAAAGCTTCTGTAAGGGAAAGGACACTGTCAATAAGACCAAAAGGCAACCAACAGATTGGGAAAAGATCATTACCAATCCTAAATCTGATAGGGGATGAATATCCAATATATATAAAGAACTCAAGAAGTTGGACTCCAGAGAACAACCCTATTAAAATATGGGGTAAAGAGCTAAACAATGAATTCTCAACTGAGAAATACCGAATGGCTGTGAAGCAACTAAAATAATGTTCAACATCCTTAATCATCAGGGAAATGCAAATCAAAACAACCCTGAGATTCCACCTCACACCAGATGGTGGTGAGGATGTGGAGAAAGAGGAACACTCCTCCATTGCAGATGGGACTGCAAGTTGGTACAACCACTCTGAGAATCAGTTTGGCAGTTGCTCAGAAAATTGGACATAGTTCTACTGGAAGATCCAGTAATACCACTCCTGGACATATACCCAGAAGATGCTCCAACATGTAATAAGGACACATGCTCCCCTCTGTTCATAGCAGCCTTATTTATAATAGCCAGAAGCTGGAAAGGACCCAGATGTGCCTCAACAGAGGAATGAATACAGAAAATGTGGTACATTTACACAATGGAGTACAACTCAGCTATTAAAAGAATGAATTTATGAAATTCTTAGACAAATGGATGGATCTGGAGGAGATCATCTTGTGAGACGTAACCCATTCACAAAAGAACACACATTACATGCACTCACTGATAAGTAGATATTAGCCCAGAAGCTCAGACTCCTTCTTAGAAGGGGGAACAAAATGCCCTTGGGAAGAGTTACAGAGACAAAGTTCAGAGCAGAGACTGAAGGAATGACCATCCAGAGACTGCCCCACTGGGGATTTGTCCCATAAACAACCACCAAACCCAGACACTATGGCAAATGCCAACAAGAGTCTGCTGAAAGGAGCTTGATATAGCTGTCTCCTGAGGGGCTCTGCTAGTGCCTGGCAAATACAGAAGTGGATGCTCACAATCATCCATTGGATGGAGCATAAGGTCCCCAATGAAGGAGCTAGAGAAAGTACCCAAGGAGCTGAAGGGGTCAGAAGCCCCATAGGAGGAACATCAATATGAACTAACCAGTACCCCCAGAGTTCCTTTGAACTAAACCACCAATCAAAGAAAACACATGATGGAACTTGTGGCTCTTACTGTATATGTAGCAGAGGATGGCCTAGTCGGTCATCACTGGGAGGAGAGGCCCTAGGTCCTGGGAAAGTTCTATGCCCCAGTATAGGAGAATGCCAGGACCGGGAATGGGAGTGGGTGGGTTGGGGAGCAGTGTGGGTGTGGGAGGGTGTAGGGGACTTTCAGATAATATTTGAAATGTAAATGAAGACAATATCTAATAAAAGTATTAAAATATTTCTACCCAAAATAATAACTTCAGAAATGATTTCTACACTTAATAAAGTTCTGAGTATTCATACCTATTCATTTTGTCTCAAATGAACCTGTTAACCCTAAGGCAAGATATTTTTACTTTTGGTAACATTCACTAACACTGAGTGACTTTATCAACCTTTCTTAATCAAAGTACCATTTACATAGCTTATTTTTTATAGAACATCAAAATTTTCTGGATGAAAAATTTTGAGTTTGTAATGAGATGTAAATACTTCTTAAAGGAGACAAAGCTTATCAATACCACATTTACTTAGAGGGCACGTTTTCTTTATTATATCTCATTTTAATGAATTAATTTGGATTTATTCTCCTGCTGAATAATGTCAGACTTGGTTATTTTTAAATCTGTTACTTGTATGAATAAATTACTCAATGGGGAGGATGCTTTTGTTTATTTCCTAAACTGGATTTACTTAGAAAATGTCTTCAGGACATACTGCCCTCCCCCCCCACACACACACTAAACTTGCTCTTGTAATGTAAAGAAAAGAAATCAAATTTCTGCATGAGAATCAAGGATACCAGTTAATCTCATTCCTATGAAAATGATTTTTTAAGCCTATATCTCTGTTGGATCACAAAAGAAATTAAACTCCCAGCTTGAAATGTTAAACATAGCCTTAGAAAACAAGTATTTTTTCATTATCATATTCATGATATTTGGATTTTGAGAAACATCATTTCACAATACCTTTTCCATAGGAATTTGTCAATTAACTCTGAACATATCCTATCTATGTACATTTCATATGTGAATTTCTTTTTGTAAGATACAAAATATTCCAATGCTCAACACAAGAATTTATACTTTCCCTTTGTAAAAGTAGATTACTAGAATTAACCTATGGATACAGAGGTAAATTTAGTAAGGAAAAATGGTAGCCTTTGGAGATGAGACTTGAAAGGTATTCTTTCCTCTAATTTCTAGGGCTTTATACAAAAAGGAATGAGATGGGTTAAAATCTATTAGTAATATGAAATAGGAAAGGCAGGTTAACCTAAAGAATACATAGTATGCTATGGTTGCTTTGAATTGAACTACAGAGTCATGAACAAGTTACAAAATGATGGTGAGACAGGAAGCTTGGCTATAAACTGGGGTATGGGGCTGTAGAGTTCAATGGATATGATTTCAATGAAGAAAAGAACCTGAGGAAGTCAAATCTATGTGATAGAGTGTCAAGGTAAAATAGGATACCTAAAGAAGAAGTTATAAAAATCCTTTCTGTGCTCTTCTGTTTATCTGTGGAAACATGTGTACCTCACATCGGATTTTCCTAGAGTGGTTGCAAAGAGAGATGAAGTAAGCACTATACTCAGAAAGTTCCTGTGTGGCAATTTTCTTGATGTATCATGGTTGTTTTCTTCCAATATGTCTTAGCATGCAGAATAGCATGCACAAATACTGTTTAAGATATAAGTACTATCTATAAAAAATCAGAAATTCTGGGAAGCTTTTAGTATTTTAAAAATGAGTTTGTGTCAGCAAGATGGCTCCATGAAACCATGTAAGATACTGAAAGAGAGAGCCAATGCCATAAAGTTGTCCACTGAGCTCCACATGGTGTTGTTGGTAAGTTGCATGCATGTGCACACACATATATGTACACAATGATAAAATATTAAATTATATATACTAATATTGTCTAATAATGCTTGAACATTAAAAACTATGTCACTTTGGGAAAGAATTGCATCTGAGGAAGCAAAAAGAGCCTTAAATAGGATTCACATTCTTACAAATTGGGGCTTAGAGATATGTATCTGAGCACTTTATTGATTAGAAGGGCTGGATCGGTTGGTTCTGGCATAATTTCTCTAAGACTCCAAGCTTCCAGGACTCTGTCTTACATGTGCAGTTCTAGGAACAGCAGAGAATGATGAGGTGAACCAGCAGAGCTACAACCATGGGGCATTGTTCAGCTGTGCTGGAACCCTAGGGAGAGATGATGCAATATGGCAGATGAGTCATGGAGACCTCTCCGACAACACACCTTAAACACAGTGAGAAGCTATATCTATGATTGGAAGGCAAATGTGAATTTACTTATATTGAGTCATATTTTCCTTTTTAACATTTTCTAGATAGGTAAGCTGTGAAGAGAGAGAATCAGAAATATGAAGAGCAGCATAAGTGGCTTCTGAAATGTGGGAGAAAATGGATGAACATATAAATAAGATGTGATAACTATGTTCCAATATCATGAAAAAATTTCACATGTGTGAAGTTAGATTTCAGCATGGTTGTGCAGCAGAAATGATCTGTTGAGAGGATTAGGTGAACAATGAAATCTAAGTACAGAGGCTATGCAAAAGGATGCTGAGGATTAAGAGACTGAAATTAAGTGTTCAACCATTTTGGCTTTAAAAAAAAACACAAACAATTCTAAGATATATCAAAGTGTGTTTTGAACAATTTGAATTATTTCCTTTACTTTCTATAATAACAATATTTCTTCCATATTATTTCTATATACACAACAGTTGACAAAGCACACAAAGCTTAGTAGGAGGTATCATTCATTCCAGATTGTTAGGTAACTTTGGTGAGCATGTGGTTGAAAAGGAGTACATTTGACACAGCTCATAGAAACCAAATACTCTTTGCCTTGTGTGAGACTAGCTATAGAAAATGAAGCATCTGAGGATGAATTTAGAGAAGTCTGATAGGACTTCATAATATGATATGTTAGCTTCATACTGTTTCCATGGCATTCCACCACAAAACTACCAGTGCAAAGGTGCATTGCAAATTTCCTTACTTTTTTAGACATAAATATTCTGAAATTAAAGTATATTCAATGGATTGTTCCTTCTGGAAGTTTAAGGAGATACTTGGTTACCTTGTTATTTCCGCCCTATAAGCTCCCAAATGATTGTGTTTTGCTTGCTTCCTCTGGTTCTAGTAGAACACTTTTGGCTAATCCTCACCTCCTGCACACCTTTTATAATGTTCCATAGGAATATTTGAGTCCACACATATAATGAATGATAGATTTTTGCATTTTAAGGTACTTGATGGTATCTGAAAAGTTCCTTACACCATGAAATGTAACATATTCACAGTTTCAGGACATTATTACCCAAATATCTTTGTGAATTATGACCATTGCTCAGAGTCTTGAAAGATGGTTCAGTGGATAAAAGCACTTGTGCAGTCGTGAGAATCTGAGTTCTAATTCTCAGCCCTCAGTTAACAACTAAAACAAACACACAGAGGAATGTACATTCTGTTAGAATCTTGACAAAGCTGTGAATGCTTATAACTCCAATACTGAAGGACAGAGACAAACAGATCCATGGAGCTTGCTAGCAGACAAGCTACAGCAAAATGGTTAGATTACTGGCCTGTGAAAGACCCTGTCTCAAGAAATAAGGTAGAAAATGATAGAAGGCTCTAAACTCCCTCCTCTGAGCCCCACATTCACCCACATGGGAACATGCACACAGAAGCTAACACTCATGCACTTCATACACATAGAAATCATGCATGCAATGCATAACACACCCTCACAAAAGAGCAATAATGATGCCAATAGTAAGTCCAGCAACAATGGCTTATTAAAAGTCTTTTATTTATAAATTCCCTTTACACCACAGCCTTTTAGATGAGTTGGAAAGCACTCAAGTTCCAATTGACTCGTAATATGCATAAATAAATTGTAGTTATTATTATCTCTGAACATTATTATTCTCTTCTATGAAGAGAATTAAAATGCATAATTCTTAGTCAGTATCCTTACAAATGCACTGCCAAATAAATTTCTCACTTTTGAAAGATGACCTTTCTAACTTTCCTCTTATACAGACACTGGGCACAACATGTAATTGCAGTTTCACACTCTCTCCATCCACTCTAAATCAATTATTGCCATAGCATTCCAATTATTACATTGGCCAAATGAGTAAGTATTACCATCCAGTAAACCTTCTGTGATAAATCTATGCCTTCAAAACCTTTCCATTTTGGTGCCATTTATTCTTTAGGCAATTATTACTCAATAAACATTGAGAAACAAACAAATAAAGGAATAAAGTATATGGGAATGTGGAAGTAAAAGTATTAAAATAAAAAATGATAGTCAATAAAATATCAATAATTATCTGGAAATCTCCATGTACTTCCTTCCTTCCTTCTCACTGGTAGTAATCATTGCCTGAATTATTTCTTTATTGTTTTCTGAACAGTATTACTAAATTGTCACTCCCTAGGGAATGATTTACAGTTACAGAACAATTGCAGATATGGGACAGACACTTTCCTTGTGCCCCTCACCATTTTTCAGAATTTATCTTTAAAAATGAGTCAGATGAAGATATTTGCAGTTAACCAAATGACAGAAGCAGCTGACCCCTGTTGTTGAATTAGCGAAGGGTGAAAGAAGCTGAGGAGAAGGGCAATCCTGTAGGAGGACCAGCAGTCTTAATCTGGACCCCCGAGATCTTTCAAACACCGGACCACCAAACAGAGAGCATACACCAGCTGGTATAAGGCCCTGACACACATACAGTAGAGGACTGCTGGGTCTGTGTTCATTCAGAGATGATGCATGTAACCCTCAAGAGACTGGAGTCCCCAGGGTGTTTAGAGGTCAGGTGGGGTGGCAGGTGTGGACATTCATGTGGACACAGGGTGGTGGAGTGGAGGTATGGGATGTGGATATGAGGTGCATGGGGGGCAGGGAATGGAATATGGAGTGTAAAAAATAAATTACAAATAGAATTAAATTTAAAAAATAAAGATTATCTACATAGTAAATTAACATGCTAAATGGTACACATTTAAGGAATTAATCTCATTGCATTATTTTTGACCTATATTTCATGCTTTGTTGAATACCTTCATTTTTCCCATAATGAGATTGGAATTGTGTGTTTCACAGAAGAGATGTACAGGGGTGCCAATCTCAATCCATTGAATTCAGGGCATAGGCAGTGTGACTTGCTACTAATTGTCTAAGCTAGGAGTTGTCGAATTTGTCTATAATGGCCTCCTTCAGTCACTTAGTCACTGTCTGGAGAACACATACTAAGAACAAGGAAATGAAAACCCATGCATTTTTTTTTTTTTTAATTTCCGAGGTAGAGCTTGATTGTGTAATATATGACCCAGTACTTGTTATGTAGCCCAAAGAAGTCCCAGACCCTTGAACGCTGGTTATTGCCGAGATGCACCACTACTTTTGCTAAAAATATTCATTATGTTATACTCAGTCAGATTCCTTTACCTATTTAATGCACTTAGATTACTTTGTCATTTTTATACCCTAGTTGACATTGTCATTGTCATATGTATAACTCATTGTGTCCCATGTTGTACAATGTTGAGAAAGACAGTGGTACATGTTCCTAGTTCACTGCTACTCAGTTACTTTCAATACCCTTACAATGTTCTTTGCTTAATATATTCAATCTTCTTCTCTCTCTGAACCCTCAAAAAACACTGGCCTCTTTTTAGTCCCTAAAGCAGTGCCTCTTCTAGATTTCATGTTTTGCAGTAATGTGTTTAGCGTCTTCAGGTCTGCTTCTTTTATGTAGAAGTATTATGTTTCCCTTGTGCAGAGTTTATGCATCATAGTTTCCATTGCTGGCTGAATATTACATTTATGGATTTTCCAGTCAGTACTTCTACTCTTCTACTAAAGGACAGCTTGGCTTCTTTCATTCTTTGATGAACTAATTTGATGACTGATGCTTTTTCTTAACATTTACAGATGAAATATCGATATATAATTACTGACTTTTTCTGTTTAGCACATTTAAGCTTATAATTGAGTAATTCATTATAATGCTCAGTTCAAAATAAAATATTTCTAATTTTGTAAAAGATCTATTTTCATATTAGGCTGATCAATGAAGCAATACTATTATTTCAATGATGCCCTAATGAAAAGTTTGGTTTTCCATTCAGTTTCTTCAATTTAAAGATTATCATCAAGATGTTCTATCCCTTTTCTACGTCATTGTGTCCCATAAATAATGCCTTTAGTCAATTACTTACTCTTATATGATAGTCATTATAGTTAAAATTAGATTGTCCATGTGATTACTATTCCTTTCATTTTATAAGGTTATTGGAAAGTATTGTTTTCTATAATCATCAAATCATCTCATCACATAAAGACCTACATGAAAAATATTCAGGCTAATAAACAAGAAGAGTTTGTGTCAGAATGCATTCCTTTGCCATGTATCTCTATTTCTATGGCTCTTTGGCCTGTATCTCTTAAATTGGGTAATATTAAATTGAATGGCATTAAAATATTTCTATCACTCTCCAGAATGGTAATATACTTTTTACTAAATACCTCAAAGATTTTTAATACTTAATCTTTATTTTTTTAAATTTATATTATTATCTAATATTTAGAAACCAGAAAATTATAAGTAACCAGAATTTATACTTGGTAAATATAGCTCAATATTTTGTAATTTATTTAAAGAAGGTCATAAATAATAAATAATGTTTCAAAATAAAATTTGCTTATAATAATGCAATTTGGAAGGCAGTGCATGAATAACCATATCCCACTTTTTTGAAATGCCTTTTAAAATTCTAAGCTTAGAAAGTGACAAGCCAACTATATTTGTCAGGGGTCAAAAACTATAATATAATATAATCACTGTGATAAGCAAATGCTCAAACTGGCATTTGCCCTGGAGGTATCTTTTGATAACTGTTGACCTAGATTCTGGGATATAATGACCAAAGTGCTTAAAGGAAGGGATAGGATGCAAAATCTGGAACCTCCGCAAACAGATGAAATTTTAAACCATCATTAAAAGCTCAATGAACTCCAAAATGAGAAACACCCACATACAAATAAAGTAGGTTAAAAATAATCTGGTAAAGATGAGAATAATAGAACTTTAAAATCTCCTTTAGGAACTTTTGGAAAGGAACCTACACCCAAAGAGCTTTCTAGCTACAAGTAGCAACAGCAGTATGGTTCAAAGGGAAGTAATGGGAAAAGTGTTCCAGCTAATCTCAGTTACTATTTTCACTAATGTGCACTCCCAGAGACATGTTGTATCATCATTTTATCAACATGTCTCAGAAAAAGTAAAAAAGTTACACTTCTGAGGAGGGACTGACTAAAGATATTGGTGAATAGAAGAAATAGAAACTAGTACATTTAGTGCTTGACAAATTAAAATTGTAAGGTTGCTGATATTTTTAGAAGTCTACTTTGGGACTTTTAAATGAAAGTTAGTTTCATTCAAGACAACAAAGAGAGGAAGGCAGTCTACAGGAAGAAGCAATGCTCCAGGGACAAGGCTTTCCCTAGTTACTAGAAGACTGAGACACAAAAGCAAGGAGAACAGTCTTAGTGTTGAGCTAGAGACACACTCCATACAAATGTGCATTTCATGAATGAGGATAGAAAGTAAGAGTTTTAAGCAGATACGTGATTCTCATGAAGAAAATTGAAAAACTAACACTCTCAAAATCATTTTAAAAATCTGTGTACTTAAAGAATTAAGAATTTATCTTACTTAATGTAAAATATTGAAAGGTAGAATTACAAAAATGAAAGAGCATACATGGACAATTTTACATAAACACTACTTATATCAAGTACTAAAATTGCATAAATTGTAATATAAAATTTAATGCATGGATATATTTATGTAAAGGTTGTCATGTTAAAGAGAAGTAAACAAAAATATTGTTTAATTAAGACTATAGAATATTAAATATGTCCATTTTAATATCTGGAATAAATACAAAACCAAGAAAGTACTGAGAATTTGAAAAAATAGAAAAAAGAAATATTAAAAAAATTAAATGTTCAAAAGAAAATTGAAGGTTAAAAATAGAATAGGATGAAGATAAATCATAAAGCAAGATATGAGGATGGTTAATCCATGAAGTTTATTATCTCAAGAAGAGTAAAGGAAAAAATTCTTCAGGAAACCATGATTAGCAGATTAAATTTTAAAACATCTGGAAATATTTAAAGCCAAATAAATGTTTGCCATTGAAATAATTTTAAAAACTTAAAACATGAGGGATTTAATAAACCAACAGCATAGGAAAATGTAGAGTAAGAAAACAAAAGGACAGAAAATGATTTTGAATGGGATAGAAAATAGGCAATCCAACAACTAAATGGATAATATGCTGTATATGTTTATTAAACTCTCTATTAGAAATATGCCCATAGTGATCAAAGCTAAAATTCACTAGGATGAGAGGACTTAGCAAACTCTATGTGCTCTAGTAAAAGAGTCTCAACTTGTTTAAGCAAAGACATGTGCACCTACCACTGGCAGAAAAGAATTAACAACAAGCACATTAAGGCTGCCATACATGAGGATAAGCAGAATTCAACTCCTTTTACATATAATTATTTTCTTACAATACAAATTAATTGCCAGTCTGAAAGTAGAGTAATGAAAATTTTTCAGTGGTGAGAACACCAAACACTAAGCCACAGGGAAAATTAATTTTATAGTTACCTAAATTTACATATTATTTGCCTATCCTGGAGCATGAGCCATCTACCAGGTGTCACACTGAGAATTCCCTGGGTTAAACTTGCAAGTTAGCATATATCTCAATACTCATGGGAGGAGCGGCTTCTTTAAGTAGATGGCTGATAATAAAGAGACGCACAACTGGTAACTGGAAAGAGAAGGGACTACAGAGCTTGCAGCTTCCATTAGATTTTCCTGCTCTCCCTTCAACTGAAACAGGGCCATTGTAATGCCCAACTGCTCCAAATTCTACAACACATATGCTGTACAACGTAATATAACCAAAGCACTAAACCCTTCCTTTTTATTTTTTATTTTATTTTGTTTTTACTTTTATTGGTTATTTTATTTATTTACATTTAAAATGTTATCCTTCTTCCCATTTTCCCCCACAAGCCTCCCTCCCTCTGCCTCTATTAGGGTGCTCCTTCACCCACACACCCACTTGTGGCTCAGCACCCCAGCATTTCCCTATCCTGGGTCATCAAGCCTCCAAAGGACCAAGGGGCTCCCTTCCCAGTGATTCCAGATAAGGCAATCCCCTGCTGCACATCCAGCTTAGGGTCCTAGGACCTGACAGGGAGGACATTAGGGGAAAGGCCCAACAAAGGGGAGAGAGAACCTGTAAAGACCATATCCAGTGGATAGGCACGGTCCCCAACTGAGGGATGGGGCCACACACCCTTCTCAAAAATATTAATGCAGAATTTCTCATGTATAAAGGAAATGTAGGGACAAAGAGTGGAGCAAAAACTGAAGGAAAGGCCATCCAGAGACTGCCTTATCTAGGGATCCATCCCATCTCCTGACATCAAACCCAGACACTATTGCAGTGCCAAGAAGAGCTTGCTGACAGAAACCTGGTATAGCTGTCCCCAAAAAGGCTCTACCAGAGCCAAAATAAAACCTTTCTTGTTCCAGAAAACATCTTGACCAACAACTAGACTAAAACCTACATCACATTTTCCATATATGTGCCTGAAAAGTAATCAGTTTACTTATGTTTCTTAATTTGAAATAAAATTTATCAGGTATGCTAATTGCTCCACAGCTTCTTTCCTTAATCATCTTTTAGAGCAGAGGTGTGGAGCAGTCTTTAAATGCAAAAACAGAGTTTTAAAGGTTTATTAAGATACAAATTACTTAAAATTAATGTATCAATTAAAATACTATAATAAGTAAATTTAAGATGTTATATAGAAACTAGTAACTATCAATAAAGCATTGTTAAAATAGATTTGAAAAAATTACTAGTATAGGAACTGCAAAGAAAATATGACAATATATATTTTTCAACATTGAAATTATTCACAGTATGCTTTTACTGAGACAATCTAATCTATAAACATATACATTTGTGTTTGTGAAAATATTTCATATGTATATGTAAAATAATATGAATGTCATTGTGTATTCATAGAAAAAGTTGAGATTGCAGTAATGAGAGGAGATATACATTCAGGAGTACTTCCCATTTTCTACAACAATCTAAGCTTTCTTTTCCCAGCAAACTGGGAGGAGCATGAACTTTCAATTTTGCTTAGGGTTAGAAAAACAGTAGCAAAAGGGAGACAATCAAAATCCTCTATGGTCCTCATCACCTCAAATGTATGGAGGCACTGATGGAAAAAAAATTTTTTTCAGTAGTGTTACTAAATCATAGCTTACTGTCAGAGGATCATTTCTGAGGAGCATTGGTATAAATCATAGTGTGTGAACACCCAACGACTGAAGCTCATATGTGAAAACCAAGAAAATGTATGCCCCAGCTCAAAAGGAGAAGTTGGCCTTTCCTTTGCCACTATGTCCTAACTAGATAACACAAAATCCATTAATAGATGTATTTGATGATATCCACTGTGGTAGTTTGAATGAGAATGACCCCAAATAGGCTCAAATATATGACTGTTTGACTCTGAGATGTGGACATACTTAGGAAGGATTAGAAGGTGGGGTGCATGTTGGAGGCAGTATGCCACCTGGGGTGATTCTTGAGATTTAAAAAGCCCATGCATGTCCAGTCTTTCTGCCTGCAAGTTATGCATCACACATGATATCTTAAGCACTTCTCACTTCTCTTTCTGTCTCTGTCTCTGTCTCTCTGTCTCTGTCTCTGTCTCTGTCTCTCTCTGTCTGTCTCTCTGTCTCTGTCTCTGTCTCTGTCTGTCTCTGTCTGTCTCTCTGTCTCTCTCTGTCTCTCTGTCTCTGTCTCTCTGTCTCTCTCTCTCTCTCTCTCTCTCTCTCTCTCTCTCTCTCTCTCTCTCTCCTCTCTCTCTTTTGAGACAGGGTTTCTCTGTATTGCCCTGGCTGTCCTGGAACTCACTCTGTAGGCAAGGCTGGCCTCGAACTCAGAAATCTACCTGCCTCTCCATGACTGCTTGCCACTGTATTTACAGAATGATATTCATGGACTAACCTTCTAACCTCTGAAATTATAAGCCAATTCTATGTTTTATATTTTTCATTTGGCAGGGGTTGTTTGTTTGTTTGTTTTGCTTTGTTTATTGGTCATGATGTTTTCTCAAAGCAATGGAAAAGTAACTAAGAATGCACCCACACTACTAGTGGTAGAGTTCATCTAAGTTTCTTCATTTAAATCCTATTCTCATCCAGAGATATTCTCACAGATACACCATGAGATAATGCTAATGGTCTCCTCTTAGCACAAATTGGCACATAAGCTTAGCTGTCATATTACCTCCAATAAAATGAGGTTACAAATCCAAGTCAGAGGACAGTAAAATTAATATAAAATTCTTGACACTTGGCTGAGACATTATAAAGATAGTAGAGAATCTTTACTAAATGTGGTTCTAGCCAAGATATATACAAATCTAAGAGAATAGAATCCAACTAATACCAAAGGTTTCATGGGGTAAAAAGGTGCTAGCACACAAGTAACTTAACAAACAGTTTTAAATATCAAGTGATTATCAGTTGGTATAGCCTTTGGATGGTATCAATATTTATCTACATTCACAAATATCTTTTCTATAGAACAGGGCATAAAACTTTGAAAAGAAAATGTCATCATGATCCATCCACCTGCTCCACAAAACATCACAGTCTAAACAAAAAATTGAAATAAATGCGTGCCCCAAATAGTAATTTAGTATGTGTGTCTATTTCATTGTTATGGAAAAGCTACTTCCCTATACTCCATTAAATACTTTATGGGAAAATGCACAAGTGTGGGTGTTTGTATATTTGAAAATAATGGAAAACTAAAAATATATCTCAAATTTTTGAAAAGAAAGATTCAAGATTATTAAAAATAGACTTTCTGATTAAATATTTTCTTTCAGCAATAACTTTCAAAGTAAATGGCTAACTTGAAAATTCAATAAGGCACATTTTATTTTCTTAGTGACATAAGTGTTAATATAATAGTGCATAATTTTATTGTACACAAAGAGATTAATTTACAGTTTCATTAAAGTGTGTCATCAGGTATAAACAGATGCATGTTATACTATTTTTATATTTTACAGATTTGACTTTGATAAAATTAGACTATCTGATTAGATATGAATAGTAAGGTATGATTTATGAGAGAGTAATTCAGGAGATGTAATTCATAATTGAATTACTTTAGTCAAGATATTGTTAATGCTCAGTGCCTTATAAAGTATTCCATATTTTTTTAAAATTTTTACAGGTCAAGTATAAACAAGACTTTTCAAGTGGAAATTTTTTCTAATAGGCAATGATATATCATTGGACTGAATTATTTGATATGATCTTTTAAACCATATTTTAGCAAAATTATATTGTTAAAAATATATCAATACAAAGCTTTACAAACAGGAACCATAAAGAAAACTCTGTATTGTTTTGTCAGAAAAGATAAATTAACATAGTAAACTTAGGGTAGTGATCTCATTTAGATATTTGGGACTTGAAAGCATGAATAGTTGAATACTCTGTGGAAGAAAATAACAGATAATCTTTTCCAAGGTATAAACATTCCTGCCTGAATATGAAAGATAGTGTAATATGATCCCCATGTGTTTTTTTTCTTTGTTGATAAGTTTCTTAATAGATGAATTCTAACTGGGTTTAATTCATAAGAAGAATCTTCAGGTATTGGATGACTAGAAACCCCATGGGGCATTTACAGTGGAATACAAATTTCATATACATCCAAAGTTTCCATTTAGCCGTACTTGGTAGGAGGATTCAGTGTGGAAATGTGTTCACTAGTACTTTGAGCTCCAAGTATAAACACATTAAGAGAAAGTTGACATCAGCACAATATCAAGGAAATGTGTGCACCTCAGTTCAAAAGGAAGAATAGTAAACCTGACCTTGGGCTGCCACAGTGGTGATTTACAAAATGGAAGCAGCACTCTGATGAAAATTCATTTCTCATTAGAATGAAGCAGGAATACAGAAAGCACTCACTATAAGGGATTGACTTATTAACATAAAATTGTCCAGGTAAACAATACAGGACAAGTAAGTTATTACATATAAACTCTTTTGTCTACTCGTAATAAAGTAGATAACATGCATGATCATTTAAAGAATTAAGTACAGGCAAAATGCCAAGCTGCTTATTTGAAATAAGATAATTCCTCAACATCCAAATAATAAACACACGGAGATAAAGATAGCATTAGTCATATATAAACTTAAAAACATTAAGATGTAAAAATAACTTATCAAATACATAAAATGTACAAGATACATCCTTTTTCTCCTTAAAATATCCAATGTTTACTACATTAAATGATATGTTCTTGACTTAAATATTTCCTGTGTTGCAAATATAATATGAATCAAAACATATTCATATAAAACAAAGGAATTAAACTATATTAATAACTTTCATCAACTTACTTTGGTTTCTTGTCCTATTTTTCAAAAGTAGGTAAGAATTATAGGGAAGACTCAGAAGAATTTCCTTTTAAAGGGATTTTTAAAACACCTAACATCTATTTTAAGCAAAAGAGATTTGAGCATGAATATCTACTTTCGTTTTTTGTAAATAAGCTCCATAATTTCATGAGATCTAGACTTTATCTAAAAAGATTATCATAGTATATATTTAAAATTGATAGATATATAGAGTTACACATGCAGATAATTTGATAGATGGCAATATAATTGATAACAGACATGAACAGTAAGCTTACTGATTACCACTTAAACACACATAAAATATTTAGTATTTATCAAATTATTTGCTCAAAGTTACACAAGTCAAAATAAACTCGTAATCATTATAACATATTTCCAAGAATTTTCTTAGATATACTAAGTTATAACTTTTGGTGATTAAGTATGGCAATCTATCACTTTACTAAACTCATGGTTGACATATATGTGCGTAAAGCTGGAGATGACTACTGTCATAGGAGTGAGATGCTTCTTGTTATATGTTTTTATCAACAATTTTGTAGTTCATGTGGAGGTCAGCATCACAGAAGTAGGCTAAGAGAGGAGTATGGGCAAGTGCATTAAATAAGGCTTTAGGTTTTTATTAGATATTTTCTTTATTTACGTTTCAAATGTTATCCCCTTTCCTGGTTTCCTCAACAACAAAAAAAAAAACCCTAGCCCCTCCCCTTTCTCACCAACCCACCCACTCCCTCTTCCTGGCCCTGGCATTCCCCTACACTGGGGCATAGAGCCTTCACAGGACCAAGGACCTCTCCTCCTATTGATGACCAACTAGGCCATCCTCTGATACATGTGCAGCTGGAGCCATGAGTCTTTCCATGTGTACTCTGGTTGGTGGTTTTGTCCCTGGGAGCTGTGGGGGTACTGGTTAGTTCAGGTTAGTTCACTGTTGTTCTTCCTATGGGGCTTCAAACCCCTTCATCTCCTTGAGTGCTTTCTCTAGCTCCTTCATTGGGGACACTGCTCAGTACAATGTATAGCTGAGAGTATCCACCTCTATATTTTTCAGGCACTGGTAGAGCCTCTCAGGAGGCAGGTATATCAGCCAAGCATTTGTTGGCATCCACAGTATTGTCTGGGTTTGGTGACTATATAAGATGGATCCCCAGTTAGGGCAGTCTCTGGAAACTACACTCTAAAAAAGGCAAGAAAATAATCTTTTAACAAAATAAGGTTTTATAAGCCAGTACTGGTAGCTGCTTCCACACACACTCTATTGTTTACAATTGATTTATCTGTGGACCATGCTTTACATAAAGATGCTGTCTTCATTAGGGTTACTATTGCTGTGATGAAATGCCATGACCAAAACAACTTGAAAAGAAAAGGCTTTATTTGGCCAAAATATCCTGGATAACAACAGTCTACTAAGGGAAACCAATGTAGGTACCTGGAGTAAAGAGTTGGTGCTATGACCTCCTAGGATGCTGCTGCCTACTCGCTTGCTCCTCATAGCTTGGTCAGTCTGCATTCTTATAAAACCCAGCATCACCAGCCCAAGGATAGCCCCACCTTCTATGGGATGAACCTTTCACATCAATCACTAATTAAGAATAGTGCTTAAGAAGAAAGAAGACCAAACTGTGGATGTTTCAGTCCTACATAGGAAGGAGAAGAAAATAATCCTACATAGAAGGGGAAGGTGAAAAGGATCTAGGAGAAAAATAGGAGGGGCAGGGGAAAGAGGGTCATGATCAGGTATTGGAAGGGACAGGAGAGAAGTACAGACGGTCAGAAAATCACATAGGAATATGTACCAGTCGGCGCGAGAAAGTCCCAGACACCAGGGAATTAAGAGGTTCCCAGGACTCAATGGGAACGTCTTTAGCTGAAATATGCAACAAAGGGAAGATGAGCCATGTAGAAACTACCTCCAGTAGATTGGCACAGCCCCTAGTTGAGGGATGGGACATTGGCCCATCTCAAAATTGTTAACCCAGATATGTTCCTGTCCAAAGGAAAGGCAGGGACAAAAGTGGAACAGAAACTGAAGAAAAGGCCATCCAGAGACCACCCTACCTAGGGATCTATCCAATCTGCACACACCAAACCTAGACAATATTGCTGATGCCAAAAATCGATTGCTGAGAGAAGAATGGAATGGCTGTTCTGAGAGATTCCACCAACACCTGACAAATTCAGATGCAGATATTCACAGTCAACCATCACTGATACCAGGGACCCGAATGGAAGAGCTAGGGGAAGGACTGAAGAAGCCAAAGGGGATTGCATCCCCATAGGAAGAACAGTATCAATTAACTGGACCACCCAGAGCTCCCATAGACTAAACCACCAAGCAAAGAGTGTACATGGAGGGATTCATGGCTCCAGATACATATATATAGCAGTGGATAGCCTTATCTGACATCAATGGGAGGGGAGGCCCTTAGTCCTGTGGAGGCTCAATGTCCCAGCGTAGGGGGTACACTAGAGAGGTGAGGCCGAAGTGTGTGAGTGGGTGAAGGAGCACCCTCATAGTGGGAAAGGGGAAGGGAAGGGAGAGGATGGATGAGGGTGTGTGGAGGGGTATCCAGGAAGGGGATATCATTTAAAATGTAAACGAATAAAATGATTAGAAAAAAAATGTAAAAAAAAAAAGAGAGAGAGGAGAAAGAAAGAAAGAAAGAAAGAAAGAAAGAAAGAAAGAAAGAAAGAAAGAAAGAAAGGAAGGAAGGAAGGAAGGAAGGAAGGAAGGAAGGAAGGAAGGAAGGAAGGAAGAAAGAAAGAAAGAAAGAAAGAAAGAAAGAAAGAAAGAAAGAAAGAAAGAAAGAAAGAAAGAAAGAAAGAAAGAAATTATGGGGCCAATATTATAGAAGCTATTTTTCTTTGATTATCATACAGCAGATTTATTTTTAATAGATTCTCATTTCATTCAATACATCTGGACTACAGTGTCCCTCTCTCTACTACTCCCAGCTCCCCCATCTCCTTTCTCCACAATGTTCACCCCCATACCCCGTTTTCTCTTGAGAAAAGAGCAGGTAGAGGCATTTTTTTAAACTGAGGTTCTATCCTCTCCTGACATGAAATTAGCCAGCGCAGATGCTCTGTGATCTATTCTTATTTTGGCTGTACAAGAGAAAGCATCAACTTTTTCCTCGTTCTAAATACAGGAAAGTAAAATATGAGTTTAAAAAGACAGTTCATGGGCTGGAGTGATGGCTCTATGGTTAAGGGCACTGGCTGTTCCTCCAAAGGTCCTGAGCTCAATTCCCAGCAACCATATGGTGGCTCACAACCATCTGTAAAGGGATCTGATGCCCTCTTCTGGTGTGTCTGAAGACAGAGACTTTGCCTCACATACATAAAATATAGTAAATGATTAAAAAAAAAAAAAGGCAATTCATGAAGTCTCCAGGATTCTATGTCCCTCCCAAACAAGATCAACATCTCTGATAATGAGTCCTACAAATTATTATTTCTCATAATAATAGTCTCAGTGGGGTTTCCTGTAGTTTGAATTAGATCCTGTAGCTAGCCAATGATTTCTAGCTAAAAGTTAAAGCTCCTTTATCTAATATATTCTACTCGGTTTAACTCAGGGTATTTTGCTTCTTTTTCTTTAATAAAAAGTTCAGCCCTCTAAGAATTATGTTTGTGAAGAATTGTACCAATCTCAGTTCTCAGAATGAAGAACTTATATGCTGAAAATCTGACCTTCCAGGAGAGAAAGACAAGTCATAATGTATGTGTGCACCGAGACCAGTGGTGGAAGTTTTCTGTCTTTCTTCACTAAGGCTATGCTCAGGGTGAAAGAGAGGGGACTTCAGCTCTTGGTTCACTTCTGTTTTGTTGAGTTTTAAATAATCAACTTCACATTGCTATTTTCCTTGCTTTAATCAGAGCTTTTCTCAAATGGTAATGTTGTTTCACAGACTATGAATATGTTAAACTTTCTAGAGCAAGCACCTCACAGTTTTCCATTTGCTTGGTCATTCAACATTGTTTGGTAAGAAGTAGTTAATAGCTACTCATTTTCATCATGTGATATAAGCTAGTCTCTCTCTCTCTCTCTCTCTCTCTCTCTCTCTCTCTCTCTCTCTCTCTCTCTCTCTCTCTCTCTCCTCATTTTTTTCCTGGATGCATTGTTTTTCTGTGTAATAGCCCCGGATATCTTAAAACTCCATTTGTAAACAAAGCTTGCCTAGAACTTTCTCAAATCAGCAAGCTCCTGCCTCCTGAAAAGTTAGATTAAAAGCATGTACCATACACCATGCACCACCAATGCACCACCATACTCTCTTGACTTTTACTCTAGTTTTTTACATTACTTTTGTACTCTTGTGATGAGCCATACAGTTATATTCCTTGAACAAAAAGTTTGAACGATAAAGTTCTTTCTTTCTTTCTTTCTTTCTTTCTTTCTTTCTTTCTTTCTTTCTTTCTTTCTTTTTTTTTTTGATTTTTGTTTTGTTTTGTTTTGTTTTGTTTTGTTTTGTTTTGTTTTGTTTTTGATTGTTTTTTTCAAGACAATTTCTCTGTGTAGCCCTGCCTGTCTGGTTCCACTTTGTAGACCAGGTTGGCCTTGACCTCAGAAATCTGCCTGCCTCTCCCTCCCAAGTGCTAGGATTAAAGGCCTGTGCCACCACCACCTGGCTGAGTAATAAAGTTCTTAAAAATAAATAATTTTATTAAAGTTTCAGAATAATTGTAAATATTCTGGCATATGTTAAACATCTTAGAGTTTCTTGAAGAAAAAAGAGCTAAAATATAAATGTTAGTTATTATATGTTTATGTCATAAAATCTGTGTCCTTATTTAAATAACTAAGGTAAATTAAATCTAATAATTATTCACTGAAAACTAAACCCAAGATGGGACAGACAACTAGCAGAAATTATAAGCAAGATCACTATATTCATTATCCCAACCAATTAATAGAATCTTTTTATAAATTTATTTGTAAACAAATCTTTATAATAAAATCTAGGTTTTTTCATTATACAAAATACAGTATTGAATGGCTAAATATAGTTATATTAAAAGTGATTTTTTAAAGTCTAAATATAATCCTTTAATTTTTTTATAAGTATCTGACCATGAGTTAAAGATTCTGTGGGCCTATTCAGATAAGTTATTGTAATAACACTTTCATAGTTAAAAAATATATTCTTTATTTTAAAAACAGTACTTGAGATATCATTATGTTTATTTTGTTGATTTTTCTGTCATATATTGCTCAATGTTTGCATATGATAATCAGATCATAACTTGTCTTGTGATATATATATATATATATATATATATATATATATATATATATATATATATATAAAACATTGTATCTACAGAACGGTCTCAAACTGTCGATCCTCATGTGTCAGTCTTCTGAGTGCTGGAGTTAGAGCTTATAAGTCAACTGAGTTTTTATTTATTTATTTTGTTTGTTCTATACTTCTTTAAAGCCTTTAATACCCTAAATATTTAGAAATTTAAATTATAATAATCTTTAAGAAATATGTATTATAAATGTACTTTCTTTAATAATTAAACATCACACAGCTGTTGGTACAGGTAGCTCCTCAGTGTCCTGTTTTTTCTAAGAAGTTCATGACTTTGGTGTTATTGACTTCAGTGTTTAAGTCTGAGAAAAAGTAAAGGGTATAAATATTATTTATTCTAGTTCCTATTGCCAGTATCCACACAGAGTTTCATTAGTCATTTGTTTTATTTAAGCATTTTTTTTGTAATACCTTATATGTAATTCTTATATTGCCTCAATTTCAAAGTAAAATTCATTATAATATTTTTCTGTCTTGTTTGTCATTTATATCTTAACATTTTACATTATCCATATATACCTCAGATGTCATTTGAGATCATTTAAATTTTTTATGGATATATAACCCAGAGACACATACATACTAAGCAATCACCCTTTCAATGATCTGTATCTCCAACCTGCTTATGTTTTTCACTAATATTTCTAGATAACTTATATTCTGTCTTAAAGAACTTCATTTGACACTTTTGAAATTGGTTTATGTGTTACATATTACATTATGAAATTGTTTTCTCTATTATCAAGTAGCTTACAGAGTCTTACAGAGATCATTAAAACACAAACTTAATTCAAGAAATTCTGATATTTGCAATGAGAATAAAGAAGGTAAAATATTTTTTTTGACAAAACTACTTGTCAGTAGGTAGAGTTGTAAACGACTTTTAGAGCAGCAATATTGCTTCTCTGGCAAGAGATCACATGCAAAGATGTTCTAGGTCTGTATGGTCTGGCTGGAATGACCTACCTTTAATCTCTGGATGGAATACAGACAAGCCATTGGTACACACTATTAATCCCCAACAACGTAGGTAATGTTAATTTATAGAAAGAATCAGCCAAGTTTGCAAGTGACTAATTGAGGGGCAGACCAAATGATGGCTCAGGTGACTAATTGAGGGGCAGACAAAATGATGGCTCAGCATATGCCTTACTCACAGAACTAACAGGAAATAGAGGTGATTATAGAGCAGCACATCTATCAGGGTCCTGTCAGCAAGCTATCTCTTATGAGGCTATGCCAGTGCCTGGCAAATACAGAAGTGGATGCTCACAGTCAGCTATTGGATGTAACACAGGGACCCCAATGAAGGAGGTAGAGAAAGTAGCCAAGGGGCTAAAGGGGTCTGCAACCCTATAGGTGGAACAACAACATGAACTAACAAGTAACCATGTAAATGGAGAAATATCTCATAAAAAAGAGCAGCACATACTCTGTCTGCGAGTTGTATCCTGGGTATTCTGTAATTTATAGCTAATATTGACTTATCGGTGAGTACATACCATGAATCTCCTTTTGGGTCTGGATTACCTCACTCAGGATGGTATTTCCTGTTTCAACCTATTTCCCTGCAATATTCAGGGTGTCTGTCTTCTTAATTGTTGAATAATGTTCCATTGTGTAAATGAATTATACTTTCTGTATCCATTCTTCAGTTGAGGAGCTTGTGGGTTGTTTGTAGCTTTTGGCTGCTATGAGTAGGTTGCTATAAAGATACTGGAGCACATGTCCTTGTGTTGTGCTAGACCTTCTTTTGGGTATATGCCAAAAAGTGCAGAATGCCCATGATATAACTTAGAGACCTATGAAGTTAAGCAAGAATGAAGTATGAAAGGAGAATGTCTCAATCCCACTTAGAAGGAGGAAGAAAATAATCACGGGAGGCACAGGAAGGGAGGGACATGTGTAAGAAAGGAGAAAGGGGGGCAGGATAATGTATTGGGGAGAGACAGGAGGGAAACCCAGAAGGCTAGAAGAATGAATAGAAATACGCAGCTGGGGGAGGGGGAGTGTAGAAAATCCCAGAGACCTGGGATGTGAGAGGCATCAAGGCCTCAATAGGGATGTCCTTAACACAACATCGGAGAGATGGAGAAACCACCTCCAGAGGATAGACAGGACTCCAAGTGGAGGGACCAGACCACCCACCCATCTCAAATTATTGACCCAGAATTGTTCTTGTCTAAAGGAAATTCAGGGACAAGAGTAAGCAGAGACTTAAGGAAAGGCCTTCCAAGTGACCAGCCCAACTTGGGATCCATCCCAAATCCAGACACTATTACTGATGCCAGGTCGTGCTTGGAGACAGGAGCCCAGCATGGATGGCTTTGAGATGCTCTAGCCACAGCTCACTGAGATAAATGCAGATGCTCACCACCAGCTAGTGGACTAAACTCTGAGGTTTTTTACTTAATTACTTAAAAAATTAACTATGTGAGAAAATGTTTAAAAAAGAAAAGAGCCTCAGCGTTTGAGTCAGGAATGGGGGGCCAATTCCATGAGTGCAGTTCAGCTGAGTTCAGACAGTGCAGTGCAATTCAATTCATCCTCTCTCGTGACACTGGGGCCAGCAATCTTGATTGCCACAGAGGGCAAAGGATGAGCTTGGGTGAGTGCATCTTTCCCTCACCCACTCTGTCTCATGGGAGATAAGTTGCAGAGACATGTTTACACCCTTAGGTCTATCTCAGCAGCAACCCTCACATCCAGGATCAGCTCTACTATGCTGCCCAGGTAAAGTGCAGGCCCCACTCTCTTTCCTTAAGGTAAATTATACTTTTGTTTTTTGAGATTAGTAACATTATTTTCATATTTTAGTTGTTTGTAAGGCAATACCTGCATAGTCTTCAGTAAAGATTTCCGAGTATTAGAGTTCCATTGAGAGTTACTATAAGAAAACGTGATCTTCCATAATACCTTTCTAATAGAGTAAATGTAGTTTTCCTGGTGCATCCACCTTTCTACTTGAGTCAGTTTCATACACCAATTACTAATTCCTAAGTGGTTGCTAACACACAGATCTATGTTATTCCCAAAACATTGCAGTACCAAATGAGACTTACCAGACTCTTCATAAGAGAGTGGTATGATTGAGATGTCTCCTATAAGTTCAGGCATTTGATCCTGATATGGGTCCACAGTTGGTGCTGTTGTTTGGGAGAGCTTAGGAAGTATGCCCTTCTAGAGAACATACACCACTTTGAGGCTTCAAAGCGCAAACCATTCTCCATCTCTCCTCCCCCTCCCCATCTTGACCTCTCCCTTTCTCCCTCCTCTCTGCTTGCATTTTGAGATGTGAGACCTCAGCTCTTAGATTGCTGACTTCTCTAGTTGTCCTGTATACTTGGTACAACACTTCCCCACCAAGATGGCAAGGAACTCATCTCTTTTGGACCATAATTCAAGTCATGTTTTCTCTCTGAATTGTCTTGGTTATGTTGTTTTATTACACCAATAGAAAATTAACTAATACAGAAGTTTGTCTAAAGACTCCAGTATATTCTTGTCATAAATACCATGAACAAAATCAAGTTGAGGAGAAAAGTTTTTTTTTTCTTTTTTGTTTATTTGTTTGTTCTGTTCTGTTTTGTTTTGTTTTGTTTTGTTTTGTTTTGTTTTTTCACCTAGATAACAGTTCATCATAAAGGTAAGACAGAGTAGGAACTTAAGGTAGGAATCTGGGGTAGGAACTTACACAGGGGCTACAGAGGAGTGGTACTTACTGGCTTTATCTACATGGCTTAGTCTGCCTGATATACAAACTGACACTACCTGTTTAGTTATAGCAGCACCCATAGTGAATTTTTCCTATCAGTCATTAATGAAGAAAATACTCCATGACTTACTTACAGTCCAGTTTTATTATTTTCTTAACTGAATGAAATATCATCTTTCCAGATGTGCTTGGTTTCTTTTGAGTTAACTCTCTCTGTCTCTGTTTCTGTCTCTCTGTCTGTATTTCTGCCTCTGTCTCTGTCTCTGTCTCTCTCTCTCTCTCTCTCTCTCTCTCTCTCTCTCTCTCTCTCTCTCTCTCTCTCTCTCATATACACACCCAAACACACAGAGGAATTTTTGTATAATAATTTAATATGGAATTTGATGTGATGAGAAACAAATGTTATTACATTAACATTAGTACTTAATCTTATTAACACGCTTAATATTTCCTTGGGACAAACATTGCATATTAATGTCCCACCACAGTCATTAGTAATAGTTGTTAATGTAAATTATTATAAATAAAATCCCAGAAATAAAAGCCTAGCTACAAAAAACACTTGAAGACAATGTTTTTTCTCTTTATCAATCCATGTGTGTATGTATATATATATATATATATATATATATGTGTGTGTGTGTGTGTGTGTGTGTGTGTGTGTGTGTGTGTGTGTATGTCTTTTGCAACTGCTTAGATTAGGATAGGCATTAAACACTAATATTGAAGGGCCCATAAAAATTGATTTCTTTGGGCATCTCTTCTTTGTAGCCAATAATGTAGAAAACAAGTCTTCAATTTCAAGAACACCTTACAACTGGAATTAGTGGTTCTGATCACAACTGTGTTAAAAAAAAGTCATCAGAAAAGGAATTAAAAGTTTGAGAGGGGAACAGCAGCTTCAGTAATTCATCTACTCTAGGTTCACTTCTCACATTGAATGGCAATTTAATCATCTCTGAGTTTCATCTAAGAGCATTAGGAACCATCCATTTTCAAGTCACTTCACTTTCTGAAAGTGGTATTTGTCTATAACCTTGAAGTTCCTGCACTATGGCAGGGTTTCTGCAGCCATTATAGGACCTGCTACTTCAGCCCTCCAGTCATTTCATATATGAGCATTTTTCTGTGTTTCGGCAATTCTTCTGTATTGCAAATCTTTTATTGTGTATAATTATGGTATAGAACATGAATATTTGAAAATACAAATAAATATTAAAGTGGCTAACATAATAAACCAAATAAGCCTATCCACCATCTCAAAGAGTTAATCATTTTGTTTACACAGCAAAGGCAATTTTTAACTTTCAAAAGTCTACTCATATATCAAAAATAAATTATGTACCAAGAGGTGCTGTGAAGAAGTTATATATATGTATATATATATATATATATATATATATATATATATATATATGGATGAAATGTTCTATAGATATCTGTTAAATCCATTTGGTAGATACCTTTTAGTTTCCATGTGTCTCTGTTTAGTTTCTGATTCTATATCTGTCCATTGATGAGAGTGGGTTGTTGAAGTCTCCCATTATTATTATGTGAGGTGCAATGTGTGCTTTGAGCTTTAGTAAAGTTTATTTTATGAATGTGGGTAACCTTGCATTTGGAGCATACAATGTTCAGAATTGAGAGTTCATCTTGGTAGGTATTTTTCCTTCAATGAGTATGAGGTGTCCTTCCTTATCTTTTTTGTTAACTTTTGGTTGAAAGCAGATTTTATTTGATATTAGAATGGCTACTCCATGTTATTTCTTGGGACCATGTGCCTGGAAAACTTTTTCCAGCCTTTTATTCTGAGGTAATATCATCTTTGTCACTACTGAGGTGTGTTTCCTGTATGGGTCCTGTTTATGTATCCAGTCTGTTATTCTCTGTCTTTTTATTGAGAAATTGAGTCAATTGATGTTAAGAGCTATTAAGGGAAAGGAATTGTTGCTTCCTGTTCCTTTTATTGTTAGAGGTGGAATTATGTTAGTGTGGCTATCTTCTTTTGGGGTTGGTGAAAGAAGAGAACACACAGGGTATGCACTCACTGTTAAATGGATATTAGCCCAAAAGCTCAGAATACTCACGATTCAATTCACAGACCACATGAAGCTCAAGAAGATAGAAGACCAAAGTGTGGATGGTTCAGTCCTTCTTAGAAGGGGGAGCAAAATATTCACTGAAGGAAATGGGGAGACAAAGTGTGGAGTAGAGACTGAAGGAAAGGTCACCCAGAGACTGCCCCACCTGGGGACACCTTCACTGAAGCAGGAGGATGGGGATGGGATAGGGGTTTCCAGGGTGGGGGGACCAGGAAAGGGAATAACATTTGAAATGTTAATAAAGAAAATATACAATAAAAAAAGAAAAGAAAAAGGAGCCAAATAGATACACTATTTTTAACTTTGGATGTCTTGTGGCAAACTAGGCCTTCAGAGCACAACATGTTACTCAGTTGCTACTTTAGGATCATCTCTTCCAGCCTGCTCAGCTTATTTCCTATGTCTCAAAGCAACTTAAAATTACTAGATGGGTTATCTTTACCTAAATTCTTATTGGTATATTTACAAAATACAGGATAATATGAGATAATAGCACAAGTCTTGACTGGCTTTGTCACTTGATTCTCCTCCAGACTGAAAAATGGGGAAATTTTGCCTCATGCCTGACATACAGTGGCCAGATGATCAAGGTCTAGTGATGGCTCCTTGATTTAGATATGCAGCAACTACAGCTCTTTATCTTCAAGTTATGCATTTTCTAATAACTAAAATGTTTATTTGATGGAGATTACAATCCTACTTTGTCACTATTAGAATTTATATCTATGACAAATTTTAGAAAGACGATTTGTTTTGGCTTATGTTTTTTATTGGTCTTTTCCCCACTTTTCTATTTGAAGTGTGAGTCAATTAGAAATATGATTTCTACCAACTGAAATAGAAAGTCACCTAGGCTTAGGTATACTGAGAGTGCCATCATTGGTCAGTCCTAGATACATATACACAAGAGCAAAACAAAAGGAAGTTTTGTATTGGATCTTTCACACACACACACACACGCACATGCACACGCACATGCACACATACACACACATATATATGTATGAATAGATGTATATACATTTATATATGTATATATACACATATATTAAATCTCTCATATATCATAAATATTTATTAGAGAAAGAAATCATATAGACATATATATATGAGAGAGAGAAACATATATAAAAATATATAATGAGAAGTCATTATTTAAGAAAGAGTAGGGAACATAAAAGGAGTTCAAAGGAAAAGGAGGGATAGAATATGAATATAGAATTCATATATGATATTCTGCAACATAAACATTCTAAGTTTCTGCAGAATACACTGTTTATCCTCAAAGTAAGGGGGCTTTATTGAGACCTTACGGCCTGAAGAGGGAGCCCTAAGACAAATACATCTGGTGTGAAAATAATGAGGCTTTGCTGAGATTCGAAGGCATGAAGAGTGGGAGGGACCTGATATATGTATAAAGATGGCCTACTCGGCCATCCGTAGAAAGAGAGGCCCATTGGTTGTGCAAACTTTATCTGCCTCAGTAAAGGGAAACAGCAGGGCCAAGAAGTAGGAGTGGGTGGATGGGGGAGTGGGTGGGGAAGCAGGTGGGGGACTTTTGCGATAGCATTGGAAATGTAAATGAAATGAATACCTAATAAAAAAAAACAAGGAAATGGAAGCAAAGTTGAATAATCATTAAAAGAAATGCTATGCTTCAGTGTTTCCAAGACAATTTATCCAAAGAACTATATGGTAAATGTTTCAAAATTATTTGTAAGCCAGACATTAAGACTTCGATATGATTTTGTGTTATAATTTGTATTGAGAATTTCTGTTATACAAACATATCTTCAAAGATGAAAATATTTGATATTTTAAATGTTTTTTTCATGTGTGGCGATGATAGGATACGAGATTAATATGTTGGTTTGCTAAATCGTCATCAATTGTGTTTCCTCTCACTCAACTTTCAAAAAAAAAAAAAAAAAAAAAACCAAAAGAGATGTGTTTGTAATGGAAGACTTAGACTAATGAGGTTTTTTTTTTCTTGTTTTGTTTTTGTTTGTTTGTTTGTTTGTGTTTTTTATGTTTTGTTTTGTTTTTTACTACACAACCAGCATTTCAAAGGATCTTTGCTGACTGAAATTTAGATTTGGCTTGGCAGATTCTTCCACTGAGCTCAAAGATAACTCTAAATTTGACCCCATATATTTTTCTGACTTCAGATATGCTGTAAAGCATGTGGGATTAATGGGAAACATGAATAAAAAGGTCTTGAGTCCTGAAAAACATCATAAAGCCAGCCAGACTATTGAAATTGGCAGTGGTTGCTTGTAGTGCGTGTCAAATGAAGTTCCAGGCATGCTAGGCCGACAGGTGACATTTTATTTGATGCTTGTGTGTGGGAGGATGCACCCAAATGTTTAAAATCTGCTTTCTACAGCTCCAGTTGTTTTACTCTCCACACAGTTCCTAATAATCACAAAGTAAAGTAATTTTCCATACTTTGAAATGTAGAGAAAAGCAAATAAATATTATTATTGAGGTAATAATAATGAGTAAATGTCAGATGATCTGAACTCAAAATTTGATCTTGCTAACATCAAATTCTTGCTTTTCTGGTGAAGTACAGATAGACCAATGACCATTCTTACACAATGTCTCAGTGTCTCAGCTTGTCCTGATACTGACCCTAGACCTCTGTCTATTTGTTCTCCCACAGCTGCTGCTACTAAGGCTGACCTGTATTGCTTAAGCCTGAGATGACTATTGTGACTCTGCTTCTTCTCATCACGTTTGCCTCTGGATGAAGAACAGGCATGAAAGCTACCATGAAGCTAGGAGCATTGTTGTCAACATTGACAGATAATGGGACATGAGAGGTGACAAGATGAAACAAATGGTTTACCTCCCCATTACTCTTTGTGATACATATTCCATGGGCAGGTTTACTACATCTGGAAAGATACCACGGGCCAAAAAGAAAACAAGCAAACACACACACACACACACACACACACATACACACACACACCCAACCACCAAACAAACAAACAAAAAACTGTATACATTTTTGGGAACCAGCTGCACACCACCACAGATTTATTTTTTACCATCCTATGGTCACTTTCCACATCACTGGAACAAAGACAACTCTTCTTATTAACCTGATAGCCAATTCATTCATCTTAACCCAGATTTTCTTGTCTTTAAACCTTGTTCATAATCAGAAATAGAAGCTGTCGGGTAGAAAAGATACATTCATTCTTTTCCTTACTTTAGCCTTTCATTTAATATTTAATAGTTTATTTTTCTGAGCATTTAAAGTAGGTATTTGACACATGTAAAATTATTATCATTTCCTGTTCTCAAAATAATAGTATTAAAATAAGAATGGTATGAAAGCAAAGATAAGAAGATTTTCCTGATGCTCAGAAAATAAATTCAACAACATGGGGTGACATGGGCAGGACAGTCAGTTCTGTTACATATAAGTACAGATAGTTGACTGAGTTATAAAGCAGGAGGAAAAATGGTGAAATGACTTAGAATGTTACCCAAAGAGACAACAACAGAGCAGAGTTTTAAGATGGGGTTGTGTTCAATAAGCCACAGGGGCAGCAGGAATGGGTTCTTGCAGTATATTAGAGGAAACATTTACAGGTTGGTCAATTTTAATTAAAGGCCTATGCTGAACTTCCTTTATGAACTGCCTACCTCAGGACAATTATACTGAACTTGGTTCTCTCTGAAGCTACATAGCTTGATTAATTCCTTACCAATAATATCCAAGGTAACAGAACACTTCTTCATGAAGCCTCCCCTTTCAAGGAACTAAATAGTCTTCCTATACCCAGTCATCACTTATGTCACCTTCCACCAAATCACTTTTGTTTCATGTATGAAAACTGTGACTATGTGGCTCTTAAATGATTGATGTATTGTCTATTCTTGACTAACAATTTATAAGCTATGTTAAAAGGGAAATGAGTATCATGTGAAATGAGTATCATAGGAAATGAGTATCATATATATATATATATATAAATATATATATACATATATATGTGTGTATATATATATGTGTGTGTGTGTGTGTGTATATATGTGTATATATATATATATATATATATATATATATATATATATATATATGGAGAGAGAGAGAGAGAGAGAGAGAGAGAGAGAGAACTAAATGGTTCCAGTATAAATGACAAAGACAATTTATTCTGGAGAAAAAGGGAAGAGCTCCATTAGAGATATTCACATAGGCTCACCTCTATCTTCGGATGAATAAATTTTAAGGAAGTTAAGGACGGAGTGGATAGGGTATTACAACATCTACAGAGTGGGACGTGAATGTGAAGTGAAACAGCACAGATATCCAAGCAAGTTCACTCCACTGAAACATAGTGAGAATGCCAAGAAACATGAATCTGGTCAAAAACCCACAGATAACCATGCTGTAAGACCTTCTAGCTAGATTTTAACCTCAAAAGCTCAAAGATCATTGGTGGATGCAGTTAAGGAGATGACATGATCAGATTCAAAGTACTTCACCTGTAGGACAAAGGTAGGTGTGGAGTTATGATTGAGACCACTGTGTTGATACTGGTGTGAGATCCCAAAAGAATTGAAAAAGAATGGAAATAACTTAATGCTGGCATATAGGTAGAATTAGTGGTATAATAGAATTATAGGTATATGAGAAAAGACTGAAAAGTATTGACAATTCAAACATACAAAAGTTTACATAAAAGAAAATTCTGGTTATATAATTGGAACCTATTAAATACAAGAAACCAAACAAAAACAGTTCCAGACAGTAAAATTTTTGTGAGACATTTCATTTGAAATTATACTACAAGTGTATAACATTAATGTATAGAAAGACCTAGAAATATCATAAATTCATTGTTTTTAATAGCTTAGTAGTACTCCATTGTGTAAATATACCACATTTTCTGTATCCTTTCCTCTGTTGAGGGGCATCTGTTTTCTTTCCACCTTGTGGGGGGGAGGGTATAGGGAACTTTCAGGATAGCATTTGAAATGTAAATAAAGAAAATATCTAATAAAAAAAAAGAAAGACCTAGAAAACTTGTTAGTATAGGGTACATCTGCCCGAAACTATAATTACCAAAACTTTAAGCAATTATAATAGAAAACATGGTAGATACATCTTGCAAGGTATTTCAGTAAAACAACAAAGAGGAAATATGGAAAGGTTTATCATGCCTATGAGGATAATGTACAAAGTCCTTCCCAATCTTCATAATCCTTTTCTGTAGGCGTAAATGTCTGTCTTATCAACTCCTCTATGCCAGTCCACTCCTGTGCACTGTTCTCTCCTATTGGAAGCCTCCTGACTCCACTTCTCCTTTAATTCCATAGATATATTTGGGAGCTGATGAGATAAGGCATGTTACATGACCACTCTTCAGTGGCAACTATGAAATCTGCAAGTCGATTGCTTTCCTTTGTCACATGAGGTACTTTCCCTTCAGCAGACTGGCATTACTGTGATGGGAAGGACCTTTTAGCAATGACCCCTCTGTCTCTGACACATAAAACAAAATGTGGAGTTTGGTAGCACATTTATATCCATTACTGGAACTAAAACCATAAAAACATGTACTTTCAACTTAGGAAGTCAGTACCCTGGACAGAAACATAACTCATGTGATTCTGTGACAGACAAGGCCTAACTTATATTTCTCAGGAACCACAAAAAAGGCATTTTATAGATGAAATAGGAAACACATGAAAGTACCTCCTTAACAAGTATTTTTATTTGTTCTGATCATGTTAATTCCTCTTCCTGCTAATCTTCTAGATCAACTCATTTCCTTGCCCTGCTAGTCTCTGTATTCTCCCCATTCAAGGTCAATTTGTGCAGCCCAGACATAAAATTGTAACATGGACTACACATTTAGAAAACTGGCATCTCTTGAAACAACACCTAAAAACTGTCAATAATGCCTTGACTGGGCTAGAAAAATATTCGTTAACAAATCCTATGATATTTTCAAAATTGGCATTCCACGATTAAAAACATGAAGTGATGTCAGGACATCTGAATCTCTTTATATATTTGAAGATTCCCTGTTTAAAACTAACTACATATATTCTTCCTCTGAATCACTCATCAGCTAAGATAACCTAGAAAGAATTCATTATATATTTGTCATATTATCCTATGCATCAAATACTTCTTCATCATTTAACCTTTCTAATATAATTATTTATTAAACAGTTCAAATATTTCAGCCATACTCTTAAAAATACAGAATCAGCTTCTCATAATTCAGTATCTAATACTAATTCAGTATGAATCTCAAGAAACTTCCTTTGTTCCAATTAAGGATAATATTTATTTCTGTGCAGAAATAATAAAAGTTTTATGAAAGCCAAAATCTTCCAAACCTAGTTTTACTACTCATCATGGTATATATAAAAAGAAGTTCAATAATCTCACCTCAATTCACTCTTTATATTAGCAGTATACATATCAAATCTAACACTTCGGAAAATGGAGAAACATTCCAGTATGAAGCAAACAACTAAAAATTAAAACTGTCAGAACTTCCAAGTGTCACGTACATAAGACACAAGAATAATTGTGTCTAAATTTGTGTTTGTGCAAAAAATGAATTAATTGCATTATTACATCTATAATATCATCTATTGTAATTATCTAAATGTGTATGCCACTGCTCAAGAGCATGCTCTATCGCCTTAAATATAATTTTCCAGATAGAATAATTGTTTAAGACATGTTCTTTAGATGAATAAAATCAAGGAGATGAATGTGTGTGTATGCACATATACACATAAACATATATGAATATATCTGTAATATATATGTGCATATATGTATGTATGTATATGTGTATATATGTATATATAGTCTCAAAAATTGATTTTGTGAGCTTTAATATAATGATGGCCAAACCTTATCTGAGAAACTGAGAACCCAATACTATGTTTTTGAAGCTGGGTGGGTGCCTCAAGAGTCACATAGTCCCAGAACAGGAATAGCTGTGCCTCACTAAGGTTGCAAAGACCCAGTATGACTCAATCTACAGGGCAAGATGCCTCCCAGTCCAGTAAAGGAAGCCAGAAATTTACTGGAGCCTCACTGATCAACAATGAAAGTTTTGCAACACTGGTTCTACTATCAGCAAGGGAACCCACAGTAGCATCAGCAACAATAACAGGGCAGATCAACTGGGGCAGCAATAGGGAAGGCCATGGGAGCAAAGGTTAGAGTAAATCTTCCCCTAAAATGCCCTGTTTTACTAGGAAGCTACTGGAAGTTACCACCCAGACTTGTGAAAGTGGCCTTTGCCCATCAATCGAGACAACTGGGTCATTTCTTCAGATGAAGCTCCCTACTCAGATGATTCTAATTTGTTGCATGTTGGCATTAAAACCAATCACCAAAACTTGGGGGAGGAGAAGAATATGATCAGAATATATTTAATCTTTAAATTTGTTTTAAATATTATAAATGTTAATTAAAAAGAAAAATAAATAAAACTAAGCAAAACAGAAAGAAAACATAATTAACATATCTAAAGTTGGTATTATAACCATATAGTAACAAATAAATAATGGAGATAAGTAGATGGCTCACCAGACAAAAATCACACAAACATGAAGATCAGAGTTCAGATCCCTAGAAATCCATGTGTGCTGAGTATAACCTGTAATTCCAGCTTCAGAAAGTGGGCATGGGGTTCATGAGATTGTCTAGAAGGATTAGCCATATGAGTGAGATCTGGGTTAGACTGAGGTACCATGACTCAATGAATAAGTTGGAAGAGCAGTCAAGGATTATTCCTAATACTAACTTCATGTTTTACATTCAAGATCTCACACACACACACACACACACACACACACTAGCAAAACTTTTATAGACATACATGCGATACACTAATATACTACACACACAAACACATACATGTATACATGCATATATACATATATACACACTGAAGAAATATGGCATAAAGCATTATGTTATAGAATATACTGATAGAGTGGAAAATGCTAGCTTATTTTAACCTATTTATAAAATATTAGCTTAGTTTTATAAAAATATTCTCACTGAATGCTAAAACAAATTAATTCCTTTAGAGAGAGATTAAGAAATTTATATTAGTTTGCTATTTTTTAATAACCACATACAATTTTCCAAAGTATATAGTTTTGTTTCTCCCTTCATTTGCTTTTGAAAATCTATAAAATATATTGGTTTTAGTAGATATCCTTTAGACTCTATAGTTATCCTAATAAATGTTTATTCAAACATTTATAGTATAATAATTTATATACTAGATATTAAATATATTTATATATTTATAAACATACTCATATGTAGATTTTTTTCACAACTTTAATTTCACATAGTTGCTTTTGAAATTAATTTTGTCCTGGTAGCTCTAATGACTCAGAAATTAATTTACAAATTATCAGATTTAAATGTCCATATAGATCTAAAGAGAGTGGCACTACTGATATATCTATGAGTTATCATGCTAAGAGTTAAAGTGACAGTTATATTTTCTTCATTTTCAAACCCTATTTTGTTGAGTTATGTCTACTACCATAAACATTGACTAGAATATCATCTTTAAAATCTTGTTGAAACTGTCATTTAAGATCACAAAAATGTCTATTGTTAAACTGTAACTTACAAAACATATAAAATCAAATAAGAAACAAGGTAATATTTCTATATTAATTTATATATTTATTAATTAATTTTCCAGAGACACATGCATGATTCATGCATAGATTAGACACCATGCACAGTATTCCAAATACATATATACATATGCACACACATGTACCCAAGGACACTGAAACAGCATGAAGACAATTTCATTGAATATTCCTCTTCATTTTATTGATGAGGTGTGTTGCTTGAACATAAGCCAAATAAAATCTATCTGTTCACTGTACAAAGTCCAATAATAAGAAAAATATATACCTTAATAACTGTATAAAATTTTAATGCTTTTATAATGCTGTTCAATTTTATGTCCATTATTTTTCTCCTAGACATCCAGGGAATGTTTATAAGCCTTCCCATTAATAATTTTCAAACTCAAGCTGTTTTATGTCTGAAATCACTGTCCAAAATACCTCTGCCTTATAGCTGTAGACCCTGAAGAACAAAACAGAGTCAGAAAATGTTGGCATCATTAAGTCCATAATTGTTACAGTTATGTTCTCCAAAATGCAGAATGTTAATGGCTATTTTCAAAATCATTATTCTTTGTAACATAACATTACTTTCTATGTTTTAAAGTCTTTAAGACTCTTCCAAAATACATCATATTGATCTTAATTTTAATATAACATAATCCATTATGGTTCCCTTTCAATGGATTTTTTCATGGCTACTTGCCACAATGTACATCAGTATTTTCATCTCCCTATAACATCTTGGGGTCATATTTTATCATTCTATTTAGCAGCATTTATAAACAATGTCCTTCTATTTTATCTCCTATAAATTATTCACTACATTTGAGTTTATGTCTGATTCTCCCAGCCATTATCCCAAACTATCATTGACTCTACAAATTTTTATAAAAAGCAGTTAGCTGTAAGTTCACTCTACCCTTAGATTTTAATTTATGTTCATGTTCATATTTTTAGTCAGAAGTGCTTAGTTTTGTTTTGCTTTTTGTGTGTTTGTGTGATAAATCTCACTTTGTAAGTTCAGGTTGACCTGGAACTTACTACATAGTTGAAAGTGGCCTCAAACTCACCATCTTTCTGCATCTATTCCAGGTGCTTTAAATATACTTTAAAATGATATCAAGCTTGCAAAAAATTTTACTTTGTATTACTTGCAAGAAAGAATAGAAAAACTAATTTAAATCATGTTGGAAGAAATAGCCATGAGGAAGGAAAATTGTTTATACAACGCTAATCTCTGAAACTCTGTACAAAATATAGTATTTAGCTCTTCTGTTATTCATGCATTAGAGAAAATATAGGAAAAGGGCAGATAAGCATAGGTTAAGAAGCTAAGTACTTAATCCCAGGGGAAAGCAGGCTGATGCATTAAATAAATCTGTGTGCTCTTCAGGGGGCCTTATCTAAAAAAATGTATATAGAAAAAATGACCACATACACTAAACATACACACAGGCATATATGCACACACACACACACACACACACACACACACATACACACACTCATTCATGGACACATGCACATAAACACACATGCACGAAGACAGACAAAGAGAAATTGTATTTTCTATTATTTTCTGAATATGTGAAATTGGATAAATAGCAACTTCAACTAAGCCCCTACTTTTTTACAAATAAAATCAATGAAAATTGTTACTCCATCATAGTTACTCAAATTTTACATATGATAAATATCTTATTAAGTATATGATATGTTGCTTGCCACTCTTCACAACTTCAGTGTTTTCACAAAACATTTAGCTTCTTATATAAGGGATAAAATCAGTGGAGCTGGTGGTACAGGTATGATATAAAGGATTTAAATAAATCTGCTAAGATATATAAATACTAAATCACATACTTACTGAATACAATTAACTATTTGAATAGCAGTTTGATTGGGGGGATGTAAAAACCAATGCTGACACAATTCTGATCCTTCTTTTTTTTTTTTTTTTTTTTTTTTTTGAGACGGGGTTTCTCTATATACCCCAGGTTACTCTGGGAATCACTCTGTAGACCAGGCTGGCCTCGAACTCAGAAATCCACATGTCTCTGCCTCCCAAGTGCTGGGATTAAAGGTGTGTGCCACCTGATTTTATAGTCACTATTTTTTTAAATCAGCATCTCTACATTTCCAAGAACAAATCTACTATCTTCAAGAGCAATATTAATTTCACTAAAGATTTTAGAGGGTTGGCATCATACAGTAGTCTTTGTAAAACTTAATAAACCTTTTTTTTTCATTTTTCATCAGCAGTGGTATGTCTGCTCCAACTGTATTCTTTATTTTGACTTCCATTGTCTTAGGAATCTAAAATATTTTGAAAGTAACTGTTTTATCATGTCTTAGGATATGACTAATGATAAAATAAATTAATCCATTAAATCCAACAGTGGGGAGAACAGGTTATTCTTTATCCAGACAATTATATCTTTTAACAGAGACCATGGTTTACAAAATAAGATAAATATACTCCTTCCTTTCTAATTCTGTCTTTCATTCTACTACATATAGTTTTACAGAGAAGCACAGAGATATAATTTTCTATCACATGGTAGGGTATGCCATGGTTCCTACACACCATGGTATTGAAGGAGGGGAGAGGCAACTTAAATGATGGTTATGGGTCCTAGAAAAGTTGTCTTTCATTTCAGAAGAGAATTAGGGTGATTTTCATCAGCACAGATCTAAGTCACTATGTAACTTACATGCATGTATCAGCACAGATGTAAGCCTGGAGCCTTGTAAGCTCAGTCTGAATTTAAGATCTATTTGCTAACTGTGTGGATATCCTCAGTTATTAAGTGCAGTAACCTTTTCATCTGTAACTGAATGTTATTATCATTCTCTTAGGGATTAATTCACATTCAAAGCATGTGTGTGTCCACTATGTATAGGTTCTTTAGATGCAGTAGAAGATGATAGCCATAAGAGTTTTCTATGAATCCCATCTAAGCCAAATGTGTGCCATAGAGATTCAGGCAGTCAACTGTTTTCTTACTAAAGTCTAATTTCCTAATGTTTATAATCGGAATTTTACTGGGAATGGTCAGGTTACAAAAACTTCAGTAAAAGAATTATAGTAAGGATTGCTATTTTCAAGTTAGGGCAAATGAACAAACTAAAGGCATTCAATATTCCAAGCAGTGTCAGCAAAATTTTCACCTTAGGATACCTTGAAGTGTATTACTAATGAGCAAAGTAACTTTGATAAAATATACAAGAGTCAGACCACTAGCTAAATACCAAATATGTAGCAGCAGCAGCAGCAGAAGCAGCTGATCCAGAAGAAACCAATTGGCATGAGACTGCTGAAGCAGCAAGAAGCAGCAGGAACACCACCAGAAGTTCTTTAGTGCATTTCTCTCTATGACATCAAGACAAGTGAAGATCAGTGAAGAAAGCAAGATACTAATGCAAGAGTGACATCAGCAAAGCCAAGTGATGACCAGCAAGGAGAACCACGACATCCACTGTCTGCTGGGCTATACTTATACTCCTGATGCAAACATCATCTGTCCTCTCAAGCATTTACTCCAGCAGAACATCACATGCCCTTTCACCAGGCAGCTTCCAGGAAAACACCATTGTCTGTTTTCATATCCTCTCACATGCCTGCTTCAGCAAAACATCCTCTCATAAGACAGTTTCCAGAAAATCATCACTTGACACAACTGAGTCTCCAATGAAACAAGAAATTCCCACTTCAGCATGATTGTAAAAGTTGCACACTATACTTAACTCCCATAAGGCACCCACCAAGGCCTGTAAATGCACTTTTTTAACACTTTTGATAAATCAGTGGTTTTTATGATGCTAAGCAGATAGGGATTTTTTTCCTTTTTTTTTTTTTAATTAGACATCTTCTTTATTGATATTTCAAATGTTATCTCCTTTCCTGGTTTACCCTCTGAAAACCCCCTATTCCATCCCCCTCCCCCTGCTCACCAACCCACCCACTAACACTTCCTGGTCCTGGTATTCCCCTATACTGAGGCATAGAACCTTCACGGGACCAAGGGCCTCTCCTCCCATTGATGAACAACTAGGCCATTCTCTGCTGCATATGCAGCTAGACTAGTGAGTCCCACCATGTGTTTTCTTTGGTTGGTGGTTTAGTCCCAGGGAGCTCTAAATGTACTGGTTAGTTCATATTGTTGTTTCTCCTATGGGGCCGTGAACTCCTTCAGCTTCTTGGGTACTTTCTCTAGCTCCTTCATTGGGGAACCTATGCTTTGTCCAATGGATGGCTTTGAGCATCCACTTCTGTATTTGTCAGGCACTGGCAGAGTCTCTCAGAAGACAACTATATCAGACTCCTGTCAGCAAGCTGTTGTTGGCATCCACAACAGTGTCTGGGTTTGGTCATTGTATATGGGATGAATCCCCAGGTGGGGCAGTCTCTGGATGGTCATTCCTTCAGTCTCTGCTCCAAACTTTGTCTCTGTAACTCCTTCCAGCAGCTATTTAAAACAATAAATTTATGAAATTCTTAAGCAAATTGATGGATCTGGAGGATATCATCCTGAGTGAGGTACACCAATCACAAAACAACACACAGGATTTGCACTCACTGATAAGTGGATATTAGCCCAAAAGCTCAGAATACCCAAGATACAATTCACAGAACACATGAAACACAAAAAGAAGGAAGACCAACGTGTGGATACTTCATTCCTTCTTAGATGGGGAACAAAATATCCATAGAAGGAGTTGCAGATAGTTTTTAACCCAAAGATTTCCAGAAGAATGGTCCCTTAGGACACTAATACTCTGCTTATAGTCCCATTGGTAGTGTATTTCTGACATGTACATACAACTGACAATTAATTAACTAATAAAGACAATTCCTAACCTTCATAACCTGGAACTTTTCTTTCTCCCTCAGCCTCCTTGGTGGCAGAGCCAAAGTTAGGAGACACCACACCCTGCTGATGTGAAAAAATTTAACTGAAGCAAATTAGCTTATTTCTCTTGCTGGCATTTAAAAATGGAAAGATCTCAGTGATTTGTATCTCTTGTTTGTATTTACCACCTTCCTTTCAGAATTGAGAGAAGTATGTTTCGAAAGCACACGCATGTGTCTTCCCATGTCTCCTATACTGTTTGAAAATGAAACATTCCATGTGACAATATTGCCTTGGCTTCTTCATTCTTTCTTTCAACATTTCTTGAAATGTAGTTCTGCCAGTGATGGATTCTTTTAACCTTCATGATTCTGGAAAAGTCTATTTCACTTCTGCTTAGAAAATGAATTTTCTTTTCTTAACTGAGTGAAAATTTCCAGTTTGTGCTTTGTATGTTTCAATGTGTTTTAAATGCCTATTCTCTTTTAGTTTATATTGCTTACAAAGAAATTTATTTTCACTAATCTGCTGTTTCTTGTCTCAGTATTCCTTTAGCATTTTTAATCAAACATTATGTAAATTCAGGTTATTCTTTCTTTAGAAGAATTCTTCCTGTTAATGGGTCTGCTTGAGTTTCTTAATTATTTTTTTATCAAATATAGAAGTTATTCCACTACTATTTCTTAAAATAATTTTAAGCTGTTTCCCCTTCCCAGGAAGATCCATGCTTAACCCTCTAGCTCTCCTTGTTACGTAACCTCTCTGGGTTGATGGATTGTAGCATGATTATCCTCTACTTAACAGCTAAGGCTCACTTAAAAGTGAGTACACACCATGATTTTCTTGCTGAATTTGGGTTAGCTTAGTTGGGATGATCTTTTCTAGTTCCATCCATTTGCCTGAAAATTTCATGATGTCATTGTTTCTTAATGGCTGAATAATACTCCATTATGTAAATGGTCTTTCTGTTTTTTAAATTTGTTTTTCAATAGGAGGATATCTAGTTTGTTACAGCTTCTGGCTATTATGAATAATATTGAAATGACCATCAGTGTATAATGCAATTGTCATCAGAGGGGTGCCTCCAGCGACAGATGACAGCAGATGTAGACTCACACCCAAACAGTAGGCAGAGGCAGGGGAACCTCACAGAAGAGGAGGAGGAAGAATTATTGGAGCCAGAAGGGTTGAGATCACCATGGGAACATGGTCCACAGAATCAAGTAAGCAATGCTCATGGATGCTCACAGAAACTGAAATATGGATCCTGTGTGGGTCTGAACTAGGTCCTCTGCATACACCGTATTAATGTGTGGGATGCTATTTGCGGGATTCCTAACAGCATGAGTGCATGACAGTGTCTCTGATTTTATGCCTGCACGTGGAACCCATTTCCTCTTATTGGGTTACCACATCCAGCCCTGATATGAGAGTTTGTACTTCTTTTAACTTGTTATGCCTTGTCCACTGGAGATAGGTAGAGATAGAGATAGAGATAGAGATAGAGATAGAGATAGAGATAGAGATAGAGATAGAGATAGAGATAGAGATAGATAGAGATAGATGATATAGATATAGAGAGAGGAGAAGTTGGTCTGAGGAGAGAGGAGGTCAGGGGAAGGCCTAGAACGAGTGGAGAGCAGGGAAAACTGTGGTCAAAATGTAATGTGTGAGAGAAGAATAAAAGTTAAAAGATAATAAATAACAAAACAGTACTTAAGGAAAAATGATAATACTTTCAAGAATCACATTTCTAGGACACTTCAATTATATCTATATTTGGCCATTAGGAGTCTCATAGTTCACAAATAATCAGTGTGGGGTTTTGTGGGGGGGGGGGGGTGGGGGGGTGTTGTTCTTTAAAATCTTGTTTCACATTGCACACTTTCTTCTGCAGTGCATTCCATGTGGTTGATGCAAAGCAGAATATTTTCTCCTTGGAAAATATATTTGTAACTTTTCTGATAATATTTAACATACTCAGCCATTCCTATAGCCCTTGATCACATGATATACAATTGTTTTCTTGTGTTTTTGTGTGTATATGTGGTCACCTGGATGTACTGATACAGAGACTGGAGGCCAGGGGTAGAATGCAGATGTCTTCCTCTATTAGTTTTCATCCTAGGTATTGAGACACAGTCACTCTGTGATTTTATGGTCCTCATAGAATGGCCAAAATGTTGGCCATGGAACCTAGGTATTTGTCTGTCTTTAAACCCATAATCACCTACACAGGGTTACAAACGTATACTACTATGCCTGGTAAATTTGCATGGGTGCTAGGACTAAGTCATCTCTCAGCCCTGAATACATTTTAAAATTAGTTGGAATATAATATACCTGGGAGGGATAAATGGGAGAGTTTAGAAAGGAATGAGTGAAATGATGGAACTATATTATAATATCAAATATTTTTAAAAACCTAAAATTAATTTTAATACCATTTTATCAGTTTTCTTACATTTCTTTCCTGGTTTTGAATGCTTGCTAAATTATGTTTGAAGGTATGAATTAAAAACTCCAGTTTCTAGGTAAAGAATTTTGAAATCATTTAATCATAAATATTTAAAATATTTTAAATAATATAGATATAGATGAGATAGAGAGATAGAGATAGCGATAGAAATAGAGATAGAGACAGAGACAGAGATAGAGATGATATAGATATAGATGATATAGATATGTATGAAAGTTTGGAAACTGTCCTTAAAAACATTACGCATACTATCATATGGAAATAGTTCTTGGATGTTGCTTTAAAGTTTCACTGGCATTTGTCTTGCTTAATTTTAGCCGTAGAACAAAACAGTTCTGAGTCCTGTGGTTTACAAGGTTTCTACGTCTGTGAGGACAGTTTCTGAGTGTTCTCTTAGACATGTTTTAGCTCATTATCTCCATGTTTAAGATAATTTTCACAGTTATAAGTAGTGATTAGAACCCTATTGATTATCCCTGCTGCATGCTGCAGATGTCCGCAGTTTCCAGTCTGTGTTATCTGCTTCTGTTCATCCTGGAAATATCCTTCTCCTGATTACCTGGCTGGCTGCCTCATTCACCCTTACTCAGGATGCCTGCCAGCTCATGCCTGCAGCCAGTGACTCCCTGGGTGCCCATGCCCTGCCCTGCTGTTGTCAGCATGTTTTAGCCAGGATGTAAACTGGAACATACATACATGTATAATCTGGCTTACTTTGTTCTCTTTCCTCACTGCATGGTATTACAATACCATTATGTCATGCATTTTGAATTTTCAAAATATCCTCACCAATAGGAGATTAAACCCTGTGTACCTTCTGCAGGGGCTTCTCTACTGCTCTAATCTTTTCATCTTTCGTAGGCTTGAAAGAAAAAAAAAACTCTGCTGATATAGTTCTATCATTATCGTCAATTTTTATTCTGTAGTGAGATTAAATTTTTTGAAAATAGTTTGTTCCTTTAAGAAACTTCTTTTAGGCTTCTCAGTCATTTTATTAGTGTGTTTGCCTGTTTTTCATAGTGAAAGCAAAGCCAGTTTAATTCTTTGCACTTTGCATCAGTACATGGAGAGCTCAATTCTATTAAGTTAAAAATAACCTTGTTTTAATTTCAGTTATTATTATGTTTAAATTGTTTTACAAAGTGAACCTTGGTTGGAAATTTATTTCAATCGAGACTAACAACAAACTTACTTCATTAGAAATAATTTTAATAGAGTACTTTTTGTTCTCACATTTGCTAATCAGTTATATACATCATCTTTTTAACTATTCAGTATTTATGATCAAATAATAAAGGTTGGACTAAGGATGTCTTTCTCATTTTCTTTTACCCTTAAATCCTTTAAAATTTAAATGTATAAAATATTTCATTTTGGGGGAACAAGGTCTCTTCTGAACAGGTTCGATCTGAATTTTGTTTGGATACTCTGTTCAATTGAATCATGGTAAATGAAGTGAGATAGGGAGAAACAAAACTAGAGTGAGTGCAGAAGCAAGAGCAAAATAAATCAGTCAAATGTTGCGCAATGAGCCTGATGAGGAAAGGCTAAAGGACTAAGTGTACATAACCAAGAAAATTGAAAGGAAACTTAATGGCACATTCTGTGTGTGTGAGGAAATTTTTATGGGTCGCAGTGAGCAGATATTTTGTTTGTAAATTGAGGGCAGAACTTCAATAGTCTCCTAGCTGATCGCCCTGTCACATGCCTCATTTTCTTCCTGCTATGATCTATCAAACACAGGGTTGTAAAAACAACATTACACAAAGGACATTTTCATCCATCTCTGTTATTCAAGAACTTACAAGGACTCTTCCTAAACCACTGCATCAAATCTAAACTTCCACCACTCTGATTCAAAGCCCTCCATCAAGCCGTACTTTACTCTTTATGTCATGGCTCAGGATTTCCCATGACAACCCTTCCACTTATACCATTCTTCTCCATTATGTATCCTTGACCTTTCTTGTCTCCAAGAATTGTTCCCACTTTTTTCATCCATTGATGTGATCTGCACCTTTTTTTTTTTTTTTTGGTTGACCAGGTCCTAATTTAAAAGATACAAACATATTTTAAAAACTCTTCTTATCTTAACTATTCACATATTTTACAAACATTTGGTCTATCACAACTTCATAGTTTATACTGACATACAGATCTCTTCAGTACAATGGATTCTTTAAATTAAGCTCAATTTCAAGAGAAACTATGTGCACTGTTACCCACGTGAATGTGTAGGGTGTGTGTGTGTGTGTGTGTATGTGTGTGTGTGTGTTGGCCTAAACTCACTATGGAGCCTGGCAAGTCGTGAACTATTTGTCTTTTGCCCCAGCTTCAAGACTGTTGGCACTTCAGTCATACACCACTGTGATAAGATTCTTAAAAAATGATGAAAATCATGCTCCCCATTTACTCCTGAATATGAGGTCCAATGTCACCCTAATTCTTTTATTCTTAATAATATGGCCATGCTTCATCCCCTTTATGCTTCCATCAACAAAGTTCTCATGTTCTAAACTAAAGTTTCACAATCTTGGCATTGTTTTCATTTTATTTGAGGTTCTCTCTCTCTCTCTCTCTCTCTCTCTCTCTCTCTCTCTCTCTCTCTCTCTCTCTCTCTCCCTCTCTCTCTCCCTCTCTCCTTCTCTCTCTCTTCTTTCTTTCTTTTCCTTTCTTTCCTTTGTTTATGTCACCCTGTTTGTATAGTTTACTGGCATCTCAGACCTCTCCCTGCTAGAAACTGTAGTATCATCTCCACTCTTTGTTACCACAAAAATATAGCTAGCCACTTCTATATGCCTGAGATTTACCCCGATCTAAAAATGTATTTTAATCGTATCAAATTTCACATAATTTCTCAAATAACAATGCTGATTCATGAATCTATGTTTTCTCATCATGAGAATAAAGGCCTGAAAGAAGACTTTTATAGCTTCTTAGAAACATGGCCAAACCAAACAAAGCAACTATAGTAAGAGCAAATCAATGTAGGTATTAACTGGCTTTAGGAAGCACAATCACCCCTGATCAAAGACCTATCTTTTCTGTGCTATTATTCATGTAGATGTCGTTAATTTCCTACTAATGTTCACATAATACTTCCTCATAATTTATTGTGTTAAAATCTGTTACTTAACGGAATACAAACATGTTATATATAATGTGGCTTCAAACCAATCTTATAGCCCCATGATTAGTTTACCATCCTTAAGCAGATATTAATGGAAATGTTCTACTGATTCTCCCAGTCAAACAGCATGTTTATATCTTGTCAAAAATTTTGAAAATATCATTTACTTTATATTTTAAAATGCAATTGATTTCAGAAATTGAGGTTTAAAATTGAGATTCTTTGAAGTAGTTCTAAACTAACTTTAAAACCTAAATATCTATGAATTACTCCTCTTATTGTTGGTGTAGAAGAATGACACAGATAAGGTAGGAGAGGGTTTATTATTTTGCTTCCATTTTCTCAGTTCCTGAGAAAATTGATATCAAGCTATATACCCTTGAAAAAATAGATATCACATGAGTGAAAGCAGATAGGTTATTTAATGTTGATAATGATGATAGAGAGATTGATAGATTAGGATAATGATTCAGAGATAGATGTATAGACATATAGATAGAGGATAGATAGATGATAGACAGATAGGTGATTGATAGATATATGATAGATACATAAGATGATTTATAGGTAGGTAGATAGATTGATAGATAATAGATGATTGATCAATAATAAGAACATTCTCACATATAAAATTTTTACGCATTCTTTTGCATTATTGTATTAGTTAGCTTTCATATTCACTATGAACTAATAGCTGACAAAGGAACTTAAGGAAGAAACTGCTTGCTTTGGCCTATAGTCTAAGGGAACACAGTACATTATGGTGGGAAAGACAAGGTAACATCAAAAGCTTCTCAAAGGTAATCCAGCAGAAATGTGAGACACTGGCTCACATCTCTGTGACCAAAAGCAAGGAAGCTCAGGATGGAATGGGGACTGTTCATAATCTAGCCCAACTGAATGGTACAAACTTGCCAACTAGGTCCAAATCCAAAAGGTCTTGCAATCTCTACATCAAGGACATGAGATGTACACCAATTATTTAGACTCATGTACATGTGAGAGTTATTTCACATTTAACACAGGAAAATATTCATAAAACCACAGAGAGCTATAATGTGGAGTCAAGACACATATTTTCTTGTTTGCACAAAGAAGAGATTTTGGCAAAGAAGAGATGCAAAAAGCCAACCTCTGGTCCATGTTTTTGGTTTCAGTTAATGTCCGACAATGCCAAACCTCAAACATCCATTGAATAGATTTAAAGGTTTCATTTTTGAACCTTGACTAGTACATGTCTAGAAATAGTGGAGCTATTAATTAATACTTTATCTAGAGATTGTTATCTCTGACTCTTGTTTGTTCTTGTATTTCGTTTGAAATTTTATTAAGTACTGAGGCTCAAATTACTCAGCACCCACTAATGTAGAAAACATATAGTCTATTGATGAGATATGTCTTCAGTACATGGTCATCATTCTTTGAGAATACACTGTCACCTTTCAGAGAGCTAGAATCACAGTCTTTTACTATAATTAAACTTGTAAATTTTCTTTTCCAGCATTTATTTCAGTCTAGCACAGCACATCTAGTGCATTGTAGCGATTCTGTGCATTGTACTCCATTAATCAGCCTCTAAAGATGCCCTTTTGAAATTTTTAATCAATTAGGAATTTAATGAACATCTACATTAAGAACACCATTAAGTCAGTACCATAAATGGATAAATTAAATTTTCAACTTATTGCAAAATAGTATGCCATTGTCAGGCATATATTTAGCCACCAGTGCCTTTTCATAATAGTTGGGGGCGATCCAAACTCAAAGAGACTTAAAGTACATTTCAGTTCTCAATATTGATTACATCTCTTGTTCTCTTTTCCTCTTTCCCAATTTTCCAAATGGCTTAAAGTATAGTTTTTTCTTTATGCAATAAGCAAATACATATTGCTTGCAATATTCTCAAAACGGCCTACTAGACACAAAAGACATGGCACCTAAACATAAAGGTCTCTTAATTTGGGTAGAGAAACAATTACAGTAAAATAGATTGCAGAATGGAAAATGATACATTTTCATAAAATCATAAAAGTACAATGATCATAAGATCATAAAATCATAAAAGTACAATGTAGAAGTTCAGAGAAGTTTATAGAAATGCAATGATTAGTAATGTGTATTCTAAAAATAATTTAAAATTTCATGACATGAAATATGCAAGAGAAAAAAGATAGAAGGAGGAGGAGGAGGGGGGGAGGAGGAGGAGGAGGAGGAGGAGGAGGAGGAGGAGAGAGAGAGAGAGAGAGAGAGAGAGAGAGAGAGAGAGAGAGAGAGAGAGAGAGAGATTTCTATTACAAGTTCCTATTTTATTTAACAGGGAAGATCTATCTGCTGGCTGAGATTGGAGCTGGCTCAGATTGATGTTTTTCCATTGTACTACCACTTTCCAAATAAAACATAACCCCCCCCCCCCACATCATCCCCGGCTTGGGAGTCCCAGAAGTAAACCTCTTTCTACCTACTTTATAGGATAAGAAAGAAGGAAGACAGTCAGAACTTTTTTCAATAGTAAACTAGACAGAAACAGACTCCTGAGATGTCTTCATGTAGCTGTGGGCTGCTTCTTGTCAAAGTACAAGAATAGGAAGCATCTTTTCACTTTAGTATTATTCATATGGGACTAGTGCATAAAATTACAAGTTCTATTAGAAATCTCAACATCATGTATCAGATTGGGTAAAACATAAAATCATATGATTCTGGTATGATTTGGACAGATTAGCATGAAACTAAAAATTAAAAAAAAAGTATAACTTTTAATTGCACTTTTTATCCTCGTAGGGAAGGAAACATCTCAAATCTGAAGAAGATCCTTTATATTCTTCATCTTTAGTCACAAACAAATCAAATTCTACTACTTGAATCTACAGATATTTAACAAAATAAAAATAGGATAATTACAGATTATTTGAACCAGATAGTATTCCGGCCATCTTCTGAGGTCCTTCAGCCCTTATCTAGCTAAGACATGAAACTAGCTTCCTACTTAACAATTACATGATGGTTACAGGAGTAGGTATGTGGTACATTGTTTAACACATTCATGCCACACTATACCCTGATCAAAGTAACTTAAGTAAGGGTTGATTTATTTAAATTTTGGTTGAACTAATTTTCTCAACTTTTACTGAAAATGTGATCTTTTCTTTATAATATATCCTAATTACAGTGTCCCCTCCCTCTACCCAACCCTCTACTCTATTCCCTCAACTGCCCCTCTCTATCTGGATCTACTCCCTTTCAATGAATCATCAGACTGAGCACTGCATACCCAATGGAGGAGTTGGTGAAATGACTGGGAGGAGCTGAAGGGGTTTGCAACCCCATAGGATATAAAAACAATATAAACCAACCAGAACCACCCTCCAGAGCTCCCAAGGACTAAACCACCAACTGAAGAGTACACATGGAGGAACACATGGCTCCAGGCGCATATGTAGCAGACAATGGCCTTATAGGGCATCAATAGGAAGAGAGGCCCTTGGTCCTGTGAAGACTCAATGACCCAGTTTAGGGATTGCCAGGGTGGGAAAGCAGGAGTGGGTGGGTGTGGGAACACCACCATAGAAGCAGGGGAAGGAGGATGGTATAGGGGTTTCTGGCAGGGAAAACAGGAAAGGGGATAACATTTGAAATGTAAATAAAGAAAATAACTAATAAAAAATAAGAGAAAACAACAAAAACACGAAATATAAAAATACTAAACTAAACTAAACTGAAAGCCATTCCATCCCCCAGAGAGAGGAGAGAGAGAGAGAGAGAGAGAGAGAGAGAGAGAGAGAGAAGGTACATACCTGTGTCAGATTTGTGCTTGCTGTTTCAGTATATTTGAGTACAAATGAATTTTTCTGAGCTGAAAATCTTTTCTGAGTCTTTTCCTTCTGTTGGTTATCCATGCCCAACTTTGACATGATGGTTTTTGTTTTAAAATATTATATTTTGTTTTGTTATATCGTGTTATTCCTTCGAAGCCTGTTCTTTCCTAGTTAGTCAAAGGAAGTAGACCCAGATGGGAGGGGAGGGCAAAGAGGTTTAGAGAAGTAGAGGAAAGGTAACTGTAATTTAGATAAATAGTTGCTTTAGAATGCCTTGTTCTCCTGGCATCCTCCATCCCTCTCCTCTACTTCTTCCACTCTTTGCCTCCTTTTCCCCAGGGTTCCCTGAGCTGATGGAGAGATCCATCCCATTTAGAACTGAGTGTTCCAAGGTCTCTTGGAGTTCCAAGTCTCTCTGACTACTCTCTGGCTGTGGATCTCTTGTTAGAGCAGTCCACTAACTCCTGACTAGACTTAATACCTAGCACTAAGTAGATGACTAAGAACTGGAGACCAGATAACCCAGAGCCCTATGATAAAATCAAGCACTTCTAATGATATTCCGCTGTACTCATTGATCAATGTCGTTTTCAGCCATTATCAGAGAGGCTTCTTCCTGAAGCTGACAGGAAGGGTTTATTTCTGCTCACAGGTTAAGGTCATGGTGGCAGGTGCTTGAGGCAGATGGTCACACTGCATCCACAGTCAGGAAGAAGGAGAAATAAACATTGATACTTAGATTTCATTCCCCTTTGTGTATAGTCCAGCACAGCACAGGGAATGCTGCTGACTATCCACATTTAGGGTGTGCTTTCCTCACATCAAAAAACATCCATCCATCACAAGTCAAAACCAGAGTGTTGCAGTTGCTAATTAACCTCGTTTTAAAACTCCTCAGCATCTGTAGCCCATGTTTCTAGATACTCACTCCAATGTTCTGGATACTGACTGAAAGGTGCACACAAACCTTATATTTTAATATGCCTTAATCAACTCTATGGTTTGGCCACGTCCAAACCTTCACGTGGCTAGCCCAATCTTCCCTCTGATCTTACTAAATTATTATTTACTAAAGCCTATGTTCCAGGCCTCCAACCCTCCTGAGCCACAATCCCCAACTTTTACATTCTCTCCCTCCCTCCCTCCCTCCCTCCCTCCCTCCCTCCCTCCCTCCCTCCCTCCCTCCCTCCCTCCCTCCCTCCCTCCCTCCCTTCTCTCTCTCTCTCTCTCTCCCTCCCTCCCTCTCTCTCTCTCTCTCCCTCCCTCCCTCCTTCTCTCTCTCTCTCTCTGTCTCTCTCTGTCTCTCTCTCTCTCTCTCTCTCCCTCCCTCCCTCTCTCTCTCTCTCTCTCTCTCTCTCTCTCTCTCTCTCTCTCTCTCTCCTCTACTTTTCAGGCATGGGCTTTACTTATTTCCAAGCATGGTTGCTCTATCTCCTCTTTCCTCCCTCAGTCCTCTTGCCCACAAATCCTAATGCCTGTCTCTCTGCCCATCTATTAGCCACCAGCAACTTTAATTACCAATCAAAACCAACCTGGAACAGGAACCCTTGGTGTCTTATATATGAATTCTAGTGCATTAACATAATACAAGCATTAGACCAGAAATCAAAACACCAGAGGCTAATAAAATATAGCTTATCCTGTGCAGTCCCAATGGTTCATCACATAAGAAATTCTATATACTGTTAAGATTAGCATTAATTATTAACCATCACAGATCCACAGATGGTAGTATGGTGAAGAGGAAGAAATTGGGCAAATAAATGGGACATTTTCTTAAATGATTTAATAATCTTATTTTAAAATATAGTATACTCATGGGCTAAATAAACCAAATAAATCTCAACAAAAACAATATCTTGTCTTCTTTGGGTCATTGATTTAAACTAATTATCTTTAAAAGATATTTATGGAGTTATTTTTTATGTGTGTATGTGTTTATTTGTTTGGGCCTTTTTCTTGAAGCAAGTTGCTATGTAGACCATGCTGAATTTTAACATACCATTTTCTCTCTGGAACTACTATTACAGACACTGCACATAGGTAATTATCATTAAATAGCCCACAACTCTCTTAACTGGAGATCCAGAGTATTGAATGCTTGATTTTGTCCACCAAAGGCACCCAAATACATGTGTAATGCACACACACACACTCAAACACACTCACACTCACACACACACACACACACACACACACACACACACTAAAATATGTAGAATATTAGGTAATATCAAATTATAACATCAAGTGTATTTTCAAAACATGCTTCCAGCTTCAGAGTGTTCCTAGTCCTATGATGGCAGGAATTATCTTCAAAAAGAATCAGAGTAAATTTATCACATATGTGATATTAGTTGTTCTCAAAGAAGTAGAACCATCCATTATATGAGTGTGATCCCAGAATTAAAGGGGTAGACACCAAAGAGTCATAACAAATTAGAAGCCAGTTTGGAATATGCAGTTAGTAATGAACCAGACAGCTCCATGTAGTAAGACCTTTCCTTAAAAATAAACATACTGAAATGTAGAATTAAAATCCTAAATTCTTTCCATAATCAAAATTACAAAAATTACGAGTTTGGATCCATTTCACTGATATAATCCTTCTATACTACTAGAGAATTACAAGTTTTTCTTCTAATAGTGACCATGTAAAAATTAAAATTAGAAAGTGGTCAAGAATTTTACAAGATAAGACAAAAAAACCTGCCCTATATTTTTAAATGAGAGTTTTAAGAAGGTTGAGTTAAAAATGGTCACAAGTTCTGCCTGTTCATGAGTCACTCTTCCAGTGTTTGGTTAATTGCCCTCAACTTCCTCTAAAATGATTCAATGAAAAAAATCTATAAAATAAAAAAGCCACATGTAGTATTTACAGTGCACATTCTGTTGAGCTTTCTGAAAGAACCTCAGCTCAAGGCTTCTCTGTTCATCCTTTAGCCCAGTACTATCCCATTGTATATTGGACTCCCCTATACCCACACAAGAGTTACACTGACTAACACTATCACCATATTGCAATATTTGTGCTAAAATAACCCTTACTGACTTAATAAGTTATATAGCAATACCAGGAATACCACTTGTTTGGTTAGATAGGAAATTCTATGTTTGAATTTTTGATGAGATGTCTGGAAAAATGTAGTTGTTAATATCTTGCTGTGTGTGTGTGTGTGTGTGTGTACACATTGAATTAAACTTTATAATAAGAATGCAACTATAGGTGAAAGACATAGTATATTCAGAATTCTGTGTAATTTGCTTTTTCATATACCCACTGGGGTTGGGGGCTTGTGTTAGGCATAGGTAAGCCAGAACATGTGATGAATTTGTGCAAAACAGTATGATTACTTCTTATGTGCATTCCAATGAAACTGCAGGGCCCAAGAAATCTCCGGACTATCCGCTCTGAGAAAAATCACATGTTGCCAAAAGGTCTCAGTTCTCAGAAACATTAGATTTCAGAAACAGATTACCTAATTAAACAAACTATGCTCAGGGAGACCAGGTGGCAACCTTCCGTAATTGATTCTTAACAATTTTGTAACTATAGTGTTATCATTTGTGCATCTGTAATTAAAGGCCCAGTGTTTTAATTTACACTTTTCATTTCCAGACCTGTTCCTAGATACATGCTGCAGGCTGAAGCCCATGGTGAAGTGTTTTATTAATAATGGATGTGAGGTAGGACTGTGATAGAATTTATGTTTTCCCCCACCAAGTTGTCAGTATTCCACTTCATGGGAGACCTAACAGACGGCCATGGCTTAAACAAAATGAGTGGAAGCTAAGCAAATGGAACCAACATAGCTGTCTGGTGCAATTCATTTGCTCAATTGATGAAGACATAACAAAATAAATAAATAGACCTGCTATTCATAGGTTATTAAGACAACCTTAGGGGAAAAACATAGGAAAAAATCCAAAACTATGCTTCATTTGCTCCCTGTTAAAAATAGAAAAAAAAAGCTACAGATTTAAAATTGGACATTTATCAACCAAATATTTATGTTGTTCATGGAAGAAACAATAAACTATGCTGTATAGTGCAATTAAAAGTTTCAGTGCACCACTGAAACTATGACATATACTAATGAGCAATCTGGACTAATGAAGTTATATATGTAAGTTAGTCTTGTATACAAGACAATTGATAGCAGTGTGCTTGTTTTGCCTCAGCATTACCTATCTTCAGTATTTTATCTTCTTAATAATAGAACAGCCTTAAATAATAATAATATTCTGATGAGTATTATTTAGGCTGAGAATATTCAGAAGGCAGTTTGGATTTTAATAATGCTTATAATGTTTATTATAAAGGTCTAGTTAGCCACACTGTAAAGCTCAAATAGACATTCTTCAACACCTCCTTAATTTTCAGAAAATTCAGAGAGTAAGTCTCCAACTCACTTTCAGGTTGAGTCATTTTCTAGGACTATATACATCCCTGAAGCTTTTGTACTTATGATATGGTTTATTACAGGAAAGTAATACACTAAAATCCACTAAAGGAAGAGGGTCCCAGCTATGAGATATTCACTGTCTTCCCCAAAATGAGTCAGCACACATTAATTTTTCAGCAATAACCTGGGTAAGAATACTATTTGCCTATGATGTCATGATGGCAATATAGATATAGATACATGGAAAATGTTGGGTCTTGTTGAAAAATAGCTTCATGAGCATTGAGAGATGTCTCAAGGGAATAAAGGATTTACAGACTGAGGCCGCTGATGTCCTTCTCTAGTCTCCACAGATACATGTACTTGTACATACATATGTATACTCAGCTATCTGCCATGCTCATATACACTGTACAGATACAAATACACATGCACACACAAAGAAACAGTTAAAAATAAAATCCCACCCTAAGTCACATTTCAAGTCTTTTTGAAAGACCAACTCATTGTAAGATTTGGGTGTGAGCAGTTCCAGCCAAAGATCCATTTTAAATGGCTTTACTTACAGATATATTCCCATCAAATGTGATATATACTACTTATAAGAAATCAAAGGCAAATGGCAGATAATTCTTTTGTCAAGCATAAATTCCTCATTATATAATGAATAATTATAATATATTAATAAAATTGTATGTCTAAATATGGAGTTATAGAAAATGGTGACTTAAATACACTATGGTATTCATAATATACCCATATGATTTTAAAGATATTATAACAATTCTCTATGAAATATTTCATAAAAGTCAATGAGTATTATATTGTTATTGTCTAAAGTATAAGATTTCTGCATTTGTAACATCTAAATCATTTCAGTACCAAGTCATTCATAGTCAATTAGTTTTGTTTTGTTTTGTTTTTTGTTTTCTTTTTTTTTTTTTTTTATAGATCAATGTATACCATGACATGTTTTCGGATTTGTTAACATACATTTCATCATAGACTCTTACTATTTTATTTTTGCCTTCTCAGCAATCATACTCATTCTTGGATTTTCTTCTATTTGCAATCCAATGACTTTTCAGTTAATTTATTGAGTTCAGTCTCATTTCAGTTCAAAACTATCCTTGAGAAGTTAATTTGATTGGAAGCAATTTAGTAAACATTCATCAGATGAAACTGAATAAACTATGTTAGGAATACAAGGTCCTAAATCTTTCCATTCTAATATACACTTGCTAATAGTCCATCGTCTAAACAATGCAGAAAAAGTTTAACGGTTTAAAAACTGTATTATCAAGGGTGATTTTAAAATATAATACAAGGCATTCTATTTCATAAATAATGACTATATAAACAAAAGTATGTGTTATTATTCTAGAAGGGATGTTTCATTTATAACTTATTTGTCCAGATGGAAACACTCATTAACAAAGGACCCAGTAATAAGAAAGTAAACTGCCAATCAAGCAAATTACCTTAATGACAATGATCATTAGGAAGGAAATACTTTAAATGAACATCCAACTGCTGGGTGATGGGGCCAGAACATAGCTCATTCATTGTGGTTAAGATGCACATTCGCATTTGTGGATGGAAGTGGGAACTTTGTTTCTACACCAGAATGAGTGTTCTTTAAAATGCATCTTCTAAGTGACTATGTGTTGCTTTGTTCACCAACCATTAAATGAACCACAGGGTTTTGGTATTTGGTTTTGGGTTTTTGTTTGTTTGTTTGTTTGTTTGTTTTATTCAAATTGTAAGAATTAGTGCTTTCTTGTAATGGAAATGGCCCTGGTAACCAGATCAGACAAATCCCAGTTGATGAATGGTGAGATGTTACATGATACAATTTATATGAGAAGCCATGGAATTTTTTTTTTTTATAGATGATTTGCTTTAGTTCTTTTGCTATTCTCAAAGGTGGAGACTAGTATCACTATACTATGTTTTAAGATTAGCAAAAGAGGTGAACAGAGTTGAAGAGCTTTCTCCAGGTGCTAACCTGACAGGTAGAATATTCAATTTTTATTTTATATTATTCCAAAGACTGTGTTCTTAAATCAAAATATCAGGATTACAAATAGCTTGAAGATTATATGACCATTTCAACATTTTTGCTTAATGCTAACAATGAGCAAGACACTAAAACTGCAATCTGCTAGTACTCACTATACAGTCTTTGTTCAGTTTTCCTCAAAGATGAAGCAGGTATAAGAATCTATTTTAAAGTTTTTCATAAGGATTTAAAAAGAAACTTAATATGAATTACACAAGGTGGTGGCTGATATTAGACTGTCAAATACCTTTACAATGAAGCAAATATAAGAAAGTCTTTCCTAGGGTAGATTAGAAATATTATGTTAGAATCCAATTGCGCGGGACCTGAGACTGCATTAGTTAGGGAAGCAGAAACCGGCCTGAGTAGGACCACAGGCCTCATCCGGCCGGATCAGCGCCGGGGTAGCGGGAGCGCAGGGTTGCCTGACACCCGCCAGCTACCCACGACCCCCGCCGCAGGATTTTGGGACTGCTGGTGAGTGGAACACAGCTTCTGCTCCAATCCAATTGCGCGGGACCTGAGACTGCATTAGTTAGGGAAGCAGAAACCGGCCTGAGTAGGGCCACAGGCCTCACCCAGCCGGATCAGCGCCAGGGTAGCGGGAGCGCAGGGTTGCCTGACACCCGCCAGCTACCCAAGACCCCCGCCGCAGGATTTTGGGACTGCTGGTGAGTGGAACACAGCTTCTGCTCCAGTCCAATCACGCAGGATTTTGGGACTGCTGGTGAGTGGAACACAGCTTCTGCTCCAGTCCAATCACGCGGGACCTGAGACTGCTCTGGTTGGGGAGAGAGAAATCCGGCCTACATAGGGCCACAACCCTCTTCCGGTCAGAAAAGCACCTGGGCAGCTGGGGCGCAGGGTCAGCTGACACTCACCAGCTACCCACAACACCCACCACAGGATCTTAAGACTTCTGGAGAGTGGAACACAGCTTCTGCTCCAATCCAATTGCACGCGGGACCAGAGACTGCATTAGTTAGGGAAGCAGAAAAACGGCCTGAGTAGGACCACAGGCCTCTTCCGGCTGGACCAGCACCGGGGTACCGTCAGCTACCCACGACCCCCGCCGCAGGATTTAGAGACTGCTGGTGAGTGGAACACAGCTTCTGCTCCAATCTTTAAATAGTGACAATGATAACAACTAACCCCAGAGATTACCAGATGGCGAAAGGTAAACGTAATAATCTTACTAACAGGAACCAAGACCACTCACCATCATCAGAACCCAGCACCCCCACTTCGCCCAGTCCAGGGCACCCCAACACATCGGAAAAGCTAGACACGGATTTAAAAGCATATCTCCTGATGATGATAGAGGACTTCAAGAAGGACTTTAATAACACACTTAAAGAAATGCAGGAGAACACTGATAAAAAGGCAGAAGACAATAAAGAGGAAGCACAAAAATCCCTTAAAGAATTGCAGGAGAACACTGCTAAAGAGTTACAAATCCTTAAAGAAAAACATGATAACATAATCAAACAGGTAGAAGTCCTTACAGAAAAACAGGAAAACACATCCAAACAGATGATGGAAATGAACAAAACCATACTAGACCTAAAAAGGGAAGTAGACACAATAAAGAAAACCCAAAATGAGGCAACACTGGAGATAGAAACCCTAGGAAAGAAATCTGGAACCATAGATACGAGCATCAGCAACAGAATACAAGAGATGGAAGAGAGAATCTCAGGTGCAGAAGATTCCATAGAGAACATCGGCACAACAATCAAGGAAAATGTAAAATGCAAAAAGATCCTAACTCAAAACATCCAAGAAATACAGGACATAATGAGAAGACCAAACCTACGGATAATAGGAGTGGATGAGAATGAAGATTTTCAACTCAAAGGACCAGCAAACATCTTCAACAAAATTATAGAAGAAAACTTCCCAAATCTAAAGAAAGAGATGCCCATGAACATACAAGAAGCCTACAGAACTCCAAATAGACTGGACCAGAAAAGAAATACCTCCCGACACATAATAATCAGAGCAACAAATGCTCTAAATAAAGATAGAATACTAAAAGCAGTAAGAGAAAAAGGCCAAGTAACATATAAAGGCAAGCCTATCAGAATTACACCAGACTTTTCACCAGAGACTATGAAAGCCAGAAGATCCTGGACGGATGTTATACAGACACTAAAAGAACACAAATTCCAGCCCAGGCTACTATACCCAGCCAAACTCTCAATTAACATAGATGGAGAAACCAAAGTATTCCACGACAAAACCAAATTCACACATTATCTCTCCACGAATCCAGCCCTTCAAAGGATAATAACAGAAAAAAACCAATACAAGGACAGGAACCACGCCCTAGAAACAACAAGAAGGTAATCCCTCAACAAACCTAAAAGAAGACAGCCACAAGAACAAAATGCCAACTTTAACATCAAAAATAACAGGAAACAACAATTACTTTTCCTTAATATCTCTTAATATCAATGGACTCAACTCCCCGATAAAAAGACATAGACTAACAAACTGGCTACACAAACAAGACCCAACATTTTGCTGCTTACAGGAAACTCATCTCAGAGAAAAGGATAGACACTACCTCAGAATGAAAGGCTGGAAAACAATTTTCCAAGCAAATGGCATGAAGAAACAAGCTGGAGTAGCCATTCTAATATCTGATAAGATTGACTTCCAACCCAAAGTCATTAAAAAAGACAGGGAGGGACACTTCATACTCATCAAAGGTAAAATCCTCCAAGAGGAACTATCAATCCTGAATATCTATGCTCCAAACACAAAGGCAGCCACATTCATTAAAGAAACTTTAGTAAAGCTCAAAGCACACATTGCACCTCATACAATAATAGTGGGAGACTTCAACACACCACTTTCACCAATGGACAGATCATGGAAACAGAAACTAAACAGGGACACAGTGAAACTAACAGAAATTATGAATCAAATGGATCTGGCAGATATCTACAGAACATTCTATCCTAAAACAAAAGGATATACCTTCTTCTCAGCACCTCATGGTACCTTCTCCAAAATTGACCACATAATTGGTCACAAAACAGGCCTCAACAGATATAAAAATATTGAAATTGTCCCATGCATCCTATCAGATCACCATGGACTAAGGCTGATCTTCAATAACAAAATAAATAATAGAAAGCCAACCTTCACGTGGAAACTGAACAACACTCTTCTCAATGATACCTTGGTCAAGGAAGGAATAAAGAAAGAAATTAAGGACTTTTTAGAGTTCAATGAAAATGAAGCCACAACATACCCAAACTTATGGGACGCAATGAAAGCATTTTTAAGAGGAAAACTCATAGCTCTGAGTGCCTCCAAAAGGAAACTAGAGAGAGCACACATTAGCAGCTTGACAACACACCTAAAAGCACTAGAACAAAAGGAAGCAAATTCACCCAAGAGGAGTAGACGGCAGGAAATAATCAAACTCAGGGGTGAAATCAACCAAGTGGAAACAAGAAAAACTATTCAAAGAATCAACCAATCAAGGAGCTGGTTCTTTGAGAAAATCAACAAGATAGATAAACCCTTAGCCAGACTCACTAGAGGGCACAGGGAAAGCATCCTAATTAACAAAATCAGAAATGAAAAAGGAGACATAACAACAGATCCTGAAGACATCCAAAACACCATCAGATCCTTCTACCAAAGGCTATACTCAACAAAACTGGAGAACCTGGATGAAATGGACAAGTTCCTAGACAGATACCAGGTACCAAAGCTGAATCAAGATCAGGTTAATGATCTAAACAGCCCTATATCCCCCAAAGAAATAGAAGCAGTCATTAATAGTCTCCCAACTAAAAAAAGCCCAGGACCAGATGGGTTTAGTGCAGAGTTCTATCAGACCTTCAAAGAAGATCTAATCCCAGTTCTTCACAAACTATTCCACAAAATAGAAACAGAAGGTACTCTACCCAACTCATTCTATGAAGCCACAATTACTCTGATACCTAAACCACAAAAAGACCCAACAAAGATAGAAAACTTCAGACCAATATCCCTTATGAATATTGATGCAAAAATCCTCAATAAAGTTCTTGCTAACCGAATCCAAGAACACATCAAAACAATCATCCATCCTGACCAAGTAGGTTTCATCCCAGGGATGCAGGGATGGTTCAATATACGGAAATCCATCAACGTAATCCAGTATATAAACAAACTCAAAGACAAAAACCACATGGTCATCTCGTTAGATGCGGAAAAAGCATTTGACAAGATCCAACACCCATTCATGATAAAAGTCTTGGAAAGATCAGGAATTCAAGGCCCATACCTAAACATGATAAAAGCAATCTACAGCAAACCAGTAGCCAACATCAAAGTAAATGGTGAGAAGCTTGAAGCAATCCCTCTAAAATCAGGGACTAGACAAGGCTGTCCACTTTCTCCATACCTATTCAACATTGTACTTGAAGTCCTAGCCAGAGCAATTCGACAACAAAAGGAGATCAAAGGGATACAAATTGGAAAAGATGAAGTCAAAATATCACTTTTTGCAGATGATATGATAGTATATATAAGTGACCCTAAAAATTCCACCAGAGAACTCCTAAGCCTGATAAACAGCTTCAATGAAGTAGCTGGATATAAAATTAACTCAAACAAATCAATGGCCTTTCTCTACACAAAGAATAAACAGGCTGAGAAAGAAATTAGGGAAACAACACCCTTCTCAATAGTCACAAATAATATAAAATATCTTGGCGTGACTCTAACTAAGGAAGTGAAAGATCTGTATAATAAAAACTTCAAGTCTCTGAAGAAAGAAATTATAGAAGATCTCAGAAGATGGAAAGATCTCCCATGCTCATGGATTGGCAGGATCAACATTGTAAAAATGGCTATCTTGCCAAAAGCAATCTACAGATTCAATGCAATCCCCATCAAAATTCCAAATCAATTCTTCAACGAATTAGAAAGTGCAATCTGCAAATTCATCTGGAATAACAAAAAACCTAGGATAGCAAAAACTCTCCTCAAGGATAAAAGAACCTCTGGTGGAATCACCATGCCGGACCTAAAGCTCTACTACAGAGCAATTGTGATAAAAACTGCATGGTACTGGTATAGTGACAGACAAATAGACCAATGGAATAGAATTGAAGACCCAGAAATGAATCCACACACCTATGGTCACTTGATCTTCGACAAGGGAGCTAAAAACATCCAGTGGAAGAAAGACAGCATTTTCAACAAATGGTGCTGGCACAACTGGTTGTTAACATGTAGAAGAATGCGAATCGATCCATTCCTATCTCCTTGTACTAAGGTCAAGTCTAAGTGGATCAAGGAACTTCACATAAAACCAGAGACACTGAAACTTATAGAGGAGAAAGTGGGGAAAAGCCTTGAAGATATGGGCACAGGGGAACAATTCCTGAATCGAACAGTAATGGCTTGTGCTGTAAGATCGAGAATTGACAAGTGGGACCTCATGAAACTACAAAGCTTCTGCAAGGCTAAAGACACCATCAATAAGACAAAAAAACCACCAACAGATTGGGAAAGGATCTTCACCTATCCTAAATCAGATAAGGGACTAATATCCAATATATATAAAGAACTCAAGAAGGTGGACTCCAGAAAGTCAAATAACCCCATTAAAAAATGGGGCTCAGAACTGAACAAAGAATTCTCACCTGAGGAATACCGAATGGCAGAGAAGCACCTGAAAAAATGTTCAACATCCTTAATCATCAGGGAAATGCAAATCAAAACAACCCTGAGATTCCACCTCACACCAGTCAGAATGGCTAAGATCAAAAATTCAGGTGACAGCAGATGCTGGCGAGGATGTGGAGAAAGTGGAACACTCCTCCATTGTTGGTGGGATTGCAAGCTTGTACAACCACTCTGGAAATCAGTCTGGCGGTTCCTCAGAAAATTGGACATAGTACTACCGGAGGATCCAGCAATACCTCTCCTGGGCATATATCCAGAAGATGTCCCAACCGGTAAAAAGGACACATGCTCCACTATGTTCATAGCAGCCCTATTTATAATAGCCAGAAGCTGGAAAGAACCCAGATGTCCCTCAACAGAGGAATGGATACAGAAATTATGGTACATTTACACAATGGAGTACTACTCAGCTATTAAAAAGAATGAATTTATGAAATTCCTAGCCAAATGGATGGACCTGGAGGGCATCATCTTGAGTGAAGTAACACAATCACAAAAGATCTCACACAATATGTATTCATTGATAAGTGGATATTAGCCCAAAACTTAGGATACCCAAGATATAAGATACAATTTGATAAACGCATGAAACTCAAGAAGAATGAAGACCAAAGTGTGGACATTGTGCACCTTCTTAGAATTGGGAACAAAACACCCAGGGAAGGAGTTACAGAGACAAAGTTCGTAGCTGTGATGAAAGGATGGACCATTTAGAGACTGCTGTATCCAGGGATCCGTCCCATAATCAGCTTCTAAACGCTGACACCATTGCATACACTAGTAAGATCTTGCTGAAAGGACCCAAATATAGCTGTCTCTTGTGAGACGATGCCGGGGCCTAGCAAACACAGGAGTGGATGTTCACAGTCAGCTATTGGATGTATCACAGGGCTCCCAATGGAGAAGCTAGAGAAAGTACCCAAGGAGCTAAAGGGATCTGCAACCCTATTGTTGGAACAACATGATGTACTAACCAGAACCCTGGAGCTCTTGTCTCTAGCTGCATATGTATCAAAAGATGGCCTAGTCGGCCATCAATGGAAAGAGAGGCCCATTGGACTTGCAAACTTTATATGCCCCAATATAGGGGAATGCCAGGGCCAAAAGAATGGGAATGGGTGGGTAGGGAAGTGGGGGGCGCTATGGGGGACTTTTGGGATAGTATTGGAAATATAATTGAGGAAAATATGTAATAAAAATATTAAAAAAAAAAAAGAAATATTATGTTAGCAACCTGTCTTAGCTGATTGTGCATGGACCTGGATCATGCCTGCAATGATGTATGCTTCGACTATGATTATGTAGGTAACAAATAGAACAGGAGTGGTGATGGCATCAGTTCTTGAATATTTGTCATAAAAATAGAACATGGAATTGGCTAAAAACCTGAACTGAAATGTTACAATGTCTGGTCATATGTTTCATAGGAAATCTGTACACAGAGAACTAAAAATCTGCTTCTGTGGATAACTCACCAAACCACTAATGTGCATTACATTGGTGACTATTTAGTAGTAGTTAATTATTACAATAAAATAGCTACAATTTATTAAACCAATGATTCTGTCACAGGGTGCTGATACTTGTTTATGCACTAATTCATGGAATTCATACGCATTTCCTATCAACTAAACTTGAATTCCTTTTATTGTTTATATTAAGAAACAGACACAGGGTTAAAATGGCTTGGCCAAGAAATCTGAGTTGTTGATTCTGCCAAAGTCATTACTGACTTCAAATTAGTTGTGACTGGCAAAGTGTACAATGGAATATTTAAGCTAATGCCTGTTAAAAAAAAAGCAGACAAAAATCAAAAATTACAAACAAGCTCATCCCAAATAAATAAAATTTTGAGGTAAGACATAATTTAATCTTTACAATTGAGAAAGAGAAGGCTTAAACTATGTTCCAAAAAGTTGAGGATAACAATATAATTAACAGTTTTTTTTTAGGAATATAAGAGTGTACAAATATTCAATAGAATATTATTCAAATAGAATATTATTCAAATAGAATATATATAATATATATATTATTCATATATATATGAATGTTATTACATGGCTAAAAGACTAAAAGCTATAGAAACATTCATTGTCTATGCTCTAATTCTGACATTTTCTACGTACTACTGTGATCTGAGGAAATTATGTTAGTTTTCCACCATCATTAGAATGGTTATTTCTCTTATGGTACCAAGAAATAAATCAGTTGAGAGTAGGTTAACTTAACTTTGATATCAACAGGTGCATGCTAAGTGCTTAAAAAATGTTATGACAGGAGCCTGGAGGATATGGCTAAAGGACAAATTACTTGCTTTGAAAAGACACAAGAGAGCATTGATTTCAGAATTATACAATGACAAAAATTATTTTTATTAGGTATTTTCTTCATTTACATTTCCAATGCTATCCCAAAAGTCCCCAATACCCTCACCCCCAACCCCCTGCCAACGCAATCCCAATTCTTGGCCCTGGCGTTCCCCTGTACTGAGGCATATAAAATTGACAAGACCAATGGGCCTCTCTTTCCAATGATGGCCAACCAGGCCATCTTTTGATACTTATGCAGCTAAAGACACGAGCTCCAGGGGATACTGGTTAGTACTAATTCTTGTTCCACCTATAGGGTTCCAGACACTTTAGCTCCTTGGGTACTTTCTCTAGCTCCTCCATTGGGGGGCCCTGTGATCCATCCAATAGCTGACTGTGAGCATCCACTTCTGTGTTTGCCAGGCCCCAGCACAGCCTCACAAAAGACAGCCATATCTGGGGCCTTTCAGCTAAATCTTGCTATGCAATGGTGTCAAGATTTGGAGGCTGATTGTGGGATGGATCCACATATATAGCAGTCTCTAGATGGTCCATCCTTTCGAATCAGCTCCAAACTGTCTCTGTAACTCCATCTATGGGTGTTTTGTTCCCAATTCTAAGAAGGGGAAAAGTGGCCACACTTTGGTCTTCATTCTTCTTGAGTTTCATGTGTTTTGCAAATTGTATCTTATATCTTGGGTATTCTAAGTTTCTGGGCTAATATCCACGTATTAGTGAGTACATATCATGTGAGTTCCTTCTTTGTGATTGGATTACCTCACTCAGAATGATGTCCTCCAGGTCCATCCATTTGCCTAGGAATTTCATAAATTCATTATTTTTAATAGCTGAGTAGTACTCCATTGTGTAAATGTGCCACATTTTCTGTATCCATTCCTCTGTTGAGGGACATCTGGGTTCTTTCCAGCTTCTGACTATTATAAATAAGGTTGCTATGAACACAGTAGAGCATGTGTCCTTCTTACCCGTTGGAACATCTTCTGGATATATGTCCAGGAGAGGTATTGCAGGATCCTCCAGTAGTACTATGTCCAATTTTCTGAGGAACTGCCAGACTGATTTCCAGAGTGGTTGTACAAGCTTGCAATCCCACCAACAATGGAGGAGTTTTTCCCTTTCTCCACATCCTCATCAACATCTGCTGTCACCTTAATTTTTGATCTTAGCCATTCTGACTGGTGTGAGTAAGAATCTCAGGGTTCTATTGATTTTTATTTCCCTGATGATTGAGGATGCCTAACATTTTTTCAGGTGCTTCTCAGCCATTCGGTATTCCTCAGGTAAGAATTATTTGTTTAGCTCTGAGCCCCATTTTTTAATGGGGTTATTTGATTTTCTGGAGTCCACCTTTTTGAGTTCTATATATATATATATATATATATATATATATATATATATATATATATATATATATATATATATATATTGGATATTAGGCCTCTATCTGATTTAGGAGAGGTAAAGATCCTTTCCAAATCTGTTGGTGGCCTTTTTGTCTTATTGATGGTGTCTTTTGCCTTACAGAAGCTTTGCAATTTTATGAGGTCCCATTTCTCGATTCTCAATCTTACAGCACAAGCCATTGCTCTTCTATTCAGGAATTGTTCCCCTGTGCCCATATCTTCGAGGCTTTCCCCCACTTTCTCCTCTATAAGTTTCAGTGTCTCTGTTTTTTGTGGAGTTCCTTGATCCACTTAGATTTGACCTTAGTCAAAGGAGATAGGAATGGATCAATTCGCATTCTTCTACATAATGATCGCCAGTTGTGCCACCACCATTTGTTGAAAATGCTGTATCTTATCCACTGGATGGTGTTAGCTCCCTTACCAAAAATCAAGTGACCATAGGTGTGTGGGTTCATTTCTGGGTCTTCTATTCTATTCCATTGGTCTACTTGTCTTTCACTATAACAGTACTATGAAGTTTTTATCACAATTGTTCTGTAGTACAGCTTTAGGTCAAGCATGATGATTCCAGCAGAGGTTCTTTTATCCTTGAGAAGAGTTTTTGCTATCCTCGTTTTTGTTATTCCAGATGAATTTGCAGATTGCCCTTTCTAATTTATTGAAAAGTTGAGTTGGAATTTTGATGGGGATTTCTTTAAATCTGTAGATTGACTTTGGCAAGATAGCCATTTTTACTATATTGATACCGCCAATCCATGTGCATGGGAGATCTTTCCATCTTCTGAAATCGTCTTTAATTTCTTTCTTCAGAGACTTGAAGTTCTTATCACACAGATCTTTCACTTCCTTAGTTAGAGTCACACCAAGGTATTTTATATTATTTGTGACTATTGTGAAAGATGTTGTTTCTCTAATTTCTTTCTCAGCCTTTTTATCCTTTGTGTAGATAAAGGCCATTGACTTGTTTGAGTTAATTTTATATCCAGCTACTTCATTGAAGCTGTTTATCAGGTTTAGGAGTTCTCTGGTGGAATTTTTAGTGTCACATATATATATATACTTTTATATCATCTGCAAAAAGTGTTATTTTGACTTCTTCCTTTCCAATTTGTATCCCCTTGATCTCATTTTGTTATCGAAATGCTCTGGCTAGTACTTCAAATACTATGGTTGAATAGGTATAGAGAAAGTGGGCAGCCTTGTCTGGTCCCTGATTATAATGAGATTGCTTCCAGCTTCTCACCATTTACTTTGATGTTGGCTACTGGTTTGCTTCCAGCTTCTCACCATTTACTTTGATGTTGGCTACTGGTTTGCTGTAGATTGCGTTTATCAGGTTTAGGTATGGGCCTTGAATTCCTGACCTTTCCAAGACTTTTATCATGAATGGATGTTGGATTTTGTCAAATGGTTTCTCCACATCTAATGAGATGACCATGTGGTTTTTGTCTTTGAGTTTGTTTATATAGGGGATTACGTTGATGTATTTCCATATATGAAACCATCCCTGCATCCCTGAAATGAAACGTACTTGGTCAGAATGGATGATTGTTTTGATGTGTTCTTGGATTTCATTAGCGAGAATTTTATTGATTATTTTTGCAATGATATTCATAAGGGAAATTGGTCTGATGTTCTCTATCTTTGTTGGGTCTTTCTGTGGTATAGGTATCAGAGTAATTGTGCCTTCAAAGAATGAATTGGGGATAGAACCTTCTGCTTCCATTTTGTGGAATACTTTGTGAAGAACTGCAATTAGATCTTCTTTGTAGGTCTGATAGAATTCTGCACTGAACCCATCTGGTCAGGAGCTTTATTGTTGTTGTTTGGAGACAATTAATGACTGCTTCTATTTCTTTAGGGGATATAGAACTGTTTAGATCATTATCCTGATCCTGATTTAACTTTGGTACCTGGTATCTGTCTAGAAATTTGTCCATTTCATCCAGGTTTTCCAGTTTTGTTGAGTATAGCCTTTTGTAGAAGGATCTGATGGTGTTTTGGATTTCTTCTGGATCTGTTGCTATATCTCCCTTTTCATTTCTGATTTTGTTAATTAGGATGCTCTCCCTGTGCCCTCTAGTGAGTCTGGCTAAGGGTTAATCTATCTTGTTGATATTCTTAAAGAACCAGCTCTCCTGGTTTTGTTGTTTCTTTGTATAGTTCTTTTTGTTTACACTTGGTTGATTTCAGCCCTGAGTTTGATTGTTTCCTGCCATCTACTCCTGTTGGGTGTATTGGCTCCTTTTTGTTCTAGAACTTTTAGGTGTGAGGTCAATCTCCTAGCATGTGCTCTCTCTAGTGTCTTCTTGGAGGCACTCAGTGCTATGAGTTTTCCTCTTAGGAATGTTTTCATTGTGTCTCATAAGTTTGAGTATGTTGTGTCTTCATTTTCATTAAACTCTAAAAAGTCTTTAATTTCTTTGTTTATTCCTTCCTTGAACAAGGTATCAATTGAGAAGAGTGTTGTTCAGTTTCCAGTGAATGTTGGCTTTTTATTATTTATGTTGTTATTGAAGATCAGCCTTAGTCCATGGTGATCTGATAGGATGCTTGGGACAATTTCAATATTTTTGTATCTGTTGAGGCCTGTTTTGTGAACAATTATATGGTCAATTTTGGTGAAGGTACCATGAGGTGCTGAGAAGAAGTTATATCCTTTTGTTTTAGGATAAAATGTTCTGTAGATATCTGTTAGATCCATTTGTTTCATAACTTCTGTTAGTTTCACTGTGTCCCTGTTTACTTTCTGTTTCCACAATCTGTCCATTGATGAAAGTGGTGAGTTGAAGTCTGCTACTATTATTGTGTGAGGTGCAATGTGTGCTTTGAGCTTTACTAAAGTTTCTTTAATGAATATGGCTGTCCTTGCATTTGGAGCATAGATGTTTAGAATTGAGAGTTCCTCTTGGAAGATTTTACCTTTGGTTACTATGAAGTGCACCTCCTTGTCTTTTTTGATGACTTTGGGTTGGAAGTCGATTTTATTAGATATTAGAATGGCTCTCCAGCTTGTTTCTTCAGACCATTTGCTTGGAAATTGTTTTTCAACCTTTCTTTCGGAGGCAGTGTCTGTCTTTTTCCCTGAGTTGGGTGTCCTGTCAGCAGTGAAATGTTGGGTCCTTTTTGTGTAGCCAGTCTGCTAGTCTATGTCTTTTTATTGGGGAACTGAGTCCATTGATATTAAAAGATATTAAGGAAAAGTAATTGTTGCTTCCTATTATTTTGGTTGTTAGGTTTGGCATTCTGTTCTTGTGGCTGTCTTCTTTTAGGTTTGATGAAGGATTACTTTTTTGCTTTTTCTAGGGCGTGGTTTCCATCCTTGTATTGTTTTTTTCCTGTTATTATCCTTTGAAGGGCTGGATTTGTGTAAAGATAATGTTTGAATTTGGTTTTGTTGTGAAATACTTTGGTTTCTCCATCTATGGTAATTGAAAGTTTGGCTGGTTATAGTAGCCTGGGCTAGCATTTGTGTTCCCTTAGTGTCTGTATGACATCTGTCCAGGATCTTCGGCTTTCATAGTCTCTGGTGTAAAGTTTGGTGTAATTCTGATAGGCCTGCCTTAATATGTTACTTGAGCTTTTTCCCTTGCTGCTTTTAATATTCTGTCTTTATTTAGTGTATTTGTTGTTCTGATTATTATGTGTCGGGAGGAATTTCCTTTCTGGTCCAGTTTATTTCAGAGATCTGTAGGCTTCTTGTATGTTCATGGGCATCTCTTTCTTTAGGTTTGGGAAGTTTTCTTCTATAATTTTGTTGAAGATATTTGCTGGCCCTTTAAGTTGAAAATCTTCATTCTCATATACTCATATTATCCGTAGGTTTGGTCTTCTCATTGTATCCTGGATTTCCTGAATGTTTTGAGTTAGGATCTTTTTGCATTTTGCAATTTCTTTGATTGTTGTGCCGATGTTCTCTATGGAATCTACTGCACCTGAGAATCTCTCTTCCATCTTTTGTATTCTGTTGCTGATGCTCACTTCTATGGTTCCAGATTTCTTTCCTAGGGTTTCTATCTCCATTGTTGCCTCACTTTGTGTTTTCTTTATTGTGTCTACTTCCCTTTTTAGGTCTAGTATGGTTTTGTTCATTTCCATCACCTCTTTGGATGTGTTTTCCTGTTTTTCTTTAAGGATTTGTAACTCTTTAGCAGTGTTCTCCTATACTTCTTTAAGTGAATTATTAAATCCTTCTTGATGTCCTTTACCATCATCATGAACTAGGCTTTTAAATCCAGTTCTAGGATTTCGGGTGTATTGTGGTGCCCAGGACTGGTTGAGGTGGGAGTGCTGCGTTCTGGTCTTCGTTTCTGTTAGTAAGATTCTTACTTTTGCCTTTTGCCATCTGGTGATCTCTGGAGTTAGTTGTTATAGTTGTCTCTGGTTAGAGCTTGTTCCTCTAGTGATTCTGTTAGCCTCTATCAGCACACCTGGGAGACTAGCTCTCTCCTGAGTTTCAGTGGTCAGAGCATTCTCTGCAGGCAAACTTTCCTCTTGCAGGGAAGGTGCACAGATATTTGGCATTCAGACCTGCCTCCTGGTAGAAGATGAAGGCCCGAAACAGGGCCTGTCCCAGAAGCTGTTCGCTTCTGTAGTCCACACTTTCCCCTGTGCAGACTAGTCTTGGAGGGATCTGGGAACCAAGATGGCTCCCCCAGGTTTTCCAGCAAAGCCCTCCCGGGCGGGGCAGACACCTCTCCTCTGGCAGGGAAGGTGCCTGAATGTCTGGAGCCTGTAATGGGGTCTGCCTCAGGATCTGTCCTCTAGGTACCTTATGGATGTTCGCTGACTCTGTGCCTAAGGTGAGCTGGTGCTGGCACAGACTGGAAGGGACTTGTGACTCTGGTCAAGCTGGATTTTCTGCTTCCCCAATGCTGTCTCAAGTCCTGTGCAATTGGAGGAACAGAAGTTGTGTTCCACTCACTGGTGGTTCTAAGATCACGTGGAGAGTCCTCTAGGGACCTTGGGGGTGTCCACCGACTCTGTGCCCAAGGTGACCTGGTGCTGGCGCCGACCGGAAGGGATTTTTCAACAGAAATGATAAAAGCAGCTTAAAAAATTTTCCTTGTCTCTTCCTTGTCTCAATCTTGTTATAATTCTAAGAGTTTGAGAATTCTAAAGATATATTTTTAAAATCCTTTTTATTTCATTAATATTATTCATAAAAATAAATCAAAACTTTGATTAATTTATTCTAAAATACAAATTATAAACACCTAATATGGTAAGATGAACATTTCATTTTATTAAAGGTAACTATTTTCCTACAAAATGTTAACTAAGAGTATGGAGGTTATTTTCACTTTTACATAACTGTTGACACTTGGGCCTAAGAAATATAGCTGGACTTTCTATGGATTCTGGATTATGTGTGCTACAACATGCTCTCTGGACTGAAGTCCATGAAAAACATGGATGCACATAGATATGTAGGTGAGAAAAGGAGAGGGATTTTAATTAGATTTTCTGGGTAACTGGCCATTTTTCCTTGATATCATACCAAAACTTGGCCAGTGTCATGTACTGAAACTTCATCACATCTACAATCTCAATATAACTCAATGAACATTATTACACTCTGTTATTTTGTACTGTGTTTCATTAAGTAGCATAGTTTTCCTTTGAATAAGATTTTGCTTTGTAGGATTTTCTTTTCATTGAGACCACAACAAATGAAGCAATCCCCAGCACTGTCCACTGTCCACTGTCCACTCACTTCAGAATATTGCCAGGGAATGACAGAAGCAAAGGAAATTGAACTTGATGTGGCCATACTGGGACAGAGAAGGTTGCACAAATACATGAGCTCACAGACGACATGTTAGGTACACAATAGAAGGTCAGTTGGAAAACTACAATTGCATACATTTGCTTGTATATTTATAAAGTTGATTTCTTACTTATGCATCACTCTAGCTCTGAATCTGCTTGAATGTATGCATTTGGATATTTCTTTTAGAAGGATTCTTAAATGATAAAGTATTGCTCAATTTAAAAGTTGAAGGTGACTTCTTGTGGACTGAATAATGCCATGGCTCTGTGTAGCTCACAGTAAACGGATGTGTTGAACTATTGGATTTTAATGTTAGTTTCACATATTTTCTATGAAATAATCTTTGTAAAATTTAAAATAGTAAATACTATCTCATCATCTTCATAGTTACCTATTTTTCCCATGATTTAAAACTTCTATCTGAGGGCAGAAATACTGTAAGAGCCAGGGAAAGTACCAGGATGTCTACTGTTAGGTAGTCTCTTCCCAAAACCAAGAGTGGAAGGACATGAACTGAAAGTGGCAGAGGAAGGAGTAGTTCTAAGAGGAACTGGGAAGAGTATATGTAGAATTAATAGGGTCAAAATACATTGTATAAAATTCTTTAAAAAATAAAAATATCTTAATAAATGTTTTCTGCTGGCAACAATTACTCAGCTATTTACATGCTATAAATTGAAACTTTGAGTCTTATCCAGTATGTTTACTCTTAGAATAGCTCACCAAACTAAGTACTAAATTATGGCTTTAACTAGTTAACGTGGATTTCCAACAAATATGATTAGTAGGTACAATGCCATCATCTAATGGTAATGATGTTCTAGAAATGTTTGGTGAACAGAAATAAGCTATAACAGTCTGCTTTGTGCTAGACTGATTATAGAAAATGTTTGACTATCAAAAAGAATACATGCTATCTTATAGACTGGTAACTCATTTGCATAAAAGCACTCCCCGGTGCAGTACAGGAAAACGAGTGAGCATAACATGTTTCTATACTCTGCTTTAAAACACATTGGAATCTTGCTCTTTGAACCAAACAAGCAAACAAACAAAAAACACTGTACATATATTATTCTTAAACCTTGAAGCAAAGAATGTACACGGGTTTAACTTGGGTAAGTGTGTACCTGTATTCTAATTACCATTATGAAAAATGACTTCAAAATTGTCGTTGTTAGCATCACAACTACTTCACTGCCAATCTAATTTCCCATCCCGTTTTCCCTTTGTATCTCCTCTGTCTTAAATCGATGTTCTTTCACGGACTTGTCATCACTATGACATTTCAAGCTCTCTCTTGTGTCTCTTGGCCATTGAAAGGCTATTTCAATTCAATTCTTTGTCCTGTTCAATAATAGAGTTTAATTTTTAAAGTAATCATAGCTTTGAGCAATAATCAAAAGTTACATGTCCATTCTCAGTGATCAATGCCCCAGACATAGGTTAGATTTTGTTTTAAGATTGCCTGTTTTCTTAGCAATAACTGGAATTAGATATAAGAATCTTACCACAAGTGAGCACAGTATGTTTATGTATTGGTGGGATACAGAGATTGCTGTCTCTGGAGCTTTCTGTAACAGGAGTTTGAAAGTCATGTCTTTATGATTTTCAGTTCATGCTAAATTTCCAGAATTAAAGTAACTTTAATTAAAAACTGAAGTAGTTAATATACTAACTGTATCTTGGGTCTTTCTTTGAAACATATTGTTTTATCACCAGGGAAACTATTACTGTAATAAGAAATCAAAAATGCCTGCCATTTGTGCAGAAATAGAGAATACCTAAACCGATTTAAACATGATCTCCATAGCTCTGTCTGTAACTGTCTGCAGTGGATGCCTGGTCATGCTGTCTTCATGTGAATTGTGTAAAACCTGCAATAAACTCTGTAGATAACAAGTATTACTTGTGATGCAATGCTATACAAATTACAAGTAAGAATTTTACCATTTTTAATGCATTGCTTTTGGGCAAGGGATTTTGCTTAAATTATAAAGTCCTTACCATGAAAGCTCAATGCACACAGTTCAGATTCCCACATAAATACCTGGAAGGAATACAGCCCATATGTAGTGCTAGCACTTAGGAAGCCAATACAGGGATCTGTTGAGCATGCTAACTTCCTAAATTAGCAAGAGTAAACAGCCCTGAGTTCACCGAGACTTACTTCAATAAATAAACTAGGAAGCAATTGAGAAAGAAATCTGCTGTCAATTCTAGGTCCCACAAAAGCATGAGAATATTTACACAAATGTGTGTCATACACAGAAATACACAAAATCTACATATCTTTATTTCCAAACAGTTACATACAGATTGACTAAAGCTTAAGGAGCTAGGAGACCAAATGGGGGTGGGGGGGAAGAAAACAGAGCATTTGTCATCAATATAGTGTTGAAATTCAACTCCTGCAAATGTTTTGTTCAAGACACTTTGCAAGGTATAGTTCACATGTAATAAAAAGCATATAGTGTATAATTCTGAGAAATATAACAATATGGTTCCATAATCACGAGAATCTAGCAAGCATTGTGAAGTAAATGCAACGGGAGTTCATAAGTTTCTGTTAGAACTTCCCAGCTTTACCTCCATTGTCATATAGTACATCACATGTTTCTTAAAATCACTGGGCTTTTGAATCATTTGGAAAGATATAGTCCATCCTTTTAACATAGACTGTGTTAGAATACAGGCGCACCCAGGGATGTGTGCTATCAGTGTATTGTCTGAATATGTAATTCCATGTCTTTAGTTTGTTCTTGGACTATAATATCTATAATCACTATGATTCATAATAAATGCATAACAATGGCCACATTCTTCTCTGACACTTGTGTATTATCATGATTGTATTTGTTAAAATAATAGTTATCTGAGAAGCGCTCTTTGGATACAATTTTCTTAACAAGGAAAAACTTTCCCCACACAGATCTGCTGCTTATTTAGAAGATTACTTTAATTTTTAGAGTTCCAATTTTCCCTGATTATAGCCTACTATTTGAACATACATTTTATATAGCAGTATGTCACTGTTAGTTCATGTGTATTTAAAACCTACACAGATGCTGAGAAACAAACTGATTCAGGAGAAGAATTTGTCTATGATTTCTTTCCTATCATGACTTTTATCTGCATAAGACCTAATCTCAATGGTTCTCACCCTTCCATATGCTGTGACACTTTCATCCAGTTCATGTTGTAGTGACCCCCAACAACAAATTATTTTGTCGCTATTTAATAATTGTAATTATGCTACTATTATGAATCATGATGTAGCTATCTAATATACAGGATATTCGGACGTTGTGACCCACAGGTTAAGAACTACTGTCTAATCTCATTTTTAAAATAATGATTCTGATTTTTAAAAAGTAATTGGTGATTTCAGTATAAGTCTAAAAATGAGAAGTGCTACACAAATTTTCAAGGAATATGGATATTGACCCTAAAGCCTGGAGCATGTTATGTCACAGATTTTCATTACCCTAACCATGGGACATATAATAAAAAGATGATCTATGAAATTGTTTTGATTTTTGTGATTATTCTAGAACTAACATAGACCATCTATGAAGCTTATATTTCTCCATAAGATCAATGCAAAATAAGCTTATCTAAGAAGTTGAAGTTTTTCATAAGATCAATACAAAATAGGATCATCATTAAGATAATGAAGCAAACATTCAAAAATGATTACCACTGAATTTTTCCAAAACCATTAGCACAAATAATAAAGTGGAAGTAGAATGCTCTCATACGACAAAACTTTATTAAGATACACAATAAATCTCCACAGATCTTGGTCCTAAAATTGCCTTCATTTTAATACTATAATTTCCTGGCAATTAGCCAGTTACATGGAATACCATGGATTTATTTGTAATTTACATGAGGTGTATTAGCTGATCCTCACTGGCACATTAAGAAAAGTCAGTTTTGAATCTATAGTATTGGTAAGGAAAAAAGGATTGGAAACCAGAGTCCATCTCTTCAAAGTCTTTTCATAAAAAATTAGAGGCCAAATTATATCCTTGAATTCTTCTAAAGTTAGAAAGAGATAACTGGCTGGGAAGTGGTGGCATATGCCTTTAATCCCAGCACTTGGGAGGCAGAAGCATGCAGATCTCTGAGTTTGAGGCCAGCCTGGTCTACAGAGTGAGTTCTAGGATAGCCAGGGCTACACAGAAACCCTGTCTTGAAAAAATAAATAAATAACCATATCCAGGGATCCATTCCATAATCAGCCTCCAAAGGCTGACACCATTGCATACACTAGCAAGATTTAGCTGAAAGGACCCAGATATAGCTGTCTCTTGTGAGATTATGCCGGGGCCTAGCAAACACAGAAGTGGATGGTCACAGTCAGCTATTGGATGGATCACAGGGACCCCAATGGAGGATCTAGAGAAAGTAACCAAGGAGCTAACAGGATCTGCAACCCTATAGGTGGAACAGCAATATGAACTAACCAGTACCCCCCCCCCCCCCGAGCTCGTGTCTCTAGCTGCATATGTGTCAGAAGATGGCCTAGTTGACCATAGTGGAAAGAGAGGCCCATTGGTCTTGCAAACTTTATCTTTCTCAGTACAGGGGAATGCCAGGGCCAAGAAGTGGGAGTGGGTGGGTGGGGGAGTGGGTGGGAGATCAGGTGGGGGACCTTTGAGATAGCATTGGAAATGTAAATGAAATAAATACCTAATAAATTTTTTAAAAAGAAAGAAAGAAAGAAAAGAAAGTAAAGAAGAGAAAAGAGAAGAGAAGAGAAGAGAAGAGAAGAGAAGAGAAGAGAAAAGAAAAGAAAAGAAAAGAAAAGAAAAGAAAAGAAAAGAAAAGAAAAGAGATAGCTGTAAATAAGACAGGAAATCATTTTCCTTATAATCTTGAAATGGATATTCAATTTTACTATTATAAATGTAAGGCCTTTTTACAAGGGAGGATGACTAGATAACAAATGAAAGGAAAGTAAAAGTGTAAAAATTATATTTTATATTTGCATTACTTTATCTATACACAAGTTAATAAGTTAAAAAATGTTTTAAACAAAAGCAATCTGTTTAGCCTTAAATACACCATACAAACTCACCAAGCCGTTTTTGTACTAAATAGTAAGATATTTCAAATAGAGAGTTTATCCAACAAGCTGAAGACCAAAGCCAAAATTCCCAATACAAGACATGCAAAACTTTCCTCTGAGTTATTGGCCAGGGCTATGTAAAAAACTCCAAAAACTTACAACCTATTGTTTTTACCCTTGGTTCTGCTCTACAGATGGACAGTGTGGTCATTTGAATAGGTATAGCCACAGAGACTCATATAGTTGAACACTTGGCCAATGGGAAGTGGAACTCTTAGGAGATGTAGGACTCTTGAAGTAGGTATGACCTTATTGGAAGAAGTGTGCTTTGAGGTCTCATATACTCAATGCTCAATCTCTGCCCAGTGTCAAAGATAGCCTCCTCCTCCCTGTATGTGGATAAAGATGTAGAACTCTTGGCTCCTTCTCCAGCACCACATCTGCCTGCTTGAAGTCATGCTTCCCACCATGACGATAATGAACTAAACTTGTGAAACTGTAAGCCAGCCCCAATTAGATGTTTATCTTTATAGGAGTTTATATGGTCATGGTGTCTCTTTGTAGCAACGAAACCTTAGCTAATATGGATGGCAAGTCTCTGTTCTTAAAAACATCATGTACTTCAGAAAGAGGACCCAGAAACCCTTGAGCTGGAACTGACCCAAAAGCCACCTCTCTGAGAACTAGATTTCATGATATCAGAAGTCTACATGCAAACTTCCAAAGGAAGAAGGTGACTAATAGTTTCATCCAGCTAACTATATTTGGTATCAGCTGCATTAATGACCAGAAGTGCATGACATTCTACAGGTGCACAGGTGACACACATAACCTAGGAGATAACTAACAGTTCTATAATTGGATGTAAAACCAGCTCAACAAAAGTGATCCCAAGACTGGTATTGTAAATCTTGCTAACCATTCACTGATAGAGACATTGTGAATGTCTCTATCTATAGCTATTCAAGGAGAATCTGCAGCTATTAACCTCACCAACCAGCATAATCCCTAACAATGACCTATAAACATTTGTCCTTGTATCCACCACTAAGTGTATTTTTTACACTTCCTCAAGGAATCTTCACATTGCAACAGATGGACACCATTACCAAAAAAACACAGCCAATTGAAATGCAAAGTTGAAGAGCCCAGTCACAATGGATGCATCTACAAAGAACTCCTGCATGTAAGTCTCAGTGAATATTGCAAAAAAGAAAAGGGGGGGGTGGGGGAGTAGAAAGACTGTAAAAAGCATAGGATCAGAGAGTTGGTGTGAGAATTTATCTTCTAGGAACATCGGAGGCTATACACATACAACTCACTGACAGGACTACCCAATTTCCCAGTAACAAACATGTCAAACTGGACAGGAAAAAGCCCAGGAGGCCTCAGCTCTCCACAGGAGATGCATCCCTCTCCAGGAGAAAATACACCATTTACTTGTCTAGCACCAAATGAAAACATACAACAATTTAGCATTATATGGACTCAATAGATTTCATTCAAGCATATATGCAAAACGCATTTTAAAACAATTAAAAACATTTTTTTAAAGAGGCCATGAATGAGAAGGAGAGCAAAGAAGACTATATGGCTGGATTTGAAGGGAGGAAAAGAAAGGAAAAAGAGAAATATTTTCATATTATATTATCAATAATAAACAAAGGAGAAGAGTGACCTTCACATAGACTGCCATTAGAGTGTGTGAGCCAGATTAAAGGAGGATTGTCCCAGATCAAAAGAGGAGAATTAAAAGTAAACATGCCCATTTCAAAGTATTTAATTAAGAAAAAAAATCCCTCACTAATGTACACAGATGTTTGGGATTTAGTTAACTCATGGTGTTGTCCAGTTGACAATCAGGAATGGCCTTCACAGTCTTTAAGGGAAAAAAAAAAACATGCCCAAAGGTCAGTTGAAACATCATGGGCTTACAAAAAATAAAAGGAGAAAGATTATTAAAACATGAATCAGGTGATGAACATATAAGGGAGCTAATTTCTTTCCAATAATTAAATGAGCTTAGAAATGTGAAAAACTTGGAAGCTGCAAAGTTGATTAAAAAGATTATAATGAGAAACATCTTCAATGGCACCTCATAACAAGATACATCTGTTAAAATATATATTGTAAGTTATCAATAAAATGTATCTTCAAAGATCTGACATAAATATCTTAATGTTGGATTTATCAATCTAGGCCTGAAGGTATTTGTCAGAGTTTTAATTTAAAAATATCATGTCATTAAAATAACATACTTCCCGCTTACCTTTGTTTCCTATCTTTTTCCACTTAAGTGTAAGCCATTATGAGCTTGCTGAAAATCAAATCAAGAGCAGAACAGAGAATGCTCTTGACCACTAAACCATCTCTCCATACCATAATTAATAGTAAAACTGTATCCAATTTTATTATATTATATTACACAAAACTTCCTTCAAATCTTTTTTTTTTTTTTTGCTTTAGTTTGGGGGATACTGCTTAGAGGACAGAATCAAGGGCATTTTTTGTTTGTTTTGTATTTGGTTTTAAGCAGAGTTTTCCTGTGTAGCTCTAAATGACCTAGAATTTCCTCTGTTGTCCAATCTCACAAATGGTGAGTTAGAGGCAAATACCACCATTCCCAGCTATATTTTTCTTTAATTAATTATAAAGTGTCTTAGTCAGGGTTTGTGTTCCTGTATACAACATCATGACCAAAAACCAAGTGGAGAATGAAAGGTTTTATTCAGATTTTATTTCCACATTGATGTTTATCACCAAAGGAAGTCAGGACAGGAACTCACACAGAGCAGGAACATGGAGGCAGGAGCTGATGCAGAGGGCATGGATGGAGTGCTGCTTATGGCATTGCTTACCCTGGCTTGCTCAGCCTGCTTCCTTATAGGACTACTAGCATAGAAATGGCTCCACCCACAATGGGCTCACCCACCCTTGATCACTAATTGAGAAAATGCCCCACTGATGGATATCAGGGAGGCAGTTCCTCAAGGGAGGCTCCTTTCTCTGTGATAACTCCATTTTGTGTCAAGTTAACAAATAAAACTAGCAAGTACATAAAGTTTAATCTAAAAATCTCAGAGTACAAAATTTCTTTGCTTTTCTTGGGGTGTAATAATGTTGTTCTGAAAGTTATCCCAACTGTTTCCTTCAAGATTTAGGATTTATAATACCCAGAATTCCTAAAATAATGACTATTTCATTATAGAACAATCTCAAGTCCATACATCTATGAAAGAATAGATTCTGCATTATGATCTGGCCAACACAGTCATCACAGTGAATTTATGTATAATTTTTTTTCAATTTTTCAATGATAGATATGTGATCATAGACAAGAGGGTACTGGAAAAGCCAGAAATAATTCCTTCTTCTTTACTACTTCTGCTCTTACATAACAGTTCAGTAGCTGGATGAAGGTAAAGACTTTATCATTCAGAAAAAATACCCAGTGTCAGGTAGTATTCATTTACAGAATTTTATCTGTAAGATGTCAAAAAATTTCCCCCAAATAATATTATTGATGGCAGCTTCACATTTAAACATAATGCAGACTCATAATAGCTGAAGCAATCCTGAATAATAAAAATAGAACTACTTGAAAAATCACCATACCAAAGTTCAAGTTGTACTACATAGATGTAAGAAAACAGCATGATACTGGCACAAAAATAAACGTGTTGATAAATAGAACAAAACATCATTAGCCTATGTGGTAGGATCAGCAATAAATAAAACCTGAAGTACTTCTGCATGTCCAAGGACACTGTCGTTTGGACAAATTAACAACCTACAAAATGAAGAAATATTTTTACCAACTACCTAATATTCAAAATATGTAAAGAACAAAAAAAACTAGATATCAATACAAATAAACTGGCTAAATATGGCGTATATATCTTAACAAAGAATGATCAAAAGAAGAAAGTTGAATGACTGAGAAGCACTAAGAAATGTTCAACAGCTTTAGTCATGAAAGAAATGCAAACCTAAACTACTTTGAGATTCCATCTTATACCAGTCAGAATATTTAAGATCAATAAAACAAGTGATACCCCATGCTGATGAGAATGTGAGATAGTAAGAAAACCCATCCGTTGCTAATGGGAGTGCAAACTCATACAGCTACTATGGAAATCAATATGTCAGTTCATTGGAGAAATGAAGAACAATCTACCTCAAGATCCAGATATACCACTTTTTGATCCAGATATACCCAAAGGATGCTTCATCCTACCACAGAAATTCATGTTAAACATGTTCATAAATACATTAATTACAATATCCAGAAACTAGAAACAAACTAAATGTCCCTTCAAAGAAGAATGGATTATGAAAATGTAATACATTTACAGAATGGAGTATTACAGTGGTTAAAATAATGAAATCATTAAATTCAATGTATTCAGATGGTACTAGAAAAAAAATCCTGAATTAGTAACTCAGATCCAGAAAGACCAGTATAGTATATATTTGCTTACATGAAAATATTAGCTCTTAAGTCAATGAGAACTAAACTATAATACATAAAACCTCAGAGAATATGTATAGAATAGTAGTCTGGGAAAATGGGGGATAGATATCCTTAGGAAAAGAAAAGGCAATAGCTAGTTATAGATGGTTCTTGGGAGACTACAGCAATAGGATCAATTGTAAAGCGAGTGCAGAGGACAGGAGGGACAGGATATGGGGAAAGGGCTGAAATTAAGGGTCATTGAGGAGTAATGGAAACATAAAACAATAGTAGCTTATTAAAATATATACATATATGAAGAAGATCTAAATGACATCATCAAATCAAATGGAAGAAACAGAGCTCCTGCTGGCCATTCCTTGTCACCAAATGAAGTTTCCAGTGAGAGAATTCTATTACATCTAATTGTGTTGTTGGCCATAGTGGTCCCACTGGAATCCCCAACATCCCAGACTGTTGCCAAGACTATAAATTGTTCTCCAATTCGAACAGCAAAGCCCCATCACTGACACAACACACTGAGCACAGAAGTTGAGCTGGTGCCTACATAGAATATTCACCCCTATGTGCTAGCGATTTTGTTACTGGAAGGTAATCTGCACTCTACCAAATGGGAAACATAAACACTAACACAGCCACAAACTGTTTTACTGGTAATTGTGTCCTGCTTGTAAAGGTGATACAGACCTTTAGGCACGTCCTAGCAACATCTGATGTATTTAAAAGACCCACTCCATGAGCTGAAACCCTTACCAGACACTGCCTGGGTGATCAAGAAGCCAAGATTAGAAAGCCTAAGGACCTAGGATAAAACCAAATACTACTGTTCTTAAGTTTTTTAAAGTAGGAAGAAAATGGTTCCTAATGACATTCATATTAAACTCCTAGATCAGCACCGTGCTCAGCCATCATTAGAGAAACTTCCTCTTGCAGGAGACGGAAACATACACAGACACCCATGGCCATATATTATGCAGAGATTCATGGATAAAATGCATGTCTCTTTCAAACCTCTCCTCTCAGAGCTCAGGGAACCCCACTGAGAGAAGTAAAAGGAGTGTCAGAGACAGAAAGCATTGAGAACACCAATAAAACAAGACCTTCTAAATCGACAAGATCCATGCACACAAGAACTCATAGATAATAAACCAGTGTAAACAAGCATGCACAGGTCTACAACTGATGGGGTCCTTGAGCTGAAAAGAGAAGTGGACACTATACCCTAGCCCAACTCAAAAGAAATCTCCAATTGGCATCCACTTACAAATGAAAATTTAGTTTTCTCCATGGGTAGATGCATGCACAGCAGTAGATGACCAACAGAAAGCATTTTGGTGCTTCCTTGTTTCATATTGTCATTTAGGGCTTTTCCTTTTAAAAACAACGTTTATCTGGGTTTGGAGAGTGAAGCAGCAAAATGACATAGACAGATCCAGATGGAATTGGTAAAAACTATAAACTTGAAAAGCACAGAGATGTGAGCTATGTATTTTCCATAAACACAGCAGCACTCTCAAAAGTCCTGGAGATGTATTTGTCCAACTTACTCTTCAGTCAATTCTCTTCTTTCCTCAGCATTTTGTTTTAATTTGTATGAAAATTCCTATGTTTGCAGCAGTTAATCCATTTATTTAAAAATAGTTCTATATGCTAAGTTGTTCTGACCACATACAGCACACACTAAAATACCAATCTCCTAAGTGTACATCAGTTAGAACAGAACTTAACTTGGTTCAAAGTAATGCTTTCCTAGTTTGAGTAAAAGAACCAAGACCCGTAGTTAACAGAGAACACTTTGTAGATATAATGTTCAAAAATATAATTTGAACAATATGAATCTACATAATTTTGAAATTGTTTTCTGTTTTCCCATATATTTCTCAACATGACATCTGGCAGGAATAATTGAAACAATTTTCACCTTAGGAATTGATTCACTTTTACTATTTAATCCCCAAATATTTCCACTCGCTAGAAAATTTTCAATTCAAATCTTTCAATTAATGACCCAGGTTCACATTTATTGCTTTCCTTTTATTATTATTTTTTTAATGCAAGTAAGCAGAACAAGTTTCCAAGGACCTCCTCCAGCTCTGAAATGTTGTGACTCTCTGCGGCAGGTACTATTTCTCTATTGCCAAAATATTTTCTTAAGAACTTAGAAGTTAGCATGATTTTACTGGAAAGTAGAGATACTGCATCTATACAATAAAAATATTTTGGAATCTGCCCATGTAGAGTGCTATCCCTTAAAGCCATCATATAACTCAGACCCATGAGAAAGACTTTAGCATGAAATGAATTAGGATCTAAAGGTTCTAATTAGACCACTATTAAAGGTATTATCAGAATATTTGTTAAAGAATTAACTGTTCTGGCTGCCAAATCATTATATACAGTAAATGAAAAGCACTCAAATTATCACAATTTTTGAGTTGGAATGTGCCTTAGAGATAATCTTATACATCCTCTTCAATGTAGAAAAGAGATCTATTGAGTTAAATGATGTAAACCACTTTTTAATTAAAATTTGATATCTGTTTGTAGAGTATAGAATATGAAATCAAAGTTTCAGGTATATAACAAATACTTGCAATAATTAAATGCAAAAAGTAAATTATGGATAAGATAAAGAAATAAATGCTTATATTAGATAGATAGATGATGGATAGATAGATAGATAGATAGATAGATAGATAGATAGATAGATAGATAGATAGATAGATAGATGATAGATTGTAGTATTTTTTTCTACCAACACTGAATGATTAATTTCTAATTATTTTTTGTATTTGACATGGAAAAGAAACAAGAAAGTTACTGAAAGTGACTTTAAATGAAGAGATTATTGAACCTTTTAGAAATCTCACTATATCTACTTTATGACGAAGTTTTGTGAGTTATTCAGGTAAACACCGACTTCATAGAAAACAAATGCTTAAGCAAATTAAGATCTTTTCCTGATATGTTCTGCGTCAGGAACTGTAATAGATGTCAGAGGCTGTCATAGGTGAGTCCATGTTAATAGAAATTGGAATCTGAATCAGAAAATTGTTGGTAGCTTTTTGACAAGTTACAGCCAGGCTTTAAGGAGACAGTATTGACATATAGAAACAGAAGGAACTAAAAGGAATTTCTTCAAAGTATATTTATTTACTCCATTTAACTTTCTTTCACAGTGGTATTTAGTTTAGGAGTCTTTAATGGCTTAACAGCTGAAGAGTATGCCATTGTGTAAATGTAGCATAGAGTTTCATTCTCTGTTCCTCAACTGATGGACTTGTAGATGGTTTCAGTGTTTGACTATTGTTGAGTTTCTCAGTATTAAACATAGAAGAGCAGGTATTTCTGTTGTAAAATAGAATCCTTTGCATATATGCCCAAGAGTGGAAAAGCTGTACCTTGTGGTAGATTGGTTCTCAGCTTTTTTAGTGAATTCCACATTATTTCTAAAGAGGCAGCCCCAATTGGCAGTACCAGTACCAATGAGTAATTGTTTTCCTTTCCTACATGCTTGGCAGTATCTACTACCATTGGTTTTATTAATCATAGCCAGTTTTGCTGGGATAAAGTGAAGTAGCAACTTTATCCCGGTAATTTTAATTTGTATTTCCCTGGTAACTAAAATTGTTGAACAACTTTTAAAGCGTTTCTTGGGTATTTTTTATTAGATATTTTCTGTATTTACATTTCAATTGTTATCCCCTTTCCTGGTTTCCCCTGCAAAATCCCCTATCCCATCTCCCTCCCCCTGATCACCAACCCACCCACTCCCTCTTCCCTGTCCTGGAATTCCCCTACACTGGGGCATCAAACCTTCACAGAACCAAGGGCCTCTTCTCCCATTGATGTACTACAAGGCCATCCTCTGCTACATATGTGGCGGGAGCCATGGGTCCCTCCATGTGTACTTTTTGGTTGGTGGTTTAGTCCCTGGTAGTTGTAGGGGTCCTGATTGCTTCATATTGTTGTTCCCCCTATGGGACTACAAACCCCTCAGCTCCTTTGGTCCTTTCTCTAGCTCCTTCACTGGGGACCCTGTACTCAGCCCAATGGTTTCCTGCGAGGATACACCTCTGTATTTGTCAGCCACTGGCAGAGCCTCTCAGGAAACAGCTATATAAAGCTCCTGTCAGCAAGCACTTGTTAGCAACCACAATAGTATCTTGATTTGGTAACTGTATATGAGATGGATCCGCAAATGGAGCAGTCTCTGAATGGTCTTTCCTTAAGACTCTGCTCTACACTTTGTCTCGGTATCTCAACCCGTGGGTATTTTGTTCCCCCTTCTAAGAAAGACCAAAGTATCCACACTTTGGTTTTCCTTCATCTTGAGCTTCATGTGCTCTGTGAATTGTATCTTGGGTATTCTGAGATTCTGGGCTAATATCCACTTGTCAGTGAGTGCATACAATGTGTGTTCTTTTGCGATTGGGTTACCTCACTCAGAATGATATTTTCTAGTTCCATCCATTTGCCTAAGAATTTTATGAATTCGTAGTTTTTAATAGCTGAGTAGTATATCCGTTGTATAAATTTACCAAATTTTCTGTATTCATTTATCTGTTGAAGAACATCTGGGTTCTTTCCAGCTTTTTGCAGGAAAATAAATAAAGCTGCTATGAACATAGCATGTGTCCCTGTTATATGTTGGAACATCTTTGGATATACACCCAGGAATGGTATAGCTGGGTCCTAAGGTAGTACTATTTCCAGTTTTCTGAAGAGGAACAGTCAGACTGATTTCCAGTGTGGTTGTATGAGCTTGCAATCCCTCCAACAATAGAGGAGTGTTCCCCATTCTCCACACCCTCACCAGCATCTGCTGTTACCTGAGTTTTTGATCTTAACCATTCTGACAGGTATAAGGTGTAATCTCAGGGTTGTTTTGATTTGCATTTCCCTGATGACTAAGGATGTTGAACATTTCATTAGGTGCTTCTCAGCCATTTGAAACTCCTCAGTTGAGAATTCTTTTTAGTTCTATATCCCATTTTAACAGGGTTATTTAGTTCTCTGGAGTCTAACTTTATGAGTTCTTTATATATATTGGATATTAGCCCTCTGCCGGATGTTAGATGGGTGAAGATTATTCCAATCTGTTGATTGCCATTTTGTCCTATTGACAGTGTCCTTTGCCCTATTGAACCTTTTCAATTTTATGAAGTCTCATTTGTCAATTCTTGATCTTAGAGCATAAGCTATTGGTTTTCTGTTTAGGAAATGTTCTCCTATGCTCATTGAGGCTCTTCCCCACTTTCTTTTCTGTTAGTTCTCAACTATTTTTAATTCATCTTTTGAGAACTCTGTTTTGTTCTATGATCCATTTAAAATATTAATTTTAGTTTTTGAAATTATAATATAATTATATCATACTCCCCTTTCCTTCCATCATACCTTCCCATATACCCTTCTTTTCTCTCTCAAGTTCATGGACTGATTTCTTTATGTGTTGTTACATACATTTGTATGTTTTTGTTTCTGTCTCTATCTATCAATATCCTTTTCAATATTTCTAAATAGCATTCTCAAGTGATTGGAGAAACCCAGGACCCTTCAACCCTCCACAAAGAACCACAAGCAAATAAGGAATGATAAGAACAGGAGAAAACATCTCCCAGAGGAAGAATACACAAATTAGTTATCTAAGGCCAAATAGTCATTCCATTTAATTGGAATATTTGTCTTCTTGATGTTTACTTTGTTTCTTTGAATTTTGTATGTTCTAGATGCAAATTGTTTGTCAGATGAACAATTCTTGAAGAGATTTTTCTATTCTGTCGACTGAAGCTTTGCTCAAAACCTGGTGTCTTAGTCATACAGAAAATTTTAAGCTTCATGGTGTCCTATTTATTAATTGTTGGTCTTAATGCACGTGTCATCATTGTCCTGTTCAGAAAGACCTTCCCTTGTGCATACGATGTCAAATCTATGCTCTACTTTCTTTCCAAACATATTCATAGTATTGGTCTCATGTTGAGGTCATTGATCCATTTGGAGTTGATCTTCGATCAGAGTGATAAATATGGATATATTTTCATTCTTCTGTATGCAGCTATTTTGGCTACCTACATTTGATGAAAATGCTGTTATTTCTATAGTTTGAAATTTGTCTTCTTTGTCAAAAAAAAAAAAACTTTTTTCACAGGTATGCACAGTTGTGTCCATATCTTCATTTAGACTCCATTAATCAGTATTACTTTTTATGCTAATATCTATTTTATGACTATAGTTCTGTAGTAAAACATAAAGTCAGGGATAGTGATAGCTTCAGCATATTCTTTTTTCAGAATTATTTCAACTATTTTGGGTTCTTCTTCTTCTTCTTCTTCTTCTTCTTCTTCTTCTTCTTCTTCTTCTTCTTCTTCTTCTTCTTCTTCTTCCTCTTCCTCCTCCTCTTCCTCTTTTTCTTCTTCCTCCTTCTCCTCTTCCTCCTCCTCCTCCTCTTCCTCCTCTTGTCATATATTATATCTGAGTCACAGTTCCTTCTTCTTCCTCCTTCCTCCAACCTTCAAGACCACCCCCACCCCCATCCATCCCTCCTCACTTCCCTTCAGAAAAAGGAAGGCCTCCCATGGATATCCACAAAACATGATATATCAAATTGCAATAAGACTACTTACCTACCCTGTCACATTAAGGCCAGATAAGGCAACCAAGTAAGAGAGAAAAGGTCCAACAAGCAAGCAAAACTGTCAAAGACAGCCCCTGCTCCCAGTTTTAGGATTCCAACAAGAAAGTGAAGCTACATATGTGTAATATACATGACAAGGGCCTAGATCAAACCCTGATTGTCAGTTCCAACTCTATGAGCACCTTTGAGCCCAGGTTAGTTGATTCTGTAGATATTCTTACTGTTTCCTTGACGACTCTGGATCCTTCCTCCCCTTCTTCTTCAGGATACTATAAACTCCACCTAATATTTGGTTATGGGTCTCTGTTTAAGATTTCATTTTTCAACTTTTATGAAGAATTGTGTAGGAAATTTGGGGAAATTGCATTGAATCATTAGATTGCCTTTAGTTGGACTGCCATTTTCATAATATTAATCCTGTTGGTCAATGACCATTGGTTATCTCTCCATTTTTCAATTTTCTCTTCAACTTTGTCTTCATTGTCATAAAACTTTTATTACATAAGCCTTTTACTTATTTTATTAAAGTTATTCTAAGACACACATTTTTGGAGAATTTGAAAGGTACTTCTTTCATCATTTATTTCCCAGTATGTTTGCCATTTGTATCTAGGAAGGCTATAGACATTTACGATTAATTTTTATTCTGATATCTTTCTGAAAGTTTTATAAGCTAAAGAAGTTTTCCTGTGGACTTATTCAGGCTTTTTACATACAAAATAGTATCACCCCACAAGACATCAAATGCTACCAAGTAAGCCCCTCAATACCAGGACTGTGTAGAATGATTGAGTCCTTGACTAAAAATGTCCCAAGGCTACTTTCACAGCATTAGAGGTTGTTGACAGGGCTATCGGTTACCCTCTACAATACAACAGTATACAAGGCTCTATTAATGAATTTATTCTTACTTATGTCAATGATAATGAAAGTATTATGTTGATGCCTAACTAGAATTTCGAACCCTAATGAATATCTTTCATAGTACTGGAAGATACTATACATGTAGGAAAGCTTATACTATCAGTGTCAGCTATGAATCCTGAAACATACAGTGACCTGCAACAGCAACCTAACTACAACATACTCTGTGCAATACTGACACAAATGTTATTACAGTAATGAACCACATTTAAAATTGTATTTAGCACCAACTTTGTGGGATAGAATCCATCACTGACATTGTTAATGATGCCAAGAACCTGGGCCAAGCCAGATTATTAAGACTTTAGAGGAAATCCTACTACTATTATTCTGCTACATGACCTCCCAATGACATTGCCTAGTGATATCTTTCAAATTTCAGAGATCTACAAAGAAGAGTAGGCAGGAGATAGTAAGAGCCATAGCTGCTCAACTACTCCAAGTAAACAGCGTCTTCCAGACACAATAGGGCTAATGTATCTTTGAACTCAGAGACCATGACAGCATGAACAAGACCTGCATGAATTTAAGCCATTCAAAAATCTCAACATAGAAAGTGGGGAATGGACACAAAATCTTACCTCTACCTAAGAAGCTGTTTGTGATTAATTTTGGAGAGAGAATATAAATGGAGTAATTGTAGGGATATGAACCATATTCAAGGCAGGTCTTGTGTGAAGGAGTTATTGTCCAAAACAAAATGGACTCCATGTTCTTTTTATGCATTTTCCTTTTGGTTTGCTTTTCTATTGGTTTGTTTCATTTGGTTTGGTTTGGTTTTCATTTTTGTTCCTTTTTGTTTTGTTGAGAATTTTGGTTTTTGAATATTTTTGAGAAAAGCAGAACTTGACATTGTGTGGGTAGGGAGGTGGGAAGATTTGGGAGGATTTGAGGGAGGAGGATGAGTATGATCAAAATGTGAAAAAAATTAAAATAATTTAAAAATATTATATAAAATACTTGAATTCAGTAACATAATTTTGGTATAAGAATGGGAACCATTTTCTGGATAGAATCACTTCTATAAAAGTTGAAGAAATGAGGGATCATCAAGGAACAAGTTGTATATAATGAAAAAGAAACCAATCTAAATGTGTTTTTCTTGGTCTTCATGTTAATTGGTGCATAAATACTGCTATAAGCTACACTCTTTAGGTTCTAATAATGTACCTTGCCTTATGCACACTGCCAGATAGCAGATGACACAATAATCTATAGGATACAGTGTGTGGGTGAAATTCAATATTAGGGTAACAGGTCAGATCTGAGCTTCAGTCAGAGCATGCCATGCAGGGCTTAGAGTGTCGAGCTGTATCTAGAATTCATTTGCCACATGTTTGAATGCTAGTGTCCTGTGCTCTCTGGCCTTGTGAATTGGTTTATTTTATTTCATTATTATTTTTAAATAGTTCCCACCTAGATCGTCTCTGATTCAACTTCTAACTTTGTTATATTTTTAAATTCTAAAAAAGATAAGGATAAGAGGGTGATAAAACAAACTGATATGACATTGTCTTTTAGTCTTGGAAGTTTCTAAGGTTCTTGTCATAACCTGGTCTATTTGGAAGTTTTGTCAATTTTAATTATAGTGATTATTGTCCCCTAAAATGTATTTCAAATTATGTGAGTTATCACTAAGAACTGTTGTAATAAGTTACCAGTCATTTGTCCTAAACTTTCCTCACAGACTTATTTATTCAGTACTCTAATTTAAGATCTTTAGCGCATATATTTTCTGTCAGAGACAATTTGAATTTTATTTAGAATAAGATTCTTTCTGCTCAGATGCTTTGGACACAATGCCAAAATCGGTGGTGAATTCAGAAAGTGAATGATATTTTAGAAAGAAATGTAATCTACATCTAGTTTGTGAAAATGGCAGAAAAACAAAAAGTTAACTGCTAGGGGTGTGTGGTGGTGTCCATGAAGTGGTTTTGAGCAACACTAAACTGTCCATGTACATAAGCTTTAGTTTCCACTTGTGCTTGATGAGGTTTCATGGAGCAGAATTCTTACTCCCCATGCCTTTCAAATGCTCTCAGGAAAAAGAGAGCAGTAGAGTTTATGGAAAAGGTTAAACCAATGTGCTGAATCAAACAATATCTTCCTTGCCGTGGCTGTCTCCTTGCTCCTTCCTAGCAGCACCAACGTTTCTGTTCGCCACCTTATAACTCTTATATTTCTCTTACTCTATCATTCTCTCTATCACCCATTTCCTTGTTTATAGACCAATTCCCCTCACCTTCCTCTCCATCCAGAAAGTTAATGCACTCTTTATAAACTGTGCTGCTATTAGAACATCTATCTTTGTATCCTAGTAACAGAAATCAACCTTGTTCAGAGATTGCTACATAACTGCGATGCCCCCGAGAAGGGGATGTACAAGCACATGGTGCTCCCTGAGTTTGAAACTGATATTGTTTGCACATTCAAAATGTGGACATAGGTGGGAACCAGCCAGCATGGAGCTGTCATTAGGCAAGTTTGTATTTTAACTCTCTTGTCCTCTAATAGGAAGTCTGTCTGTATATGCACTATGTCCCTATTGAACATTTCTGTACATTGACACACACAGGTCATCCTACCAAAGTACTTTGGCATATTTTATCCAATTCTTTCTATCAAGTAAACATTTTACTGGGTAACTCTGAGGTGTTAACACCTGATAAATGCATGATAGAAACAACTCCTAAGGGTCAGAAGATTTATTTTGACTACTGGATTTGCAGCTTTTAGTGTATGACCAACTAGCTCTCTCATTCCTGAGATGTGGTAAAGCAAACACCACAGTGGAATGGAAAACATAGATCAAGTTGTTGACCTCAAGATTGTAAGGAAGAAGACATAGGGAGGCAAGGATAGAGTACAACCTCCAAAGAAACATCCCAGGGACCTAATCACCCAGACTTTGCCTTCTAAGAGCCAATTCGGTATAAACTCATCAATCCCATTGATAAAATTAGTTCTAATTACCTCTTAGATACCTTCCCAGCTAACAGCTGGGAATGAAGCCTTTAATAGATAAGCTTTCATGGAAACTTATTCAAATGAAACATGTGGCCACTGAAGATAGGAGACACAACAAATGGTATAACTAAATCGAATAAAAAGTCATTTAGATTTCATCTGCTTATTTTATTTGTATTTACAAGAGAGCATTACCAGACCTATTCTTGGAATTGACATCATTTCAAATTCCTGGTGGTACTGTCAAGGCCTATTGATTGACCAATTTCCATCCCACTTCTCTGCAAGATTACTTTTTTCTCTCTACAGTATTGATCAGAAGAATCAATTTTGCAATGGAGGGAAGGCATCAGACTAAATAGAACTGTTCAATTGTTCTTACGCTAATCTCACTATCTTTTGACGTACCCATTCCTAAGCTAAAAGAGATAGTTGAACTTTTTTAAAAATAAATCTACCCTTTGAACCTGAGCAGTACTATTGGCTGGGATTTGTAATAACTATCAATGTAACTGAAATAATGTTAATAAACTTTAGGCAGAGGACAAAATTAGATGAATGGGAGCTTAGGGTTAATCATGCCTTATCTAGAACTCTGTGGAGGTTTATCAAAGTTTGGTTTTTGCCTTTTTTATCATTAAAATAAAGTTTACTTTATTTTTTTACCCTTAGAAAAATTATCCTATACAATAGAAGTAGAAATTTTGTATATCCCACATCAAAATATGATTTTACTTGAGTAGCAGAATGTAAATAAATTATTTGCTCTTCCAAAAACCAAGGCTGTTTCAGCATTTCTACCTCTATATAAAATACTTTACCTCACCACAGAATTAATTATGACAACTTAAAATAAATGTTACAGTAATAATCTAAATTTTACAAATCTATATAAAATATAGATATATAAATATATAATATATAAAATATAAAATGAATTATATTTTATATGCTAAATAATAGCTAAGACCTCCACTATACTGACCAAAATATTTACTTTAAGATTTATAGTTATTTTATCTAATTTTACTAGATTTTAGTATCCCACTAAAGTATCCCCTGTCCCAGGGGATACTAAAGTATCCCCTGTCCCAGGGATGACCCACTAAACAATTAGTGGGTCATCCCTGGGACAGACTAATTTTTTTTTTTCTCTCAGAAGCCATTGGCTGTTTGTAGTTCTTTCCTTAGGCATGAGACTCCTTGAGATTTATCTCATTCATTATCAGTATATTTGCTTCTACTTTTATTGTTTGTGTCTCATTTTTGCAGCCATATTTTTGAGGTTTGTAGACAGCTTTCCTGTAATTTCTAGGAGACACAATCTCACAGCAGACTCACTTGTCCTCTGGCTCCTCTAATCTTGATTCTCCATATTCTGCAATGTTCTCTGAGCCTGTGCTACAGAATTATTGTCCCATATGTATTCTATGAGGATGAACCCCTCACATTAAGTTGATCTCTGCATTCATTAAGACCTGTTGTGGTTTTCTGTAACTGTTCCCATTTGATACAAAGACTTCCTTTACTGAAGGTTGAAAGTTAAACTTAATCTGTGGACCCTGAATTCATGTACATATAAGCAACATTAAATAAGCCAACCAATGTGTGTGTGTTTGTGTGTGTGTGTGTGTGTGTATATATATATCAAAGAAAAAAGGAATCATCAATTTAAGAAGGAATTAGAAGAAAATGAAAGCAGCATCTTCTTAAAGTAAAATGCATTTATCATTTAAATTCATATGAAGTTTTTTCACATTCATGTTATCCTTTATTTGGCCAATAAATAAATAAATAAATAAATAAATACGTAAATAAATAAATAAATATATGTGGTGGTATGAAAGAGAATGGCCCCCATAGACTTTGTTAGGATTTTATTGCTGTGAAGAGACACTGTAACTATGGTTATTTTTATAAAGAAAAATATTTAATTAGGGCTAGCTTACAGTTCAGAGGTTTAGTCTATTATCATCATAGTAGAAAACCCAGTGGCAGACAGACATGGTGCAGGAGAGGTAGCTGAGATTTCTACATCTGGATCCACAGGCAGCAGGAAGAAACAGTGGACCACTAGATCCAGTTTGAGCTTTGGAAATATCAAAACCCAACTACACCCCCACTGACACACTTTCTCTAACAAGGCTACACCTTCCTCAAGGCCACATCCACAGTAATATCACTCCTTATGAATCTATAGGGGCTATTTTCATTCAGACACAACAACTCATATGTTTGGGTTACTGGACCACAGTTACTGGAACTGTTTGGGATGGAGTAAGAGTTATTTGTGGCCATTGGAAATTCAAGGTAAAATATCTAGATATATTGGATAGATTCCTTTATATTTATTTAGTTTTCATATAATTCTTTATTTGAAGATTACAGGAAACATAAGTTGAACTTCTGGAACTAGTATGTGCAACTTACAGTTCCCACTGAGCCTGGAGTTGAGATTAATCTTGCCTAGGAGCAATTATGACCAGGAACTGATGCTTCACTGTGGTTTCTTTATAAGTTACCTCACTTTACAAAAGTGATTCTTGACATTTACACATAGATACCTTTTGTGCATTGCAAATCATGCCCTAACCACCTTTCACAAGCCAGACTCAAAGGATCATTCCAGAATTGAGTCAGAGATGGCATGGAGGTTAGGAAAAGATTGTGTAGTTCAATCTCCATGATATGGCTGTGACACTTGTACATTACTGTCTATAACTATGCCAACAAAGTAAAGAGAAGATTAAGAAAGAAGAAAGAAAGAAAGGAAGAAAGAAAGAAAGAAAGAAAGAAAGAAAGAAAGAAAGAAAGAAAGAAAGAAAGAAAGAAAGAAGGAAAGAAAGAAGGAAAGAGGGAAGGAGGGAGAGAAGGTGAGAGGAATAAAAGGAAGAAAGAAAAAAGAAAGAAAGAAAGAAAGAGAGAGGAAAAAGAGAGGGAAAGAAAGAGAAGAAGGAAGGAAGGAAGGAAGGAAGGAAGGAAGGAAGGAAGGAAGGAAGGAAGGAAGGAAGGAAGGAAGGAGAAAAAGTGTTCTCTGATCATTCTCAACATAGCACATTCCATCTTTTCTATTCTCCTCTCTCTTATAATGCAGGATCATGTGTAAGAAGATAACCAAGACTGTGAGCCACCTCAAATTATCTCTGCCTATTTTGTCACTGTCTGTTTGTAATGTCCATTTATCTCACACAGTTAGCAATTTCTCTATAAATCTGTTTACTTCTCAGTCTTGCTTCAATTCTTAGCTATGCATAGGCAATGAGAATCAACTAACCTTGTTGCCATGGAGTCAAGTTTATAGCCTCTAATCCCAAGTGGTAACATACACAAGAAAAGGTTGTTTGCCCTGTCCTATTGCCTAGGTGTTGCACAGATTTAAAAGCAGCCAATGTTCAGACTGTAGACTGGAGAAAGGGATCAAACTGGGAAAATCTATGCAAGAATTTCCAAATTCTGATGGAGGACAAAGCTTGTGGCATGATTTTCCTAATTTGCAGAAGAAAAATGTCAGAATCTTACAATGCAATTGGCCTTTATGATGCCACTGGAGGTCAACACCCACCCACTGGATCATGTAAACCATAGGAGACAGATAGTACTGACAGAAGTATTCTTTAGCAGTATCAATAGTAAGCTCTCCAAAGATGAGCCATAGTAATTGTTCATCACCTTTTTCCTTCACGAAACAGGATCAAACAATCCCACAGGCTTAAACTCAGAAGCAGACAAAATTCCATTTCATCCATAATATACAGTCAAAGATATTTTAGGAGTTCTAGTTTTATTCTTATTTCCCATAACTCTAGTATTGTTTTTTCCAGATATGTTAGGAGATCCTGACAACTATATACCAGCTAACCCACACGACACCCCACCGCACATTAAGCCAGAATGATATTTCCTACTTGCATATGCCAGTCTACAATCCATTCCTAACAAACTAGGAGGAGTCCTAGCCCTAATCTTATCTATTTTGATCCTAGCCTTATTACCTTTTCTCCATACATCCAAACAACGAAGCCTAATATTCTGTCCAATCACCCAAATCTTATACTGAATTCTAGTAGCTAATCTATTAGTTCTAACCTGAATTGGAGGGCAACCAATACAACATCCATTCATCATCATTGGCCAATTAGCTTCCTTCTCCCACTTCTCTATTATCTTAATCCTTATACCAATCTCAGGAATTATTGAAGACAAAATACTAAAATTATATCCATGTCTTGATAGTATAAACATTACTCCAGTCTTGTAAACCTGAAATGAAGAGTTATTCTTCTCAAGACATCAAGAAGAAGGAACCTATTCCCCACCATCAGCACCCAAAGCTGATATTCTAATTAAACTACTTCTTGACGTAGAAAAAATTATCTAGTACAATAGAACATTAATGTATATCATACATTAATTTATTTACCCCTAGCATGTAAGCAAGTAAAAAAATCTTAATGATATTTAACATAAATTAAATAATCAACATATCATAAAGAACAACATGACTATTAAACTCTACATTTTAATTAGTGCTTTTTAGACATATCTGTGTTATCAGACATATACCATTAAGTCATAAATCCTTCTCTTCCATATGACTATCCCCTTCTACATTTGGTCTATTAATCTATCATCCTCCGTGAAACCAACAACTACTCCAAGCCTACTCCATAAAAATAAAAATGTCTGTTGTCTTAGCGTTTAACTGCTGTAAAAAGACACCATGACCAAGGCAACTTTTATAAAGGTAAACATTTAATTGGCCAGCTTACAGTTTCAGAGGTCTAGTCCATTATCATCATGATGGAAAGCATGTCAGACTTTTGCTGCTAGAGGAGACAAGAGTTCTACATCACATGTCAAAGGCATACAGGGGGAGACTTTCTTCCCCTCTGGGCATAGCTGGTATATAGGAAAAGAATTCAAAACCCACCCCTAAAGTGACATACTTCCACTAACAAGGCTGTATCTCCTCTAAAAAGAACATACCTTCTTACAGTGCCACTTCCCATGGACCAAACATATTCAAGCTACCATATCCATGTTTTAAGATACTTGAATCTACAACACTTAAAAGAAACTTATTTCATGATAATGATAAAAAGCTCTATTCTGAAAAGTATGTTGTCAGGTATATCCCCCCTCCACCGTACTTAAATTATTTTGAAATTATAAATGTCATATATTTAAGAAGTGGCAATAATGGATCCTTTGTTTGTGAACTTGTCCTTGATTCAAGTTTTTATTCGAACTTTAATGATACAAAGGTCAGCAAACTGATTTAAAATATCTACAGTGTGTTCACAAGTTGCTGTTATAATGCCTCATAGCATAAGCTCTGCTGGATCAGTTTCTTGGCCTTGCCAAACATATGGGTCAATCGTTTTGAGGAATCTTCAATAAAAGTTAAACTTTGTAGAATTATAATTTTTTTACTTTAGAATAATTTTTCTGAACTTGCTAGAAGAGATTATGAATTTTTGTTTCTATGGTTTCATGACATCTTATCAAAAAAGTCATTTGACCTTATATGAATATAGTAAAGGATAATTAATTTTTCCACTATCTTGTCAATTTTTAAAACAAGAGAAACATAAAACCAAAGTACATTTGTGTCTCTAGTACAAATTAATAAAGAGGAAAGTTTCAAGATACATGTTTTTGTCAAGTAAAAGTCAATGGGGTCTACCAAGAAGGTCTGCTTCAAAATGTTTCAGGTGCCTTGGGTGCTCCACTAGACCAAAGTAAATCCAAAAATGTAGTGTTGGTGTATTTTTATAAGGTACCACAATGAGGAACAACAACAACAAAAACAACAAAAAGAAGGGAGTATTTCTTGAGTTTATTTTTTGTCTTTTAAAAAAATTAATCATTTTATTCATTTACATTTCAAATGATAACCTCCTTCCCGGTTTCCTTTTCACAGTACCCCCATCCTCCCTTTCCTCCCTCCCCTTTGCCTCTATGAGGGTGCTCCTCCACCCACTCTCCCCTCACTTTTCTAGCATCCCCCTATAATGGAACATCATGCCTTCACAGGGCCAAGGGCCTCCCCTCCTATTGATGCCAGATAAGGTCACCCTCTGCTACATATGTATCTGGAACCATGAATTCCTCCCTCCATGTGTACTCTTGGGTTGGTAGTTTAGTCCCTAGGAGCTCTGGATGGTCTAATGGGGTTGCAATCCACTTCTGCTCCTTCAGTCCTTCCCCTAGTCTTCCACTGTGGTCCCTAGGCTCAGTCCAAGGGTTGTCTGTATCTCCATCTATTAATCAGGTATGGGCAGAAACTATCAGGGAACAGCCACACCATGCTCCTGTTGCAAGTGTTTCCATTTTTTGTCCCTATCTTTTCTTTGGACAGGAAAAACTCTGGTTTAAATATTTTGAGATGGGTGGGTTTTAATTGGTCTGTAGTGCTGGGAAATTTATGATAAAAATTATGCAAAGAGCCTCACATATGAAAGCCTATGTATGTGCATAAGTGTATGGACATGTGGAAGCCAAAAGGTAAACTCAGGTGCCATTCCACAGGAGCCATTCACCATGTTTGTGTTCCTTTATTGAAACCTTGGTGTCACCTATTATGCAAGGTTAGCTAGCCAGTGAGTCCCAAAGATCCCCCTGTCTCTTCTTTTCCAGCACTGGGATTACAAGTGTGAACTTCCATGCTTTGTTCTTTCTAATGGTTCTGGGGATCAAACTCTGATGCTCATGCTATGCAACAGTACTTTCCCAAATCAGCTCTCTCCCTCTAGTGGCTTGAATATCAATTTTTCATAAATAATACATTTAATAACATAAAATCAACATAAAAAAATCTTCCTAGACATTTATTAAAATAATCCTTCATCTAGACCCTACCATTTTTCCCCAGTTTTCCAGACAATGATTTATCTTTTCTAGGTCTTATTTTATACTTCCCATTTTGAAGGCCACTGAAAATTTTGTAGCTCACTAGCTTGCTTCTCCAGTGCCAAAATAATAAAATGATCTGGTTTCAATGCCAAGTAGTTTATCAAGTTTATCTCATAGGATAGTCTGTTTAGCAAAAATTGCATGCAGGGCCACAGATAATAGGTTAGCATATAAAACTCCCAGATATTTTATAAATAAGGAGAATATCTGCTAGGGGGAATTTTCAACATATCAGCTGTTTCATAATTTTCTCTATTTGAATAGTAATTAAGGTCAAGAGTGAAGGGAATGTATCAAAGATAAGGATACATTGTAAAGTTCAAATGAATAAATTTCTTCCAAGTGTTGCTAGAAATCTTAATCAATGATGTGATTTTGATGGTTCATTATTTATGACAAACTTACTAAGTGAATGTAAGAAACTAACAGCAGGTAAGCTGGGTACAGTTATATCAGAACTTGGTGTTCTATTGGTAAATTTTCTCTAAATCTAAAATGACACTATAATAAAAGATTATTTTTAAAATACAATTATAATGAAATCAATTAAAATAGGAAAAAAATCACTAATAGTTTTCCTGCCTTTTTCTCTTACAGGCATTATAAGTTACTTATCTATTAAAGGGAAAGTGAAAATTGGGGGGACTGCCCCACCTAACCTTTTGTGGATAAGTCACTCATAATGTCATTAGGTGGGGCAGTTCCAAGTTAATGCAGAGAGCAGGCCCTTGAGGAACAATCAAGCAACGCAAAAGGAGACACCAACACAAAGAGAAGAAAACATCTCAGGGAGTTGAACCCTATGTGTAAGGAAGAAAACCCTCAAGAGTGCCACTGATTCATATGGGAAGTCAATAATTTGTACAAGGTGAGGAGGTCATTTGTGCAAGAGGGAAGCTTTGATGAGGAGTGTTTAGGTAGGGTGAAGAGAATGCCAATGTGATACAGAATGTGATACTATATGCATACTATGTGATATTATGGGCAACATCAGAGTCGGAACAAGACAGAAAAGGGCCTCTGTAAGGATGCTGAGGCCAGACCTGACAGAAGAGACCAAGGAAAGTGCCTACATTTTAAGAAGTGTTTTTTATGGTAAATCAGAGCTGGAAAAGAGTAAGGAGAATTGTTAGAAGGGATGTCCCATGTGGGCTAACATGGTCTATGTGTAACACAGGAAAGATGAGTGTGGTTTGTGAGAATTTAAGCAGGTAAGAAAGGGTGATCCAATGGAACTGACCAGCAGAAATCCCTTTTCAGGGCCCAAGAAGGTAAGTAAATGTATGAGCAAAGACGAATCATCTAACATTGGTTGTGAGAGCTTGGTCTGTGACCTGTAGAGGAGAATACTTTGAAGAAAAAGTGATGACATTAATATTAGTCTTGTTATACTGCACTGTTAAAATAAAGAAGCCCAGGAAGGAGAACAGAAACTGTGTTCAATGTTGAAGAAACCAGTTACAAGTAGGAAAAAAAGAAAAAATTAGAATGTATCCTGTGGTGGTAGATCTCAGCCAGCATGAACTGATTGTTTTCAATGTACATAACTATAGAAGTGACTACATAAATAAGCATGTATGTGAAATTCCCACTGATAAAAGTTAGAAATAGTGTTATCTCACTAGCAACTATTAACCAAATATAACCTTTCAAATATCAGTCTAACTAAGTGAAACTAGGGATCTTTAGAAAGACTGCTAACCACAGGGTAAGGTCAAAGAAAGTATAAGATTAAACTGAAATAGTTGCTATAACAAACTGTATGATAGTATTTAGAGAAGAAACAGAATGCCAGGGGTTATAGAACACATCTTGAGAGGGCTTCTCTAGTAGAAACTGAAAGTCTCAAAAATAGAAAAAGCTGTTTAGAAATGATGAAGTTGTAATAAAAAAATGGAATCCATTACTACATGTTGGTATAAATAAGTAAATAAATTAAAATGTAAGAAATGTACATAGTTCCAAAGGAACTGATGAGATAAGCAGAAAGCCCCTACTTTACATCTCCCCAAGTGATCAAACTGCATACCTAAATCATGTTTAGAAATATTCTATATCACATGGTAAAATACCTTTTGAGATTTAATTAAGTTTACTAAACAGTTAATCTTTAAAAATGGGAGATAAATCTTGGGTCTTTTGCATAGTAAAATCATGAAAATTATAAATTTAGAAAGATATACTTCCTTGTTGGTTCTGAGAAATAGTGGCCCTGCATGTTTATGGAGTTGTCAGAGAACTTTTCTGTAACCTTGAAATTATTGAAGGATACTTGATTACACAGTGAAACCATTGATTGTGTTGTTAAGATTGTTGTTGGCTGAGGTGAACTAGCCAGCCAGAGCTCAGGAAGAACAAGCAAGGGTGAAATTATTCACCAGAAAGTCACAGAAGCTGAAAACATTTGAGGACTAGATAAGATTGTACAGAGACTTGAGGCTTCCTGTACTGGGTCTAGGTTAGCAGGGAGGAAATAATGCTTGGAGAAAATAATTACATACAGGAGAATAAAAATTACTTTTATATGAGAGTATTCCATATATTTCTATATGTATTTATGTGGATATGTGTATTCTTGATTATATAATCTAAATTCATTAATATACATACATATTTTACTTGTACTAATATACATGGTAATTTTCTAACATCTACTCTAAAAGGAGAAGAGCTTGACTTGAAAACTTGAATAGTTTCTATCATCTAGCACAGTTTCTTTTCTGCATCAAACTTTTGCCTAAAGTATTTTATTCTATGATAAATTCAATAACATGGATATCAAAATACCACATTAAAATAAAAATTATATTTAAATATATTTTACTTTAGAGGATTCACATAATCATTAGGCCATATTCTTAACCCCTCCCCATTTCCTCCTA